>NC_062565.1:121481265-122106265 GCF_022837055.1 Prionailurus viverrinus | reverse complement strand
ATTAGTTTGAGGGGGGGGGGCGGACTGGGTAATTTTTGTTTGTGTTTTTGTGACTAGACATTGTTCTGGAGTGGTCTTGTTTCTGTCCTGATGCGCCACGGTCGCAGAATGGCCTTGCCTAATGTCACTGTTCTGTGAAATCGTTTCCACCCAGCAGGAGAATGCCAGGGCCCAGCTGTGAGCTTCAGGTGAGCTCCCCTGTCAGGGACTACACTGCTCTTTCTCAGCATCGAATTAAATTGAATTGATTTTCAGCAGCATTATATTTTTATCAAAGATTCCTATTTGATGCCCTGGGAAGGCGTCCCAAGAGAGAGGACTTCTGAGCTTGAATCTCTGATCTTCCCTTTCTTATTTACACTGAAGACATTGTGTAATTTCTTTTCAAGACCGCCTTTTGATGTATGGAGAGGGGTTGAACTTGAAGGGAGTGTCCTAATTCTTTCCTTTAACTGGAATCTCATGGTAAGGATCAGAACCTGATTTCTTCTTTATGCTAATGGGGTGCTGGAAACTGGCCCTTAGTTCGTTGATCCCACTTAAAAAACATTTTTTTTTAATGCTTATTTATTTCTGATGCAGAGAGAGACAGAGCATGAGTGAGGGAGGGGCAGACACAGAATCCGAAGTAGGCTCCAGGCTCTGAGCTGTCAGCATAGCGCCCGATGTGGGGCTCGAACTCACAAATCGTGAGATCATGACCTGAGCTGAAGCCGGTCGCTCAACCGACTGAGTCACCCAGGCGCCCCTGGCTTATCTCACTTTTTAAAGAGACTAGGTTCTGTGGAAGGGAGGAAATGAATCCTATTATACAACACGGCTGTCCACACCTGAGGGCTGCTTTCTGTATTCAACCAGGGCAGCCACGTCATGTCACCTAAAACTGTTTGGAAGATATGGGGGAAGATTGGCATGGATCCATTTGACCTACTCACATGTATAACATTTGCGTGGTTACTTGTTTGTAACGGATACTGACTTTTGAGTAGTGGTTCATAATCCTGGCCATTCCTCAGTATCAAAAGGGAGTTCGTAAAAAGAGATCCTGGTTTAATTGATCAGTGCGGGGTCCAAGCAGCTAACCAGCTCGCTAGCTACCCAAAAGACAACAGCAACAACGACAGAAAATTCCCAAGGGGATTCTAACAAGACTCATTATTAACAGGAAGGATCCTTTACCCTGAGTTGATAGTCTAAACTGTCCTTTGAGGAGGTCAAAAAAGGTTTGTAACCATAGATATTCAGGCTCGGGATAATTTGTCTTAAAAGAGTGATAACTCGTTGGCTTAGGCCAACGAGCTTTATCTGACGGGCTCTTGGGAAAGTAAGATTAAACTAAAGGTCCAAGCGTAGAATGAACCATCTTAAAACAAAGCGGAACTGGCTGGTTTCTCCAAGGCTGTGGTGAGTTAAAATAATTCTGCCTCCTTGGTCATCCTCCCTGCCCTGTAAACAGGATGAGGGAGCAGCAGCAGTAAAGAACGGGAGTGCCGGCGACTGGCGCTGGATTGACAAGCAGACATATAAACAGTCTTGGGGGAAACTGTGTTTACAGCAACTGAAAGGGAAGCCCTAACCTCTGAAGTGACTGGGGGTCTTGGGCGCCGAAAAACAGTCAGTCAGCTTATTTCCAACATTTGATGATAACTGCTCATCGTTAAATGTCTTCCATTGTGGATTGGAAATTAATCATTGGTTTGACATCCATTCAGCTGTCGTACTCAGGGTTTCTGCAGACACATTATGACTTCCTCGTGTATACATAGCAGTATGTTTCAAACAACTGACTTTCAACACTAAAACTCTAAAGGAGAAAGTGACTGGGGTGTAAATGTGACCTCCTATAACTCCACCCCCTTTGTGAAGACCGGCATGAAAGGCCCTTAAAGGTGTTCCTGTGTAACTGACACCAGTGATTACCCCAGAGAAATGGATTATATTTGTTGCAGAGAAAAACATAGATGGAGCAGTGTTATCTGGCAAAAATACCATAGAGAGATAGATACATCTGTCTATATATATTTACTGAAAAATAACATTTGTGGATTGACCGATGTGATGTGTACATAGAAAGTTCTTGGACTCGTAACTCATTATGTTAATAAGTTGGGTTACTGGGGTACATTATTACCTCTCATTACATTCTAAAGGGAGATATTAAGAATTTTATTTTAGTGGGAGTATGCTATGGGATGTCCCAAATTTCAAAGGCATTAACTTTCATTTTAGGGGGGAAAACAGATAATATAATTGAGTGGTTAAGAGTGATGAATCTGGAGCCAGAGCTCTTGGGTTTAAATTTTTTTTTTTTTAACATTTATTTATTTTTGAGACAGAGAGAGACAGAGCATGAATGGGAGAGGGGCAGAGAGAGAGGGAGACACAGAATCTGAGGCTCCAGGCTCTGAACTCTCAGCACAGAGCCCGACACGGGGCTTGAACCTACGGACCGTGAGATCATGACCTGAGCCAAAGTCGGACGCCCAACTGACTGAGCCACCCAGGCGCCCCCAGAGCTCTTGGGTTTAAATAGTGACTCCGTCATGTACTAGCTCTGTGTGACCCTGGGCAAGTTACTTAACATCTCTGTACCTAATCCCCATCTGTAAAATGGGACAGTAATGACACTCATAGAACCATGAGAATGAAATCATTTAATCTAATAAAGCATCCGGAACAGTACCTGGCACAGAGTAAGCACGTTTTTATAAACCAGGTGCTTAGATTCTTGGCCTTTCAGAGAGAGTTGAATAGTATGAAATGCATTTTGACTGAGCAAGGACACTTGCTGAAACAATCTCCTTTCTTTTCCAATTTTTAAAAAAGTTAATATATTGATTTTTGAGAGAGAGAGAGAGAGAGAGAGAGAGAGAAAGAGCGCACAAGCCAGGGAGGGGCAGAGAGAAAGAGAGGGAGAGAGAAGCCCCAAGCAGGCTCCACACTGTCAGCGTGGAGCCCAATGCAGGCCTCGAACTCACCAACTGTGAGATCATGACGTGAACCAAAAACCACGAATCGACGCTCAACTGACTGAGTCACCCAGGCCCCCCCAACAATCTCTGGGTTTTGAAGATATTTTCCTGAAATGACGCCTGGCTCAGTGTCAGTGAGGTTGTGTGCTAAGTACCTGTTCTAAGGAGTAAGACTGAGGCATCCCCTGCAACTCGGCCAGTTTGCCTTCCTGTCAGTTTACCTTATAATTCCTGTGACTTTTGAAAGGGCACAAAAATTTCTTTGAACAGAAATCTCTCTGTTTCCATCTCAAGATGCAAACAAACAAACACACAAACACACCAAATCTAATTAAAATAATTTCAGAAAGATTTTCGTTTATATTTGTGATGATTGGTGAATAATATTTCATCGTCATTTCGTAAGCATGGACCCCGAGGGCAGAGCGGATATCTGGGGTCCTTCAGTACACGTTTCCATTCATCTTCACGGTTTTATAAGTTTGACTTCTTGGACTCTCTACGCAAGGTGCTCAGGTGAGGCGAAGCTCACTCACGGAAGTTTCTGGAAAGCAGGCTCCGCCAGGAGTACTTCAGGGGCTCAGTGAGTGCCAGCAGCCCGGCTGGATGCTCACTGGTTTGCAGTTACTAAGAACCTCCTTTAAAGTGACAGAGGAGGGGCGCCTGGGTGGCTCAGTCGGTTAAGCAGCTGACTTCGGCTCAGGTCATGATCTCGCGGTCCATGAGTTCAAGTCCCATGTCAGGCTCTGTGCTGACAGCTCAGAGCCTGGAGCCTGTTTCGGATTCTGTGTCTCTCTCTCTCTGACCCTCCCCCATTCGTGCTCTGTCTCTCTCTGTCTCAAAAATAAATAAACGTTAAAAAAAAATTTTAAAGTGACAGAGGAAATCAGTACCGAGACACCATCCACGCACCCCCAGGAGACTGTGGGAATTGTTTCCACGCTGGGGCGGTCTGCTGGTCTCTCTTAATAAAGGAAATTAAACTGATTTATGATAATCCATGAGCTCAGATGCTAGGGAGTAAATGGAAAAGA
Source organism: Prionailurus viverrinus (assembly GCF_022837055.1). Lineage (NCBI taxonomy): Eukaryota > Metazoa > Chordata > Mammalia > Carnivora > Felidae > Prionailurus > Prionailurus viverrinus. Next base: position 122,102,259 of record NC_062565.1, on the reverse strand, counting down.
TGTTAAAGATATCCGTGGGTTCATATCCGAGGAGGCAGGATAATTAGTTCCATTTTGATGACCTTTGAGTGACATGGCATTGGCGTTGAAACGGGAAGGTCTCATTATTTAACGGCCGTTATCTAAATAATAACAGCGGCAAAACCGAGAATGAATTTTTACCGTGTATATCTCACACCCTGGCACAGTCCTGTGCTTAGCATATTAGATATTACTCACTTAGTCTTCACAGACTCAAAGGCATAAGACGATTTAGAGGCCACAAAATCTGGACCAGATCCAGGTGCTCTGACCCTGTGTCTCATGACCTGGCATTTCTCCAAACGAAAGAGTTTTAAAATGAGACAAGACGAATCACTCCCGAATATGGAAGTATTTTTTACGTAAGGCTAATCCTGTTCATCTATTTATTCGGTGCCCTCCACTGAAACTATCATTTTCTATCAGTATTATAAACGCACGCAATCTAATTCCAAGATTTTTTTTTAGCAAGAAAAAAGATTAGCTTGTTTCATGGCTGTGTGCTCATCCCTGAAATTGTGGGGGACTTTCCTCTTCACAGCAACTATATCCTGTGAAGAAGAGATTTACATAATCCCTAATACTGTCCCGAAATCCTGAGTGAATTACATTTTTTCATTATAGTCCTTGCTCCCCCACTCGCTCCCCCTGACCCTGAAAGAAAAGGAGGCCATTAGTTTGTGTCTGGAAACAGTGAAGGAATTACTGAGCTATTTACAAGCTTTGCACATGTGGAATCAATCTTATTTTCCATTGGATGGTTCAAAAATGTATTCAAATTATGTAGTTTTGAAATGCTAAACTCTGGAATTTATTTCTTAACAGAAAGCTTTTTAGGATGGTTTGCGTAATGAATACCCCCTTTAGTGAATCTGAATAACAAATTGTTTATAAGAATATATAAGCAGCCTTCATTTATGTTTTATTCCTGTTTCCTGAAGGTCAGTGCAAGTCTGGTGATGTGTGTTACTGCTCCCTCCTACCGGGGAGGTAATGACTACAGAAAATTAAAAGAAAATCAGGGTAAACGCAATTCCCTCCATTTCATCAAGCTCTCCTGTTTTGATATTTGCACATGCATTTGGAATCATGACTCGCCATAATCTGATTTCCATGCTAGATTTTTCTTAAAGAATATCATTAAGTACATTTGGGTATTTTAATGAGAACTCTGAAGCCATAAACGGAAGGTAAATGAATGATTAACCTAGCATGGGCCATCTGTAAGAGCTGCTGAGATGAAATACCACAAAATCTAGTTGAATTCGGTTAAAATGTATACATTTCTTAAAGTTAGTGAAATGCGAAGTGAAATTTCAGTCATGGGCCCAACAAGATCTGTCTTCCTGACCCAGCACAAACTTTCCCCGTTGTTTGGCATAAGGGGCCTGGGGGTATGAAAGAGGCATAAAGGCTGTTGTACGGAATTACTATTAGAAAAACAATCTACGGTTCGGCACAGTACTCTCACCTACGCAATCTCTTTGATCTTTGTAGCAGTGTCACAGAGTTAGGTAGTATTATCTCCATTTTACAAATTAGGAAGCTCAGGTATGTTGGAGAATACTAGAAACAGTCCAGGGAAGAAGATCGTATGATCTGATGGAAAGAGAACGGCCTTTGGGATCAGAGGAACAGATTGAAAATCCCTGCTCCACCTCTCCGGGCCTTGATGAGCCGGGGACACATTGTTGTCGTGTGTCGAGGACTTAGGTATAAAATGGGATCATCCCACGGACCTCACAGAATTGCTACGAGCGCCAAGGGCAATCATGTATTTGGAAGGCTCCACCGTGTCTCCGCTTGGCTGTTTTCTGGAAGCTGAGAGGTGATGACGACTCTGGGGGACTCCAAACCCAGTGCTTCACGAGTATGGGGTGGAGATCTCTTTTCTGCCATTCAGGACATGGAGACACATTTTTCTGGGCCCTGATGCCGAAGCCATGGAAGTCCCTGCCCGGGGAGAAGCAAAGCGACCTCTACTCCAGGTGAGAATCATTACCTTCTCCATGCCTTCCCTCATCTGGATTTAGCCACTATTATCCCGAGTGGTAAAGATCTACAAACGGATACGTGCATAAGAATTACACGGTCCTGCTGCTTATATTTTACACGCTTTGCTTCTCCAACTTTGTGGGCACGTGTGTTCACCAGCTGTAAGAAACCGCTCTATCCACGTGCAGATTCTTATTACCCACCACCTGTGTTTGCTAGGGTTCCCCATGTGCCAGGTGCTGTGGTCAGGTGAGGGCTACATCTGTTTGTGTCATGCCGCTTCTTTGCGGCTTTACGGCATTAGTTGTCTCTAATGTCTGCAAATGAAGACGACTGGTGTTGGTTATGTTTACCTCGGAAATGGAGAAGTGGAGGGACGGGGGGGAATTGGTTGGTACAGAATTACACAGAAAGTGCAAGACAAAGTGAGGACCCACGTTACTGCCCTCTCGTCCAGTTCCCTCCCTCGGAGAGAGAGCCATGCGGTGACACCTCTTCCGCATGCAATGGCATCTTTACTCTCTTGTGTGCTCACAAGTGTATTTTCCAGAGACACCACCTGCGTGGGCCTCTACCCGCCGCCCCCCCCCCCCCCGACAACTTATATTTAGCTCTGAAGACAAAGGCTTGCTTGATCTAGACAGAAATCAAAGGGAAGGCCATTCTGCTGGGGCCTAGAAAGGGGAGGAAGAATGAAAAGAAGAGGCTCTGTAGAAACTACAGGACGATCTCTGACCTTGAGGTCCTCAGAGAGAAGGCGTTGTAACCCTGATGATGACAGAGTTGAAATAAAATATAAATGCTTCCAAATATCTGTTGCCAGGAAGCAGCTGACATGCTACATTACTCTGCAGACTGACTAGTTAATTCAGCGATTTCCTGAGTCAGGAGTTGCCAGAAGAGCCATTTTGTCCTTTCTGGCAAAAAAGCCGCCGGGCTTGCTGTCTCCAGGCCTCTTTCCTGTGCTTCCTGCGTAGGAAGGCCTGTTTCCTGCAGAGAGATGCCTGAGCAGACAGCACTATTTTAGTAGGCTGGGGACTAGGTAGGGAGTAAGGTCTTCCATTTGAAACTGATTTGTGGACAGAGTGAATGTCAGACACATCATAGAAGTACAAATCTTTGCAGAAAATGGAAAATAGGGAATCGAAAGCAGATTCGACCCAAGAAAGCCTTGAAAAGCTGTATTGCAACATTTCCATCTGTGTGGTTTGATTGTATCTGCTGAAAAAAAATTTTTGTTTTAACTCGCACACAACTGGCGCACAACAGTGCGGTCGTTTCGGGGGTACGAGATAGTGGTTCGGCATCTCTGGGTGACCATTAATTATGCTATGCTAACCAAAAATGTTCATCGGTTAGATTTCAAAGGTTTTGGGATGGCTGCTTTGTTTTTTTGTGGAGAGAACTCTGTTTTAGTCTTAAGGTAGTCCTTCAGAACCGAATTTTGAGCGATGGGCTTCGTATTCAGCAAGTGAATATGATGCTGCTAAGGGGGGTGATGTTGGTGAAGGATGGTTTTAAGAGAGCCTAACAGTAGACTAGAGCCTTAAGTCTTGCCCTTGAGCCAGAGTGGGGATTTTATAGAATCTGCCGGATGAGTTGTTTGTATCTCAGCTTGTAACGAGTCCTCTGGATTCCTTTAGCCAGACCTTCACCTTGTCTCTAAAGAAGTAAAGAGACTGGATAAGACGCACATAATTCAGCAAAGCTAAAGAAATTCAAAAGGAAATCCAAAAGGAAAAGAAGGGCCGGGAGCAAGTTGGAACCACAACTGAATTTGTTCACGAAACATGGAGTAAAGATGTATTTCTTCTAATACTTGCTTGGCATTGATTCCACGTGACCCTGTGTTACTACTGTGTGTGTGCCTTGACCACTTAATGAGATCCTTAGTTTCTCAAGGGCAAGGCCTCTGTCTTGGGCTCCTTCAGTTCCATATCTTGTGCACAGCCTTACTTGTGGTCTGTGCTGCTGAAATATTTGCTAGTATTGAGGGTGGTGATTGCATTTCTTCTCATCCTCAAGGTTCTACCTCGGAACCCCCCATATCGCAATGTCGTTGAACTCATTAACCATTATTCTGAGGGTTATTTTGGGTCACAGAGCATCAATGAGGGTCACTTTGTTGAACTTTCTAATTTCTATTTTTAGGTGTTCACTCCAACATCTGGGTGTTGGTCAGAAAGCTTCCTGTCACTAGATGTTTATGCAAAAGAAAATGTCCATTGACCATGGAGTGTTGCAGAAGGGATCCCTTCCCCAGCAGAGGGAGTGTCTTGATGCTGCTTATTATGTAATTTCGTATTTTACCACAACCGTGACTTTGCAGTTGAAGTGCTCGAGTTTACTCTCATATTTTGTATTTGTGTAATTCTAAAGAAAGTAAAGTAAATATTTGATAGAGAGCCTTAAAGTTTCTGCCCTTGACTTTTTGGGCATTGTCTTTCAGTGCGAGGACTATTTGGTCTGTGGGGTCTCTGGATAAATGGGGATTTGTTGTCTCCTCTGCAAAAGAAGGTCAAAAAACAAACAAAAGAAAAACAAAACAGCAAATCTGAAGCTTTCTCTGGCTTTTTTCTGATAGCACTGGTGAACAGTTTAAGGAGAATAAAGTCAAAGAAATTAACTAAAATGAGAATTTGGTAATATTTTTGTTAAAATACATTATTCTACTCCATTAACATAGGTAATGAACAGCTAATTCTAGTATGTATCAATAATTGATAATTAATCGAGTGTATATTCAAAGAAAAGAGGAAAAGGTCTCTAAATGAAATGAACTCACCTTGAAAATATGGCATGAATATAACTTTTATTCTTAATCTGCATTTTTAGCCTCTTTTTTTAAGAGAAACTTTCTAAAAAATTTTAATGTTTATTTATTTCTGAGAGAGACAGACAGAGAGCAAGAGCAGGGGAGGGGCAGAGAGAGAATGGGAGACACAGAATCCAAAGCAGGCTCCAGGCTCTGAGCTGTCAGCACAGAGCCTGAAGAGGGGCTCGAACCCACGAACCATGAGATCATGACCTGAGCCGAAGTTGGATGCTCAACCAACTGAGCCACCCAGGTCCCCTACATTTTTGGCCTGTTATTTGCAGCTCATATTCACTAATTTAAAATAGAGAATCCAAGGCACCTGGGTGGCTCAGTTGGGTGAGCATCTGACTCTTGATTTCAGTTCAGGTCATGATCCCAGGGTCGTAGGGTTCAGTCCCATGTTGGGTTCCATGCTAAGCGTGGAGCCTGCTTGGGATTCTCTCTCTCCCTCTGCCCCTCTCCCCCACTTGTTCTCGCTCAGTCTCTAAAATTAAAAAAAAAATGGAGAAGAGGTCTTATCTGGAAGAAAACAAGTGGAGAAAAATAGAATTAAAGTTTTTGAAAAAGGAAGATAGTTGTGAGAGGTAAGGAGGAACTGTCTACATGTTAAGTTGTATTCTAGAGCTATAATATGTAAATCAGTGTGGTGCTGATAGGAAGTATAGACTGCCCAGTGAATCAAAGTAGTCTGGAAACAGATCATATCATAAAAGTTCATCTAGTATATATAAAGATAACATCCCAAATCACTTTGAAAGAGAATATTCAAAAAAATGATGTCAGGACAATTGGTTAATTACTTGAATAAAAATCCCACTAGATTCTCATGTAATATACATAAGATAGATCAAGATAGATAAAATAGCTATGTCCTAAAATAAAACTATTAAGCAGCTGGAAGAAAATATGGGTTCTTATTCATTTGATCTCATTAAGGAAATAAGCTTTCTAAGGAAAAAAAAAAAAAAAAGAAGAAGAAGGGGAAGAAGAAGAAGAAGAAGAAACCACAAGGAAAGATTGTTACATTTGAGAACATAAAGAACCTTTTGAACCTTTGTATGTCTATAAAAAATTTTAATTGTTGGGGCTTCTGGGGGGCTCAGTCGGTTAAGTGACTGACTTCAGCTCAGGTCATGATCTCACAGTTTGTGAGTTCGGGTCCTGCCCTGGGCTCTGTGCTGACAGCTCAGAGCCTGGAGCCTGCTTCAGATTCTGTGTCTCCCTCTCTCTCTGCCCCTCCTCTGCTTGCACTCAGTCTCTCTCTCCCTCCCTCCCTCTCTCTCTCTCTCTCTCTCTTTCTCCCTCAAAAAATGAATAAACATTAAAAAATTAAAAAAAAAGTAATTGACTTTTAATAGCAAAAAATCATTTAATATTGGCAGCAGACTATGTTACCATCATTATATATTATATAAAACTGACACATGGCCCCTAAACATCACAAATTCAGTCCTTTAATCACCAAAGAAATGCAAATGAAATTGATGATAACATTTTTCTCCTAAAAAATTTTCAGAAATTGAAAAATGATGGTGTTCGATGTTGTGAGGCACTTCACTCACAGCTAGTAGGGACATAAATAAATATTGCTTTCTGGAGAGCAGTTTGGAATAAGTATTTTAAAAGCCTTAACAATTTGCCCTTTGATCCAGAAATTCTCTACGAATTTACTCAAAGGAAATAATAAGAGATGTATATGATGATTTCGACGCAAGTATTTTCACGTGGCATTGTGTCTTGCAATGTAATTTTGGGAAAATAACACATGTCCAACAACAGGAAAATAATTAAATTCGGTAGATCTGGGGTGCCTGGGTGACTCAGTTGGTTGAACATCTGACTTGATGCTCATGATCATGATCTCAGGTCATGATCTCAGGGTTCATGAGTTCCAGAGCCCTCACTGCTATCACCACAGAGCCTACTTGGGATCCTCTGTCCCCCCCCCTCTCTCTCTGTACCTCCCCTGCTCATGCTCTCTCTTTCTCAAAAATAAATAATAATAATTAAAAAAAATTAAAAATTCAATAGATCCATGTCATGCCCTATACAGATCCTTAGAAGTTGTGTTCCTAAGAATCCTAACAAAATGGAATGCTTATAATATATTCTTAAGTTAAAGAAAAAGCAGGATGCAAAACAGCATGATCTGAACATTGGAGGGGGTAGAAAGCACAGAAAAGCAAGAAAAAGAATGTGTGTGGGTATACATTAAGAAAAATAAAAATAATAGGAATGAAAGAAACCAGAAGGTAACTGTGTGTGTGTTTCTTTTCTTCCCTGTTGAGGGATCATGGATATTTATAATATTTTAAATTTATACTATTCTGAATATTTAAAATTTTTATTTTCATAGGCAGAAATAAATCTCACAGTAAATACTTCCTTTTTGTTTGCTTTGTTTGATTAAGAGCACATGGAAACACATTTTTGGGGGCTAAGGGCGATAAGCTTTCCCAGGGAAGGGTATCGCTATCCTGTGACAAACAGGGCTTATCTGTTCTTTCCAGTCAGGACACCAATCCAGTGTCCGTAAAGCTGGCTGGGCCCTTTCTGTTCAAGCCTTTTTCCTAAACAATATATTTATCTCAGTAGTTTAGAAGGTCAATAAAAGGGTGGATTAAAAATGAACTATGTGAGGAGGGCCTGGGTAGCTCAGTGGGTTGAGCGTCCGACTTGGGCTCAGGTCATGACGTCACAGTTCATGGGTTGGAGCCCCATGTTGGGTTCTGTGCTGACAGCTCAGAGCCTGGAGCCTGCTTCTGATTCTGTCTCTCTCTCTCTCTCTCTCTCTCTCTCTGTCCCTCTCCTGCTTGTGCTCTCTCTCTCTCTCAAAAATAAATAAATATTTAAAAATTTAAAAAAATGAACCATGTGAAAAATGAAACATGGCCAGTGACTGGAGAATGACTCATCTATAATGGGTCTTTTATTCTGTAGAGCTGGTTCTCTGTTACCCTGGTTCTTCTGTCGCTCACAGTGCATTGTAATGAGGTGAACTAGGTGGACTCTGGCATTCATAGCTTCTAAACACGCCTGTCCAGGGGTTGTGTCCATTTATGTGATAGTCAAGGGCAGAAGTCCCCTGATGGAGAACTCATCCAACAGAAATTGCCGCCCAACACAGCAAGCTAGGCTCCCGTCCCGAGTGTGTGTTAATTATTGATCAGAGAGATATTTCATTCTAGCTCCACTGGGTCAACTATTCCCATGGGGCTGAAGCTGAGAAGATCTCAAGGAAATGATTGCAAGTTCTCTTTTAGAAGACTCTGGGCGCTGCTCTGTTGCGTAACTAACAATGTGTAATAAAAAAAGAAGCTTTTTTTTTTCTTCCCTAGAATTGGATCAAACAGAATCCTTGAATCACGACACATACACATTGTTGTCTATGTAAGGCACTTATTTAATGTAATGTAATTAATTAATCGATTATTTTTATAGTGCAGCAGTCACCCATGAACCTACTCCCTCATAACTTTCATCTAGCCACTGGTCCCCCACCATCTTATTCTTTGCTTCTTCCTTTGTGAGATAGCCACACCCTACACTCTGTATTCACCCATCTGTCGCTAGCCCTTTTTTTTATATTCTTTCAGCTAATCGCTACATATTTCTGAATAGCATAATTTTTAATTTTTTTGGCTTACTTTATATGAAAGGGTAGCAGGCTTAGATCATCTTTCAGGTTCATTTCTATTGTTATATGTTCATTGACTTTTGTTTAATATCCCATCCTGTGACTGACCAAATCACAGGTTGTTCTTCTACCCTCTCATTGATAGGCATTTGGGCGATTTCCAGATTTGTGTTATTGCAAACCATGAACACTCTTGTATATATCTCCTGGCAAACATGTTTAGAATTTCTCCTGAGTATATGCTTAGGAATGAAATTGCTGGGTCGCAGGGTATGAGAATGTTTAACTTTAGGAGCTTATGTCAAAAACATTCTCCAAATAGTTTTTACTGATTTACGTTCCCACCAGTAATATTTAAGAAATGCTTTGTAGGGGCGCCTGGGTGGCGCAGTCGGTTGAGCGTCCGACTTCAGCCAGGTCACGATCTCGCAGTCCGGGAGTTCGAGCCCCGCGTCGGGCTCTGGGCTGATGGCTCGGAGCCTGGAGCCTGTTTCCGATTCTGTGTCTCCCTCTCTCTCTGCCCCTCCCCCGTTCATGCTCTGTCTCTCTCTGTCCCAAAAATAAATAAAAAACATTGAAAAAAATTAAAAAAAAAAAAGAAATGCTTTGTAGATATATCTTCTTCAACCTGAGGTGCTATCGGACTCTTTAATTCTTGCCAATCAAATAGGTATAAAACAATATTTAATTGTAGCATTGAATTTTTATTTCCCTGAACTGAGGTTGAACGTCCATTCATGTATTTATTGGCCATTAGTGATTCCTCTTCTGTGAAGCGATTGCTCACATCTTTTGTCTACTTTTGCTCCTTTTATATATTCTTGACACTAATCCTTTGCTGGTTGTGTATGTTTCAAGTAGCTTCTTTCAGTTTTTAATTTGTCTTTTCCATTCTATTTAAGGTCGCGATTCATAAATTTCTTAATTTCAATTCCTTAATTTTAATTAGGTCAAATATATGTCTTTTTTTTTGCCTTAGGAAGTTAGCGTGTTGTGTGTTTTATATCCTTTCTGACAATAAAACTATTGACTTATATTTCCTACTAAGATTTCTAAAGATTTGATTTTTACATTTAATTTTTTTTTCAACGTTTATTTATTTTTAGGACAGAGAGAGACAGAGCATGAACAGGGCGGGGGGGCAAAGAGAGAGGGAGACACAGAATTGGAAACAGGCTCCAGGCTCTGAGCCATCAGCCCAGAGCCCGACGCGGGGCTCGAACTCACGAACCGCGAGATCGTGACCTGGCTGAAGTCGGACGCTTAACCGACTGCGCCACCCAGGCGCCCCTGATTTTTACATTTAAAGAGAGGTGTTTTTTTCCACTTCAAAGCAGAAGTTAATATCAGTCCCTTAAGATCCAGTGGAATTGAGAACAGTGTCTATTGAATCAGACAGTATGCAGCCAAAAGAACAGCAGATCCTGATGAATCCAAGGTACTCAGTAGAGGTGGTAAAGGTGCCCTGTGATTCCAGGTAAATGGGGCCCTGGCTAAGAGTAGAAAAGAAGGAAGTGTATCTGCGTTCAGTAACGTACCAATTTTCCAACCAGACCTGATTATGTCTACCAGGGGACTTCCCAGATAGCCAGCTGATCATTAACAGGTCTGAGCCTTTATTGGATGGGAGAAAGTAACCATGATTGAACCATATTATTACCCAAGACCATTGAGGAAAAGCTGAATTACATTAACTTTGTATGTTTTCTCTAAATTCAAGAATTCAAGTCTAATTTTTCTGTTCAGGGCGTTTCAAAATGGTAAACTTCATCTACATGTTTCTCTCTGTTACAAATGCTCCCCACTAGGCATTGCCGTAGTAAGAAGAGTTTGATAGGCACCTGTGGGAAAATAAAAAAGTCTGGCTATGTGCTAGAAGCCACTCTTTCCTTATTCCCATTTTCCCATTTAGGCATGTCCTGATTCTTACTATGTATGTCATTTTTCTTTCCATTTCTTCGTCTGCTTTCAGAGCCACCTGAGGCACTGGGGGCAGCAGGCAGAGTTGTGATTCCCCTTGTATGTTAGTGAGACAGGCCAGTGGCCACCCGCGTTGCTCACTCATTGCCATCCATACACGTTATCTTGGAAGTACCACTTGTGATTCAAGTTGCAACAGGTGCCTACGAGTGAGCTCTGGCTTCCTGCTACCAGATCTGTTTCCGTTACCCTTTGGACAATAGTCGTGGACACTAGTCCCTGGAACCACAAAGAATAGTGATTAGGGTGCAATCAAATGTCCCCAGACTTTAAAATAGCATTTGGATGATGATTTCCTGTCACATGAAAGACTGTTCACGACATCCTTATAAAGGCAAAAGCTCTTGTCTACTTGTGAGCCTTTGCAGGCTGGCGTTTGAATTGGGTACCATGCCTTTGATCTGTGGGACGTTTAGTAGTGTGTCCTCTAAAACACTAGTCATAAGTCCACTAGTGTGGTGTCTAGAAATTCATGTGCTTTTGGAAAATTTGGTACTACAAACTAAGGATTCTTGGCAATGTAATTTAACTGTGTAAAAATGTCCTGTGAGTTTGATTGTAGACATAAATATATAACTATAAATACCTTGGTTGATGAGTTTTTGCAAAAAGACAGTAGAAAAACTTAAAGGCAATAAGTAAATCTTTAAGCAGTGATTAGATGATAAAATGGGGTTTTTATCCCATTTCTATTGATCTGGAATTAACTCAAAAGTTTCCCAAACCAAAGCTAACGTGAAGGTAATTTCTCCAGCAAAGATTTAGCCCTTGGGTCAGGGTCTTACAGAGAAAGAAAAATATTTAGCCAGTATACACATGAAGAGATGTTCAGCATCATTAGTGGTCAAGGGAAGGCAAGTTCAAACCGCAACAAATACTATTTTGTACTCAGGTGATTGGCAAAAACTTTAGAGTCTGATATTGTCAAGTAATGGAAATGACAAGGATCAACAAACCCTCTGTGCTTTCAGTGGGAGCGCGCATCGGGGCTATCTCTTTAGAAAATAGTTTGACATTATCTCTTATAGTTGCATAGCACGTTCCTCAGCAGTTCTACTCCTGGGGGACGTAGACGCTCGAGAGAAACTTACATATCAATATACACGAGGCATGTATTTAAAAATGTGTAACTGCATTGTTTATCATAGCAAAAAAAAAAAAAAAACTGGATGCAAGCCCAAGCACCCACCAATAAGACTGCAGGATAATGAATATTCACGTGATGAATGTTGGACATGAGTCAAAGATAGGGAACTACAGAGACGTGAAAAACAACTGAACCAAAAATATATGCTCCGTAAGGAGTACATATAGATGCCATAATACTTTAAAAGGAACCGAACGATTCATGAACACACGATGCAGGATAACATTTATCTCACATCGGTGGAGCGTGGGGCAGGGCTACTGGAGACTGCGGAACTGGATGGAGCTGGCGTCGGTTCTGGCTTTTGTTTTGGGGGGTGGAAGGGGAAGTGCGGTTCATCTCCCCGTGCTTATGACATTTATTAGAAAGAGCCACAGCTAATAAAGACGGGCTCTGCCTTATTAGTAATGGGGGTTCACAGTTAATTCCATTCTCTCTACCTGAATTCTATCGTCAAAAAAGAAAAACTTTTTATTTCTGAATTCTGTAAAGAGTAGAAAGTGGTAGAAAGCACAGGGTCAGGACAAGTTTGAATTCTGAAGTCTGACTCTGTCCCTTACTAGCCAGGTGATCTTAAACAAGTTACCTAACCACTTAGTGCTTCGGCTGTCTCATCTGAAGAATGGGCATCTATTTGTGCTCTCCCGGTAACGTCATGGTGAGAATTTATTAGGATCATACTTGTAAAATGTAATGAATTTAGCTTAGTGCCTGGGGCAGGCTAAGTACTCAACACATGTTGGCTGTCAGTATTATTGATAATAGTAACGGTAGTTACACCTTCCTTGGACTGACGAGTTTACAAAAGCAGCTTCTCTTTTATTTAATTCTGTCCCAATTCGTGAGTCTTTTCCAGCTATCCTAGTCCCCATACTCCATTTTCCTTCTTCAATCTTAGTTTATTTATTTTTTATTTTTTATTTTTTATTATTATTTTTTTCAATCTTAGTTTAGACTTGAGTGCTCCCCCAGATCGACTTTGGAGAAGAAAGGTTCTTCCTTGTTTGAACTGTGCATCTCTTCCTTTGGCTTTTTGCTGTCACTAAATGGGCAGTCTCTGTGGGAATGGGATTAGCCAAGAGATCTTTGACTATATAAGGTGTTGGCAGATGCCTGCGATTTCTTATTTAGGCAAGTTGGGTAACCGGAGAACTGAGAAGATGATATGGCTTTTGGCAATCTAAGTGTGGAAAATAAAAGTTTTCTGGTTGGAATGATTTCTTTCTATAGACAATACTTTTAAAAACCTGAAAGAGCTCCTATAAAGAACAAAATGTATCTCTACCACATTTTTTTCTATGCCCGTCATAAGCAACGCTAAGTAGAAACTAGATTTCTCATCTAGTGATATAGCATTGATCTAAAGAGCTTAGTAGATAATATCCTTCCTGGTAACAGTTAACTTGCAGATTAAAAAACAATTCATTCATAATAGAATTATGTAATTATAACTATACAATTATATAAAATCACAAATAAGATTTCTGTACTGAAGTTCTAATTCAGGTACAGAATAGGATACTATTTACCTTCCTTAATAGTTTGAGGTTCCCAAGGAGAAAAAAAATCATATGGCAAAATGGAAAGGAACAAAAAATTACATATATATTTTTAAAAATCACTTTTTGTAGTTGATGGAATTTTATTGTTCCATTAAAAAAAAAAATGCTGCATTAAGCTAAGAGATAACAGTTTGCCCTTCCTGAAAAAGGTGAGGCAAAGAACTTCTGAAGTTCAGTTAAAAAAAAAACAAACCATGTTTCATAGCTATTTTTCCATTTATTTGTGAAAATCCCCAGTTAACTTACTTCAAAAGAAATGTCAGGAGACCTCTGCCCTTGGCTGTGTGCAATTTCAATTGAAAATCAGTCAGTGATGGTTAAGGAACTGTGCAGCACAGGAGATGTGTTCTGAGACTGGATGGGATGGGAAAATGTCCCAGTTTTCAGAAAGGGAAAGATGTTCAGACCCCCACAGACTACAAAATGGAAAAATTGATGGGACTACTGACAAAACTTTGGAGAAGATTGCCATCATGAGTCCATAGAAAGGGAAGAGGCGATCATTTAAGTCTGAATGAGATGAATAAGAAATCCCCTGACAGACCTCACTTCCTTTTGGTAGGGCCCCTGGGGCTGGCAGAGAAGCAACTCCTGGTCTCTCCTTGACTCTGCAACCCAGTGGGAGGGCAAATGTATTGGAACCCAAAATAGCTTGAGAGCATAGAACAATGGGCCAAAGCCAGCAAGATAAAAATTAAACGGGAGATACACAAAGGCTGCCCTCAGTTCCAGAAAATTAGCAACACAAACACAGGAGGGTGGGCAGATTGCAAGGCCAAAGGATAGGGTTAGGCAGGTCTTATCCTGTACACAGGCATCTTTGGCTGAGGGCTTGAGGAGGGGCTGTGTCCATCCAGAGAGGGCGCTGCTTCTTAAATTTGCAAAAAAGTAACCATAGAACATAAGGGTGAATACTTGAAAAATTACAAGTCAGGGATTTTTATTAACTACGCAGTCAATGAATTACTGCTACAGTGTGATCGGCCAGAGTTGGGGAGGGCCTTTCTTGAAGTACCATGGCCAGAACAAGGGTGGTCAGCTGAGCCGTGTATATTGAGAGCAGAAAAAGGGACTGTGTCAAATTGGAAGATAACTAGAAGAGAGAAGTGAAAATTCTGTGAGCCATTATCTCTGAGCAGTAGTGAAGGGAAGAATGTTTAATTTGAAGAAGGGAAGGCTTAGGGTGCCATGATGGATTCCCCGCTAGCAAATTAGGCATGAGCACAGGACACTGGAACATAGGGCATCAAGGACAAAAGGAAATTGAAGAATGGCGTTTTAAAAAAAATTTGGCATTTGAGATTTAAAAGAAACCATAACATTTTTCATGATAAGACAACTTTGAACTAAAATTTGTTCCCTTCCTTTACAATTCAGTGTTTTTTAAATTTCTGAATTACAAATTACCTGAATGGCAGGGAGCACTGTAATCTTTCTGATGCTTAAGGCTGCTAAAGTCTTAACCAAGATCATACAAGACCTAAAACTTTCCATCAATTTGACCTGTTCAAAAACGGAATGGGTGATGTGATGCAGGTGAGTGGCTTGTTGCTAGAGTCCTAAGAGTAAGAGCCAGCACGACTTCTTGGATGTGATGAAGAGGCAGTCTGTGCACTGGATAAAGTGTAGGACTAGATGGCTTTTAAGGTCCCTGCCCATGCTGAGGTTCTAAGGTTCTGAGAGAAAGCAATTTCTCTTAAGAAAGAGGAAAGTGGGGTGCCTGGGTGGCTCAGTCGGTTAAGCACCCAACTTTGGCTCAGGTCATGATATTGCGGTTTGGAAGTGCGAGCCCCACGTCAGGCTCTGTACTGACAGCTTGGAGTGTGCAGCCTGCTTCAGATTCTGTGTCTCCCTCTCTCTCTGCCCCCGCTCCCCCCCGCCCAACCCCACCGGCTCACACTCTAGCTCTCAAAAACAAATAAAAGTGTTAAAGAAAGTTAAAACAAAAAGAAAGAAAGAGGAAAATGGAGATCACTGGTATGATTGGTCTTTTGTAGAGAACTCCAGAAATAGAGAAGTTGCATTACAACATGTGATGCAGGAATCTGGGGTATATTCAATATTTCCTTCTTCCCTCTGAGTGGTTTGCTAGGGTTGCTCCGTGAATCCCCGTCTCGGCCTGATGTGTCACTAGCTGAGTGTTGGGATGTAGCATTGCGAGGTCTTGCTTTGGTCTTGGTGAGACCTAGTTAGCTTTTAAAGGTTGGATTTCAATGCAAGCAAATCACCTTGCCACTATTTTTTGGCTATCAACTGTATTGAAAATTGCGACCACCTTTACTGAATATGTTCAGAGTGGCAAGTGGACAATGGAGGACAGACGGATGAGTTAATATTTTCCTTTCCTGATAGAGAAGCAGCACAAAGCCTCATTCTCCATATGACGGTTGGATAACTACAACATCTGGTGCTTATTCTGTGTCACAAAGAGACTATCATTTAGAAGTGACTGCCCTTTACTATCCCTTTGACTGGGCCTTGGGCTGATTTTTGCCAAAATATCAAACACACATTTCCCGATGCTGTATATATGTGGATACATGCGTATACGTCCACGTGTAATGAACCCATAGAGAATTTTATTTTCTTTGGTTACATCCTTCTTCTGTTTATTCTCAGAGGGAGGACAGCATAGCTGATGAGATGGTAATGAAAGAAAGGTACAGGCAAAACCACCCCAAGCTTGCCATGCCCCAAATAGGCTCCCACCTTATGACCTTCTCCACGAGCTACTTACCTCTTAAATCTCATTGGGGGCTCCTTCTGAAGACATGGAGAGAAGGGCCGTGAGGCAAACTTATGTGGAATACCCTTATCCTAGCGAGACAAGACAACATACTGTAAAAGCAGTCTTGAAGGAAAAGAAAAGTCACACGAGGGCCGTCTGAGGATTCACGTGGATAAAGAAATAGGCTGTCACACCCATTAGTTTTGATAATTTGCCTCGCATTTCTCTACAGTGGCCTTCTTGACGTGTGGAGGCATCTGGAATACTCCTTTGATTTTACATGAGTTACGGTCACAGTCTCAAAAGTCTGAACTCCTTGCTGTTGGCCAAAGATCAGGGAGAACAGAACTTTCCAGAAGGGTTGACCTGCCACAAACAGGATCACTGGAACGTGGTGCATCAGTGGAGTAAAGTCAAAGTCGGGGGACTTTTGAGGTGACATTTTCCTCCAAAGTCAGGGTGTATCGTGTAATAGAACAGCAGGGGTGGGTGGCGGTGTGTTTTTAGGCACAGCATTCTCCATCGTTGATCGGTTGCGTTCAGAATCAGCAGTGTCCTATGCCAGTTCGTGCCGAGCATACGCTTACTGTGTAAGGGAAGCGAACCACTAGTATTTTGTGCCCAAGGGATATATTGTTAAGTAACACGGACCTTGACCCTCAATCCCTGAATAATCTAAGTAGAGCTACCGTAACGGGTCTGCCTCTAGACCCACATACCGAGTTGTACAGCTTTGCTCCTTAAGCCTCTTTGTCTGTAATTGTCAATCCAAGTCACCACTGTGGTACTTCCTCAACGTGGACATTGTGTAGAGCTCTGTATGACCAAGGTGACGTTTCACATGTCCTAGACTCTGTGTTCCAGTGCTGATCGGTAGTAGCCTTTCGGGGCACGGGCATGTTGCAGTAAGAATCGCTGAATGTTTGGAAAAGAGACAACACGAGGAGGCATTCGAGGGGGAGTTAGAAAGAGTGGCAGCAGCAGAAGGAACTAAGTAGGGTAAGAATCTGCACCAAGAGGCTCTCAGGTGACAGACTTGAGTGGATAAGCTTGGACAATTCAATGTGATTTCTGTGTCTCCGGAACAAAGTCACCCAGGGATTTAGGAGCATTCCAGGGTTTCTTTATCAATTGGGTCAAAGACGCACATTCTTTCCACTTAAACTGTGTTTATATCTAATGCTCTGAAAGGCAAGTCCGATTTCTTCCACTTAAGGAAATATGCCTCATAATTGCTGTATTTCTCTAGTTACATAAATGTTTACTGAAGTTCCTTCCAAGATGATGGGTCAGACTGCAGCAACTTGGACAAATCATCCACTCCGTGACAAGTCGCTCCTCCAAAGAGAGACAATTTTACTTGGGATTTAAGTTTCTGATCGAAATGCCTATAAGAGACAAAGAAGGACACACACACACACACACACACACACACACCTATGTATGCATGTGTATACACACATGCACACAAATACTAGAGTAGTAGGTGAAAATGTACGGACTGGGAAGAAATATTGGAGATAGTTGAAAATGCAGTGTGATGCATTCCCTGCCAGCCTCAACTTTTATTAGGTCTTTCCCTGCACAGCAACATAATAAACTATGGTAGACTTTACATGATCCCACTTTGTATTCATTCCTGGTTGAGAGGGCCCCGAGATTGAGGGAAGGGAAGGAGAAAGTACAAGTCCTCTGTGCAAAACTCAGGGAAGGAGAGAACAACGGAACTGACCCCTTTCCACATTTCAGACAAACTCACAGCCTCACAGTTCAGCTCGCTCCTAGGCAGAGGGAAGCAGAGGGGGCTCATTGAAGGAGGAAAGAAAGGATGGGCAAGAGTGGTAAGGGGAGAGGGAGAGGGAGCACTTCCCAGAGAGCATGGCTTTAAGTCCCTCCACACTGTACACCATGATTAAGGTGAATTGCTTCGCTATCGCCAGTCGCAAACGAGAGGTTGTCAGGTCACCAAATATTTGAGTCTGGACCAAAGCAAAGATAGGGCGTTTCGGTCAAAAGACTCACCTTTTAATATGTGACTGCATATAACTCTCAAATATCCATGTGAAACATCAAAAAGCAATAAGTAAATTTCTGTGAGATATGTTTTAAATGAAACAGCAGAGAGGGATGTCAGGGGCTCCTTTTTCATGATTGCAAACCAAGTGGTAAGAGAGACAGTAAATCCGTGCGTCATTCTTCACTTCTCCTTCCCTTCTTCTTCCATCGAATATATGACCTCTGTACCAGTGTGCATCTTAGAGTTATTTCCAGCATCTTCCCCTCCCTTCCTGCCTCCCACGGCTCTAGTTCAAGTTCTGACCGTCCCTTGGCTAGACAGTTGTACCACAAAATAGCCATTGGATATCTACTCTGTGTATTATCCTCTGCTAGGTGCTCAGGCAGAGTTTAAAAGGATCCAAATGGGTGCTGCTTTCATGGGGCTTATGTTTCTGCAAGGAAAACAGAAAGGGAACAACCATTAGACAATTCATTATTAATTAAAATGATGACAAATGCACCAAAGGCTAAGTATAGGAGCAGGGGAGCAGGCCAAGGTCACTTCAGAAAGGCTTTCTTGAGAGACTAACATGTGAGCTGAGCTTTGAAGGATGGGTAAGAATGAACCTGGTACAGAAGGAAGCTCCAAACGTTGGGCAGAGCATTTCAGATGGCCCTTTGGCATGGATGGCAGGTGAAGCTAAGAATGCCCGCAGAGAGGAGAGAGGCAGGAGGTTGTCTCTACCTTGAATTTGGTGGTGAGCTTCTTGAGGTCAGGGGTCCCCATGACTCATCTCTATATATGTGTCTATTAAAGGTTTCCCAGTATTCCACTGAGTGGAGACACTTTGGTGCCAGTAAACATATAACTATAGCCCAGAAAAAAAAATCATGAAAGATAGGAGGAATAATATTTGGTGCTAAGAGTTTTTAAATTTTTGATCATCAAGTTTTTCAAGAAAGTGTGCATAAGTATCCAGAATTAATTGTTATCTGAGAAACTATTTATGAGTATTCAGTGTTAAATGGGACACTGACTTTTTTATCATAATCATTGCCTCCCGCCCTCCCAGTACACATGTGTATCTAATAGCAGAGAGAGAGAGAGAGAGAGAGAGAGAGAGAGAGAGAATCCTTAAGGGTATTTAGTGAATTAGATTTCTTTTAAATCACGTGACTAAGGAATTGTGTATGAAAGATTAGGGATGAGACTAGACCAGGGAACACAAATATACAGAATGAGAGCCACGACTCCAGCCACGACTCCCAACACGATCCCACCATGGCCTCAGCCCCTGCCATTGGCTGTCATCATAACAGGCTTCTCCACTTCTTTTGTGTGTTTCCTGAGTCTCACTCAACATGGCTTCCTAATGGCCACCACTCACCAGTAGACTTAGAGGAGACCTACTGGCCAGTGTGTGTGGAGTTCATTCATCCAGAGAGCCTGAGCTGGTTATTTAGATACCTTGATGGAACCCCTGTGCTTTCTAAGTGCATTAGAAAAGGGCCCCAATTCTAGTAACATGGCATTTCTGGACCCCATGTCATAAAGTAGGCCGTACTTGCCTTTAGGAAAAAAGTATAGTCAGAGATTACTTTTCTTTTTAAAACGTTAGCATCAAATCGTGCTTGTTTCTACCAGGCTTTCACAAAAACTAAAACTCTGTCAGTTTTACACTTCTATACTCACTTAAATACTGAAATGGTCTTTGATGCTCTATCAGTGTTTGCTAATACAACATTCATTCTGGTTATTCAAAAGGCCCCAGTTTGCTATCAAGCGAGCATGTCATATCAAGGGTATAGTTTTACTGCACCATAAATCAGTATAAAGCAAATATGCTGGCTCCAACAGGGCAGGTTAATGATTAAATTCCCAAGTTTTTTTCTCCCCTCAACCAGTTGGTTGTTCCAAATATATTTTGAAAGCTTCTAAGAGGCCTATGGATTAAGGTCTTCTTTTTTTCCCCTTCTCATCCATGTTTACTTTGGTAAGCAAAAACATCCCCCAATGATTCCCTTTGCCCTTCAAACTGGACTTTTCAAATAGCCTCTCATCACCACCCTTCTCCTCCCCCATCCCCCCCACCCCCTCTCCTTCTTCTTCTTCTTCTTCTTCTTCTTCTTCTTCTTTTCTTCTTTTCATCTCTCAGTGAATGAATGAATGAATAAATGAATGAATGAATGAATGAGTAAATAAAAAGGCTAAAAATGCAAATGTAGGTCTATTTTAAGAGAAGTCAGATGGACAGCTAGGAAGCAGGTCTTGTCCCTAAAGGCATAATCATTTCCTAATGCCATCTAGTCACCCCTACAGTGGAGTTGGTGCCAGAGTTAGAGACCCTGCTGGGCTTACCCAGCCCTAGGAAGGATCAATGGGCAAATACGCATTACAAGGACAAGATCTCAGAAATCCTGATGTATTAAACTGCAGTCTATGTATGGTTTTGTTGTAAGGAGCAACTGTTTTTCAAGAGATGTGATTTCTACCTATTGGGTCTTTTAAAATGAAATATGTCAAATGCACAAAATATATAATGAGTAACAAAATTAATTCAGCCTTCCAAAGGCTTCAAGAGACATTTATAATTTTATCGAAGTAGCAAAATAACTAAGCCACTCTTAATCATCTCTGCCCATGGGAAAAATCAATAGCTAGCTTTCAAATTTCTTTTTAGACAATGCAGTAGACTTTACAATATAAATTCTAATAAACAGAAGGATACAAAAAAAATGATAACTACAGGAAGGACATGGGGTAAGAAGTCATTACCCAGACTCTCTGGATACTGAATGGTCAGCCCCAGGGCCCATTTCCATTTGGCAGGAATGTTTTTTGTCAAATCCTTGACATTACACACACACACACACACACACACACACACACACACACTCATACTCTTCTATTAATGGATACAAAGTGGTTTTATGAGAATATAGCCCAGCCAGAGCAAGAGAACCGCCCAGTTTACTCAGATATTCTGATTAAGATCTAATGAACAGTGTTGAGTATTTTGGCTCTCCATACTGTCCTCATCCCAGGCAGCATATCTCATCTGCGGTTTACATTCTTTGTTTGTATCCTTGTCCTGTTATAGAAAAGCTCATCTTTATATATTTTTTGATTATTAGTTAACATGATAGCTTTAAGAGTTCCAACAAAGTTAGACCAATATGCCTTTCTTTGTACTTTGGTGCCGTGCTATGCTGGTCATTTGAATGTTAGAGATAGGGAATTTGACTCTTTGCTATGGGAATACATCTGTATAACATAATCACTTCACCTATTCCTAAATAGTGTCCAAAAGAAAGTTGGTTATATGTGGACATTTAGATATGTTGTCTCATTGCATGAAACTACATATGTCTTAAATTTCCAATACTTTATAAACAATATATGGGTAGCTTGCCAAACTTGCAAGAGGTGATTCCACAGCTACATTTATTTTTAATGTATTTCACTTACAGGGTAACGCACATCCTTATCTGTACCTTTGGAAGGCATGTTTTTTGGGGATGGCAGGGAACAGTGGTAAAGTTTCCCTCTCTGAACAGATTGCTGTGCTGTATCGGTAGATGCCCAAAGCTGAAGTTCTTTTTAAATTTTTTTAAAAACTGTTTGAATCCCCAACCTCAACCATCCCTCAGATGGCAAGTTCGTAATGGTGCCATTTCAAAGGAAATCCATGATTGTAATTCAGTGTATATTTGTGAGTGTGTTAGGAAAGGAGAGAAATGTATAAAGACAAGAGAAATAATTTACCTTAAAAGATCTTTAAAGAAATTATATTTGGGTAGAAATATAAGTAATATATCAATTTATTTTCCTTCCAGTCGAAATCTGTCATTCTTTTCCTAGTCTTTGCTAAGCCTGTGTTATACTTATTATCATAGTCAGATTAGAAATACTTTTTTTCAAAGCCTCCAAGGCTCTTATTTTTTTAAATGTTTATTTATTTATTCTGCGAGAAAGAGCATGAGTGGGGAGAGACAGAGAGAGAGACAGAGAGAAAAATCCCAAGCAGGCTCTGTGCTGTCAGCACAGAGCCCAAACATGGAGCTCTATATCAGGAACCGTAAGATCATGACCTGAGCCAAAATCGAGAGTCAGATGCTTCACCGACTGAGCCACCCAAGTGCCCCTGGAAATATTGTGTGTGTGTGTGTGTGTGTGTGTGTGTGTGTGTGTTTCTTTTTAGCTTACTTAACGGTAATCCCTTGAAAGTGGGACCAGGTTTTGTGTTTCCCCCTCTCAGCCCGTGTCAAGAGTAAATGCTCAGTTATTATCATATCACCTGAATCCAGCATTTCAGGCATTTGGAGTCAATGTCATTTGGTTTCTCTATGAAGGACTGTGTTTAGGAGACTGAGACCAGTACCACAGTGGGAATCCCTTTGTGTTCTGAAACATTTTTGTCATCACAGTGTCAATGCAAGAGCATTGCTGCAAAAGCCTGTTTGCTGAGGGGGCTGAAGGTCCATCATAGAGGCGTTTGGTCTCTCTTCTCAACCCATGGTGAGGCTCATCCCCCAGACACGTTTGGTACCACCTTGGTAGGTGGAACCTGTAGCAGCCAGGATCCCAGAACATTACTGCAGAGGCTGAAGGTCCATCATAGAGGCGTTTGGTCTCTCTTCTCAACCCATGGTGAGGCTCATCCCCCAGACACGTTTGGTACCACCTTGGTAGGTGGAGCCTGTAGCAGCCAGGATCCCAGAACATTACTGCAGAGGCTGAAGGTATGGATGGAGGCGATGGTGGGAATGGAGAGGTAGAAAGACGAGAGGAGAAATTCAGCCAAGTGTTAATATTACAACGCTAAATCTTTTATTGTTGTGTTGAGTGAAGCCATGGGGAACTGGTCCATAAAATATAGTTGATGCAATGGCTGGACCAGAGGCTACGTGGTAAACAAAACCAAGCAAAACAAAACAAAACAAATCTTATACCGAACTGTCTTTAAAAAGCGATGGCTGGGAAATGATACCACTATCTTTAAGAGAGTGTCAACGAGGACTTTGTTGTGTGGAGAGACTTTTGCTTCTGCACATATTCTGCGGGGGCATCAGAATATGTGTGTAAACTGTATAAGAACAAAGCCCACCTGGAAAGCATACTAGCTATCTCCTTTGAATGGAGTCCAGGGCAGGCAAGCTTCTGTGCCAAACTTTCTCTGGATTCAGCTCAGAACTCACTGTGGAGTGCCGTTGCATTTGAATTCCTCACATGGGCAATGTTCTGAGTCATCCAGAATCCTTGGTGCCCGATAGTAACCTCCTGAAGTCACTGATGAAACAGGTAAAACTGATGCTTTACATCAGCATCTCCTGGGGAGCTTAAAACCAATACACCGTGGGCAGGGCTGTGGGCACAGCATGTTGGGACATCGGCGACAGCCACCACTGTGAGCCCCATGGCAGCAGAAGTAACAAAAGAGCCACCTTGACTAGGAGAACACCGGGAAAGGAAGATGCCTTGCTTGAATCTGGGGCTCCACCTGGCACTGGCCGGAAGCACAGACACACTCTTCAGTCGGTCAGCAGTTCAGCACTCACGCAGTCAGCGCACCAGGCTCCTGGCCCAGGGCTGCAGACTGGGCCAGCAGAGTGGACCGGTCCTGGGCTCTGCATGTGAGGAGAGGAGATGCACATTACAGGTACATGGCAGAAGGGGGCACAGAGTACAACTGGGACACAGAGGGGAGGCTCATTCCACCTGGGGTGGAGCCAGGGGACAGGAAGGACCAAATCTTCTCAGAGTGATGACGGTGGCATTAGGGTGGAGGCGGGAAAAGAGGCTGGAGTGTTAGAGAACTCTAAGTGGTTAGCGTAATTAGGCTGGCGGTGGGTTGGGGCCATGTGATAGACAGCCTGAGTGCCTGGATAAAAGCAGGGATTGTGGGATGGAGAGGCGGGAGATGGTAAGGAGAGAAGACGTGGAACACTTTTCTTTCCTCTGTGGCTTGTCGAGTCCTCACATTGTCCTGGTGGCCTCCGTGTCTGGAAGCACACTTCACCCAAGAAGCAAGGACAGGCAAAATGTTGTCTCTCGGTCTTTCATGATCTTAACGTTCATGAGTTAATTACTAAAATTGTATACATATCACAACCGCTACCTTCGACCAATTATATCCCAGGATATCATAACAGGTCACAACCCTAAAGTACATAGTCATTCAAACAAAAGAACACTCTCCCGCCTCTCTTTGAAAAGCAAGCATTGATTGGATCAGGAATGCAAGATGAAGTCAGTTGGGATTAGACATTTCCTGCAAAAATCCACTCGAGGCTATAAGCCTATACAGTGGCGGGTTCATTTTGCTGTTCTACCCACTAAGCGAATGGGGTGGGGTTGGGGGTGGGCAGCAGTGAAGGGGATGGGTAGGAAGGGTCGGGGGGAGACGAGGACTGTGCAAGGAACCCACTCCTAGCTGCTTTCCTTCCACTCTCAGGATCTACCCAGGTACTGCCGTTCCTGAACTTCCAAATCTCAAAATCCCAGCAGGTCTGCGTGCTGTCAGGCAGGGGTGGGAGCCCCGCAGAGGCCCCTCCGGCCCCCAGAGCAGTGCCCACAGCCTGAGCTGACCTGGCTCTCACTGCCGTTGACAGTTCATTAGCAAAACCTCAACTCCCTTCCGGACTCCAGTGTTCCCTTTGCCTGCCATACCCGGGCATGACCAGTACGGTTAACAGTAGCCACATTTTGAGATCATCATTGGGATTTGAAACGTTGTCAAGTATAAAGAAAACTTACACTGATTCTCTGAGCCGTTCCTTCCTTTCCAGGAGAAGTAGCTGTCAAAGTTGTATTAGCGGGATATCATTTCGGCAAAATCTTTCAGATCTTCTCAGGAGAAGAGACCATAGGAAAAAAAAAGTCCTGAAGGGTGTGTAGGATATCTCTCATTTCGTGAGGTAAAATCCAGCTTGCTAAATGAAAACTAACACCTTCTGAGGACTGGAAGGGACCGCCCTGGGTTTGTCCAGTGGCTGTGAAAGGGTGCATTACCATGGTGACCTTGTTGATGGCAGGGCAAGTGGCAGTGATGGGGTATTGAGTGCAGACTTAGGAGCTTGAGATGAATGGTTACAGGACAGCTGGTCCATCACATTGGACTATGGTCTCAGTTCCTCTGCTTGTAAAAGTTCCATGGTCCTTGCTGGGAATAAACTCACAAAATCCTTTAAGGCATCGTGCAACATAGAATTAGAAATGGAAAACACTTTTATCAAGTTCCTCCTGACCTTTAGGGATTTACTTCTCTCTTTGAGAACCAGGAACAGTGGGTGGAGAAGAGGTGTGACGAATGTTACTCGTCGTTACCAACAATGTTAATTTCTTTCTACGCTTACGCTGTTTATTTGATTTCTGACTACCTCTCTAAGAGGAGCAATACAGTTGTTAGACTAAATTCATTAGATGGCTGGAAATTTGCAACCAACCCACAACTCAGGGACCTTAGTTGGGTCAGTTCTTACTTTCTTGATCTTACCCCCACACTCTGAATCCAGGTCTGATGAGCAAATGCATGGAGCAATTCTCTCATTTGTATGATTTTTAAAGCTTATGTTTTGATTTCCCTTCCAAGAGAAAATATTTTATGATATAGTGGCAACAAGTGAGAACTTTGAGAAGGACACACTTACTGTACAGAATATAGACTCCCTGTGTTCATGTAGGGGATGAGGAAGAGCTGAGTAGGTAGGATTTCTAATGGTGACCGAATTTGATTCGTAGTATAACTCAATCAGTGGCAGTTCACAAAGCGGCTTCCTGCACCTTGCATCAGTAACAGTAACACGCAAGCAAGGATCTTGAAGAAATTTACATTTGCTAAGACGGGGAGAGTCAAAGAATGTGAGTACTCCTAAGCTAAGCATATTCATCATGATGAATGAGCTGGTTCATGGAAGCAGTGTTTGTATTAGGAAAAACTGGAAACAACTTAAAGAAAATAGTTAAACAATGGTGTATTCATTTGATAAACTCTTATACAGTATTTAAAAATTGAAGGAGCTGGAGGAATTGACTTAGAAAAAAAATGTCTATGGTGTAGAAAGTGGGAATAATCCCACAATGATATGAAAATCATAATTCCATGTTGGTAAAAGTAACTTGATCTATGCATATACCGTGTGATAGTATATGTATACAAATATGTGTGTGTGTGTGTGTGTGTGTGTGTGTATCTACCTAGGCGTGATATGTGCACACGGGTAGGGATGGGTAAATACCCATGGAAATGGAATGTGGGAAGGTAGGCATTACATGTTTTCTCTTTTATACCACTGTAGTAACTATAAATAAATATATTTTAAAGACAATAGACATAAGAAAGAAACATTACCCACGTTATGTGGGTTTCATCCAAATAAATGTATTGTAAGATATTTTAAAACCACCACAAAGTTAAGGCATTTTATTTAAGGCCGCTATGAAAACATATGTGTTTCTGGCCCTGAGAGTCTGGCAATTAGGACTTGCTGTTTTTAAGGGCTTTGTGCTCACAGCTCCACTATTTTTTTTCATTTAGGAGAGAACACTCCAGCATTCTATCTGAGTAGTCCAGCGGTGGAGGTTGTGTATTTTATCACTCCAGAATAACTGTCATTAGGTAATCGGGAACTCACGGACTATTACATTCCAAGCATGTTTTCATTGCCTGGGATAAATATTTTGACAAGAGCCTAGGTGCACCAATAACATTTTGCATAACAAAGAATAACAGGTGCAGCCAAAAGGGAGGGAAGTTCTTTGAGGATGCATCTTCAATTTCCGGTGTGTGCTTTGACTCTTCTAAATCTAGAATAACGATGATGATGATGGTGGTGATGATGATTGCTACTGCAGCGTCATTGTTTGCTATGGATAGCCTACGGCGATACAATCCTTTTTGGAATAAAGTAAGAAATCTACTCAGATGAGCTCAGGAGACCATGAAGAGCCAGTTTCATGGAAGCTGCCGCTTCCCAGGGGCGCCTGGGTGGCTCAGTCCGTTGAGCGACCGACTTTGGCTCAGGTCATGATCTCACAGCTCGTGAGATCGAGCCCCGCATCCGGCTCTGCGCTGACAGCTCGGAGCCTGGACCCCGCTTCGGATTCCGTGTCTCCCTCGCTCTCTGCCCCTCACCCACTCACGTTCTGTCTCTCAAAAATAAGTAAACATTAAAAAAAATAAAAAAAACAACCTTTCACTGCCCAGCAGTGGTGCTCTCTTATGCCCTGGGGTGATCCTTCGTGGAGTAAAGGTTGTTAGTGGGTGGGAGAGGTTTGCCCCTTCAATTGCAAACACTTGAATCTGTCACACGCCCCTATACCCACGCAGAGTAGACGTGAGCACTTGCCAATTTACAGGTGATGGAAAACGCCTGCAGACGGCTGGGGCCGGAGGACATGGCAAACTGCTTTTGGCAGGTAAATTTTTTGTTTCCCTGTTTTTGATGAATATATTTGGAAATCCAGTTTAACGTGCAATTGTGATTAGAAAAGAAACCCTAAAATAGTTTTACCCTATCATGTTAAAGTCATGGGAAATCAAAGGAGGTGGAATCCCCCTCCCCTAAACTGCCAGAGTTGCAATTTCTGTGAGGATGTGGAAACCAAACCCGTATATCTCATGCTATTCTCATCATGCGACGTCAGCCTGCAAATAGGATTAAAAGAAAGATCAAGGCTGATACGAAGAGGTACGATCCAAAGTCCTTTTCAGCTGGCTTGGCACTGAAATCATAGGAAGAAACGCATGTCTGTGTCATTGAGTGGAATAAAAGTTGTTGGGAAATTAATTCAATAATACTTGTGTGAATGGCTGCTGAGAAAACAAATTAATCCAAATCCATTTATCTAATATAAAACTAATGCGCTGTTTTTCCCCTTCTATTCTTGAGGTTATTAGTTTGGGGATGTTCATTTTACATAGTTTTGTGAACATAAGATAAATGTAGCTTTCTGATTAGATACAGGCTTACGGTTCTGTCCTCCACTCTCCCTCTCTTTGTCTCTTTCTACGTCTTGGTGTAAGTCATTTCATCTCCATTGCCTTAAATAAGAAATGTTTGATCTTTGCAAACACTAATTTTTATCTTATTTTATTTTTAGAAAAAAATGTTATAACTTCTTTTTCATGTTTATTGATTTATTTATTTTGAGAGAGAGAGAGAGAGCACGAGCAGAGGAGAGGCAGAGAGTGAAGGAGAGAGAATCCCAAGCAGGCAGAGCCTGACCCAGGGCTCGATCTCACAACAGTGAGATCACGACCCGAGCCAGTATCAAGAGGAGAACATTTAACCGACTGAGCCACCCAGGTGCCCTTGCAGAAACTAGTTTTTAAATTCTTGCCTGAAACCAAGTGGAGGGCTGGTACTTGAAAAATACTTACTGATTGAATCTTCCTACATAATTCCATTTCAACTATATTGAAGAGTGCAAGGCGAATTATTAAACACTAACATTTCATTCGTTCATTGAATCCTTTTTTTAATAATAGTCACGAATATTCTATTTTATGGCTTGAATTATTGGGTTTGATAGGCTTTTGCCCCTTATAATTGTTTAATAAACTTTAAAAGTATAAAACATTTTACTGCAGAAAATACCCCTTATGTTTTCTCCTGGTCGTGGACTTACGAATCTTCATCTCTGACTTAGATCATTCTTGTTCTTCACCATTCTTATATTATTGATGAAAGAAGGTAAAGTGACAGATGACAGTCCAACGGCTGACTGAGGATACACAGGACCATACATCCAGTAAGAGTTCAGTACGTGTTGAACAACAAAAAAAAAAAATATCGATTGTTTTTGGATTTCAGTCCTGAGGAGCGTGCGATCAATTATATTAGGCTTTTAGACAGAAGAGGCTGAAAGAGAAATCAAGTGTCTCTTTTTGGGAGCTCATTCAGGGGAACTAAATCATTTCTGCAGGAAAGAGCAGTAGCCACATTCCGTGACTCCAGTGAGATCTCACTGGACATGTTCTGAGAAGCCCTGCACCGAGAATTGAGTTGTCCCGGATCCTGACATGCCTGGTGTGAGTCACAGGCAAAAAAAAAAAAAATCTATGAATTCTAAATTGCTACATGGGCTGCTGAGTATCCGAAGTTTGAGTCTATGTGTCAGTTTCTATAAGAATTATTTCTAGAAACACAGAAATGAATTATTTAATACATTTCAAGTGAAAGTCCTTGGGGAGGCAGCAAGAGTTAAATAGTCAAACGCAATGAAAATTCTTCCAGAAAACAAATTCAAAGTTTCTACTGGGTTCACGGACAAACCACAGAATTAAATGTTCAAAGCTGACTCACATGCGTTCCTTTGTATTTGTAATATAAAATTCCTCTATGCAGATTTTCAGAAGTGATTTTCCTGGGGTTGATCAGTCAGCTTCGGCCGTGCCAGGTACCACACTGGGCTTGGGGGTGCAAAGATGGCTAAGAAGTTCTCTGTACTTGAACTCACTCATTTAACAGGGTTACTGTTAATGAATTTCATCGATTTAAGTCAAGTCTATGAATAAAATACGATGTTCCAGGAAAGAGATGGCTTAAAAAATGAGTATGACACAGGCATTCTCCCAAAGTATTTAATATTAAACAAGGGGGGGGCAGACTTCTGAATATCAAATCATAATATGGTATAATCTGTGCTACAGTTGAGGTCAAGTTGCTAGAATGAGAGAGAAAATTACTCATCTTAAATTTATAAAAAATTTCCACTTCCAAGTGCAAGATTCCTTCCTAGCCCAGCATATGTAAAATTTTTGGATAAACTATGTTTAAAAAATGTTCTTTTAATGCAACTTTACTGGTAAAACAAACAAACAAAACCTGTGGGGATTCCTTGAAGGCCAGGAAAAATATCTACAGGAGATACAGAAGCTGACTTTTGTGGGGTTATTGGCATAAAACTTATATTTTTAAAACACACATGGGACATTGCTGGAAATTGATTGATTATTTGGCCTTAAAGAAGATCTCAATTTTTTTGGAAAACTTGGTAACATACCTATCACATTTTCTTACTCTAATGCACTTAATGAAGTTAGATCACTAAGAATCCTCTATAAATTCAGGAAGTTAAAAACATACTTGTAAATCAGTCATAGAAGAATTAATAGAAATTAGGAAATTCTAAGAAATGAATAATAACAGAAATACCGGTTTTCAAAACCTGTGGGATGTAGCTAAGACCTTGATGAGAAAGAAATCTGTAGATTTAAATGCTTATATTAAAAAAGAAGAATGTCTAAAACATGAGCTAAGGATCCAATTCAAGAAGTCATGGGGAAAAACGGACTCATTAAATAACCCACAGAAAATTGAAGGGATGGAAATTGATGAAATAAAAATCAAAGATACATAGGAAAAAGTCAAGAAAAGTTTTTATTTATTTATTTAACGTTTATTTATTTTTGAGACAGAGAGAGACAGAGGGAGGGTCAGAGAGAGAGGGAGACACAGAATCCGAAACAGGCTCCAGGCCCTGAGCAGTCAGCACAGAGCCTGACTCGGGGCTCGAACTCACGGACCGTGAGATCATGACCTGAGCCGAAGTCAGACGCTTAACCCACTGAGCCACCCAGGTGCCCCAAGAAAATTTGTTTTTAAAAGAGTAAGTAAAAATGACAACTTGTGTTAGGATTTATCAAGAAAAAATAGAGAAATCACAAATAGACAATATTAACAATTTAAAAAGAGATTGTTACTACACATGTAGCCTTACAAGAAAACCACTTTATGCCGATAAATTTTAAAACTTACGAAAAATAGATATGTTTCTAGGAAAACAAAAGTGATCAGAACTGACTAAAAAAAATAAGACAAAACCTAATTTGTGCTGTAACCATTGAAGGAATTGAATAATCATAATCATAATCATAATCATAACAGTAATCACTTTCTGTGAATCAAAGACTCATGGGACCTTTTTTATTGGACAGGATGATTTTATAGATGAGTTCAAGGTATAAGTATCTCCCACTTTTCCAAGTTCCCTTTATACCATTTAATTTTTTTTTTTTAATTTTTTTTTTCAACGTTTATTTATTTTTGGGACAGAGAGAGACAGAGCATGAACGGGGGAAGGGCAGAGAGAGAGGGAGACACAGAATCGGAAACAGGCTCCAGGCTCTGAGCCATCAGCCCAGAGCCCGACTCGGGGCTCGAACTCACGGACCGCGAGATCGTGACCTGGCTGAAGTTGGACGCTTAACCGACTGCGCCACCCAGGCGCCCCTATGCCATTTAATTTTTATGAAAGACTTACATTAGTACTTGTTGCCACTAACAGAAAGAAATCTGAAGAGGATTTTTGCTTTTTGTGAAAAAAAAAAGTGAAAGCAAAAATAGTATTCAGCATTTGTTTTGAGGCCGTGCGTGCCCAGCACTGAGAGGGTCCCTGTCAAGCTGCTTCCCCGGGAAACTACTCTCAGCATCTCAGCACCAAGCCATCAGAGCCTCCAACTGTCGTCTGTGAGCATCTGTGCTCTGCCTCGATTTATTTTGTGCCGTCTTGAGTAAGATGTGTCCTAGGCTATCAGAGAAGCCTAAGAGAGTTTATTTTTTGGGTCTGAGGATGCTCCAAAAAAAAAAAGTTCCATGTAAATTAATGGTCATCGCTTCTTTACTTTCCTCCATCTCAACTTACAAAAGGCTCCATAGGAATGATTTACTTTCAGATAGAAGGGAAGCCTGGACTGGGAATTCCAAATTTAAACTCCTTCAGAGAATAGAAAAAGACCGAGTATTCGTCAACTCATTTTATCGATCTGTCAGAACCTTGGTACCAAAATCAGGCTTGGACAGTATGAGGAAAGAAAGCAATGGGCACGCTGACAAGCAGAATTTAGCCATAGATTAGAAAAAAAAAAATCATGGCCTAGCTAACTAACCTAAGGCTAAATTAGTTAGCAGGTCAAGGGCATGTCTTCTCTATAGCCACAGAAAACTCGTTTGGGAGAGTTCCACACCTATTCACGGTTTAACAAATAAGCAGACAAGACTTCTTACAACAGGCTACGTTAACTGGAAAAAAGTGAATCTAAAATATTGCATTTATTTGTCATAGATCTGGTAGCTGAACCAAAAATGAGCTTGCTTGCTTCCTTAATAGAAGAATGAAGAAAAGTTGTTAGTCTTGAAATCATTTTTCTGCCCTATTAAATACATAAATGTGCGTATTTATTTGTACAGATATAAATATATGCAACCACACAGAGCTTTATTGTGTAGTAGTTAAGAACACGAGCTCTGGAGGGAGATTGCTAACTAAAAATCCTGGAATTGTATGATTTCGGGCAAATTTCTTAACCTCCCTGTGCTTCAGTTTTCTCATCTGTAAAATGGGTGATGAAACAACCTCATTGGTTCGTTGGGAAGGTTAAAGAAATACATACATGTGAAACATAAAGAGAAATGCCCAGCAGATAGTAAGCACTAAATATGTATTAGTGGCTAGGGTGCCTTTTTTTTTTTGAGTGGGGGGTACCAAAATAGTAACATGATGATTTCTGTCTGGGCAGAAGATTCATGGGTGGTTTTTAAGTTTTTCTTTATGTTTCCCCCACATTTTCCAAACTTTTCACAATACGTTTTTAAAAAGCTTATTTATTTTGAGAGAGAGAACATGAGCAGGGGAGGGGTAGAGAGACAGAGAGAATCTAAGCAGTCTCCATGCTGACAGTTGGGAGCCCGACATGGGGCTTGAACCCACGAACCATGGGATCATGACCTGAATTGGAACCAAAAGTCAGACACTTAACCAACTGAGCCACCCAGTTGCCCATACGATATTTTGCTTTCATAAAGAGAGCTATTTTAAACACACACACACACACACACACACACACACACACACACACTATTCACATACACCCCCTTAAAAGCTCAAGCTCTTTGATCTAAGGTGGCTAATACATTTCTCTGGAAACCTGGGCTATGGCAGAACATCACTTCTGAGAGTTCCACTATCACCTGCCAGGGTACCCCGATGTATTATCACATGTATTATCACCCAGGTGAGCAAGAGTGACTCTGGAGGGAAGGAAAGGCTCTTTCGGAACATGTTGATACAAAAATGCATCAGAATCACTCAAGGAACTTCCTAACCACGGATGTTCAGACTCCGCCCCTAGAGAATGACTGACTTAGCAGGTCAGAGTGGGGCTTTGCAGATCTGTGACGCTGATAGACACCTGGGTTATGAACAGCTGCTTTATTCTGTTTGCACTCAGCTTTTTCCCACATCCTGGCACAGGCAGGTCTGAGCGGGCGAATTTTCATGGTATGCAGCACTTCCCAGTTAATTCCAAACATACAGATAATGCCCGCTCATTCATTCCAGAAAAATGTATCGGCTCCGTTGTTCAGGAAATGTTCTAGATTACAAAAAGAGGACCCAAAGGAGAAACCAACAACATTCCCCATTCCCAGAAGTTTACATTTTCATATAGGCAAACAGAAAGTTACCAAGTAAATGCAGGATAATTGCAGAGTATAATGAAAGTTCCTAAAAGAGGACATAAACAGGATGATGTGACAGAGTAACGGGAGAGGAGGCTTCAGACAGGTGAGCAGGGACAGCTATGCCGAGCAGGTGACATTTCAGGAGCTGAGATGGACAGATTATGCCCAGAATAGGAGTGAATGTTTTCCAGGGAGACATAACAGCCAAAGCTCTGCGTCAGAAAGAACCCGGCATGTTCAAGGTTAGTGTGTCTAGAATATGATGGGTAAGAGACAGTGGTGTAAAGAAGATGCTGGAAGGGTAGATGCATAGGGACCTGCCATCCAGGCCAAGGAGTTTGGATTTTATTTTGAGGGAGTAGAAAACCGCAGGTCTTTTAAGTGGTTAGAGTGGAGGTGATCTAAGAAATGGTTGATTTCAAAGATCACTCTGCTTCTGTATAGAGAGTGATTGGTGGAGAATAACAGCAAAATCAAAGAAAGGAATGGGACACTTGCAATAACCTAGGTGACAGGTGACAACAACTTGGATTTGGGGGTCCAGAGGAGATGGTGAGAGGTGAGCCAAGTTGGGGACCGTTTGGAGGCAGAAGGCAGCTAGGATATTTGTGGCAGATCCATGGGTTCTGATCAGCTATGTGGCAGATGCAGGTCAGACCACTGGGTCACAAGCCACTGACTGCAGCGTCTCCTTCCCAGAAAGGTAAATGTGCAGATGCTGACTAATCTCATGGGTTCAAAATACAAGCTCCCTTTTGTCCTTTGGACCCTTGGAATAGTTCTACCGTGGCCGTTCTAAATACCCTGCTGCCTTCAAAGGGTCAGATGCTGTTTATTCCCAGGGATGGGTTTTTAGCTACTGAGATCCACATTCTGGGCACCACTTAGGGTTCACACGACTCGTCCTCTGTGTCAGAGGTAGAATAGGTCTAAGCTTATCCATCCCTAAGAGGTCTGCTCTAGATGCAGGGCAGGCCCCAGAGTCCACGGGCATCTGGGAAGTAACTTAGTTCCACACTGCACTGAGGGAACACCAAGGAGTCCTGACCTCACCTGAACCCGTCGGACCTGCTCCTGGTGAGGTCCAGAGCTGAACTGCTTCTCCAAGTGTCTTTCTGAACTGAAGCCAATCTGAGTCTGGGTCAGAGTCCTCCCTCTCTCCACCCTCTTACTCTACATGGCTATTGTCTTCTTGAGTTCACTCCGGCCCTGCTTAATTCCTGGGCCAGCTCCTGAGACTTTGGGGCTGCTCAGGAACTGGGGGGTGGGTGGGTGGGAGGGAGTGGAATGGAAGGGCTGGGACAGATGCTACGGGCAAAAGCATGAATGGAGCTGGGAAATGCTTCCCTTCCCCATTTCCTATGGAGGGAAAATGACGAGACATTACACAGCCTACAAATCTCATAGTGAGTATGTGTGTAAGGACAAGGTGAATCTTTCCCGATGGCACAGCCTTAAAGAAAATGTGAGCTAAACTAGTGTGTTAGTTAAGTGACACGCCTATTAGGAAAAATATTTGTATTTTGTTTGTATATTAGCTATAGGTTACGAGAGTGCTCCCAAGAGTATGATTCAAATTCTTTATCTCATCCACAGAAATCTCTTACAAAGGACTTGGACATTGAGGCCTATGGCTCTGTGTGAGGGGTCAGAAATAAAGTCCGCAGCAATTTGGAGATGTGACAGCCGTAACCGTATATGTTACAGCTTTAAAATATCAGACGGTTCGCGGATAGATGCAAGGAAATTGATAAATACAGTGCAAAAAACTTACAGGTCCTCTTGAAAAGTGAGTTTCAAAACAACACATCAAATATGAGCCATGTAATTACAAAGTGAAAAATTGGGTGTTTCACTAAATCTGAGAAGTGTTAAGACCACCCAATATAAAAAAAACTGTCAATATGTGAAAGCATCTGCATTTTTTATGTTTATTTATTTATTTGGAGAGTGAGAGCAGGAGTGGGGGAGGGCAGAGAGAGAGGGAGAGAGAGAGAATCCCAAGCAGGCTCCACACTGATAGCACGGAGCTCAGACCGTGAGACCATGATCTGAGCCGTAAACCACAAGTTGGATGCTTAACCAACTAAGCAACCCTGGTACCCTGAAAATATATGCATTTTAAAATCAATGAAGGTTTTTCTAAATGCTTTTATAGTTGCTTTTAAATAAGTGTTTTTAGGTATACAAGGTGTCAGAACAATATGCTCTAAAATGTTGAGAGAAATATCTTCAAAAATGTTAACAAGAGGGCGCCTGGGTGGCTCAGTCGGTTGAGCGTCCGACTTCGGCTCAGGCTATGATCTCACGGTTCGTGAGTTCGAGCCTCGCGTCGGGCTCTGTGCTGACAGCTCAGAGCCTGGAGCCTGCTTTGGATTCCATGTCTCCCTCTCTCTCTGCTCCTCCCCTGCTCATGCTCTGTCTCAAAAAATAAATAAAACCATTAAAAATTTTATTTTTTTAAATGTTAACAAGATACCTCTAGGAGAAGGGAGTGGGATGGGGGAGACAATAAAAGACCTTAGACATATATGTCTTATTCTATATATTTTCATATTATTTGAGTTCTTTACAGCGAGCATGTATTGAGATGGTGTCTGTGTGTGTGTGTGTGTGTGTGTGTGTGTGTGTGAATGTCACTGGTTTATATGGGTGATGCTATGTGGAAATTTGTTAGTCAAGACAACTTTAGCGTATGGAACAAATAGCCTAATAGATCCTGATTTTATTAGGCATGGCAAGCAAACATAATTCAGGGAAGGCTAAAGAAATTTTCTGTTTGTGCTGCAATTGCACATTCCCACCTGCTGTGAAATAAAGCCAACCTTCCTGCCAGGGTCCGTTGATTCAGCTTTGCCATCTGGAGCAATCTAGCATTAACAGGCTGAATGGAATAATGCCGCTTTGGTCAGGGCCTCTGCGGGTAGCAGAGTTTGTCGTGTACGGTGTTAATTACATTCTTTCCATAAAATAGCGGTGCTCGAAGTACGGAGCTGTGTGGAAATGATGAACGCGGGTGGTAGCCCAGATTCAGGATAAAGGTAATTCCTTGGGATTTCATCTGTTATCTCTCATGGGAGAGGAGAGGATCCGGATTCAGGTCAGGAGGCGAAAGGTTTGTGGGTGAGGGAGAACACCAGGCAGGCAAGGCTGTAAAGTCTGGGCGGTGGCCGTCTCATTACTCATGATTCCTGCAGCTTCTGAGAACATTCTGTACCATGTGCCCAGTGGGCTTAGTACAAATTCCAAAGCCATTTTTTTTTTTATTATCGTTTAGGATCTCATTTTCAGAGTAGGTAGATAAGTAAGTTGCTAGTTAAACATTTGTAAACCAATGCATTCCAACAGAAGCCACCCGTGGACCACGTGACCAGAGAGCATCAGGGTGCTTTAGAGCCAGTGCTGAACGCAACCTGCTCCAGTCTACTGGAAAAGAACATTCATTCATTTAGTCATTCATTTCTTTATTTGTTCAAGAAATGACTTAATGGAGCGCCTTCCATGTGCCAAGCACGGTGAGGGAAATACACACCGATGAAAACACAGAGAGAAGTCCCTGCGGTTGTAGAGTTAAGGAAAAAACGAAAAAGAAGCCATTACAGATCGTGACAATGCTCTGAAGGGCATTGCCAGGGTGACACGGCAGAGAGTCAGGCGGAAGAGAGTGGGGTATCTCTCTCTAGTTTAGCGTGCCAGCCAGGCCTCTCTGGAGAGGCATCGTTGGCTTTGATTACCAAAGGGTGAAAGGGAGCAGTGGGGGCTGCGGGAAGAACCCTTCCTCGAGGGTCAGGAGACCTGAGTCAGGTAGGCTCTGCCCTCACTGGCCTGTGTGGCACTTCTGTTTCTACAGGCCTCCCACGCTCTCTGGGGAGTTTCTTCACCGGCAAAAAGAACACCACGTTCCGCAAGCAGCCCCTGGCCTGGGACTCTGCATAATTATGAATCTGTTAACTGAAGAATAATGACTTTTCTGTGAAAGTACTTTGCACACTGTAAAGAATTGTAGAGTATTACCCCCATTTGATCTTCATAATAACTCTACTAAGTAGGTCAGATAAGGATTAAAATTAGTTGGATCCTGGCAAGTCTGGCTGCAGAATTTGCAGTGCCTGGTGCAAATGGAAAAAGCAGGGCCCTTTGTCCAGAAATGATTAAGAATCTTAAAAGTGGTGTCGTATTTTGCTACATTTACTTCCGGGGTACCCGTTTCTGCAAAAGTAGCAAATTGTCAAATACTGGGTTTTATTGATACAATTATGCCACTGAGCTTATTCCGGGAATCCTAGTACGTTTTTTCCTTTGGTGTTTTTTGTTTGTTTGTTTGAATTTTTTTAACGTTTATTTATTTTTGAGACAGAGCGAGACAGAGCATGAACAGGGGAGGAGCAGAGAGAGAGGGAGACACAGAATCGGAAACAGGCTCCAGGCTCTGAGCCATCAGCCCAGAGCCCGACGCGGGGCTCGAACTCCCGGACCGCGAGATCCTGACCTGGCTGAAGTCGGAGGCTCAACCGACTGAGCCACCCAGGCGCCCCCCTTTGGTATTTTTGACCCTCTTCTTTCAATAACTCAGAAAATCTGGTAGACCCTGTAGAGGGCCAATATCTTCTCCAAAAATCGGTAGCAGTTGAGCTGTTTTGGTACAAGTTATCCCGAGAAAGCTGACTTTTGTGCAGTCGAAAGATCTTGATTTGAAAGAAGAATGACTACGTAGGAGTCCTAATTCGGCCATTTAATGTTTGTGTGACATTGGGAAAATTAGTCACCCTGAACTATGGTTCCTTCTGCAAAATTGAAATGTTTCCCTTTATAAATGTGTCTGCGTTGTTGGTGAGGATTCAGTGAGATCATGCCTGGTGACCCGCAATGTGGGACACATGTTAGAAAATGATTCTTTGGCGGTTTCCTATCTGGAGACTGGCAGGACTGACATCGAGCTGGCTTGCCTTAATTATTAATGGGAGATGTCATTTCTCATTGGGCACATGTGTGCTTGCTGGCTGTGAAACACTTTGAACATCACCCTCGAATGATAGACGTGTACTAAACTGGTTTGCAAAAGAACGGCAAGTTTACAATTTTACTTTTCGTATTAATAACATCTCCGTGGGAGGACATGATTTTTTTTTTTTTAGGTGAGATTCCCATGACATAAAATTAACCATCTTATTTATTTATTTTTTAAGTTTTATTTTATTTGTTTTGAGGGAGAGAGCAAGCGAAAGGCAGGGGCAGAGAAAAAGGGGGAAAGAGAATCCCAAGCAGGCACTGTCAGCTCAGAGCCCAACACAGGCTTCATCTTAACAACCTGGAGATCATGACCTGAGCCTAAGTTGAGACTCAGGTGCTTAACCGACTGAGCCACCCAGACGCCTCTAAAATTAACCATTTTAAAGTGAACACTTCCGTGGCATTTAGTACATTCATAATGCTGTGCAACATCATCTTTATCTATTCTGAAACATTTTTATTACTCCAAAAGGAAACCGGTGCCCAATAAGCAGTCACTCCCCTAGTTTTCTTTCTTTCCCCTTGACCCCAGGCTACCATTAATATGTTTTCTGTCTCTCTTCATTTACCTATTCTGGGTATTTCATACGAATGGAACATGCGATATGTGGACTTTTGTGTCTGGCTTCTCTCACTTAGCCTGATGTTTTCAAGGTTCATTGTGCTGTAGCACGTATCAGTGTTTATTTCTCTTTATGGCCGAATAATATTCCACTCTATGGCTATGCCACAATTGACTTATCCATTTAACCATTGATAGCAGTTAAAAAAAAATATTTTGGGGGCTCCTGGGTGGCGCAGTCGGTTAAGCGTCCTACTTCAGCCAGGTCACAATCTCGCGGTCCGTGAGTTCGAGCCCCGCGTCGGGCTCTGGGCTGATGGCTCAGAGCCTGGAGCCTGTTTCCGATTCTGTGTCTCCCTCTCTCTCTGCCCCTCCCCCGTTCATGCTCTGTCTCTCTCTGTCCCCCAAAAAATAAATAAACGTTGAAAAAAAAATTAAAAAAAATATTTTGGCTACTGTGAATAATGCCATGAACATGCATGTACATGTATTTGTTTCAATACCTGTTCTTACTTCTTTTGGGTATATACCCAAGAGTAAAATTGCTCGCTCATATAATGATTTTATGTTTCACTTTTCGAGGAGCAAGACATGCAATTTTAAGCCCAACAGTCATAAAGACTATTTTTTTAAAAAATAAAATACAACGGTAGCAAGAAAATACTTCCATTCCTTTTTTTTCCCGTTCTATTCCAACTGCTGGATATTGAGCTGCAGCTTTGCCTTCAGGCTGACTGATTAAAATTGAGGACTTGGGCTCCAGAGCCCCTGCTTTGGATGGGGAGCCTGCCTAGAGAGAGCTTGAACAAATAAGAAAGCGTTAGATGTCCGTACTAGAACATGTAAGCCAAATTACATTCTGTGTCTCCATCTTTGACCCTGTTATGTGAGCTTGTTGCTTTTAAGAATCCCTCAGTCAGCCTAGCAAAGAGAACTATTAGCCAAGGTTGATTATCATCACTGAAATGTGAGTAAATGAAAGAAAGTGAGTCATGCAATAAGGCGATTTTTATGATGCTTATGAGGGAAGGGTAAATCAAAGGTACAAATCTAAACTACAGGGAACATTTGAGTGGCTGAATCATACGTCTAAGTGGAATACATTTTATAGCATGTGCCTGGAGATCCTTAACATAATTGTCCCACTGCTTTGGTCAGAGTGTTCTCTTCCTGGAGGCCGAGCGGTGACCTCTCCAAACATCGGGAAAAACCGAGGGCACTTCAGATGGAGGCCACCCATGTTGGGAACAAAGACAACAGGAAGGGAAGAAAGAGAGCAGTCGAGGCACAATTCTGCTTCAGGTTTACCAAGAGAGAGCTCACATCCTACAATTGGCTGTTTTCCCTACAACTTCTCCCTGTTAACAGATTTTAGCAGAACAGCCTCAGAGGTGTCTCATGCAGGGAGTTCTTGTGGATGAGGTGACCAAAGAGAGAGGACAGTGCTTCTTCAGCCCTGCCACCACCATGTGTTTATCACCGATGTGTTCTCCCTGTTCGATCCCTTATGCCTTCTTCAAATATTTGTTCATTCATTTATTGAGTTAATGAGTTGATTTCTAAGTCTGCCCAAGGCACTACTTTTAATGTTATATGGAATACAGACATGAATCAGAATGAACTCTGCTCTCAAGAAGCTTGCAGGGTAGAGGGGAAGATTGGGCATGGATGCCTACAGCCTTACCATGGTGAAAGCGGTGTAGGCTAAGGGTCAAGAGTATAGATTGTCGGCCTAGACTGTCTCAGTTTGAAACCTGCTCCCTCTTAGCAGAGTTACCTACTGTCTGTATCTTCGGTCCTCAGCTATAAAATGAGGATAACAATAGTCTTACCACATAGGATTGTTCTGAGCAACACCTGTGGATTAGTGTTGGTGCTAGCTAAGTACTACATAAGAGTTTCTAAAACAAATAAGAGACAAATATCCCATCTGAGAAATAAGTGAAGGGCTCCGGGAGTCCAGAGGCAGACACATGTACTGGGAGCCTAGAAGGCTCATGGCAGAGATGACTCTGAGGGAGTCCTTGAAAGCTCAACTGAGCTCTCCATAGCATGGTCTTTGTTCATCGGCTCATAGGAATCAGTGCTCCAGCAAGAGATGAGCAGGACTTCACCCAGATTCCTCTGTGCCTAGCTCTCAGAGTTCAATATACAACTGGCTCCTTAAACATGTTTTCTGGGGACACCAAGAAAAAGAATTATTTCTTACGTAAGTGTTAGTTACTTGTCCTTCAAATAATTAAGCCACTATTTGCTTGACTTTGAAGCCACTATTTGCTTGACTTTGAGTAACTCACTTGACCTCTCTGAGATTTGATTTATCCATTTGAAGTATCCAGCAAGCATTAAGACTTTTTAAAAACAAATTCTCAACTATTGTGACTATTAACAATATTGTTATGAGTTTCAGCCTTGTAAACATCATTCACGTTGTTCATAAAGAGCTGACTACACATCCTACAGGACTTGGGCCTGAGTTTTGGTGACTGGTTTCCCTCTGAGTTTTTATGTTATATATAGAGTCTTGAAAGGAACTTCTCCAAATCATAAGACTGCCCAAAATTTTATTCTGCCAAAAAAGTTTGCAATGTCTCTGCCCATACTTACAAATTCTATCCTTATCTACCCACCTACCATTTTTCCTATCTGCTTTCTCCCATTTTACTAGGTATGGAAAAAACAACTAGTTTACTGCTGTAGTAAAGCCAGAGTTTGCTCAACAAATACCCAAATCTCCACAGGGAATAGATAGAAATATCCCTCTGCTTTGATCTTTCTATATGTGTTATGGAGCCACATACTACAGAGTTCAAAGAAAATACTAGAACCTCTATTTACATTCCAGAGGCTAGCACCATCATTGCATTTTTGAGCATCATTGTGTCCTTTAATCAGGATACAAGACACACATTGTGCTTAACAGAATTTACTGGACCTTGTTTAAGAGAAAAAGACTTCTTCAAGGAATGGGAAGAGCAGAAGTACATCCTAGATTTAATTTTCAGGAGCCACCACTGAATTGGCCTCCTTAGTTAGCTTCTGCCTTTAAGAGGATAAGGAAGCTAAGACGTAAAAAACGATCAACCAACCAACCAAACAAACAGACACCCTGAAATTATAACTGCCAGCTCAAGGAATACTCCACTATGCTGTCACGGACGTTGTCAAAATGGGTGTTGTCCTCTCCCCACCCCCTGCCTCTAAACACCTACAAATAAAGGGACCAGACATTGGCACCCGTACTGTTTTTCCAGAGCTGCTCTAACAAAGTATCAAGAACTGGGTGGCTTAAACAAGAGAAATGTGTTGTCTCACAGTTCTGGAGGCTAGAAGTCTGAGAGCAAGGTGTCATTGGGGTTGATTCCTTCTGAGGGTTGGGAGAGAGAATCTGATTTCATGTCTCTCCCCTAACTTCTAGTGGTTTGCCAGCAATCTTTGGATTTCCTTGGCTGGTAGATGCGGTGTTCTGATCTCTACTTTCATGTTCCATACTCTTCTCCTTGAATGTGCATCTGTCTCTGTGTCCAAACTTCCCAGTCTTATAATCATATTCGATTAGACCCACCTTAATGACCTCATATTAACTTGACTATCTATCAGGATCCTATATCTCCAAATAAGGTCATGTTCACAGGTAC
Source organism: Prionailurus viverrinus (assembly GCF_022837055.1). Taxonomy (NCBI): domain Eukaryota; kingdom Metazoa; phylum Chordata; class Mammalia; order Carnivora; family Felidae; genus Prionailurus; species Prionailurus viverrinus. Next base: position 122,059,698 of record NC_062565.1, on the reverse strand, counting down.
TGGGGGTTAGGATTTCAACATGTTTGGGGGACACAATTGAACCCATTAGAAAGATGTCTATAACAATTGCTGCAGAAAAGACACCAAGCCCAAATGCCACCACTGCAAGGATGCTACTAGAAATAGCAGAGGTGGCGAATGGCCGCGATGTGGTGAGGCTCCTCTCTGCCTTTCAAATTTTGCACGGTTAGGTCTGATCAGTGGAAGCTAAGCACCGGGAGGGACGAGATCTGGAAAGGAATCTGGAAAATGACAAAATGTCTTTAAATTTTCAACCTCTGAAATGTTAAGAGTGGTGAAATGGAGATGGCTGGGCTATGTTGGGGCCAAATGAATAAATCTGTATTATCTTCCACTCAAGAAAGTGAAGACTGGAAGAGATGACGTGAAGACCGATGGGATCATGAGCGACAGAGTTCAACAACAGGACCGTTAGCTGGTAGTAAATTGTTACTTTATGTCCCAGGATGCAATTTATGAAACTCCCTTTTCAACTACTACAAGCAAGGTATTTGTGGACTAGGAATTGTAGGTATTTAAAAAGGCAAGGGATTTATTCTCTTCTTTCCAGCAAGATTATATTTAGGCCCAATATCTTTGAAACATGTCAGAGCCCAGGGAGGAATGTCACATCTAAGTATAAAGGGAAGAGAAAGGAATAAAAGAAAACCCGATATATGCCGAGCTGGTTAATAGTGTCTACCCACCTGGTCCTCTCAGGGACAAATCTTAGGAACATCCTCACACTTCCCTTTTTTTTCTCATTTTTCTAGCCTAACTTTTTTCATTGCTAAATCCTAGAAATTTTGCCTTAAAATGAATCTCAAATTTGGCTACCTGACTTCACCTCTGTAATCACCTAGCATTCCCTGCTCTCGATTCTCTCCCATTCTTTCTTTCATGCCGTTGCCAGTTATTCTTCCTACAAATCAGGCCCAGCTATGTCCTACCCACTTTTTAATTATTGTTGTTAATGACCGTTGTAGCAGCAAACACTTGTTCTTTTGATTTTATAATTTTCTGGAACTTTTCCCTAAACTCCTGTTTCATTTTTAACTGTTTGCTGGGCAGTTCCCCCTAAATATCCTCGAGTGTCTCAAACCCCGAAGTGACAGGCTTCAAACTGAATTGTCATCTACTAATTTCCTCTCCGAAGATCAGGTTGCCAGCACGCGCAAGCTCTGCTGAAGGCTCTCTTTTGGATTGCGGACTGCCAGGTTCTCACTGTGTTCTTCCACGGTGGAAGGGGCCGGGGAGCTCGGTGGAGTCTCTTTGGCAAGAACCATAATCCCATTCATAATCCCATAATCTCATCCCATCCAATCCCTACCCTCATGACCTAACCGCCTCTCAAAGGCCCCACCTCCTAATACCATCACACAAGGCATAGGATTTCAACATGTGAATTTGGGGGTGGGGGCCCGCAGACATTTGAACCATAGCAATGGCACTACAAACCTGTCCCAATGATGGGAGGCTTCAGGAGACCACAGGAGTTCCACCTCACCTTAGGTTGGCATCTTGTGGTCTGGCAGCTCTTCTAAACTCTGTATTCTTGTGTGAATCTCAGTATTCAGTATTGGCAAGTACACATTCCCTTCTACCAGCTGGTCTCAATCTTCACTTTTCCTATCTTCCAAAGCCCATGCCCTCCTTCTCTCTTCCAGGTATAGTTGTGAATATTATTCTTTCAATCTAGAGCAGTCTCTGCATTCTATATGTTTCACTTTAGAATAACTGATGACTTTGGTCTTGTGTTGATTCTAAAAAGACACTGGCAGTAGATGTAGAGCCCTAAACTTCAATCTTCTGTAGCTCTAAAGACCAAGAGGAGGATTCAAAATCTGCTTGCACGTGTGTTCATGACTATGTATGTACATAACCTTGAGAGATCTTGAAAAACAAGCCTAATTGCTACACATTGCCCCCAGTTCAGGTTTTGGGTTTGTTTGGATAAGCATCTATGTATGTAATTGTTCATAACTAAAATACATAAATTATATTTTATTTCTTGATTGCACAGAATGCAGTAAAATAAGAAAAAAAAATTACAGACTAGTGTTTTTTTTTCCCTTTGCTTGAAAGCCTTTGTAATAGGCCTATTCAAAGATTGAGCCCTAGAAAGGTCCTTATTCTCATCTGTTCACAGATAGCATGGCCTTAAAAAAAAAAAAAAAAAAAAAAAAAAAGCTGAATTAAATTCTCCAGTTACTGACATTCCTCCTTTTTTTTTTTTTTTTTTTTGGTTACTAATGTCAGTGTCCAAACAATTCTTAAATTATAAGGCATCAGTTAGGAACTTAAAACCTTCCTTACAGTTCTAGTTCATTTTATTTATATGGTTGTCAGTTAAGATGCAAAAGCTTTACAAAGTCTTCTAGGATAACACCTCATCAGCTTGAGGAATACTAATTTTTATCCAGCTAAAGTTAGATGGAAGAATTTTATTGATGGCCTAAAGTGCATTTGAGGCCGTGGTTTAGAGGTTTTTATCACACTCACCCATCTCCCCTTGCTGACATTCTACTTTTTCAGCCTCTTTCAAATGTCTCATTCTTCACCAGGGCTTTCCTGGTCAACCGGTGGGTCTCTTTCTCCTCCTACCCTTTTTACGTCTTTGTTTCTACTTGGGTCACGCGTTCATGGTTTAGTCTGTTTTGTAGTTACTGGGCAGACACAGGGTATATAAAAGAAAGTGTAGACTCTGAAGGCAGACAGGCGGGATCTCATTTGGGACATGTCACTTGGATTGGGGTGGCTCACATATATTACTTCCTCCACCGAACCTCAGTTTCCTCATCTTTAAACTGGGGATAATGGTACCTGTTTTGCACGGATGCCATGAGAATTAAAAAGAATGTTGTATGTCTAGCACCAGGAGTCACTCCATAGGTGCACCTGTCATCGGTGGTGATAGAAGTCATAGCTTTACCTGCTTTAGTCTATTTTCATTTCTTCTAAGGCACAGCGTCTGTCCTTTTCTTCTTTGAAGGTTTTTCAGAGGCTGGAAGCATCTTGAACACAGGTGCTGGAGAAATCGTCGTTGAATTGGAATCAATTGGTCTTTTGTCCAAAACAAACGTTCTTCCAGATCTTCGATAGCTTCTTTTCCTTAAATCACACGTTTATAAGTGATGAGTCACTGGATTCTGCTCCTGAAAGCAGTACTACACCGTATGTTAACTAACTTGAATTTAAATAAATACATTAAAAAAAATACTACATGTTTATTTGTTATGTGTATCCTGAGCAGCATTGCTAATTACATCCTGAGATTTGAATATTTGGGATTACGATATTGGATGACTACAAGGCGCTTAGAAGTAAGTGAAATCTGTAGATAGTCACAAGCAGAGTATAGGCAGTTTGTGTGCATAAATGCGGGTATTTCCGCCGCATCATACAGAGAAGCCTTGCAAGCAAACTGTGCAAACACTTAGCGGTTTTCATCTTTCATGAAGACGGAATCTCATCTACAAAAATATGGGTTTCCCTGTGGATCTTTTGGCCAAATTTCTCTATTGGGAGAAAAAAAAAAAACACACAGTTGCGACTATATATTGAAATAAAATATACCTCTTGCTCTTTGTTTTTTTGTTTTTTTTTAAATTTTTTTTTCAACGTTTTTTATTTTATTTTTGGGACAGAGACAGATAGAGCATGAACGGGGGAGGGGCAGAGAGAGAGGGAGACACAGAATCGGAAACAGGCTCCAGGCTCTGAGCCATCAGCCCAGAGCCCGACGCGGGGCTCGAACTCCCGGACCAGGAGATTGTGACCTGGCTGAAGTCGGACGCTTAACCGACTGCGCCACCCAGGCGCCCCTACCTCTTGCTCTTTGTAAATGGAGGATCCTGAACTCCAAACTTTTCTCACCCATACACTTACTTTCTTTTGGGGGACCTCCCCACTCACTTCCGCTTCTCTGCTGTGTGTATCACAGAATCAACGATGGCCTCACTCCCACCAAGCCTTCCTGAGGCTTCCGTATTCAACATCACTGTTTCCCTGGTGCCCTTTCCTCCCGCAAATGTTTCAACAAAGAGTATGAACCAGCAGCAAAGATTTTAGGAGGATCCTGGAGTACTACAGTTAGGAATTCTAATTCGCATTGAATCTCTCAGAAGCAGAACAAGTAGAAATAAAAACAAAGACAATTCAGTCAAGTTTCTGAGGGTCAGAGTGCCGAAGGGCAACATTCAGAAATGAGGGGTCGATCGAGCCGCTGAATAAAATCTAGGCTTTGGGAAAATACTCTGGTAATTACTAGCACATCTTGGGGACGCGGAAAAGGCTGGAAAACTGTACTTGGTCCTCAGCTGTTGATTTGTTCATTCGTTCATTTAAAAAAAATCTTCCTCGTTTTCTGCTAAGAATGTGACATATTTCCTAACAGAGGCCACAGCCGATCATAAAAGGTGCATCATGTGACAAAGACCTATCCTATTATCACAGCCTCCTCCTTCCATTTCACCATCAAAACCACATGCTTGCTGTCTTCCTAATCCTCTGTTTTGGGAGTTTGCTATCTGATTTGGCAGAACTTAAAGACTGAGATCAAAATCATTCATCTGTTCTTCCTAGAAGCTGCCTTTTTAAAAAGTTGGGACATTTGTCCGTCTCTAGGTTTCCAACATTTCTTTTATTTCTATAAATGCAGAAATTACTAAAATTGTTCGTTCAATTAAAAAAAAATGTGGACACTTTCAGAAGGCTTGAGGTAGTTAGTTCATCTGAGCCCAGGAACTTGACCTTGGATAAATAGGGCAGATTTTAAAATGCATTTGTGATTTCCTCCACTGTTTTGATTCTAAATCCTTTTTGTGTTCTACACTTTCCAGTTTGAAAATCCTCTCTCTAAGGTAGAAATGAAATAGAAGAGATATATTGTATCATTTCTTGTCTGTTAATTTTACACCATCTGCCAAACAATGGACTCATCTCCTTTGTTTTTAAAAACGCCTTTGCTTGCCCTTGGCAATTTACACAAGAGCTTCTGGCCTTTAGCCATTTACTTCAACCTGTGCTATATTTTCTCCCCACCCCACCTTCCTTACCCGTACTTCTCCCCTCTATCTTGTATACTTGTACTTAAAAAAATTTTTTTTTAAGTTTATTTATTTTTGAGAGAGAGAGAGAGAGAGAGAGAGACAGAGTGTGAGTAGAGGAGGGGCAGAGAGAAGGAGACACAGAATCTGAAGCAGGCTCCAGGCTCTGAGCTGTCAGCACAGAGGCCGATGCAGGGCTTGAACTCACGAACCATGAGATCGTGACCTGAGCCAAAGTTGGACGCTTTACCGACTGAGCCACCCAGGCGCCCCTATACTTGCACCTTTAATAACAAACTCTTCAGGAAGCTTCTTGTGAGGCTTGAGCGTTCTCACAATTGCATCACTAGCGATTTTTGTGACTCGGTCTGTCTTGCCCCATCTCTCAGGAATTTAGTTCCCTCATCTGTAAAATGGGGTAGGAATGGGTAACTTACAAAGTTGTTGGGAAAGTCAAATAGAATAGTAACTGGAAAAGGTTTTGGTAAGCTCTAAAACACTGTCATAAATGTAAGGCCTTGTAATCTGGGGAGCCGAATAGCACTATAGAAACCGGAGAGCGTGGCCTGTTAATACTGGAAAGGACCTGGTGGTTCATCGGGTCCAACCCTCTCCATTCACAGATAAGGCAACAGATCAGGCGGGGTCAAAGAACTTGCCAAAGCTCCCAGTAGGAGGCAGCACGGTAGAGAGCTTAGCGCACTGTGGACAGTGACTTGTTAGCTCAGCTCAGCTATACAAATCTGACGACCTTGGTTCTAGTCCTGGCTCTGCCGCTGATTATGACTTCCTTAGAGGTGGGCTTGCAATTACCCTACCTCATCCGTCACTTCCCATTGCAAGTGTAGCCTTTCACCGTGCCTTCCTCCTGTTACCTTACATCCTTCTTGACACAGTATCACAGCATGGCCAGCCTTCTGGAGATAACTTTGCCTGCTTGCTTTAGCTTCTTCTTTTGTAGTCTATTGAGACTCACTTGTTGTTCTATGGTCAGAAGGTCTTTTTGATTTTTTATTTTGCCGTCTGCCATTAAGTGGCTAACTACATCAAAAGCCATCAATGAGGGGCACCGGGTGGGGGTGGGGGGCTCAGTTGGATAAGCCTCCAACTTTGGCTCAGGTCATGATCTTGTGGCTCACAGGTTCGAGCCCCCGGTCCGGCTCTGTGCTGACAGCTCAGAGCCTGGAGCTTGCTTGAAGGTTTCTGTGTCTCCCTCTCTCTCTGCCCCTTCCCCACTTGTACTCTGTCTCTGTCTCTGTCTTTCTCTCTCTCAAAAATAAATAAAACATTAAAAATATTTTTTTAAAGCCATCAGTGAAATTAATAAGTAAATCAAGGGAAATGGAAGCTGTAGGGGAAAGCTGGCATAGCTTGTTTGTTTTGAAAAAATATGTAAGTAAGTCAAATTAACACATATTTATTTAGAGACAACTAGATAGGAGGTTTGACAGCCGCAAGGGGTACGTGAGGCAGTATAATAAAATCCAAGCACAAGGACTTTCAAATATTCTAAAGGATATCTTATAAATCCATTATATAAATTGCGCTGCTTTTCCCTATGACTTTTAATAATAGCTGCGACTTTTGCAGTGTCTACAGATGGTGGACTTGATGATTTATTTCATCTTATTTAGCATTACAAAGAAGCACTATTATTCCCATTTTATGATCGAGGGGACTGGGACTCAGGCAGTTTAAGTTCCTTGCCCTAGGGCACATAGACCAGCTGACATTATCAAACTTTGAACTTACATTGGCCGGACTGAAGTTTGCGCTTTCTGCTAAACTTTAAGCGATGTACTTCCTGTTGTAAATTACATGTCTGACTACACCCGGTTTTAGGAAGTCTTAGGTGATGTGTTTGTTTTCCTCCAAATTTGATTCATCCAAATAATTAGGGATAGAAGCAAGAACTCTTAATTTTAGAAAATCAGTCGATGGCCAGATGGAATTCTGCCCAGAACCATTTTGAGTCTGGAAGTTTCCTATCTCTGCTCTGGGTCTTTCTGTTCTCAAAATATGCAGATCAGTCCCTTGAAATTTACCTTTTAAGGTACTCAAGAACATTAGAATAATTCACTTATCCAGAATCCATATATCTTTAATGAAGATTTATATATACAGCTAGTTACTACCTTATTTTTTCTTGGCAGGTAACAGGTATAATTTATTTTACACAGAATGCACTGAACTGGCCAGATTTCCTGAGCGAGGCACTCTTTATTCTGTCCTGCTTTACCTACCAGTTCTTTTTGGGGAATAAAACCCTCTTCCTTTAGGCCTTCTCCAAAAAATATTCCGATTGCAATGCCATTCTAATTCTTTTCATGGGAACAGGGAGCAGCAGCATGAACATTCATCCCAGATCTTAGCCTCGAGGTTGAGTTGTCCTGACCTGTGTCCTGAAGATGAGAATCAGCTGGAAAACACTGTAGACGAGCCTCTGTGTCCCCAGGGACCAAGACTGAAGATGTTAGCGTGTGTGGGTGACTTGGGTTTAGTCTGAGAGGTTTGTTTATTTACTTGTGGATAGTAGCACACCATAGATATTCTTTCACCATCAGGGGAATTTGCACATTTTTCTTCCTTAAAGAACTCATACCCGTTTGCTGTTTGTAAACATAAAATTATTTGTGGTGCTGCTAAATCAAAGCAGCTGTTATCCGGGATCCCCTCCAGGATCACTGCCGATTGAATCCGGAATGTGTTAATTCATACACCTCTGTTCAAACACGTCAGGGGGTTTCGTCTGAATATGTAAAACTGGGCAAATGAGATCGGGCCTCTGTTAGCTTCATTCTCTTTGTGGTTCCTTCACAGACATCCTAGGAGGATTTGACCTTCGGGTCTATTTACCTGTCTGTAAAATCACAGTAATTGGCACTTTGTACGGCCTGTTTATCTCCTTTTTTGGTGAACTGAGGATTTAAGAGTTAAGCTCCCTTAGTTATCCAAATGAGAGGTCTGGCAGAGGCACCAACTATGATTAAGTAAGAAAATGAGTAAAGTGACAGGCATTCTACCGCCAGAATGTATTTCTGGAGTGAACTAATTTTACCTCTTGATTCTCCGTCATCAAATCCATAGTGGGATACAGTTTAGTATTAAGCGGGCGGGATAGATTGCCTTTACTGTTCAGGCACTGAGGAGCCTTACTTAATTAGGATCTGGTTTGGGCACAGGGGTAAAGAGGTGTTATCTATGATTACTCCTGACACTTCTAAATAGTTTTTAAGTTCTTAAAATGCACCTAATCCCAAATTTCAAGGAATAGAAAGAATTATGGGGTGAGGGTAAATCAGAAGGGATTATAAAAAGTGCCACATACTCTGTTTGGACAATCCTCACTACTCTTTCCCTGGCGAGCTCACTTTTGATCTTTTCACCGGAAAAAATTGTGCAAGAAAGATTTGTTTCATTTTTTCCTACTTGTCTATGGTATGTTGGAAGAGGGGTAATCCTACGAAGTTTACACTAAAGGAAAACACTGTGGAAAATAAGGGGAGAGGACAGGGATACTTGTAAATATAAGTTCCTTTGCAACTTTTCCCGTGGAAGAATTTTGTACTGAGATATACATTAGTGAAAAGAAGTGGTAATTGGTTCCTTGATTTTAGGCCTCTGTGGTTTTAAGTCAAGAAACATCAAACATATGTGTGAGCATTGGCCCTGGCACCTGATGCCAAAATGAATGAGCCACAGCCACTGCCCTCAATGTGCCTTCTCACGGAGGAGACAGAGGTGTAAGCACTAAATGGAAGATGGCTTTAAGAGTCTGAAAAGAGGTAGGACAGAGGCTGGGCATGGGGATAACAGAGGAAGAAAAGATTCCATGTGACCTGGGTGGTCGGGGACAGATTTCGAGAAGATTTCACACTTGATTGGAGCTTTGGGCAGATTTGGGGAGAGAACATTTTGTGTGGACACTGATGGAGACATAGGGACACGGTGGGGGGGGGGGAAGGGGGAGGCGATGGGGAAACTGTTTGGGAGGCGATGGGGAAACTGATTGGGCTAGAGGGTAGGGTGGAGTGGGACAGGAAGGGGGAATGGAAATTCGGGGTCAGATTACGGAGGTTGATGAAGGCTCGTCTCTGGCTACGAATTCTTTTTGGAACAAAACCTTAGATGAAACTGCAGACTCGTCAATGGCACTTGCTCTTCAGAAGAGGCAATACCTGGTTCACAGTCTTGTCAAAAAAGGTTGCTTGAACCAGATCCATTAAGGCCCTCAAGGACTGCAAAGTCTGGACCATTTAGCACCGGGTCATAGGGGTGAAGTGGCAGTTAGGGTTAGAAGCAGCCTCAGAAATCACCTAGTACAACTTGGTTTTAGTTCCTTCTTGCTGCTGTAACAAATTGCCACAAACTTAGTGGCTTAAAACAACACAAAGGTATTCGCTTATAGTTCTATAGGTCGGAAGTCCGAAATCGGTTTCCCTGGGCTAACGTCAAGGTGCCAAGGACTTGTTCCTTCTGGGGATGTGAGGGGAAAGCCCGTTTCCCTGCCTTTTCCAGCTTCTAGCAGATGCCTGTATTCATCGGTTTCTGGACACTTCCTCCATCTTCAAGTGACATCATCCCAACCTCTGCAAACTTTGTCACCTTGCCTTCTCCTCTGACTGATTCCCGCTGGGTCCTTTTTATAAAGACAGTTGGGATTACCTCGGGTGCCCGGAGATAATGCAAGATAACCTCTCTATCTTACTCACATCTGCAAAGTCCCTTTTTCCATATAAGGAAACAGTCATCTGTTTCAGAGATTAGGATGTGCATATATCGGAGGGGCATTATTTAGCCTGCCACAAACCTCCACATTTTACAGGTGAGAGTGTTCAGGCCCAGCTCAGTCCAAAGCTACACAAATAGATGGTGAGAGATCTGGGCCATACAAATAGCTTGTGACAGACTCCTGCTTCTGACTCCCAGTTCTCTTTGTACTGCACCATGATGCCAACCTTTCATACTTTCCATGGCAAATCAGTGGTGCTTTCCGAAGGCCGAGATCCTGGCCAGCTAAGACCAGGACTGACCAAGGGTAGCACTTAGGAGGGGAAGAGGCTCTTCCTCCCTTAGTGTTACTGGGAAAAGACCAGTTTGAGAGAAGAATAAATGTCCTTTTTAGGACCAGAAAAGTCTGGGGAACTGTTCTCTCACTGAGTAGAGAAGAGACTGGAGAAAGGGAAAAGAGAAGTGTGCAAGAAAAGAGAAGCGAGGGAGAAGATGTTGTAGTTGAAGTGAAGTTGAAAAAAAAAAAAAAAGAAGACGATAATCACGTATATCCCATAATGATCCCACCTTCTCTCCATGTACATGGTTTCTGAAATGAAGTATATCTTGTAGCACTTTTTCTTCAGTAACGCCTACATTCTAACTTCCGTAATGACTATATTATCTGTTTCTTTATGCATTTGTTGCTCACAATTTATGTCCTTTACAGGTTCATCCTCCTCACTATCAGATTCCCCAGAGAGGAGCGATAATTTCCATCTCTTCGTTACACCGCGGAGCACAAATAGCTGCTTGCTAACAGTTTTAATCGTTATAATGATGATATGCAGATTGCATCATACTGGTATCATTAACATTTTTCTTTGAAAACACTCCAGAAAAACCCCAACCTAATTTTGTACTTTAACTGAAAGAAGAGCTTGAGGCTAATATAAAGGGCATATTGTTCTTGAATCTAATAAAGAAAGTGAAGATTACCCAGAAATAGCAACGCTGTACTGGCATTAAGCTGGAAAAGCGATGAAAGAGGTGAAATAAAATATTTGAGAGAAAAGAGAACGTCTTAAAATTATTTTTAACTAAAAACGGAACTGGGCCAGGCAAATACAAAATGTTTACATTATTACCCGAGGAGGCCTTGCTGCTCAATGGCACTAAAATAGAAACTGAAAAAAAGTTTTCATCTTTATCCGAATAGCGATCTAAGAAGATTTAGGCTAAATATGAATCCGAAGGGAGATAAATCAAGGTAAAGAATATGGAACAATAGGGCATCTGGGTGGCTCAGTTGGTTAAGTGTCTGACTTTGGCTCGGATCATGATCTCATGGCTTGTGAGTTCGAGACATGCGTCAGGCTCTGTGCACACAGCTCAGGGCCTGGTGGCTGCTTCAGATTCTGTGTCTCCCTCTCTGTCTGTCCCTCCCCCACTCAGGCTCTGTATCTCTCTGTCTCTCCAAAATAAATAAATACTAAAAAATTTTAAAAAGAATACGGAACATTATCAAACATATGTACTAAGAAATACTGGGTATTTTTAAAGTCAAACTTTCCATGTCTTATAATCTCCCAGCCTGTCCAACATAGGGAAGTTTTATGCTATTGTTGTAATGTGTCCGATGTATGTTAACAGATTTCAATGCACAATAGATACATAGTAGATCTGTGATAATAATTAAGGCTTTTAAAAATGTGTTTTTAATGTTTACTTATTTTTGAGAATGAGAAAGCAAGTGGCAGAGGGGCAGAGAGAGGGAAACAGGATCCGAAGTAGGCTCTGAGCTGACAGCAAAGAGCCCGTCAGGGGGCCCAAACCCACAAACCATAAGATCATGACCTGAGCTGAAGTTGGACGCTTAACCGACTGAGCCACCCAGGCAACCTGTAAATGTTTGGGGTGTTATTATCAACAAACTTAGATATTGAACTCAGAATATTTATTTTTACCCGTCAGCACAGACTGTATCAGAATTAAAATGAATGTAGAATAACACAATTTTTACTTTGAGTACTTTATTTCAGGAAAATGCCTGAAAAACCTACTTAAATGCTTTCCATGCCTGCCCATGCAAATATCACCTATTCGTTAAGGCCCAACTTGGTGACTACCTCCTCACAAGACTTTCCCTGAAACTCTAAGTTATTTCTGACTCTTCCAAATTTCTACATTAGCCTCACAATTACATATTGATTTTAATTAAAATTATTTCTGTTAAGTCTATATAACCTGATATATAGTAATTCTTCAAAGGCTAAGACTGTCTATTCATCTTTGCATCCTTGGATGCCATCATACTCATTATCTACAAGTGCCCAAGAGAGATACAAACACATACAGACAGATATAGATAAGGATAAGCACAGAAATGTAATGACTATTCTATAGTAGTAACTCAAAATTACCTTCATGAAGTCCCAATTGCTTCACCTATTGAGTAAGTTCTTCCAGGCTTGGGGTGGGATCTACAGATCCGTTATTTTTAATGGACTTCCCAAGTTACTCACATATAGCCAGTCCAGGGCTGGCACAAGCAACACCTGGGAATCACTCATCAAGAAGTCAACCAGATATCAAGTTCATCTTATTGTGTGCCTGTGAGGAATGTTCACCATAAGTATAGGTAATTAGCAGAGAACAGGTAAACTGCTTTGGAAAGGAGTGATTACATGATCCCAAAAGCAAGAAATGGAGTGTATCAATGAGGAGTGAGATGGGTTTGTAATTCAGATAAAGTTAATCTTCTGAGGAAACTCTGGGTCAGTTCTGCCTAGCAAGCCCAGCCTGATTCTTACCCAATGGAGGGTTAAGTTAAGGCCAGCCACTAACTAGGCTCTAGAGTGCTTGTTCCTGTTCTCCATTAATAATCAGAATAATTGACTCATCCTCCCTCCCTTCTGTCAAGACCTCTTACAGTAACTTTATCTATGTGTCCACTCATTTAATTCCATAGTAAATATGAAGACTACCCTTGATATTCTAAGTACCAAATCTTCCCCTCACTTTTTCATGCTGTTAAGAGTTCTTGGAAGGAATTTTCATTCAAGATGACTCCTCAGAAACACCATAATATGCCAGTAGAGAAAAAACTGCCGAGCCTCAAAGACAAAGGAAACAGAAGAAAAACTAGGAGATTAAAGATCTCCACCTTTTTGTAAGATCGAAAGAGGACAAAGTGGTAACTTACTTAAAAGAGAAGAGGGAGCTACAGCTTATAGGGCCTGCAAAGTAAAGTATTAATGTAACATGAGCGCACTCCATCACAGGATCCCTAAGAGACCTGAGTAGGCACACCAGGTTCTGCAGAGGGTGGGGATTTAAAACAGAAAAATTGGTTCGAAGTCATGCTGTTGAGTGACTGGACCCTTAGATTTCTTTATGTACTAAGGATACCCTGTGATTAAGGTACACCCCCATTAACGTTAGGGAATGAGGTTAATGCTTAGGCAGCATTGAATGTGGGTGGTTTCAGACAATGGCAGCAAGATGATGGGTAAGACATGGGCTGATCATAGAGAGACTGAAAGCATCTGAATGTTGAGTGATAGGAACCTCCTCCCTTTCTGCTCTATGTTTATCTTCCAGATATTTACTTCTCAGGCAGAACACAGAGGACTGCTCCTTGAAGACACTCAATGTCACCTGAGAAGAGATTGCCATATCCTGATGTTTGGGGGGAGTCTCACTGTAAATACGTGAATCCTATCCTGATTGTTCTATAATGAGTCTCATCAGTCGATAAGCAATGTGCTTGCACACATAGAGCTTTTTAATTCCTTGTTCTTCAATGTTCATTAGTGGCCAAGGAACATCAAATGTTCCAGGAATGTCTTCAACACAAAAAAGAAAGACTAAATATAAAAGCAGGAAAAAAACATCAGCCTTGGAAAGTCAGATCATTTAGGGAATAACTTCATTTACTTTCTGAATTCCTCTAAGTGCTAGCCCTGTCTCAGGTCTAATAAATGGATTTTTGCCTTTCTTCTTCTTCTTTTTTAGTGACTAAACTTCCCTGTTGTACCTCTCCTGTCTTCTTATGCCCAAGAGTATGTTTCAATACCCCACGTACCCATTACTCCTTCCCGCCCCTACACTCTTCCTTATCCTAGCCACACACAGATCACTTCTCCACGTAGTCAACTTCTGCCCCAGAATCTCAGCCCTGTAGCTTAGCCTTGCTACACGCCCACAGTTTTCTCTGACCTACTCCCTTGCCCACTTGCCTGTGAGAACATAGACTTGCTATTGTTTTCCTCCACCCACCTGCTCCAATACTCAAATTTCGCTAGCCCTGCTGTTGTCTGCTGGCTACTGATGGGTTCCCCTCTTTGCCAACATCCAATCGTTAGGATACCAGCTAGTCTTATCCTTTTGCCTACAGCTGCATCGATGCCCTAAAAACTTAACCCACATTGATGGATGTTTTTCAATCCTTGAGCCATCCTAATGAATCTTTAGCTGAGTACTAAGTGCCAAAATGGGTCAGGCACTTAAAAGTCACCTACTATCCTGTAGCCCACGGAGTAAATCAGTTCAAAGTTGCCCATTAAAAGAACATTGTATTTTGGTTGAAGAAAGCAAGGACTTCTGGTATTCTTAATTCCCTTACTAGAAGCTGAAATCCTGATTGGCTGGGTCATTCTGTGACTTAGGTGAGCAGTGGTAAAGAGCTGACCTTGTGCTCTGTCTCTATCAGTATGCCATGGTCTGCTACTCCAGCTTCCACAGCTGTGAGGTTCTGACCACACGGGCCTGAGTGCCTAGGGCTGCCTTCTTCCAGCTCACCAGGATCCTGAGCAAAATCTCTAGGGATGTCTCTGTTCCCAGAATTGCACAGTTGAATGACTGTGACCCTGACTATCCCCTAAACAAAAAACTTTCTTTGGAGGTGAATTTTTGAACTTGAAAAATCTCGTGATTAAAATGAAGGCTGATGTATGAACATACACTCCCAAGAGATGTCTTCATGTAAGTCTTTAATTTTTTTAGGTTCTGTAGGCAAGAAAGGAGATAAAAAATTATTTAACTTTTTTGTACTTACCTTTCAGAAGTAAGCCTTCTACTTGGTGAGCCATTAATGGCTCAATAGTAAGTGTACCCAATAATAAGTGAAAGGCTCTCAAGGTATAAATTGAAATCAGGAAAGCTTCTAAATCCACCTACGTGTTTTTCATTGTTCTTTCTTAAAAAGTCTTATTTAAGTGTGACTTGTTTTCTCATAAAATTGGCTTCATAGTTTAGCTCCTGAATATTGCCTACTTAGTCAAATATTATAAATAATTCAAAATTGGTGAATCATTGTCTTTAGCAAGACACATGGTCATGATGCAAAACACATGGTCAGAAATAAGAATACTGATTTAAAATTTAAAATTTTGTCCACCAGTTTAATTTTAATCCATTTTGGGTTATGTTTTTATTTCCCAAATGCAAGCTGGTGCCCTTCATGGTATGGACATGCTTTTCAGAGGAACATGGTAATAAAAGTTAATATTAAATGAATTACAGAGAGAGAAAGCTATGCTTTTCTCAAATTCTTTTCAGTTCTTTTTCTGAGTGCTAACAGGTTTTTTTCAACTTTTTAACTCTTGTTAATCTTCCTTTTTTGAACAAAGAAATCACACCTCAGACACTGAGATTTCCCTATATGCCAGCTAGGCTTGTAATCACATTGTTATGTTTTATTGCTTTTTAAAAAATATTTGCCTCTTATTTATGACAAATGATGTCGGTATTTGATTTATTGCCATTTTATTCCAAGGATTATCAAGTTGACTACAATGTAGGAAGTACACAGATACGGTACATGTTGGGCATCTGGTATGTGAACCATAGAAACTTAGAAAAAATTGGTTTTGGGAAGTTGCTAGATTTGAGTGTTTCTGAAGCTTGAATAGTTTTCACTGAATCAACCAAATCAAATGGCAATTTGATGTAAGATAGACTTAATCACTGCTGATTACAAAGGCCAAATATTAATAAAATGCGTCCAGTCTTGAGGCATTTAGATCTAATGGTGGTTTTTAAAGGACATAAAATTTTTTAACCCCCTTGAAATCATTCACTGGTAGCTTCTATTTACCTTTAAACTTGACATCAGTACCTGAACATTGGTCCCTTGACATCAACAATGCCATTTAGACCAAGGAATCTTGTGATGAGACCTGGTAAAAAATAATCATAGGGGTACCTGGCTGTGAGCCAGTGAGTGGAGCATGTGACCCTTGATCTTGGGGTTGTGAGTTTGAGCCCTTAATGGGGTGTGGAGCCTATTTATTTAAAAAAAATTAAAAATAATCATAAACACCAATAATTTTTGTATATTAAAATGTTTTTGTCTCTTATTTTTTAACTTTTTGCCTAAATGAAAATATTAAAATAAAAAGATTTTTCTAGAACTTCTGGAGCTCATCACAAAATTTTGCGGGCACCTAAAATTCTTGAGAAACATATGGCTTCTCAAACATTTTCATTAAAGCTAAGAATCCCCAATGGATATTCATCCTGAAGCTGACACGAAAGAGAAACAACCGTTCTGTTCTGACTGTATCTACACATGTACTAACAAGTCGTACTGTGACTCTGTCCCCCTGCAAGTGGTGCCTCTACCACTGGGGTCAGGGGGACAGAGCCTCAGGATGGTGCAACACTGCCCTTAGTGAGCAAGCTCACAGGCTTGGGGGTGTGGGGGGCGGAGCACACAGAGGAGAGTAGGGCAATGATAAGACAGGGCAGGATATGATTGAGAGCCTTAACTGCACAAATTAAAGTTACTGGGATTTGAATGAGGAAAGCTTCTTTCTCACCAGAAGTGGAATGACAAGTCCTAGAAGAGGTGGCATTTGAGATGAGCACTGAAGAATGAGTGGAACTGAGACAGAGTAGGTATTTTAGATAAATCACCCTCAAACTTTTACTGAGAATGTGCTCTGTACCAGGGGCTGAGGGCATAAAAAGTAATATAATGATGATAATAGTTAACAATAATAGTTTGTTATAGAAAACCACCTTGGTAGAAGACATAGATACATATTGTTACCTTTGTTACCTTACAGTGTATTAATCCGTGGACGAGATCACTGGAAGCAACTAGAAAGGAAGAAATTAGTTCTGTCTGGGGAATGGAGAAAGCGTTTATGAAGGAAATGAACTTTGATCTGGGCTTTGAATGATGAGTGGAGTTTTACCAGATGGAAAAAGATGAGAAATATATTCCAGGCAGAGAGCACAACATATGACAACACATGAAGATGTAAAAGAGCATACTGTGTTTGGGAAGGGTAAGAACCTTCTATGTGGTTGGAGTGTGGGGGGGGGGGGGAAGTGAGGAAGAAAATGGAGACTGACAGAGAAAGTGTCTGGAAAGACATGTAGTGACTAATTTGTGAAAGTCTATGTATGTCATACTATGGAATTTAAACTTCATCCTATTAGCCATCATTTTAAGTAAAACAGTACAGTTGAGGTCTTTGTTTTCAGGAGTATCACTTTGGTGACAGGATAGACACAATACATGAGAGATTGCACCGGGAGGGTAAAGAGAAGGCACCCTGAACAGAAAGGCTTGCATGGGGATATGGCCGAAGAGTAGGGAAATTTGGAGTGAATTGTAGAAAGCCCTGGAGGCTAGACGGGGAAGTTGGCACTGAGGTCTGTGAAAACCACCAATGTGGCACTTTACGAAGATTGATCTAGAAGGGTCTATGGAATGGATTATCGTGAAGAGACTCTAGGGTCTAGGGCACAATTTAGAGTCTATAGCGATACTTAGGCAGGAGATGCAGCCCACGCTATGGGTTGTCAACCCACCATCTGTTCTGTTCCTGCTTCTTCCTTCCAAATTGAATCCTGGTTTTGTTCCTTCTATCCTACCTCTTCCTCCCAGCCATGATCATCAGAAGAGGATCTGCCCAGAGGGTGAATCTCCTCTAGGACGAGTCCATGGAGTCCATTTTTTAGCCAATGAGATGTGAAGAAAATCCTCTAGGGGCCTTCGGGGAAATGTATTCTTCTTTTGAAAAAAGAAAACACAGAAAGAGACAATCTCTTCTTCTGCTGAACATTGTCTCCATGAGACACTTGGAACTGCTGTGTCACCACTTTGCTATGATGAAAGGAGCTAGTCTGTGGACAAAGCAAATATTCAAGTTACCTGATTTCTTTATTTCTTTTTTTTTTTAAGTTTACTTATTTATTTTGAAAGAGAGAGAGAGAGAGAGAGAGAGAGAGAGAGAGAGCAGAGCTGGGGAGGGGCAGAGAGAGAGGAAGAAGGAATCCCAAGCAGGCTTTGCACTGTCAGCACAGAGTCTGACATGGGGACTGAACTCACAAACTGTGAGATCATGACCTGAGCCAAAATCAAAAGTCAGACACTTAACTGACTGAGCCACCCAGGAACCCTCAAGTTACCTGATTTCTTGATGACGTTACTAAGCCACCGATTTAAACAAACCTGGAACTGCCTTCCCTTCAGACATCTTGAAAGATGTGCCAGTTTGGGGAAAGACGTTAATAAACCAGATTGTGTACGTTCATATTGAGTATGTGGTGAAGATGTCTACACATAAAGTTTAGGGTTGGCATGCTGAGAAGTGAGACCAAAAGCCAAACACAAGATCTTTTTTTTTTTTTTTTGCTTTGGGCCTGTTGGAATTCTTAAATTATAAATGCTTGCTTCTTACCACGTTTTCTATTAATTATTTATGTCTTCATACATATAATTAATGCAATTGGTAGCAATAACCATAATGATCAACAGATAATGTAACAAACGATTTCTTGTTTGGGAAATTGCGTTAGTACTTTCACAACATTAATGCTGGTGAAAGGGTTCTGTGATTACTGCAAGTCACAGAACTGTGTCCCCGTGCAGTAAAGGCAGAGAAGCAGCACAGACCTGGGCTCAAATACCTGCTTCTCCACTATGTCACCATGTGGCCCCGACGGGTGGCTTGATTCCCATGAACCTCATTAAACTTTAAAGGAGTTTCATAAAACTTACTCTGTAAGGGTTATGCTTAGTTTTAGCAATTACTAGACGCTCCCACATTTTCAAAGTTGTATTGACCTCTGTTCTTGAAGTTCTCAAAATTGTCACTTACAGACGATGGCTACCTATCTTTGATTTCCGTTTTTGTCTCCCTTCCGCCAAGGTCAATACTATCTCGAGCACCCTCTGGTCCCAGGAAGGAGGAGTTGTAAATCTGTTGAGCTCAAGGACACGGCCAAGGCCATTCAATTGTCTGACAGCGTCACTGCATCGAAAATGCAGACTTATTTTACTTTCTCTGCATCTTATTGCAGAAAAGAGCTTTCAGAGCTCTGGACAACTCATCTTTTCAGGGTCTGCAGTCAGCTTGTGGAAAGACTGGGATGAAGAGATGTCGCTAGGCCCATGGCAGACTGGAGCTTACAACAAGTGTCCAGTTCTGCTAGCCTGAGAGTCCGCTCTTGGGGTACTGAAATCTCTGCAACTCATATGAGATACGTGTCTTTAATTTCCACTTGCCCTTGTCCCTTGCCCTAACTCCTCCAGAAAGCTCACCAGAAGGAGCTGATCAGGCCAACATAGGACCTGGGCATTCTTTGCTGTGGTATTAATTAATCTCCTATTAAGGTTCTCCAAAATCTTAATTAACATTTGTACATTCTCACATTCAACAAATATATGTCTCAAGTCTCTACTATATGTCAAGCCCTGATTTATGCTATAACAAATCTCTTCTGTTTTGTTAAGAGGCCCTTATTTTGAGAGAGGTAAGTCAGTGATGCTCTTAGGATCCATTTTTTAATCCATCACTATTCAGAAGTTTTCACTTGCTGAACCATGAACGAAGCTAACTCTCAGTTCTAGATTTGCAAATTTATGAAGGTAGACTCTCAGTAATCAGTGGGCTAGGCAACAGCTCTATGACCCTATCCACACATAGTGTCAGAGATTAAGAACACTTAAATAAAAGGACCACACCTTGCTGACTCAGCTGGTGTGGTTTGTAATCTAGCTGTCTCACCCACACACGGATTTCCATGACCAGGTACAAGAGTTCTGCTCTGCTTCTGATGAGCATGGCCCCAGTTACCAGCAGAGCTGAATGTATTTTGACCAGACATCAATCTTGACAGTGTCCCTGGATGATCTGAACCCTTGGGCTCATTCCTTTTTAATTTAGTGACCATGTATTCCTAGCTTAGACATGTTCTGCTTTGCCTTTTATTGTGTGTGTGAGATTTGCTGGTTAATTATGGATGTCAGTTTCCATTTGCTATTTGGGAACAAAAATGTTTCCACTTCTCTTGTGAAACTCAACATTTTGCTTTTATGGCAATAAATTCAATATATAAACTCTAAAATATATCAGAAATATTTGGTCATTAAGTGAGTCACCATTTTTTTTTGTAACCACTCCCTACCGGGGTGGTGAGGGTTAGAATATATTGTTTATTTTCCTCTTCATGGGAGGTACCCAGTTAAAAAAAAAAAAAAGATATACAGTGAATATACTCATGTGTGGAAAACTTCAATATTTATCTCCCAACCCACACTCCATACTTTCTGGGTGGACTTGGGTTTGCCTGTCTTTGACCATTATACACACACACACACACATACACACACGTTTGAGCTTGGGATGAGTAAACTAGAGGAAGATAAGACTGAGCTATTCATCTGATTTATTTGAGTACATTCTTTGTCCACCTGTGCTCTTCCTCCTCATAAAAAAAAAGCACCTATATATAAACACTGTAATCACCCTATAAAAATAAACAAATTTAATAAGTGCATATCTCAATGTAAGCCTCCATTAGCGTGGAGATATTCTGAGCTAAGTGGGATTCTTTTCATTCTTTGGCCAGGGTTTCACAGCGAATATTGATATTTTGGAATGGTTCCTGGAAAATTGTACAGAAGCAAATCCGCTCCAATAATTTATAAAAAAAAATTCTATTTCTATATAAAATTTTAACTTCTTACTCTGGTCTTCCAGGCCCTTCATGAGCAAGCCATGGTCTCAGGGCCCTAGCTTACCACCCCAACTTGCTCTCCTGGCCTTATCTATAGGCACCCTGCAGGTTCTCTGCACCTGCTGCTGTCCCCTGTGCCCGCACCCCTTTGCCCTCAGCCCATCAGATGGCCAGTCCCCTCCTCAGTGTTATAACCTCCTCAGGCAGCCTTCCCTGCACACACTTTCTAACACGATGCTGCCCAGTAGATATACCAGGGGGGGACAGATGTGAACCGTACATGTCACTGTAAATATGCCAGGAGCCACATTCAATTTTTTAAAGTGAAATTAATTGTAAAACATTTTGCTTTACTCCAACATATCTAAAGCATCATTGCAACATACAATTAGTATATAAAAGTTAATGAGATATTTTACATTTTTTTTCTCACACTCAAGTATTTGAAATCTTCACATCTCTTACAGGACATTTTAATTTAGGCTGGCTGAATTTAAGGTTCTCAGGAGCCACATGTGACTAGCAGCTGCTGTACCGGATGGCACAGACCCCAAGTAAACCCCTACCTCCAGTCACTCTCTATCACATTACCCCGGTGGGTCACTATCATGACACTTATGGGTGTGGGAATTACCTTGTTTGTTTATTTATTTGTATACTCTCTTCTCTTCCATCTCCTATCTGCCCCCTGCCCTGAAAAGGAGAAGTCTAAAAGACCAGGAAGCTTCAATTTGTTGGGTTTTGTTGTTGTTGTTGTTGTTATTGTATCCACAGAGTTTGAATTGCCAGTTTTCAATAAATGTTTACTGAGAGTCAGATGAATAAGAAACGAATAAAACAATGCATCCGTGTGTGACATTTGCTCTTTATTTATTATTTTTTTTTTTTTTTTTTTTTTTAAATTTTTTTTTTTTTTTTCAACGTTTATTTATTTTTGGGACAGAGAGAGACAGAGCATGAACGGGGGAGGGGCAGAGAGAGAGGGAGACACAGAATCGGAAGCAGGCTCCAGGCTCCGAGCCATCAGCCCAGAGCCCGACGCGGGGCTCGAACTCACGGACCGCGAGATCGTGACCTGGCTGAAGTCGGACGCTTAACCGACTGCGCCACCCAGGCGCCCCAACATTTGCTCTTTAAAAGTCTCCCCTCTCTCAGGCTGTGTGTCAGATACGTGGGGGTAATGCCCTCCTTCATCCACTGCCCTGTGTTGTCCGTCTCCCACTGTTTTTTCAACCTAGGGTTTCATCATAAAGGGACAATGCTTCCAGGCCACCTCTAAAGCTGTTTTCAAGTTTGCATTCAACTCACACTAAGCAGAGAAAACAAGGCAAACATCTGGACTTTCTCTTCTTTCCCTTCCTAACCATTATAGAATTATCTCAGAAAGTAGTCAGGCTGTAACTTGTACTTATGATACTTTCAGCCAATGGGAGAAAAACAGGATCTGTGATCAGTTGCAGGCCTTGGAAACTGCCTAGAGGCCTGGAGGCCTGGGATTTCCCTCCATCGTTCCTCTAGAAATGAGCCGTTGTCTTGCCTGCCACTGAGGCTCCGTGTGACCACATCAAAGGTTCAAAGATTTACCTGTGCTCATTTTCTCCATCTGTAAAAGGAAAATAACAATTATTTCTTATTTCCAGAAGAAGACATAGAGAAAATAACCAGAATACCTTATGCCCAGTGGGAAGCATTGGTGCTGGTCATACAACGCAATGGGAATTAACTCGGTACCTAAGATTCTGTCCTAAATGCAGGTATCACAATAAAAAATTGTTAGTCTTAGGGGGTGGGTCAGCAGTACTTGTAAACAGTAAAAAGTAGGTGGGGTTTGATAAGAGCTCCTACTCTTTCTACAGTTAGTGAAGTTTGTAGAAAGAGAAACATTTCTGCAGGCTTGCTTTGGCATTTAACTGCTCCCGGTGAAACAGAATGATGAGAAAGCTGACCTGATTCGGCCATCCCCTCCCTACCTTCTCCTCTTTCTTTCCCTTGGGTGTCTTTGGAATTATACTTCACAATAAACCTGGTTCTGGCTTAGCTGCAAAACCAACAGAAA
Source organism: Prionailurus viverrinus (assembly GCF_022837055.1). Lineage (NCBI taxonomy): Eukaryota > Metazoa > Chordata > Mammalia > Carnivora > Felidae > Prionailurus > Prionailurus viverrinus. Next base: position 122,036,904 of record NC_062565.1, on the reverse strand, counting down.
TGTTGTAAAATTAAAGAATGCTGGGTTTTCAATTCAGAATTCATTCATTCATTCATTCATTTAAAAAACTATGTATCTTGCACCTGCTATGTATACCAAAAAAAAAAAAAAAAAAAAAAGGGCCTTCCGGGGTTGGGGGTGGGGTGGCTACTACTTTAGCAGATGACGTATTCATCAAGCAACAATCTCTGTGATTAATTTTTCAATTAAAATTGTAAGGAGAAGAACCAGATAGGGTGAGAAGATTTAATGGAGTCCTGACTTAGTCTGTCTCATCAAGGTGACCTTTCAGCTCAATTCTAATAGACAGGTAGGGTTTAGTGAGTGAAGGGGGGGTTGGGGGAGCTTTTCAGGCAGCAGGTGTGCCTGTGCTGAGGCGGGAGGAAACTGGCAAAATCAAGAGGAAGAGCAGTAGCCAAGGTGGCCCAGGAAGTGCCCTGAGGGCTCCCCAGGGAGGAGCTAAGAAAGCAGTAAGATCCACGGCTCAAGAGTCTCTGCCATTTTTCCCAGCAGGGCTATTACTGACTGAGCGTTCCTCTCCATTCATTTACCTGACACTTCCATATTTGGCACCTACGTGATACGTGAATTTCCCCAAAAGTCGTGGCTTTCTCAGGGGCTCTGAGCAGACATACACATTTCTCTGTTCCTGTCTGGAAGATCCCTCTGCTGAGTCATCTGCTGCAGTGACAGGCAAGCAGCAGCAGGGGGCAGAGAGCATCCCCCCCCCCCCCCCCCCCCCCGAGTTGGCTTTGGTAGACTGCAAACAAGTGTTGAAAATGTGCACTCATGGCGACTGAAAGCATCGAATGTGGAATTAGCAAATGTGGCTACTACCAGGGTCTGAAGCCACTGCCTCTCTAATCTCCTCTGAACGTTACAAAAATGAACAAAACTCTTTGTTCATTGGATATGATTTAATTCACTCTGAATTAAACCAAGAAGCATGACTAATCTGGTTTAATGAAGCTGTGGAAGTCACATGATGATGGTAAAAAAAAAAAAAAGGCCATTTGAGCGGATACTTCTCAAAACCTGGTACCAGGAAGCAAGAAAGGTCATTTTCCACTCTCTTTCAGGAGTGCTTTCACGTTGGAATGACAGCTGAGAGGAGACCCTAAGAGAGAGATGTGGAAGGCTTTATTTATTTATTTATTTATTTATTTAAATGTTTATTTATTTATTTATTTTTAAGTTTATTTATTTTTGAGACAGAGAGAGACAGAGCATGAATGGGGGAGGGTCAGAGAGAGAGGGAGACACAGAATCAGAAGCAGGCTCCAGGCTCTGAGCCATGACCCCAGACCCGACACGGGGCTGGAACTCAAGGACCGCGAGATCGTGACCTGAGCTGAAGTCGGATGCTTAACCGACTGAGCCACCCAGGCGCCCCTGGAAGGCTTTAAACATGCAGTTGTATGGGCCATTGCAATTTGAGAGTTGATACGCTGTTATTGGAAGACAATACACCTTCTTCTCCAATGAAGTTAGATACAATCGCATCAGGTTTATGCTGAACTTCTGGCAGCTATGTTTCCAACACATGATAAATAATGATACCTCTGGGGGAAACAGAAAAGTAGACCAGGCTACTCATTACTACAAATTGGTCACGGACTGGGTACTATTAATCTCACACTGATCGTGTCTTTCTAATCACTGCAGGTGGAAGTCTCACGCTAGCCATGAGTCAAACCAGATAATTAGCAGATGTCACCAATGCCAATCTGCTGATGTTTAAAAATGGATCAAGTGAATCAGCACACTATTTAGGAAGGTAAGGCTGTGCCAATCATTCTGTCATCAAAATCACTGGACGATGTGGTCCGTGTATAATCAGCATTCCTCTGCGTGACCATGGAAAAGAAAGTGGGAGCCTACAGCTCGAGCATAACTATGCACGTTGACTATGTTTATAATATCATATTACGTAGGTATAGATAAATTTCAAAACAACATTTAAAATTAAACACTAGGGCAATGCATCCCTGTTATTATCAGTTGTTGTCAGTTATTCAGCAAGTGGCACTGTTTAAAGTGAGGCAAGATCTCTTTTCTCTGGAAGCACACACTTTGATAACAGAATACAAACATACACGAGTGTAGGAAACATGCGACAAGAAATATACACGAAACTAATATGGAAAATCCCAACACAGACATAAAATAAAAAAAGGATGCCATGACTTGGGGAACGTTAATAGATGTGCTTACTACGTAACAGACACCATGCTGGGCAATTTTAAGCACTACTGCACGGATACTTCAAAGCAACCCTGTAGATTTGTACTGTTATCTCCATCTTATGACAGACCCGTGCGAGCGGAGCAGTTTGCATGGCCAGCAGCAAGCTCGAATATGGAGGCAGGTCTGTCTGGCTCTGTAGTGGACCCTTGTTGATATTGATCACACGGCACCCGTCCCTCCTTCCTATCAGCATCTCTCTTTCCTTTGGGGGGGATTTTCTTCTCCCTCATTGAGGGTAGTTCCAGAAGCAGCCCTTGGCCAGATTCTTCCTGTGGAAAGGCCTTGAAGGGAAGGACTTCCAAGATCTCAGCCTGGTCAACTGGACTTTCTCTCTTCCATTCTGACGTAAGGAGGGAAGAAACCGCCCCTGCCAGGAGTCCCTGTCCTGTTTCCTGTCCCACCTCTAACCCTGTTTCTCCAGACCTCCGTCAGTTTGACGCGTTGTGCTCACCAATATCCTCATAATAAGTTGAACCAGAGCTGTGTTTGTTGCTCATAACCAAACAACCTAACACCTCGAAGTAAGCACGCCTTTAATTCCTCCAACCCTCCACGGGGTCAAGAAAATACCACAGTTGTGTTTTTTTTTTTAATTTTTTTTTTAACGTTTATTTATTTTTGAGACAGAGAGAGACAGAGCATGAACGGGGGAGGGTCAGAGAGAGAGGGAGACACAGAATCTGAAACAGGCTCCAGGCTCTGAGCAATCAGCACAGAGCCCGACGCGGGGCTCGAAATCATGGACCGCAAGATCGTGACCTGAGCCGAAGTCGGCCGCTTAACCGACTGAGCCACCCAGGCGCCCCCCACAGTTGTGTTTTTATTTCAAACGCTGAAAGAACTTCACAAACGAAAGATTAGGTAGCAGTCCTTTTCATAAATAGAACAATAAGCAAATCAAAACAATGTTGACCTTTATTTTCCTTGTAGTTATGATTTGTACATAAGTTCAATGTATGGAATTTGCAACACCTGTGTAACCATAGCTCACCTTCCAGGTAGATTAGAATTGCTTCCATCCACTACCATTTGTCCTGTTTTCTAACAAGACCCCTTGCCTTGGTAAATCAAAAGTAAATGCCAGCTACGGTGTCCGGATTAGGCCAGTTCAGAATCTTTGGATAAGGGGACAAGAATAGCTCTTACTAACTGAGGTCTTACCCAGTGCCATGAACTATGCTAACCTCTTCACAAATAGTAATTGCATGTGGTAAATGGTACTATTCTCATCTCATACGTGAAGAAGCCAAGGCTTCGAGAAACTAAGCGACTTTCAAGCAGTAACATACCTAAGAAACCATGAAGCCAGGCCCCTGAACCCGGCCTATCGGAGCCCAATGCTTCACGTACGCCTACTAAGTTAGTCTGCGCCACTGCTCTACGGGAAGCTGGGGTTCCTGCTCCTTACCCTAACCCTGCAAGGTGGCCTCCATTGTCACCTAGTCACAGACCTGAAAATTAGGAGTAAAAGAAGTTAAGCACCTTGCCACAGTTCACAGAGTAATAACTGATCCAATTTGCCACGGAGAGGGAGGCCTCTGTCATTCTAAATGCTTCCATGCTTCCATGCTGTGTAGACTAAGTAAAAGCACAGCCACAGCATGTTTATGAAATGATTACAATTCTCCACGTGCGTTGCATACTTCCAAGAATATAAAGCACTTTTGCTAACCACCTGGGTTCTTTTAAACCAGCAGGGCTCAATAGTGCAGAGCTTAATAAATACGTGCTGAATGAATGGATCCGATCCATTAAAGCATTAGCCTTCATCTAAAGATCTTTGGCAAACTACAGAATTTTGGAGTGAAAAGTCATCTGAGAGACGACTTGGCCCATTTTTTTTTTTTTTTCATCCCGATGGGGAATTTAAGGGCCAAACACGTTGAGAGATTTGCTCCGGGGCTCGGAGTTTCTCAGTTGCACACTGGCAACCAGGGCGCCCATCTCTGGATTCTCAGGTAAGTGCTCTTTCTACAACAATGTATTTCCTCTCCTGGGTACTATTTAAAGGTACAGCACAAATTGGCTTAAGGAAAAATCGGAAGCCTGATTAGATAATCAAGTTTCCTCAAGTTTCCATTCTTTAAAAGCCATTTTTATGCGAGGGTATTTGTCTATTGAACAGGTCTTACGTGTATGGATCAGACATATCGTAGGTTTGCCTACTTTGGGGCATGGATGTTTCGTGGTTAATGGGAGTTATAGCCCATGAGAAGATAGCATGATGGTGGCGGTGGGTGCAGAAGACCCCCAGCTGCCCACTCACAATTCTACCTTCCGACATTGTCTCATTTACAAGGTATTGCCCTGGTGCTCAACTCACTAAGCGATCGGTCGCCCCCTCTTCTCTGCCTCCTCCTGCTACATAATCTTAAGGAGATTTTGATTGGCAGCTTGCTTCAGTCTTCCCACACAGTATGTGGAGCTCCCACCTCCACCCTGAAAATACACTTCCTCAGCGCCTGTGTCCCATAGATCTTATTTCCCACGGCTCGCTCACATGGAGATGGGAGTTTTGTCAATTCCTGAAGGACCACGTCTCTGTTCTTTTGCTTGTATAACATCCGGCACGGTGACAATCAAAAGCTGAGGATGAAGGGTAAGTGGCACGACTCAAGCCCAGAAGACAGCCTAAACCTCAAGATTCACGTTTTTAATTTTTGTTTCTTAAACGTAATGCTGTGAAACATATCGGGTGAAAGGAAAGACAGCATGCCGTTTTCTTTGTCCTGGACATTTCTTTTAAAGTGGGAACCCATACCTGGCCAGGTGAGGCCACAGGTGCTCTCTTAGACCAGTGACACATGTACAACAGCTGGATGGGGAACCCCCTGGGTGGGAGCCAGCTGGCTCTATTTTGCTGGTGCTGTGACACAGATTGTTGCAATGCCCAGCCTTACCTTCTTCTCCCTTCTTCCCTGCCCCGTTCTGATCAACATACAGTCCTTTGACTGTTCTGGCTCTTCCTCCCTCCTTCCCTCAACCACCACACAAGAGGTATTGCAGTCAGATGGCACTGGCCTGCCACCTGGGTAGAATGGCCTCTGGCTTCAAGCCCAGCCCGAGAGAGAAGCCTAGAACGGGAATTTTTGGATGATGACTTTTGCCCTGACGCTTCCCAGTAGCACTCACCAGGGACCAGAAGCGACAAATGGTTTGCAACACAGGGACTAGAAGCGACAAATGGTTTGCAACCCAGCACCATGAGCAAAAGTTACCGTTTCTCATTTTGACCATTGGATATCAGGACCTGCGTTGAGCCAAGAAGTCTGAAACGGGATGATGGGGCTGATTTGGTTCCCGGAGGTCTCCTGATGAGCTTGGAACTAGGGGCTCTGCTGCAGGGAGCAGGCTTTGGAGGAGCCCAAGTTCCGTGGCGAGAGAGGGGGCCAGGCCTGTCAGAGCAGTTGGGGCAGGGCTGATTGCTCTGTATCCAGATGTGTTCCTTCTCGACGCCAGAGGTGCAGAGCCTAGGAGATCACGTTGCACATGGGATGTGAAGGAACTTGTCCAAGTTCATCTAGCACGTGAGTGGCAGAGTTGGAGAGGATGCCATGTCCAAGATCTATTCCTTACACCACTTTGATTCCACTCATTTCCAGAAATATGTACAAATAGGCCCACGCTGTTCTCGACATGAAAATATTAATCTTTTCACATGAATAGGACTTATATCCCCAATCAGAGTATTGGCCGTTTCGGCAGGTAGCAAACCAGTATTGTGTTTTAGTGTTGCAAACGGTAAGTGCTTTACGAATACATGCTAATTACTGTAACGGTAAAGTGGTTTCAAGGAGATGTTTTCAGCCCTGGCCACCTTTTAACTTTTCCTTTATGTTTCTACTTCAAAAAAATTGCCACACCAATACCTACTCATTGTAAAAAGACGTAGTATATAACAATACTTATATTATAGTATTAAATTATATTACAGTATATAAAATAATTGCTTCCCCACCTCAGCTCCATTCCATTTATTCAAAATAATATTGTTAGTTAAATAGTCTTCCACACCTATTCCCATGCTCATACAAGTGTATTCAAATGTACAGAGAGATACAGTCTTCCACTGTCTTATTTTTAATTTTTTTTTAACATTTATTTATTTTTGAGACAGAGAGACAGAGAGAGAGCATGAACAGGGGAGGGTCAGAGAAAGAGGGAGACACAGAATCTGAAACAGGCTCCAGGCTCTGAGCTGTCAGCACAGAGCCCGACGCGGGGCTGGAACGCACAGACCGCGAGATCATGACCTGAGCCGAAGTCGGACGCTTAACCGACTGAGCCACCCAGGCGCCCCACCACTGTCTTATTTTTAAAGCAAAAATAGCATTATCAATCCACACACATTGCTCTGTAGCTTTGTTTACTCGCTGTAGTATATATCACAAACATCTTTCCAAATCAGTAAATATCATTATTCATTGATTCTATTAGAATTCTATTAGCTATTAGCTGCATAATAGTCCCTCTAATGAGTGAATCACAATTCACTCTACTCTTCCCATATTAATAGATATTCACATTCCCACTGTCTTCTAACTAGCTTCCAGCTTGATCACCATGCCGCGTGGCCTCTTAACATACCCACTCCTGCTTTTACAACTGGAGTCACTTCATGTCTAAGAGATTGTCCTTTACTCCTTTGGCAGATGCCTCCTAAGCTCTGCGGAATGTGTTTTCTGTGAAATAAAATAACCACATCCGGGTGTCTCTTTTATTCCGTAATTAAGGTTAGAGTATGTCTTCTCTATGCATCGTTACCTTTTAGGCACTGTGCAGTATACAGAGAATATATGATCTTTCGAAAACGGAAAACTTTGAGTTTACAAAGGAGTCTGACATCTTGTGTGATAGTTTCAAATACACATGTATCTATAGCATAGGATTTACAGCCCACTTCACTTGCCACCGTAACGACAACATAAAGGATTTGAGGCTGCTTTTTGGTTTTCTTGGCTTTTCAACAGTGTTAAACTGTCACAAAGTGTAAGCTCCCTGAGGAAGAAACTAAGCTAAATTTAGTCTAGGTCTCTGATGTAACATGATGACTGATGTGCGTGTCAGGGGCTGTGTCTATATTACCTGAATGAATGGAAGTCTACCCTTAAATTTCACATACTCTGAAACTCACCCCATTTGGTCAAGAAGACGATCATGTTCTGATCTCATGTTGTAGTTCTCTTTTTCCAAACAACAACAGGGAACCTCATTGTCTGAGCTCGATGAACTCCTGACTCAATTAAGCAGAAGTCTCCTCCGGGGTTCCCACCACACATTAGCCGGGAGCAGAGGCACACGTTCAGATACCAGCTGAGAATACAACTTCCAGAACAACTTAGAGGACGAGGTGGTTTAAAAGCTGAAGCTCTAGAAGCATCATTTATCCTGAAGCCATAAACATATGTTTCGATTGGTTAGACCAACCGTAATAGAGGAGCGTAATATGCCGCCCTTAAAAATGATGATGTAGAAGAATATTGAATGGCATGGGCGAATGGGATATATAACATCATGAAGAGTATGATCCCTTTAGTTAAAGGAAATAAATAGGTGTCTATTGTACACGTATAGAACCAGAGGGTAGGCACTAAAATGTTAACGATATTTCCAGGTGGAAGTGATTGTAAGTTGAAAACATGTTTTCTTCTCTCTGCTTAGTTTTCTGTCCATGTGCCCCAAACCAGGGAGAACCAGCAAAGCCAGATTTTAACTACTGAGGGAACTGGTAAGCAGGCCAGGTACATTTTCCCTCCATGGAAGTGTTGATAACTGGGATTTACCTGGCTATTACACTGACAAGTTCTAGTTGCAGAAAAATGGGGGTAATTATAAGAATTTTTGACAATTGCAAAGTACTTTTCCTGCACAAAACCGACAGGTTTTGCGTAGAAATATCTTACTTTGCTTGGAAATCTCCCCCCGATACAAAGGAGCCGCCAGCCGCCGTGCACTGCATGAACATTCAGGGATGAGCAGCCTGGAAACTGACTCTGTAGTGATCTGAGATGACACAGGCCTCACGCTGGACGCATGCACTTCGCCTGAAGTGGCTTTCCTGGGACCAGCCACCAGTTTGTTGTGTTGCCTCGTGGTCCACAGCCCTCACTGCTTCCGCAAGTAACCAAAGCTTTCGTTGTTCCTTCCAGTTGTTTCTTCCTTCCCGATCGTTACGAGCCATGAAACTTATTCCGGAACTCCTGGTTTGGTGCAGAGTGTCCGATTAGTCCCAAATGGTGACATTTCATTCGAAATAGCAGGAAAGCAGCTAGAAAATGACTTGGGGTTTTTGCAGCTCTTGCGAAGGAGATGGCCTGGCCTGCAATGAGTGGCTTGGTGAAAATCTGGGCCTCTAACACAGTCTGGGCACACAGACATAGCACAATTCTGGCGCATGAAAGGTTCCCAAGAAATATTTGTTTAGTAGGTGAGTAAATTGGCTGAATAGGTGTCCAGACATAAAACCACACTGCAAATCCGTGCTCTTCATCTTCCCCAGCCCGTTTGCTTCATGCAAATGAACTAAAATTAAGCCACTTCTTTGGATGGCTCCGATATATGTCTCAAGTTTTTCTTGATCTTTAGAAAAATGCCAATGAATTTTGTCTCCGGATTTTATTTCTTTAATTCTATGAATGAAATAAAAATTAATAGACAAGCCAACACAACACACATACACAAAACTTTTGCACCTAAACAATCTGCTAACATTGCAATCTTTGCAAGAAAGCACACACTCATGCACACGCACGCATGCACACACACACACACACACACACACACACGGCATTAACTGACAATTAGACATAAATAGCAAACCTCTAGAGTCTGCAATGATCTGTCAGTTTATTGGGAGATTTTTATAATGTCTGAGCTCACTAAAATAATTCTCTTTGTTCTCCTCCTCCTCCTCCTCTACTTTCTCACTCTTTTAAAGCAACTAATAAATAGAACTATACTTAGAGAAGGTGGTAAGAGAGACAAGTGGGAGGGCTCTGACTATTATTAAGCATTTATTGTATGTATGTGAGGCACTATGCAAGGCATTTTACATATAATGTTTCTTTCAATCCTGATAAACGCCTTACCAAGTGGGTATTATTAACAGTATCTTCTGCATCGGGAAACATATTCAGAGAGGAGAAGAGGCTTGTACCAACTCAAACAACTCCTAAATGAGCCAGACAGGGACCCAAGTCTATTTTGTCTTAAAAGCTTGAAGTTTTCATTGCGCACTGCCAATAATGTAGAAATACTACTGCTTCCTGAGTGTGGTCTCCTTGGAAGATTTTTGGTGACTCAAAAGGCCAGGGCCATCGTCATTTAACCTGTGCTGTCTTTTCTTAGCCTCCTGCTGCCTGACTGTGGTGTCCAATTTGGAGCAAGTGGCCCCGGAGCTTGAGCAATAAAAGCCCGTGGCGTGGGGGACGACGCGGGTTGGCTCAACACTTGTCTGGGGCAGCGTCTCATTTACCTCCCTTCCTCTTCTCGCTTTCAGGCCCCAACCCGTGTCTGTGTCTCTTGCTTAAGGAACAGGTGGCCTTCCACATTTCCACAGGATGACAGCCCACAGTGTTTACGGTGATTCGTCTCATGATGTACAGTACATTTTTTATGGCACCAAAGATCAGCAGGAACTTGGGGTTTTGTACACAGAGGTGAAAGATCTCTCTGGAAAGAGCAGGCACACTCATGGCATTTCCTTCATCCTGGGTCCCTTTTTTATTTGTGTTCCTAACACATGTCCTAGACTGAAATAACCTGTTTATTTTTAGTTAAACGATGTAATTATTCTTCCGGTACCAATCAATTTGGATGAAGTGATGATATCCGGAATACATTGGGCTATTCTTTTATGTCCCCCCCTTTTGCAAGTATTTTATGAACTTTTACTCACCTATTTACTCTGGGAGCTAAAAAGGTGATACTTACTGAGACAGTCACTTGGTACCTACAACCAATAGATAGTTGTTCCTGGTGTTCAGGGCTCACAGAGGCTGAAAGGGGAAATGGGACCCCCTTGAATGGCTCATCATTATCCTCATATACATCTTGTTTTAGTAACTGTCAACCTCAGGGACCATCCTTCAGGAGGAGGGAGGGTATAGTCCTGTTTTTTTCTATCATACCCACATTTATATAGAGAAATTACAAAATTGATATTATACAGCGTATATTACCCTGAATCTCACATTCTTCACTTACATACATTTATAACTGTTTCCCCCAAGTCAACAAATACTTTCTCAAAGCATAATTTTTCTAGGTTGTTTACTATTCCTTTTCAGGATGTGACAATTTATTTAACAAAATCCCTATGGTTGGAATTTCATTTGCTTCTAGTTCCTCCTCATTATAAAAATGCTAAAAAGATGTTTCTGTGTGTGGATTGTCTTACATAGCCATGCTTACTATACGTTTTTATAGGTATGGAATTACTGAGGAAAGGGCCCACACTTTTAAAAGATCTTGATATATTCTGAAAAAAGTGTGATTATGTCAGTTTTTACTTTCCTCACCAGTTTTATTTCCTCTCCATCTGTGTTGACCTCATATCCTAGCACATGATTTGGGCTCCTTTCAGAGCTGAGAATATATTGTATTCATGTTCTCCACACTGCTGAACACCTACTCCTGTAACTTCCCCCAAATAAGCATTCGTGGGGTCATGATGACTATGTGTCTTTCATTTCAACTATTCAGTATCTGTATTGAAAGTTAGATGACCCCACGTGTCAAATTAATTGTTTACAGCTCTTTGTGAAGCTCTCTAGCATGTCAGAGAGATTCTAGATCAGTTTTCTCCTTCGAGTAATTTTCTTATTCCTCTGTAGCATGAATATTATGCTTTTCTTCAAATAAAACGGATTAAACAGGGCTTTTAGAATTATGTTTTGGATATATAGTCAGGATTCATCAGTAATAGTTTTAGGCTTGTAGGGGCACCTGGGTGGCTCAGTCGGTTAAGCGTCCGACTTCGGCTCAGGTCATGATCTCGCTGTCTGTGAGTTCCAGCCCCGCGTCGGGCTCTGTGCTGACAGGTCAGAGCCTAGAGCCTGTTTCAGATTCTGTGTCTCCCTCTTTCTCTGATCCTCCCCAGTTCATGCTCTGTCTCTCTCTATCTCAAAAATAAATAAACATTAAAAAAAGTTAGAAAATAGTTTAAAAAATCGTTTTAGGCTTGTTTTTGTGCCTGAAAATACATGGTATTGATCTTATACTCATCTATTAGCTAGGATGCTTCTGCATTTAAGTACAATGCCAATTCATTTCTTTGTCTTGGAATTTCGTCTCTTCTTTACTTCTTGGCCAGGTTAAAGAAATTCAGATAATATTTATACTGGGACTATAGTTAGACAAGGGTACCAGTCCCCAGGTTGCTATAAAAACATAGGCCTTTGGCATCACACTAAGAAAATAAGTCCTCTCGTTTGGGTACATACGCAATGTTCTGAATGGCTACTATGATTAATTAACTTTTCCACGTTGGTGTAGGGAGTTTTATTAGCTCTTGGAAAACTAGCTCCAACTAGCTTGTAGTCGGATCACATACAGAGAAGAAGTCAAGTGAAAAGGGAAAAAGCCAAGCAACTGATCTTTCAAGGAGCAATAGTGATTTTTTTTACAAGGCATCTCAGTCTGGTTAATAAATTATTCTCTCTTTTCCTGAAAGGGATAGTACTCTACCTGGGGATTACAAGTATATACTTGAATACTAACTTTTAACATGCTATATTGGCTACTGTTTGCTCATATGGTTCAATCTCTGTTACAAATAATCCTTCTTTGAGTGCCTTCTGGAGGGTCAAAGAAGTTGACCCTTGGGAGTTGTTTACTTTTAGCTATGCCGTTGTGTTAGAGCAGAACCCAACTACACAGAACTTGATTTTTCGCTCAGCTAAAAACTTTGGTATCTAAGCAAGGGGGCGTAATGCTGGTGGACTCAGGTGAAGTTTCACAATGACAAACACTTCAATTTTTCAAGCACCTACTATGTGCCAATGCTTTACATTTGTCATCTGATTCTCACGACTATTTGACAGGTGGCAAAATAGGCTTAACTCAAAGTCATACAGCTAGTAGGTGGCAACTGGGGTATTCCAACCCAGATCCTTTCAACTCCAAAGCTCTGCCTTTTCCTTGGGAGGACGCTTCTGAATCTTCTCCCGCGTCTGTTTATGCTGTTGTTATGTGAGATGCAATGGAAGAAATCTCGGGGAAGCAAGAGCATGTAGAACTCATGTATCATAGTCACCTCACACCACGCTTCTGGAAACACATCCTCGCCAACAAGTATCAGGCTTTGGTGGCACACCTGATTCTCCCCTTCTCTGACTAAATTTGAAGAAGGACCAGAGCCTGAATGTAAGGTAATTTTGCTTTTCATTTCAGGTACCTTTTCAGTATTCCTGAGATACAAGGCATAGAAACCTGAGAAACTACTGAGAAATTAAAAATAGCACGGACATTAATACTCACATGTATGTGCCTCATCAGCACACGTGGAAAACACATTTGTCTTGTGTGGCACAATTAATGGTAGCCAGGACAATGAGTAAAAATGGTCTGTTTTTAAATTTAGACACTCTAAAATCCACCCGTGGTTTGTTAGGAATGTTGGAAATGGTGATGTGTCCTCGTAGGTTGCACAATGGCAAAAGCATATGGGCATTCAGAAGAACATTCCTTTAGCCACCGACTGTCTTTAAAATTCTGGGCAAGTTGCTCATTTTTCTATATTTTAAAACAGTTTGGGGAAGCACTACAGAGACTATTTTTAAGTTAAATATTTACTGTCAGTAATAAATTTCTGGTAACTGCTGGTTCTCCGTTGCCTGTCCCCACCAAGAGAGATTTCAGATGTGGTCTTTCCTAAGGGAGCCATGATGGGCTAGATTATTTCAAGTTTCCCCGAGATAATAGTGCTCACTCTGTGCCAGGCAGAGAGAGGCAAAGCACTTTCGTTTTCACATAATACCCCTTTGGGACAGATAGTATCAGTGCACTCAAGTTTCAGAAGGGGAAACTGAGACCCAGAGGAGATTAAATAACTTGCCCACTAACACAGGAGGGAAATAATGGAATCAGGAGTCAAATTCTGATGGTTTGCTGTCGGCACCTGGAATCTTAAACACGAGGCTATACAACTCAGGGAGAGCCAGCCTACTGGTTGGGAAGCTGAGTTTTCAGTGAATACTGCTTTGTGTTTAAAGCCACAGAAAGAGGGCCAGCCAGGGCTTTATAAGACCACCTTCAGCAATAGGCTGGTAGCATAATGACCAAAGGGAAGAAAGGAAGGAAACTTCTTAGGCTTCAGGCCTGAGGACTAAGGGAGTCCTGAAGACCTACTGGGATGGAGAGGCCCTCACAGGGATCATTTCCAGCCCAGAGCCAAGGGAGAAGATGAAGAAACAAACAAACAAACAAAAGTCTCTAGCTGGAAAATTTCTTTAGACTTCATGAAAGGTTCACATTGTGAGAAAGGATGACTGTTATACACCATTGTGTCTTTGGAGTTCATGCCTAGGGTCTTACATGATTCTTGACTTTGGCTTCTGGCAGATACAGGGCCAAGCAGCAAACACTCTTTACCCCCAGCATGGTCTCTCCCACACACTGGGCTGCCATATGGGGTCACACCCCCACGTGGAGCTCTGCTTTTTCCCTTTAAAAACATGGAGGGTTTCACAGTTCCTTGGTCTTGCTAGGCCTGTCCCCTGGGTGGGGCTATTTGCTTCTCAAAGCAAAATGGATTCTATCTTTAGGAAGCTCATGCAAAACAGGCAAAGCTGTTTTATTTATAGGCTAATCATTAAGGCCATAATTGGATCAGGTCTGTGTGCCAGTCACCCTGACAGATTTACCGGGTGTACTTTCTCTAGGTCTGCCCCCTTCCATTGTCCAGGTCACAGGAAAAGTAAGAGAAGAAGGAGATTAAGTCATCGGGTATCGCTGAGAGGTGATTCGCCCATGGGTACGTTTCAGCCTTCAGTAGGATATGTGGAGTGTTTGTAAGAAAATAAAATAATAAAATAAAGAAGAAAAGAGAAAAATAGAATTTGTTCTGGGAATCAAGTACAGTTAATCCTTCCTGTTTTGCTCTTGCTTCTGAGCTAATTTAAGGATTCTCTGGATTATGGGTTTGCTTTTTTTTTTTTTTTCATTTTGTTTCACTTTGGGGTTTGTGTGTTTCAGTGTGTGGCTATTTTTTGTTTTATTGTGTCTTGTATAGGTTTGTTTTTACTTACTTTGTCCACTTACCACCATGGACAAAGAAGACTCTTTAGAGTAAGTGCTGTGTGTTGGGAACAAGTAGAACTTGGCCTAGGTCCTAGTCCTGGCTCTTAGGCTGTGTCACCCTAGATGAGTCACCTAACCCCTGCATCTGTAAAATGTGTTGGGTTCTATCAGTGATTTCTAAGCAAGCCTGTCGATCACAATTACCTGGCGAATGTTTTGAAATGAGATTGCCTGCTATAAAGCAGGGGGGCATTTCGGGAGACGATGAAATTGTTCTCTATCTCAATTATGATGATGGTTGCATGGCTGCATGTGTTTATGAAACTCCGAGAACGCTGCACACAGAAGGGTGAATTTTACTGTATGTGGATTATCTTAATTTTTAAATTTAAAAATAATGTTTAAGCGCCCTAAGTATTGACATATTTAAGAACAATGCGTAAGCCCCACCCCGAACCGACTATTTACTGAGGGCTATCTATTTTTCTTTTTCTTTAAATTTTTTTTAACGTTTATTTATTTTTGAGACAGAGAGAGACAGAGCATGAACGGGGGAGGGGCAGAGCGAGAGGGAGACACAGAATCGGAAGCAGGCTCCAGGCTCCGAGCCATCAGCCCAGAGCCTGACGCGGGGCTCGAACTCACGGACCGTGAGATCGTGACCTGAGCCGAAGTCGGACGCTTAACCAACTGAGCCACCCAGGCACCCCATCTATTTTTCTAACCATCTCTGTACTTGTGAATCCAATGGGAACTGACCTAAACATTCTGCTGTAATGAGCCCAGGTTCAGGGGTAATGGAAGAAAAACATGTGGCTAAGCTCTGTATTTAATAGTCAGTTAGAACATCCTTTATTTTATGTATTTATTTTTGAAAGAGAAAGAGAGAGAGAGAGTGAGCAGGGGAAAGGCAGAGAGAGAGGGAAAGAGAGAGGATCCCAAGCAGACTCCACAGTGTCAGTGCACTGGCAGACCATGAGATTGTGACCTGGGCCAAAATCAAGAGTTGAATGCTTAACTGACCAAGCCACCCAGGTGCCCCGCCCGTTAGAACATCCTTTATGATCACTGAGCCAATAATGTGAGATCAGCCAACTTCGGATCCCGTATTAGAAATCAGTGTAAAAAAAAAAAAGGTAAAGTGTAAAGACAGAGGATCTTGAACTTAGAACTGTGTGTTAATAAAAGCTATTGATTCTTCCTTAGCATTAAAAAGAAAGAAACAATGCTTTGGAATAAGTCTGATGCCAATCACATGACAGCAGGTTAAGTGTCCAGTGGGAAAAAAGTCTCGCTGAGTTGAACTACATGGATTTTTGGAGAGAAGAGAATGTATCATAGGGCCAATTGGTCTTTTAAGCCCAGTGTCAACCTCTGTGAGGATTCCACCCTAATATTTAAAAAAGATATATGAAACCCTCAGAATTAAGTGTTTCCTGACAACATTCAGAATACATTAGACTCTTAACAGGAGAACGAAATGTTGAAAACATTTTGCTTTGTTTAAAGTTCATGGAAGAATGTAGTAGGTATGGTTGAGGATGTGTCTCATCCAGAATATACTTCCTTAGGACCGTCCCTCACTGACAGATCCTTCTGAAGCTAAGCACTTAAGTGACCACATTTCTAGAGTGGAGTGTGGCTACTGCTGATGGAACTGTGGCACCAATGTCCGCTTGACAGGGAATTCCGAATACGGTAAGACCAAGATGGCTCTCTGGGGGAACCAGATCACAAGGGGACAGAGGAAGGGGGCTGCAGCTGTGCATGGCATGCCAAAGCCATGGGCAAATCGGAATCAGAAGCAGTAACTACAAGTAGTAACAACAGAAGCAGCAGCAACAGTAACAATCATAGCTAATAACACTTCTGAAATGCTTGTGTGCCAAACACAGACTCATCCTAGCAGGTGGGTAATATCACTGTCTTGATTATCAAATAAGGAGACCAAGACTCGAATGTGATCGCTTTCCTAAGGTGACACAGCTGGTAAGTGGCACAGCTCTCAGGCAACCCCGGTAAGACAATTCTCAAGCTGGTTTATGATATCTCGACAAGAACCGTTCTGCCTCCTACGAGGCCGAGGGGGCAGCTGCAAGGAGGCGAATGGGAGGGGTGTGCAGGAGAAACAGACGCATGAGGTGCCGTGGAGCAAGGAGAAAGGGCAGAGCAATGGCCCCATTCTTGAGAACTTGTGGGTCTCCAGCTACAGTCCGCTTGTGACTTTGCTGTGCTGGGTGGAAGGTCTAAATTCTCCATAATCTTCCTTGTCCTTCTCCCTGCCTTTGGGAAGAACTAGTTTCACTGGATCTCTGTTCCTGGAAATCAAAGCATGCTAAACTGGAATGAAGAAATACCTCAAGGGAGGGTGGGGTTGGGGGGACATTTCTTAGGTAGAGCTCACGACAGAGAGAATGATCTTGACTCTTTCTGGCTGTGATTCTCTTTTTCAAGCTTCTCAGGGTTAGGAAGATGAATACCTGCAGTTCATGAAGGGAACATCTTATCAAGGAAAACTCCACAAGAGGTTCCTAGGCTGCTGGGTAAGCTTAGAATCTCTCAGCAATACACTCGGCAAAATTACAGCTGTCGAATCTAGTTTCTTGAGATGTTTTCTTTTAGGACCTTTGCCCCAATTACTTTAATGGAATTATTTGTCCATTTGCAAAGGTTTCATCCACCCCTAGGTCCCTCACCTCACTTGCCTCCTTTCTCTGATGCGAGACACCATTTACAAGGACAGTGTGATATTGTGATTTATAGTAAGCAATAAATATTTGATCTTTGTCCTAAGTGAGGACAGCAATAAAAGCGTCTTTGTTATGTTAATGTGATAACTTTTGGAAAGCACCTGAGGATGGGGACTGGTTGCCAGGGGAAGCAGCCTTTTGATTCTGAGGGTTGGAACCCCCGATCTCCAGGGAGGAGTGGGGGTGGAGACTGAGATCAATCTCCCATGGTCAAAGACTTAATCAATCATGCCCAAACAATTAGGTTTACATAAAAACCCAAAATGATGGGGTTCAGAGCGTTTCTGGGTTGGTGAACGCATGGAGATGTGAGGAGAGTGGCCCATAGAAGGACAAGGAAGCTCCACACCCTTTCCCCAGAGTTTGCCTTGTGCGTCTTTTCCATCTGGTTGTTTCTGAGTTATATCCTCTTATAATAAACCAGTAATCTAGTACATAAAATGTTTTTCTGAGTTCTGTGAGCCATTCTGGCAAATCAATAGGACCCATTCGATAGCCAGTTGGTCAAGAAACACGGATGACAACCTGGATGTGCGATTGGTGTATGAAGAATATGTGTATGTGTGTTGTGTGTGTGTGTGTGTGTGTGTGTGTGTGAGCAGTCTTGGTGGACTGTGGGATCTGATGCTATCTCCAAGTAGACAGTGTCAGAATTGAGTTGAATTATAAAAACCCACACATTGTACTTGGATTAGACTGCGACTCTCCTTAAGAATAAGAAGTTGGAATCCTAAACAACGTGCTTAACAGTCTGTGATAAACTTCTATGAGGAAGCTGTCCTTTTGTGGAAACAAGATGAGTTGGCAACCTCAGTCAGTCACTTGCGTTTTCTGGGGAAGATCAGACCAGGGGGTCATCCGGGAGCCCAGGAGCTAACACACGAGGAGAGAGCTTTTCTCTTTGAGGCTCTGATGAAGGTCAGCCTGACAGACACAGAAGCGCCCAGAAAGGGAGGTACTCAAAACCAAATGACAGGCTGGCCCCTGTGCAGATTTCAGGGTTGTAGGACAATGGTGGGGGCCAGTCTTTGATTTTCAGGGTCTTGCGAGATGGCTTCATTTTTTCAATTATACTGAAACACACTAGCAAGGGAAAAATCCACTCGGGCTCACCTGTTTGTTTATTCTCTCTCTGGTGATCTCCCAAAGGGCTTTATTATTACTGTATGATTTTAGCTCTTTGATCCCCTGAAGAAGGGTTCGGGAACTGACAACCTTTCTCTCTAATCTTACCTTAGTGTTCTTTCTGAACTGAGCCACTGAGGACTTTCTATTTGAGGGTGAAAAATATGAAGCAAGCGGGCAGCTCCAGCCAGTTTAACACGGCCTCAGAGCTGTTGCTGGGTAGGGCATTTTAATACTCGAGAATCAACCTGGGTTGCCAGGTTGGCACAGAGTCACAGGTTACCTCACCTGTCCCCATTTATCTTGTTATGTTAATGGGTGCGATTTCCCCACTGGGGAGACTCGATGTTCCTGGCACCTGGACAGTGCCCTAAGGCTTGACTCAGAGGTGTATAAGGACTTGTCAAGGACTTGGTTGTTGCCAGTAAAGGCTGTAGGCACTCCGTGGTCAGTGAGTGGTCCCAGATTCACAGGAATGTGCACACCAGTGGACCGTGAAACACTTGCTCCAGGAAGGCAGCCTTGGAAGAAAGGGAGGGACGTCAGGGGATTCCTTTGGTCCTCAGAACATACTTCATAGTTTGTATGGCATCTTTATGGTTCTTTTCCTTTCCCAAGGGAAGCAAACATTTTCACATTTGCATGGTGCCCTGGATGTGGCATCCTAGCTAAAGCATTATTACATTCCTGCCCATCTAAAGAAGCTGGCTTCCGGAACAGGAACTTGATTCGTAAAATGCTTATGAAACATCCACTCTAACCAGTGCTTAATGTGGGAGGGCTGGAGAGCGAGATTTAGGACACCCCTTAATCTTGTGCATGGAGCAGCTCTCAATTATGCTCAAGTGTATTTATTAATTCTCTTGCTGCCTTGGTGGCTAATCTTTACCTTTGAAGAGTGCGGGGGCTTCGTCTCGCAGTTCTCCAATGCTGGAAGGCCTGGGGCTTTGCCATTGCCTTTTCTAGTAGTGGTCTACCAAGGGCGGGAAGAATCCATTCTCAGAATTCTTGGCTTCATTCTTGGCACAAAATGCCTAGCAGAAAACTCACCTATTAATAAAGTTTTATTTTCTGATTTCGGGGGGAAAAAAGAATAAAGGAAATTTGAAGCATATTTTTGAATTTGTTGAAAAGCCAGGTCAATCGCTAAAACTTTGAAAAGAGATTCTGCCAGACGGAGAAAAATAAATGAGTTAGAATGGGTTAGAATCCCAGCTCTGCCACTTTTCAGCTGGAGCTCTCAGGTGATTTACTCATGCTCAAAAAAAAGCTACTTCATAGGACTGGTGTGCAGACTAAGAGGGGACACATCTATAAATTGGCCAGCCCAGCCTGGCCCATAGTAGGCCAAAGTCGAGTACTCTCGACAAGTCGTTTGTGCTAGTTTTTAGCCATTCCGCTGAAGGAGGCATTGCAGAACCAAAGTCCGTTTCTAGATTTTCTTTCCACCAGAGCCCCTACAAACAGAAGAAAATAAGACCTTCAGCCCCCCCCCCCTTTTTTTTTTTTTTTTTTACATATTTTGCTCATTATGGGCTCTCCTGTCAAAGTTACGGGAACTGTGTCAGGATAAAGGCACAAACTCAAAGCCCTGGGATTTATTCTTTCCCAAACTATCTTTGAGGAGGGAATTTGTAGGAAGCTGGCATGGATGGTCATGATCACAGACTCATGAAGTCATGGGGCAAGTATCCTGGTCATTGTGGGCCATTCCCCAGTGGTGGGAGGCATCACTTCTGTCATATTTGTGCAACAGCCATTTGATGAGAGCACAGACGATAAATATAGTCATACATATGGAAATGTGCATTCCCATTAACATTTTTGTGTTTACCACTTTTTGTCTAAAACCTCTTTTTTTCAGTTCTTTCTTTCTTTCTTTCTACTTTCAATAAAAGTGGCCTTCAGGCTCTGTGCTGACAGCATGGAGCCTGCTTGGGATTCTCTCTCTCTGCCCCTCCTCCATTCACGTGCACTTTCTCTCTCTCCCTCTCTCTCTCAAAATAAATAAACTTAAAAAAAGAGCTTTAACAAAATAGAAAATGAGTAAATAAAAGCAGCCTTCCTCTGTGACCCCTCGGCTGCCTACACGTATCTTAAAAGTAGCATGATTGACTCAGGACTAACCCTGATTCTAGTCTCCCAGTAGGCTCTGTGCTGATAAAGAGTCCGGGGTTTAGCTTTTCGGTTACTTATTTTATTATAGGGACAAGCGTGGGCAACATTCACCTACCTTAGCCTCTGTTTCTCTTCTTCATCTATAAAATGGCAAGTTGTAGGTTTTTTGGTAAAGATCTAAATCCTTTCTTTAAGTTTATTTACTAATTTTGAGAGAGAGCGAGAGAGAAAGCATGAGCAGGGGAGAGGCAGAGAGAGAGGAAGAATCCCAAGCAGGCTTTGCACCGCCAGTGCTGAGCCCAACTCGGGGCTCCAACTCTTGAATCCTGAGATCATGACCTGCTCCGAAATCAGATGCTTAACTGGCTGAGCCACCCAGGCTCCCGTGTGGAGATTTAAATGAGAATAGAGAGCTTAGCACTGTGTCTGGCAAACAGAAAGAGTCTTGTTACTGTTATTATTACTGTTATTGTTATTGTGATGCCAGGATCTAGCATGGTTGTTGACTCACCTGAGACCCAAAACATTTTAAAACTTGATTCATTCTGGCTAAACCAAGTGTGCTTATGCAGCTCTCTGATCACTCTGTGCTTTGATATGCGGGGCTGAATGTGGCCGGAGAAGAGTAACAGCCCTGTTGACTGGCTTCACTTCACATTCCCGACCGTTCATCTCAAGTGGACATTTAACACTGCCCCGCAATCACACTGTGACTCTAATTCAGTCACCCTCCGACTCACTGCAGTGTGTAGTTCACCCTTTATTCTCCAGCTTGAAGCCTCCTCTGTTCTCACTCTTACCTAACAATCATGCGTCCATTTCAATGGGGAAAAAAAAGATGCAATCAGAGGAGGTTGCTCCCATCAACCCCACACCTCCCCTTCTAGAAGCCTGTGTGTTCTCTCTTCCCCGCCCCGTAACCACAGAGGGACTGCTGTGGCCTTGACTGAAACCAGCCCCTTCACTCAAGCACTATAACCTGTCCCCCTTGTCCACTTGAGCACGTGGCTCTAGCGTCTTCCCTTGTCTGCGTCATTGATTTTTCTCTTTCTCCTGATCATTGCTGTTATAGCGCAAATATGTTAGTTTTTCCCTCCCACCTTTAAAGGTCTTATTTTGACCTTCTTTTCTCCTTCAATTATACCCCCATCTCTCTCATTCCCTTTAAGGGTGAAACTCTTTGAAAGAGTTGAGCATATCAGCTGTCTTCAGTTTCTCTTCTCCCCTTGTCTCTGGAACCTTTTCCAGTTAGGTAAAGCCCCTGCCAGTCCGCTGCGGTTGTTCCTGTCAAGTCCTGGTGACTTATGCACCCCAAATCCCCAAGGTCAATTCTCAGTCCTCATCTTACGGGACCTGTCAGAATACTTGCAGGTTGACCACTTCCTCTTCCTTCCAGGGTGACACCTGGTTTTTCCTTTACTTCTGGTTGTTTCTCCTCAGTCTCTTTTTGCTGATTTCCCAACCTCTAAATGTTAGGGAACCTCAGGATTTAGACTATACATGTCTTATCTTCACTATCTACACTCACCTTTTAGATCCTTCCTACCCAACGCTGGGAACCAAGACCATCAATTGCACCTGGTGGAGTGTTAGAAATGTCCCACCCCCACACTTGCTGAATCTGAATCTGCATTTAACAAGATCCCCCAAGTGATCCGTTTGCACATTAATATCTTGTAGGATCACCCTAAGTGAACCTGTCTAATGGCTTTAAATGCCATATATTTGATAAGCTGACTCCCAAACTTGTATCTTTAGCCAACAACCTCCAGTGAAATACAAACTCATTCACCCAACTGCCTATCAACTTTCCCTCATGGACATTTTATTGTCATTCCCCACTTACCCTGCCCAAAACTGAGCTCTGATTTTCCCACTAACACTGCTTCTCTGATATTATTCCCTCTCTTCATTAATTGCGACTCCACCTTTCACTGCTTAGATAGAAGCCCTTGGAATTACCCTTGCGTCTTTCCCGTATCTGGTCTGTCATCAATCCCATCAACTCTACCTTTTCAGTGTCCTCAGAATGTAATCATGCTCATCACCCCCCTCTCTTGGACCAACCCTGCTTCCACTCCTTCCTCTAGGCTATTCTGAAAATGACAGCCAGAATATTTCTTAATAGATTATGCCCTTCCCTGGTACAAAGCCTTCTCATGACCTATGAGAACCCACTTGGCCTGTTTCTCCTATTACGTCTCTGATTCTCCTGCTGTTTTTCTCCTTATTTTTAAAAATTTTTTTTTCAACATTTATTTATTTTTGGGACAGAGAGAGACAGAGCATGAACGGGGGAGGGGCAGAGAGAGAGGGAAACACAGAATCGGAAACAGGCTCCAGGCTCTGAGCCATCAGCCCAGAGCCCAACGCGGGGCTCGAACTCACGGACCGCGAGATCGTGACCTGAGCTGAAGTCGGCTGCTTAACCGACTGCGCCACCCAGGCGCCCCATGTTTTTCTCCTTATTTTACTGCACTCCAACCTCCTGGCCTTTTTCCCTGTTCCTCAAACTCACTGGGCATGTTCATGCCTCAGGGCCTTTTGGTACTCTCTGTTCTCTCTGCCTGAATGCTCTTCCTCCAGATATCTGTGTGGCTCCCATCCTCCCTCCTTCCCTTCCACCCTCTACTCAAAAGTCACCTTCTCGTGAGGCTCTTCTTGGCCTTGCTACCTAAAATCTTAGCTTCCACCCCAGCCCTCCACTTCAGACACCCTCACCCTTATTTATGCATTCATTTATCTCTTAGCAAATCCAACATTCTCCTCTCTCTTTGTCTTTGTGTTAGAGTTCTCCAGAGAAACGGTAGCAGTAGGATATATATGGATATGTAGAAGATTTATTATGAGTCACTGGCTCACATGATTATGGAGGTTAAGTAGTCCCTTGGTCTGCATCTATAAGCTGGAGGCCCAGGAGAGCTGGTGGTATCGGTCCACAAGCCCAAAGGCCCCAGAACTAGGGAGTCAATGGTATAAATCCCAGTCTGAGTCTGAAAGATTCAAGAATCAGGAGCTCTGACGCCTGAGGATAGGACAAGATGGATAGCTCAACTCAAGGAAAGAGAGAGCAACTTTGCCTTTCTTCTGCCTTTTTGTTTTATTGAGGCTCTCAATTGTTTGGATGGTGCCCACTCACATTGATGTGGGTGATCTTAGTGCACCGATTCAAATGCTAATCTCTTCTGGAAACGTCCTTAAAGACACACCCAAAACTGATATTTTACCATCTATCAGGGTATTCCTTAGCCCAGTCAAATTGACACATAAAATTAACCTCTCTTTCTCTCTCTCTCTCTCTCTCTCTCTCTCTCTCTGTAGTTACAGATATAGATACATATATTTGTTTCTGGGTTTTATCATGTTCCACTGGTTTAGTGGTCAATATTTGTGAAAATACCATGTTGTTTTAATTACCACAGATTTATGCTCACTCTGTTCTTCTTTGGCATTGGAATTGGCTTTTCTTGTCCCTTTGCTGTTTCATAGACATTTTAGAATCAGTTTCTTGAGGTCCATGAAAAATTTTGTTAGCATTTGGGTTGAAATTACATAAAATGTATTAATTAACTTAGGGAGAATCAACAATCTTATTACATTAAAATTTCCTGTGGATGACATGGCATTTCTCTCTGTTTACGTAGGCCTCCTGTAGTGTTGTTTGATAAAAGGTTTATATTTTCTTTTAATGGTCATGCACATTTTTGTTATGTTTATTTCTAGGAGCATTTAAACAATTTTTTTAAACATTTATTTATTTTTGAGAGACAGAGAGTGAGCGGGGGAGGGGCAGAGAGAGAGGGAGACACAGAGTCCAAAGCAGGCTGTAGGCTCCGAGCTGTCAGCACAGAGCCCGATGCGGGGCTCGAACTCACAAACTGTGAGATTGTGACCTGAGCCGAAGCGGGACGCTTAACCAACTGAGCCACCCAGGTGCCCCTAGGAGCATATTTTTTAATGTCCATGTTCTATATGAATTCTTTAATAACAGTTTTTTATTTTGGGGTGATTTTGAGATTGACAGACAAGTTGTAAAGACAGCACAGAAAATTCTCATATCCTCCTCACTTCTTTTCAGTTTCCCCTAGCGTTATGACCTCACATTCCTGTGGCGTGTTTGTCAAAGCTAATAAATCAACACTGGTACGTTCCTGTTCACTAACCTCCAAACTTGGTTCTCCTC
Organism: Prionailurus viverrinus; assembly: GCF_022837055.1. Taxonomy (NCBI): domain Eukaryota; kingdom Metazoa; phylum Chordata; class Mammalia; order Carnivora; family Felidae; genus Prionailurus; species Prionailurus viverrinus. The sequence goes on along the minus strand of NC_062565.1, from coordinate 122,012,241 downwards.
CTAACGTCTTTTCTGTTCCAGGGTCTTATCCGGGATTCCACACTGTGTTCAGTGTTCATGTTTCCTTAGTCTCCTCTGGTCTGGGACAATTTCTCAGGCTTTCTTTGGTTTTCATGACATGGCCAGTTTTAAGGAATATTGGATATTTTGCGGAACATCCTTCAAGTTGGTTCGGCTGTTTTTCTCAGAATGCAACTGGGGTTATAATTTGGGGAAAGAGTAGCACAGAAGTGAAGTGTGCTTTCTCATTATATCCCAGAACGGAATGCCTGCCAGCCACATGACGGCATTGGTGATTCTCACCTGATCACTTGGTTAACGTGGTGTTTGCCTTAGCATATAAATTGTATTCGTTTATCTTGGCTTTTGTAGTTTGTTTGTTTGTTTGGATTCTTCTTGTCTTGTTTTTGACTTTTTTTTTAAACTTTATTTCTTTTGAGAGTGAAAGAGAGAGGCAGAGAGAGAAGGAGAGAGAATCCCAAGCAGGCTCTGCACTGTCAGTGCGGAGTCTGACCCAGAGCCCAATGCAGAGCTCGGACTCAGGAACCATGAGATCATGACCCGAGTGGACGCCAAGAGTCAGACACTTAACTGACTAAGCCACCCAGGTGTCCCTGTTTTTGTCGTTTTAGAAAGTAAAGCACATGATTTTAGTCTTTTTTGTCCACTGCTGTTTCTCTGGTGCGAGAACAGAGCCTGACAGATAGTAGGCACTCAGTAAGTATTTGCTGAATGAACGAGTTTTTCTTTCTCTGTTTTGAATTTACTATTCATAATATTCAATACAATATCAAACATTTCACTCGAATATAAGCCATACGTAATTATAGCTGATAGTTGATCAACTGCTCCAATATGTTAATAGAAGTGGCTTAAATGAAACAAAACCAAAGCCAAAATGCCGATGGAAAGCACACCAAAATCTTAAGACACAAATTGAAATGTGACTAAGAAAAACTAGGTATATATTATATCATTTATTCTTCAAATTTTTTTTCATGTTTATTTCTTTAATTTGACAGAGACAGAAAGAATGCATGCATGCACTCAGGCTTGCACAAGCAGGGGAGGGGCGGAGAGAGAGGAGAGAGAGAGAATCCCAAGCAGGCTCTGTGCTGTCAGTGCAGAGCCTGATGCAGGGCTCAATCCCGTGAACTGTGAGATCATGACCTGCGCTGAAATCAAGAGTCAGAAGCTTAACCGACTGAGTCACCCAGGCGCCTGGAAAAAAGTTAGGTATATTTTAAGCATCAAATACCTTATTGTCGTAGAAGTGAAATGAGGCGGTTACCATTCTTGCGATCTTGAGATTAAAAAAAAAAAAAAAACAAAAACAAAGAAAGAAAGTTGATTGGATAACACACCCAAGGGGTGTTGTTCCAAAGCCAAACACGAGTCCGTAACTTAAATTGAGTAACTCCAGTTTCATCTCTTAGCCTTCTCTCCCCTCCGGCCGTCCTCTTGACGCATACACACACGTGCTCTTCCCTTAGTGTGCCTTTCCTTATCTTCTCTCTTGTTCTTGGAATACTCCAACCCTCTTCTTGAACATAGAGCTTGAGGACACACGCTCTTGTATTACCTGGATTTTGTTCATTTGTTTGTGGGTTTTTGTTTTTTTGCAGTCTTATCAGTTAGGGTGGGCTAGGTGATGGTACGGGGACAGCAAAACGTTCAATGATTTTATATAACGAATGTTCTTTTCTCCCGCATATTCATGCTTAATGTATGTCCAAAGGGAACTGTCATTCAGGAACCTAGAATCAAGGTAAAGGAAAGAGAACTTGGTAAATGATGCAATTGCCCTTAATGCTTTCATGCAGAAGTTACATGTGACACTTCTCTTCCCATCGTATTGACCAAAGCAAGAGAGATGACCACACTTTAGTATAAAGGATAAAGAAGCATGGAAATTCAATTTTACCATGTACCCCGGGAGGTGACAGGAATGTTTGCAAAAGTTCATAGACGGCATTGCAAAAATGTTTAAGGAAAAATTCTTCTCTTTTCCTTCTCTATGCTCACAGCTATACTCAATCCCAAATGTATGGGGGGTTTCTCCATGCCAAACAGTTCTTAGATCTTCCAGATGGAAAACCTGGATGTCTTATAACACAACTCTGACACGTTCTGCCTGGAGATAGTGTCAGATCCCACAAGTGAAGGGCTCAGTCCCACAAGACTGCCATCCCTTCCCCCTCTACTTCGAATGCCAATTGCAAATGCAGGTTGTAACTTGTGTTTCTGACCAATCAGCTCTCAACTGGAGGTTTCCACAACCCCCTCCTGGGATTCCATTACTTTGCTGTCAAGGCTCACAGAACTCAGGAAAACAATTTACTTACTAGATTAGCAGTTTGGAAGAGATTCACTGGGCAGCGCAACGGGAAAGGGAGAGGAGCTTCCACACCATTTCCAAGCCTGTTACTGTCCCAGCATGTCTATGTGTTCACCAGCCTGGGCGCTATCTGAACCCCGTAGTTCAGGGATATTTATGAAGGCTTCATTACATAGGCGTTATTGATGGAATCATTAGTGATCAAGTCAATCTCCAGCCCATCTCCCCTCCCTGAAGATTGGGAGGTGGGGCTGAAAGTTTCAACCCTAATCACAGGGTTGGTTCCCCCCTGACAACAAACCCCAATTCTTAAGGGCTTTTCTAAAGTCACTTCATTAACATAAATGCAGGTGTGGTTGAAAGGAACGCGTTATGAATAACAAAAAGACACCTGCTTCACTTTTGTTGCTCTGGAGCTGTTTTAGGAATAGAGGACAAAAACTAAATATAACAAAAGGTAACCCCTGTTGCTCTGATTACTTAGGCAATTCCAAGAGTTTGGGGAGCTGTGAGCCAGGAACAGGAATGAAAACCAAATATGTATTTATTATTATAAATAATAGTATCACCAATAATAACAGAAAGTTAGAACTGACATAGGGAAGATTACAACTATGTCAAATACAAATTTGAATATATATCCATCAAGGAGACAATGTACCAGGTTGTTTTTTTTTTTTAAAGCCTAGTTCTGCTGAATCCCAGGAGATAAACCTTAGCTACATCTTAGACCCACTGCAGAGCATCTGCAATTAGAGAAAGTTGAGTAGTGGGTTGAGGTGAGTGGAATCCTGTGGAACACCGGTATTTGGATGAGCCAAGGAAGCGATGAGGGAGACTCAAGAGAAAATGTGAGAGCTGGAAAACCAGAAGAGTTTGAGCCAGTAGAGTAGAAAATTTGCAGAAATAAGCAGTCGGTGTCAAATGCGACAGAACACTTGAAGAAGTTCAGGACTGAAAGAAACCGTTTATGCAGGCACTGTGGAGGTCTTTAGTGGAATAGCCACCTAGGACCTCAATGGACCTCAAATTCTGTCACAATTCTGAGTTAATTGTTCTTCTCTCCAATCATACTCTTCCTCCTGCATTTCCTATTTTAATTTTTGGCATTTAGCCACCAAAGCTAGAAAGCCAAGAATAATTGTATGCTTCTGGAACACCCACGTCCACTCAATTTTATGCACATTTATATTCCTGAATATTTCTCAGATCCTACTCTTCTATCCATCTGTACCCCACAGCCCAAATTAGGGCCCTCATTAGCATTTGCCTGGACTATTTTATGACCTCCTACACAGTCTCCCTGCCTCTGGTCCTGTTCCTGTAAATTCACCTGTATTGGTTATCTACGGCTGCGGATCAAATTGTTTTAAAAGTTTGTGACTTAAAACAACAGTAAACGTTGTCTCACACCGTTCCTGTGGGTCAGGAATTTGGGAGAAGCTCAGCCGTGCGGTTCTGTCGGGGAGTCTCTTGTGAAGCTGTGGTCAAGGTGTTGTCTAAGGGAGCAGCTTTCTGAAAGCTTAACCGAGGCTGGAAGATCCACTTCCAAGGTGAGGCCTGCGTGTGGTTTACTGGTGTAGATTGCTGGAACCACCGGTTCCTCTCTGGTAGTCCTCCCCACAGAGTGGCTTGAATCACCTCATGGCCTGGCAACTCGTCTTCCACCAGAGGAAGTGATACAGGCACAGTATGACTTATGACCAGGTCTCAAAAGTTACATGTTTTCACGTGCCTGGAACTCTGTCGATTATGCAAAATCTGTAAGAGAGAAAAGACTACTTGGGGCCTGACTGTCAGAAGGTACGGAGAGGTTAGCTACCCTACTCCATGGTATGGCTGCCTTGGCGTCCATTTTGCGGCCAAGAGGCCTGCAGGGACCTTAAACTGACGCATGCCTTAGAGAGCAGCCCCAGAGTTACCAGCGAACGTAAATTTTTGACATGACTTCCCCAATAGCCCTCATAGTCAACAGTCTCCACTGCCTCTCAGTGCTTGTACGTCTCATGTATCACTTAGATAAGACCCCCACGGGACTTAACAAAACTCCACTCTTTTGGTTTAAATTAAACAATCTGGTCATAGTCTGGAAACCCTAAGCACTGCATCCACGGACCCTAAAAAAAGCATGTGACCCATGAGTTTCTCTCTGTCTGCACTCTGCCTTGACCACCCCATGTGGCCTCTTGAGGCATGCAGTGTACTTTATTCAGCACCTGAGAATAATAAACTTCTCTATTTTAATTTTCTTGTGGTCTGTGGTTGAATCTTGGCTCACCATCCAGCACCCAGTGCTCTACTTAACAAATGTTAGTGTAGCAGTCATAGTAGGTCGGGATCATCCAGATCATCTTGGAGGCTGGCTATCTCCTCACATCCTCCTCGTTGCCATCAGAGTGATCACTTAAACTTGTACGTGACAACTTAAAGTGGAAGTGGTACAGGTACAGTGGGGGTAGGGACACTGCACAGAATGGTGAAGGTTTGGCCCAATTGCAGAGAATGGAAAAGGAAGCAGTGAGATTACTGTGAACGAGCAAAGAGGTTTGTTGATTGGCATTGAGAGTTCAGACCATGAATCTGTAGTAGCAACAACCTGATTGTTCAGAAATTTTCTTTAGCAATGATAAACGTTCTAGCTGTGGAAGAATGGTGCACAGATTTGGGTGGGGTGTGACACGGTGTTGGGACTTTAGCAGGAACATGCAGTATAAGAAGGGTAATGCCGGGGCGCCTGGGTGGCTCAGTCGGTTGAGCGGCCGACTTCGGCTCAGGTCATGATCTCGCGGTTGGTGAGTTCGGGCCCTGCGTCGGGCTCTGTGCTGACAGCTCGGAGCCTGGAGCCTGTTTCGGGTTCTGTGCCTCCTTCTCTCTCTGACCCTCCCCCGTTCGTGCTCTGTCTCTCTCTGTCTCAAAAATAAATAAACATTAAAAAAAAATTAAAAAAAAAAAGGGTAATGCCTGGGTGCTGGATTGCCGATGAAGAATTCAAGTCATTGGCTGTGGTGCCCACAGGAAAGTAGGTGAGTTTAGGAAGAAACTGATAAGTTGAGAGAGAGTGGGGTTATCTAGAGGAAATAGGGTAATCAGGAGACCTGAAAGAGACATAGAACACTAAAAGTAGATTTAAAGGCATCAGTGAGTATGAAAAGATAGAAGAGAGATCAGGGTGGGCACTAGAGCTTAAGGTGTCACATTAAGATGGTTTGGCTTATAACATGCCATGAGGTGGCCATGGATGTAGGACGGAGAATGTCGGAAAAGTCATCCACATGGGCATTGATGGATGTCAGTGTTACTCAATGTGATAGAACAACATGGAATAGAGAAATAATCTATAAGTAGGGTACCAAGATGTAAGGTAAATGTCAAGTGGCTGGTAGGGGCCAGCAATCAGGAGCATAGAAGGCAGAGTAGTCGGATGCCATGGAGGTTTTTATGCAAAGATGGAAGGACAAGACTTTGGAAGGGCATTGAGCAGCTGTAAGAATATGGATACCGTCTTGTGGCTTCTTAGTTAGTTGATGGCATTGCTATTTGGCCAGGTTCTGCTGATGTAGAGCCAGGAAAAATTGACATCTTTCACTTAGGGTTTTCTAGGGAGAGAGATTATATTTGAAGCCTATTCTTACCTAAGATAAGAAGATGAAGTTATCATTCTGTGAAGGTGCGTGTAGGTTGCGTGCGTGTGTGTGTGTGTGTGTGTGTGTGTGTGTGTGTTTGCAAGGAAATTTAATTACCATGAAACAGAAATTTCAGACAGTGAAATATGGGGACAGGATTTGACCCAAGGTGGAAATAACTGTCCTTGTGGTTTCAAATGAAATCTGGGAGGACATTTTGGCTGAGACACAGCAGAGCTGACTTTGAGATTATGAGTTTGTGACAACATTTGAGTAGAATCTCTCTGATCAAGGGGATTCTGAAAAGTTCTAGGTGAGTCTTAGGGGACTCAACTGCAGGCTTATAAGACAGGAGAAGCTCTCTCCTATCTAGAAAGGTACTGGAAGGTCAGAGAGCTGAGGAAAAATTCAGTCAATGGGCAAAGAGTGTGAGTGTAAATCTGAGCATGGCCTACAGTCCAGTCAACCAGGTTGCACACTGTTAATTTCCCAGTTTTGATATTGTACTATAGTTACATAAATTTTTACCGTTGGAGGAAGCTAAGTGAAGGGTACACAGGACTCTCTGTATTATTTTTTTTTATAATTGTGAGTTGATAAATTATTTGAAAATAAAAACAAAAAAGGAGGATGTAAGTCATAGTCTGAAGGGATCTAAGTCCTAAGAGGGAGGAAATGAAGAGCAATGGACAATGTGTTATCCAATGGAAGGGTATGGGTGGTTGAAGGAAATGTCATCCTGATTTTTTCCAAATGACTGGGGACTAGAGGAGTCTTATACAAATCTCTAAGGATAGGATACATAGGAAGTTAACTCTGAATCTCATTAGAGTAGAACCGAAGATCCTTGTGGACAGTGACTTTTTGCCTACTTGGGCAACTACTGAATTTCCAACACTTAGAACAGACAGTATCTGGTGCATATAGGTGCTCTTTGGCTGAATGAATGAATGAATGAATGATCTCTCAAAACTAAGATACTGTCGTCTAGGTTCTAAAGGGTTATTTATCTGTTTATTCATGTTTTCCTCACTTTATTTTACAGAAACTGAAATTTGCCCAATATGGCCTTTCTTCTTTCAAGAAAGATGAATAAATGACTTTTGGAACCCATCCTCAATATTTTAGAGAAATAATTGAAAATCATTCACGTGGGCCATAAGATTTTGTTTGAAAAGTAAAAGAGATGCCCTCTTTTTATGGGGCTCTATTGTTCCTAACAAGCTCTTTCATAAAACTTCAATTTCCTATTCAAAAGAGAAACCCACACAGTTCCATCTAGAAACCTATGCCCTAGCAACCTCTTAGCTCCTTAATGGGAGGATAAAAATAACGGCTGATGTTTATTGAGCACTTGTATGGCCTGGCATGGTGATACCTGCATCGTTTCATTTCATTTTCTCAACAACCCTCTGCAGTTATTAGCTCTGTTTTACAAGTTAAGAAAATGAGACACAGAAAGGTTATGTAACCTTATGGTCACATAGCTGAAATGTGGAGAAGCCGGGGTTTCGATGCAGTCTGATTCCAAAGCCAAGGCTTTGAAGAGACATTTTTTTTTCCTATTAAGGTATAATTGGCATACAGAATAACTCATCACTCTAAGTGTCCAGTTGTGTGAGTTTTCACTAATGCGTGGAGTCGGGGAATTACCACCGCAGTCAAGATGTAGATGTTTCCAGTGCTCCAAAGTGTCTCCTCAAGGCTCTTGGTAGGCAACTTCTCCTGCCACATCCAGCCCCTAGCAACCAATCATCTGCTCTCTGCCTCCATAGCTTGCCTTTTCTGGGTGTCACATAAAACGAATCATAGAGAATGTAGCTTTTTAAGTCCGGCTTCTTTTGCTTAACAAAAAGCATATGTAAGCTTCCTCCATGCTGCCTCAGTAAGTTTTTCTTTCCATTGCTGGCTTTCCATTGCTGAATCCATTGTATGAATGCGTCATGGTTTGTGCCTCCATTCGCTCGCTGAAGGACACTTGATTTACCTCTAGCTGTTCGTCCTTATAAACAAAGCTACTTTGAACACTCATGGTTAGGTTTTATGCAAACATAGCTTTCATTGCTCCAAGGTGGAATGGGGAGTGGATTGGTGGCTCATATGGTCAGTGTGTGTGTAATTTGCTAAGAAAGCCTGCACTTATGCCCACCACACCGGTTCGAGTCATTCTTCTATAACCGTTCTGGAAGGAGCTAATCAGATCAATATTCGACAAGCTGGAGGCAGAAAGATTAAATGCTGAACTCCAGAAACCTGGTACAAATCTTGTGTCTGATTGTATTGTGCCTCCTTGTAAGGAATAATATCAGAAGAATCGAGAGCCCGTGGTGTTTCATAAAATGAAATAGAAAAAAAAATATGTTGATGAAGGTTCCTGAATGATGCTTCTCTACTCACCCCTGTCCCCCTGCTTGCAGGGAGGTCTGTTCAGTGAACAGATTTACGTGACCCAACTGTTCATGAAGGGGTTGACTGGCACAGGACGTGAGGGAAAGAGTGTCGTTCTTGCAGGACATTTCTTTTCACAACAGATGCTCCAAGACCATGTGTATAGCTGTTCCCTTTGCACCTATATTTCTTTTCTATCCTTCAATACACTAAGTAAAAAGAGTCAATTGGATGCGATTGTATAAAAAAATACAAAGAAAAGAAAAGGGATTAAGGAGAAAGGAAAGGAGAAATAAAAATATAAAGTGGTAGGAAACGAGAAAAAAGAAAACAAGAAAGAAAACAAACAAGTCAAGAGTACGATGAATATGCATTACAGTTCTAAGCAGAAAAAATTGCTATATGAGTTTGAAGGACTCTAGGAGGCTCAGGAACAAAGCCAGATTTTATTTTTATTGCAATAAGGAAGCAGAGCAAGCTAAAAGCTTACCGTATTTGTCTTACCATGTTCGCCATGCTTCCCTTCTCCAAGACTTGAGATTCCTTGCAAGTACTCCCTGTGCAGAGCTCCTCCAGTTTGATACTGGGGCAAAGAAAAGACTCCTGACTTCTTCTAGAAGATTCTGTTCACCTTTAATATTTCTCCCATTGTAAGGTGTTTGCGTTGCGGGTAATATGATGTGTCCACCTAGAATTTAGAATTTGTTAAATGAGGCCTTGTATCATACCTGCTTTGGCCCCTTTGCATTTTCAAATGCACCTGGGAATATAATCACAAAATATCAGAGTAGGCACACTCCTCTTTGGTCTGATTGGACGTCTGTGGCCGTCCAAAGACTTTTGAGTCAGATAAATGTGGATTTAAAGTCTAGCTGCACCACTAATTACGTTGCGGTTTTGATCTAGACCTTGGTAATATGAGGTAGAGATCCACTCAGGATAGCTCACATCAAAAGGGTTTATAGTAGAGATCTGAAGGGAGGTGAATCTCAGGGGAAAGCCAGAGGCAAAATCCACATGGTACTGAGTCTTACTGAGCCTAGCGCTGGAACTGTGCTGGATATGGGTCAGCTCAAGGACTCTCTGGCTTGTGAACCTACCGTCTTGTTGTTTTTTCTTTTTTTAATTTTTAAAGTTTAATTTTTTAAGTTTATTTATTTATTTTGAGAGAGAGAGAGAGAGAGCGCACGCAGGTCAGGGGTAGAGGGAGAGAATCCCAAGCAGGCTCCGCACAGTCAGTGCAGAACCCGATGCAGGGCTCGAACTCACAAACCACAAGATCGTGACCTAAGCTAAAGCCGGACACTTAACTGACTGCTCCACCCAGGTGCCCCTGAACCTACCATCTTGTGGTTAATGTGACTTTGGTCCATTCCCCCGGTCTGCTCAGGTCATTGCCTCTCTGACTTCTCATTGATTGAAATCATCTTTGTCCCTGTTTCAGTTTTTCTAAAAAGAATGATCAGGTTGGCCTAGGTCATTTTGATTTAAATACCAGTTCCTAAGTCAAGGGTGACCTGCCAGGTATGGCTGCTCTCTTTTTATCCATCCTTCATTTAATCTTCTATGGCCAGACAAAGGGGACCAAGGAGGAAAAGGATCACAGGACACAAAATATGGCCCTATAGACTGCATCGGCTCCAGGGGTAATTGATAGAAAAGCTGTGGCCAGACAGTTAATGCCACTATATCTGGGACCTTGAGCCTCAGGTTTCTCATCTGTGAAATAAGCATACTGACTTCTGGTTTCTTCCATCAGCGTGGAAGTTGCCCCTTGCTCATAACAAATACAAAGCTGAACAAACTGAAAAGTCAACAACTCTTTTTAGATCTGTGAAAGAAATGGAGTTACATAGCAAATTGCCGTCCCTAAAATGGGAGAGACAGACAGGCAGATACAGAGAATCACAGCTTATCAGAGCAGACAAGCCCCAGACTGGCAGAAAATATTTGTCAAAACATATAAAGGGCTGTTACCCAAAATGCACAAAGAACTCTTAAAACTCAACAAAAGGCAAAAAATCTGATTGAAAATTGGACAAATACTTTAATAAGTACCCCACCGAAGAAGATACACAGATGGCAAATAAGCATATGAAAAATGTTCCATGTCACATGTCATCAAAAAGAAATAAATACTAAAACAGCCATGAGATACCACCCCACACTTATTAGAATGGCCAGAATCCAGGGCACTGACAACACTAAATGCTGACGAGGCTATGGGCTGATAGGAATTCTCATTTATTGCTGGAGAGAAAGCAAAATGGCACAGACACTTTGAAAGACAGTTTGATAGTTTATTTATTTATTTTTTTCTTTTGCAAAACTGAACCTACTCTTACCAGCAATCATGCTCCTTGGTATTTACCAAAAGGAGTTGAAACAAATATTCACACAAAACCCTACACGTGGATGCTTATAGCAGCTTTATTCATAATTGCTAAAACTTGGAAGCAACCAAGATATCCTTCAATAAGCGAATGGGTAAATAAACTGTGGCACATCCAGACAATGGATTATTATTCTATTTCAAAGGAAAAAGAAAAAAAAAACAGCTATCAGCCTTGAAAAGACATGGGAGGAAATTAAAATGCATCTTACTAAGTGAAAGAAGCCAATCTGAAAAGGCTACCTGCTGTATGATTCTATGGCATTCTGGAAAAGGCAAAATTACGGGGAATAGTAAAAAGATCAGTGGTTGTCAGTGGTTAAGGGGGAAGGAAGGACGAGTAGGCAGAGCACAGAGATTTTTAGAGCAGTGAAACTACTCTGTGTGACAGTATATTGTGGATACATGTACTTATACAGTTATACAAACCCATAGAATGTACACGCCAAAAGTGAACACTAATTAAAAACTATGGACTTTAGGTAATAATGACCTGTCAATATAAGTTATCAACTGTAACAAATGTACCCCTCTTGTGGGGGATACTGATCATGGGAGAGGCTGTGCATGTGTGGGGGCAGAAGGGAGATGGGGAATCTCTACCTTCTGCTCAATTTTGCTCAATTTTGCTGCGAATTAAGACTGCTCTAAAAAATAAAGTCTATTAAAAAAAAACCCTAAGCAGATAAAAAAGAAACCCAAATATACTATCCCACTATTCCAGGGGCAGTAGAGCTTCATGGCTAAGAGCAAGGTCTCTGGTACCAGATTATCTGGATTTGACCTCGACTGTGCTGCTTATCGGCTGCAAAATGTTGGGCACTTTCCTAACTTCTCTGCTCCTCAGCCTCTTCCTTTATAAAACGGAGTCCTTAAAATGTTGCTGACGGTTACCACTGAGTAAATATCTGTGATATTTACATACTTGGAATTGTGCCATTTAAATCTTACCTGTTACTGTTAATTCCTTTCAGGATCGTTGTGAAAAAAAAGATAGGACAAAATAAGCAAAAACACCCAGTATGCAGTGTATGCACCAGAGACGTATGCCTCCAAATAAACTGCCCACCTGCAAACCTGAGTCTTACGCTCTGCTTTCAAGGGAACTCAGATTCAACCAGGCACCTGCCATGTGGCATCACCATCCCTTCGTGGAAGAGACATTGAAGGCGTAGAAACACGTGGTGCTCTACTCTAGACAAAGACACAGACGACAGAATGAAGTGCTGTAGTCTTAGTTGCAGCCTGATTTATTTTTTTTTTTAAATACAAGTCGCCTTCATCTGCAAGACTTAACCTTAGGATTAACGGCTCACAGCCGTAGGGTGCAAACCAATAAAACGCCTTCTGCTATCAATAGGGCACAGTCTCCTTTGGTGCAAATATTTGAAAAGTCCCAAACACAGCTCGTGTGAACAGATGACAATTTACTGGCAAATGGAAGAACCTGCTGTACAGAGGAAGGCGGACGGCAGGCAAAGTGGGGCTGGGGGAATGAGAGAATCCGAACTCTCTTTCTAATAAGTTCAAGTTCAAAAACAAAAGCCAAAAAAAAAAAAAAAACAAACCCTTAGAAGTTCTTCAAATTCCCAAATGAGCGATACTCGTTCAGTAAACCCTGTAGGTTTGAATTTGATCTAAGAAAGAGTGTTTCCATTTCTGCACAGCCAATAGGAAACCCATGCGATACTCTAAGCAGCGAATGGAAGTATCTGTCAGAGACCTTCTGTCAAATGACTCAGAAATACCCAAGGGCTTTGGACAAGCTCTAAACACTGAGGCCTGTGTTAGAATGGCTGGCTCGGAGCAGGCGGTACATCACCACATCGTGGGGTTTCTTGTCGCTCAGCGCCACAGCCACAGTTCAGAGGAGTCCTGGTTGGTGGGGGGGGGGGGGGGGGGGGTTGTTGAGAAGGCTGCCGCAAGATGAATTGTCATCAGAAGCCCTCAGGCTTCCTGAACAGATTGACTTGTGAGTAAAGCTTAAGGCGTGCATCAATCTGGGCAGGACTTTTCGCTGCTAGGATACACCCCTCTCTGGAGTCCAAACTGGAAGGTACGCTTGCCATGTCATCAACCCCGCTGCCTTCCTACTTAATGCTGCCGATGACTCACTCCCGGGGAGGTCAATCACGCCGTTCTTGGGGGAGCAAGCAGCTCCGCAGTCAGAACAAAACGGCAGTGAAAACTGGAAAACCGCCCAGCCCTTTAGCAAAGGAAAACTCATGTCTTCTATTGCTTCCGCTGGTATCTCTCCTTCCTTGCCCACGTGGGTTGAGGCCTCCGTGTCCCAGTAGAACCGAGGGTCTCATGTACTTGCCTCCAGTTCTGATCTTGGGATCATTCGGTAACGTGGAAGTCAGAGGCCTGGCTCAGGAGGCTCAGGAGTATCTCCCTGTGATAGCTCCTTCTGGGTGGATTCACCCATGGAATGACACTCAGAGCCCCTGGGGAAGCTGAGCAGGGTCCCCAGGGTGAGAAGCTCGTGTCTGCCGTCTCTGCCTGACTTCCCCTTGCCTGACCTTCTACTCCGTCAACGCCTGGAGCAATGTCCCCTTACCGCTTACATTGCATTCTACCACCAGACCTAGGAGGTCTTTCCTGCGCATTTTGTTGAGCGCTATGGAAAGGGAACTTGCAGAGAGGAGACGTGGGGCTATAATCCAGCTCCTGCCTCCCCAGCCAAGACTGTTTCCGCCTGACAGCGTCGTCACCTTCCCAAGGTTTCACAGCCAGGGGTGCCTGGGTGGCTCAGTCGGGTCGAGCACCTGACTCTCAGGTCACGATCTCATGGCCTTGTGAGGTGGAACCCCACGTCCGGCTCGATGCCGACCATGCGGATCCTGCTTGGGATTCTCTCTCTCCTCTTTTTCTGCCTCTCCCTTGCTCACGCTGTCTCTGTCTTTCTCAACAGAAATAAACCAACTTAAAAAAACAAAAAGCTTCACAGCCAGGGTGTTGTTTATGTATTCAGGTAACACCTTTATCTCTTGCTTCGCCTGGCCTGCCAAGCCCTGCCCTTCCCACCCTCACCCCAGATCCCAGCCCAGACAGCCAGAGAAAGAGTCAGGTCTATGGTAGGAGCACAGGACTCCTCTATAATTACCCCCAGCATGGAAGAGAAGGGTGTCATGAGAAGCCACCTTCAAGAAACTTGTGTTGGATTTACTTTTAGCCTATATTCATATTTTAACTGTGTCCCATTTTTTTTTTTTTTACCTTCTTCAACCCTATATTTTCTTACTTTATTCAATGCTCCGGAACTCCTGTTATACACAAAGATCTCAGCGAGGCCCTACGGATAATGCAAAGTTGGACAAGGTAGCGACAGCACCCTACGGACTCGCTGACTGATGTTCCTGAAAACTTAAATAAAAATGCAACTTTTTCCTCATTGCTAGACCTTTTCCCTCATTTGGAGGCGGATTTATTAGAATGGACTTGAGTTTGAGGTTGACTATGAATCAAGCAGGTTCTTGAACACGCAAATTAATTTTCTATAAAGAAAGAGAAGTTTTGGTGCTACAAGGCCGAATAAACTATTCAAAATAAATTACACGATGTCTGAGTTTTATTCATTTAAACAGAAAAATATTACCAGAATTTTGAAAAGGGAGAAATAATCTGGAAACAGGCAAATATGAAGAGCACAAAACTATTACAGGGGAAAAGGGGATGCATGGAATTTTCAAGACTTTGAACTCTCCAGGGATGGATTGAGGTCTATAGACATACGAAGGAATCCTACCTAAAGTAAACCAAACCCACTTGCAACAAAACAGATAATTATTATGGCTAACTAGACAAAACCCCAATGTACTGTCCAGTCCCCTCGCTGTAAAATGTTTGCCCAGCTTGCGCAAGCCTGACCCAGTGCAGTCAGACAAAAAGGTAGTGGTCTGCCCTCCCACACCACACTCATCTGCGTCTACATCTTGGATCACAGTCCCTGAGTTGGATCCGAGCTGCCTAATGTGGTATCTGCTTCATGTCACTTCTCTGGGCTCCCCCATTGTCCCAGGAGGAGCAATGGACGCCACGTATTGGTTCCAATTCACAAAGAAAAGAACTGCCTGTGTGTCCCTGCTGGGACTGACCTCACCAATGTTTACTCATGAGGCCGAGTGGGCAGGGCTCCAGCCTCCTTCTGTTGCTTGTTTGTGTGGGATAGTCCAGAATGTCCTTTTTTGACAAGAACATTACTCATGCGTTTCGTCTCCCTGATGTAAATTCTGCCAATTGAGCGATCACTTGTATGAGTTGGTCCTGAGCATTCCTACCCACACTGGTACCAGCCCCTAGTCTCTTGTGCCTGTTGCCACAGAACATTCTTTAAACTAGTGATGAGTGTATTTCCCCTCTTACCTTCTTCCGTAGTGAAGCCAAACTTGAGCTTGACTTTTGAAGTAAAGTTAGGAAGAATATCAAGTTTCACTAATCACTCATGATTTAAGCACACACACACACACACACACACGCACAGGCAGAAAAACACAGTGAAAAGAAGCTAGACGTATTGCACGACTGTCTCTCCAGAGGTGATAGGCTTCAGTGATGATCTCGGCACGATGACATCTTACAAATAACCCACCGCCTCCACCTTCTAAGACACTGCAGCTTCCTGATTTATTAGCGAGCCTTGCCTCCCTCACCTGCTATTACTCTCTTTCAAAGTTCCTATCCATGAAGAAATTTCATGTTTAAGACATGTGATGCATACAATTAAAAGCAGCAACTTTCATTTTTTCTTTCATGAACGGGTTAGAGGTCTTTAGATGCCTGATGCATCACGATTTCAGAGTGTGGTATCAGGAGAAGCAGAAAGGTGAAGCCTAGCATAGTGCCAGGAGAGACGCTTTCTGCTCCAGGCCATGGAAACTGCTGAGCAGGGTTCTGGATGCCTCCTCCCCCCCACCCCGCCCCCACTCCACTGGGGCCCTAGCAGGAAGGGCAGGTCAAGAGTTCAGACACTGGATGTTTTTCCAAGGAATAAACACACCACTGTCATCGTCTCAACTTTCCGCTGGGCAACACAGTAGGAATAGGGGGAATCTGACTCTTCCATGGTTGAAATGGTAATTGGAAATGTTAGCAACAGGGGACTGTTCAAACTAGATTGTGGTATATCCACTTGACACATTATTCTGCAGGCTTTTAGGGGGAACCTTTGAAGACTATCAAGTCCTCTGGGAAATGTCAGTGATAAAATTGCAGCAGAAAAATCAGAATGCCCAATTTTATCAACACCACGATTGCAGCAACTGGGAAGGCATATGGGGTGACAAAGGAAAATGGGCAATTTGTTATATGTCTGGAACTGGGCATTTGGTTTCCTTTTCATATACTTGTAATATTTGGTGCAATACAGTTGTATTGCTTTTTAAAATGGAGCCTAGTCATGAATGATTGTATCGTTACGTATTTGATGGTGTTTAAGCAGTGTGTTTGAGAGAAGGGCAAGATCCCTGAACAATGTTATCCCATTCCACTCCTTATTTCCCTCTTTTTAAAAAATCTCCAGAACCTGTGAGCAAGACGAGTTTATGAAGCATAATAACACCACATAATTTATAAGAGAACCTTTAAGTGCAACCATAACAGATCAGAGCTACTATGTTAAATTTTTTCATTAAAACAAACAAAAAGAACTTTTCACGTACTGACTTTTAAAGATAAATTGTATTTTTTAGAATAGCTTCAGATTTATAGAATAGTCGAGAAGATTGTATAGAGAATTCTGACATATCCTCTGACCAGTTTTCCCTGTCAACAACTTCCTACATTAACATGGTATATGCTACAATTACTGAACCAATATTGATACATTATTCTTAATTAAAGTTCACATTCCCTTAGTTTTATCCATATTTTCTTAGTTTTATTCTTATTTTGTTTGTTTTTTGCCTCGTATCCTTTTTCTGTTCTAGGATCCCATCCAAGATGTCACATTATGTTTAGTTAGCATATCTGCTTAGCCTGCCATAGCTGTGACAGTGACCTTGATTGTTCTTGAGGAGCGCTGGTCAGGTATTTTTTAGAATGTTCCTCAAAGGTAATTTGTCTCATGTCTGTCTAGTGATTACTCTGGCCTTATGTGTTTTTCTGGAAAGACCACAGAGGTAAAGGGCCATTTTCACCATATCATATCAAGGGTACATACCATCAACATGACTTATACTGTTGTTATTGACCTTGATCACCTGGCTGAGGTAGTGAAAGATCTTTTTTTTTTTTTTTTTTTTTTTTTTTTTTATTTTTTTTTAAATTTTTTTTTTTTTTTCAACGTTTTTATTTATTTTTGGGACAGAGAGAGACAGAGCATGAACGGGGGAGGGGCAGAGAGAGAGGGAGTCACAGAATCGGAAACAGGCTCCAGGCTCTGAGCCATCAACCCAGAGCCCGACGCGGGGCTCGAACTCACGGACCGCGAGATCGTGACCTGGCTGAAGTCGGACGCTTAACCGACTGCGCCACCCAGGCGCCCCGTGAAAGATCTTTTTAAAGCATTTCACGAGGTGCCTGAGTAGCTCAGTCGGTTGGGTGTCCAACTTCGGCTCACGTCATGATCCCACAGTTCATGAACTCGAGTCCTGCATCAGGCTCTGCGCTGACAGCTCAGAGCCTGGAGCCTGCTTCAGATTCTGTGCCTCCCTTCCTCTCTGCCCCTCCCCAACTCACACTCTGTCTCTCTCTGTCTCAAAAATAAATAAACATTAAAAAAAAATAGAGCATTCCACAACTTAAATGTCTGCCAAAAAAAAAGAGTTAAAATAAACTTGGCAAAAAAAAAAATACATAAACAAACAAATATGGCAAAAGGCTACTCTGTGACTCCTAGAATTTATTAAATAAGAAAGCATCGCTCTTCATGTGGGCGTCCCTTCTTATCTTCCCCATCTACCATCGGCCCTGTTACCCTAGCTCTCCATGCCTTGGCAGCTGTATTTTCTTTTATTTATATCTTAGTGAGCTATTTATATCATTTCAGAGAACACAATGCCACGGCCCCTCCAGAACCATTTGGAGGCTCCAATCTTGAATTTTGTGCTGTGAAGACACAAGTCCAATTCTTATGTAAAAGTAGAAATTATGCATACAAAGACATCTTTCCTTCACACTGACAGAATAAATGAATTTTATAAGCTTGTCAAATAAAAAATGTGCTCTTGGTAATGAGTGCCAGCCGCGGGGCCTCTGCAGGTCTGCAGGGGGTGAAGCTTGCAGTGAAGGGGTCCCTGGGAACAGGTGCTTTTAGGCAGCCTCACTTTCTGTCCCACTGTCACACTCACATTTCTCCCCTATCTGACACTCTGAGAATGCTTAACAAAAACCACGAATAAATGACTGCGTATCTTAACAATGAGCTGAGAGGACATTAAAAATGAAGTGTCCTAGAGTTATCCGTCTCTGTGAGTCTTGCTGCAAGCCTTTCTAAGGAATGCCCTCCCTTTATAGCCCTTAATCGGCAAAGTCTGGAGCCATTCCACGAGATGTACCCCACGCATGCTCAGAGACTGGACAAGTTTGACCCATGGAGAGCTCATTCATACACTTGACATCACGTATTCAGGGACTGGCATATGCGGAAATAGGCTGGACCAACTAGAGTTTTCCTCTTGGAAATGTGGAGTAAGAAATAAGGAGTTGGGGCGCCTGGGTGGCTCACTCAGTTAAGCGTCCGACTCTTAATTTCGGCTCAGGTCATGATCTCATGGTTGGCAAGTTTGAGCCCCGCGTTGGGCTCTGCACTGACAATGGAGAGCCTGCTTGGGATTCTCTCTCTTTCCCTCCCTTTCTGCTCCTCCCGTGTGCTCTCTCTTTCTCTCAAAACAAATAAATAAACTTAAAAAAAAGAAAAGAAAGAAGGAATGAATTGCCAAGAAGCAATTTTACTGGAGCCGTCCAATTGCCAGAGACTTGAGTAAGCCAAAGGCGCAAGCAAGATGAAGTTAGGAAGCGACATGGAAAAGAAAGAAGCTGGTAGAGAAGAATGACCTTGAGAGAGATTGAATCAAAGGGAGGCTCTCAGAGGATATGACCTCTGACCCAGTCTGATTTGTTTGAGCACTTCCACACAACACCACCCTTCTTCCCCGATGTCAAGTGAGTCTCTGTTTTTTAAACTTCAAAGAGCATTACCTAAAACGGTAAAGTTCTGGGGACCTCAGCTCGCTAACAAATTTCTGGAAGGTCCTTCAAATTTGAATAATTCTCCTTGCCAAAAAATACTTTAATGTCTTCTGACTGTGTATCTTACGGTCAGAATTCCCAGTGTACTGTTTCTCAAGGCATTTTTTTAAACATACTGTAAGAAAAGGGAGAAACACGGAAACCGAACACCATTCAGGCTCCCACCTTCCCAGGGGCTAACGCGGGGCTCTTTTTGCCAGGTCTCACTCAAGGTCTCCTGCCTCCTTCTGGATGAAGCCCGTCGCAAAACTCTGAAGTCGGCCTTTGCAAGCGCACGCCATGATGCATGAATGTCCTTGTTCCTGGAAGTTACTGGGTTGCTACCCTTCGTCATCATGTAGGTATGCATCTTTCCCATTATTGATGATGTTTTTATAAGATCAGTTATGGTATGTGCTCGTTGAGGAATAACACTGTATTTGTTTTCCTGTAACTGTGCAAAAACTTGACCAAGGAGTGTATTAAAACACACCACAAGTAGAATGTTACACATAGCCACAGATTTATAAAACACTAATTAAAAGATGATTGCTATTCCGACCGACAAAATATTTAGAAGTAAATATCTGAATAATTATGCTTCCCTTGAACATAGTGTCTGCTTCTTTTTCATAGTAATTTATTTGTTCTCTTTAAAGTAAATTTATTGGTGCTTTTGTGCATTCAGTTTTTCTCATTTGGGGAAAATTTTTTAAAAACCAACTTATTTAAAAGCATAACTGTGGAGTATTCAATGAATTTATTTTATTTTATTTTTTATTTTTTAAAATTTACATCCAAATTAGTTAGCATCTAGTGCAACAATGATTTCAAGAGTAGATTCCTTAGTGCCCCTTACCCATTTAGCCCATCCCCCCTCCCACAACCCCTCCAATAACCCTCAGTTTGTTCCCCATATTTATGAGTCTCTTCTGTTTTGTCCCCCTCCCTGTTTTTATATTATTTTTGTTTCCCTTCCCTTATGTTCATTTGTTTTGTCTCTTAAAGTCCTCATATGAGTGAAATCATATGATTTTTGTCTTTCTGTGACTAATTTCACTTAGCATAATACCCTCCAGTTCCATCCACATAGCTGCAAATGGCAAGAGTTCATTCTTTTTGATTGCCGAGTAATACTCCATTGTATATGTATACCACATCTTCTTTATCCATTCATCCATCGATGGACATTTGGGCTCTTTCCATACGTTGGCTATTGTCAATAGTGCTGCTATAAACATGGGGGTGCACGTGTCCCTTCGAAACAGCACACCTGTGTCCCGTGGATAAATGCCTAGTAGTGCAATTTCTGGGGTGTAGGGTAGTTTTATTTTTAGTTTTTTGAGGAACTTCCATACTGTTTTCCAGAGTAGTTGCACCAGCTTGCATTCCCACATTCAATGAATTTTGCAGCAACTATTCCTTTCAGTAGCAGACAAAGGTTAGCCCTTCTGCTTCATGAACTGAATGAGTATGATAATTGAAAAGGCTTTATTAGGTCATAGCTTTGCCTGAAAAGTAGAATTTTATAATTGCATTGGAATTAGATTTATGTAATTATATCAATTATATAATT
Source organism: Prionailurus viverrinus (assembly GCF_022837055.1). NCBI lineage: Eukaryota > Metazoa > Chordata > Mammalia > Carnivora > Felidae > Prionailurus > Prionailurus viverrinus. Next base: position 121,991,755 of record NC_062565.1, on the reverse strand, counting down.
TAATGGAATTAGAGTTTTTCTTAAGATCAATAACATATCAGCAAATAGTGGCTAAGCGCAGTTGACATTGAAATGGATTTTTAATTCAATTTTGCTTTAAAAAAATTTTTTTTAACATTTATTTATTTTTGGGACAGAGAGAGACAGAGCATGAATGGGGGAGGGGCAGAGAGAGAGAGAGAGACACAGAATCAGAAGCAGGCTCCAAGCTCCAAGCCATCAGCCCAGAGGCTGATGCAGGGCTCGAACTCACGAACCGCGAGATCGTGACCTGAGCTGAAGTCGGACGCTTAACCGACTGAGCCACCCAGGCGCCCCTCAGTTTTGCTTTTTAAGTAAAGCTTGACTAAGGACCAGACCAAGATGTCAAATAGGTAGAGGGAGAAACTGGTAAAAATGGGTATTTCGGTGAATTTCTTTTCATGTTTGAGGTTGAGGCTTTACTTAAGCTGAAAACACGCTTCATGTTTTAACCACTAAAATCTAAAAGAGTGTTATTACATCTAAAAGCATAAAACATGTACATATTTTACTAGGATGCTCCTGGGACGCCTTGTGGTGTTGAGTAGAGCATTCACTTAACATTGCATATGGATTCAAAAATGTAGGAGGAGTAGAACAGCAGCAAAGGGAAGCAGGGCTAGGTGTGTGAAATTTGCAAGCCACCCAAGCCCACTGCCATTATGCACCCATTGCTTTAATTATGTATTCAATAGTGCCCTTGTAGAAAGATTGTGAACATTTAACTTGAGTTATTCCTATGACCCAAAAACAGGATCTGATAACAGCTCAAACTCCTTTCATGTAGAGAATGCTTTAGTTTATATTTGTTTTGCTACACAAAGATTGACAGACGCTTTATTTATAGGAGCATGCGTAAGCCTACCCATTTGGATTAGTGAGGGTTACACCTGCTGGACATTGAAACGCTAAGTGAATAGACCCAACCCCCGTAGTTCCTTTCGTACATATGTAAATAATCATACTACCAAAACAAAACTCTGTCCTCAGCTGCTATACACACTCATTGTATTTGTATTTCCAGGCATTGTAATTTCTGTTCATTTCATCTGTGCCGTTTTCTTGAAAGTTGCTAATGGCTTACAAGTATGTCTCCTCCTTTCCTTGGAAGCTGCCCACAGTGCTCGAGATAATGCTGTGTCCACAGAGAGGATTCATGATGTGGTCCCTGAGAGGCAATTATGCTGTTGTTTATTAAGCTACTGTCATATAAGAATGTGAGAAAAAAAATACTAATTTTTATTTTTTTTAAGCTTATTTACTTTGTGAGAGAGAGAGAGAGAGAGAGAGAGAAAGCGCACATGAGTGGGGGAGGGGCAGAGAGAGAGGGAGCTAGGGAGTGCCAAGCAGGATCCACACTGTCAGTGCACAGCCCAATGAGGGGCTTGAACTCATGATCCGTGAGATCATGACCTGAGCCAAGATCAAGATCCACTTTGCCAACTGACCTACCCAGGTGCCCGAAAAATACTGATTTTTAAAAATGTGTTTCAAATCAAGAGGTTGGTTGCTTGTTTTCGTCCCTACTTTGGGTAAAATGCATTATTTATGGCTCTCACATCGGCAGCTTCCTTTCTGTTTTCACCATTTAATTCTTGTAGCCATTCCTTCAAATTATAAAAGTGATGAAAATCATGAATACGTCTGTGAAAACCAACATAAAAAGCCTTGCAAAACTTTACTTATGCACAAATAGCACTTGGGTTTTCTTCTTTAGTACTTGTTAGACTTTTCTATGCAAGAAATGGCAGAAGGTCATGAACACAAACCCAGAAACCCTAGATCTTCAGTTAGAACTTGAAGCAAGCTGCGAGAAGCTCAACATTTCTTGAACGTCTCCTATTTTATCTTGTTGATATTTCTTTCTGCTTGATAATAGATTTTTAAATTTGATTTAATATAATTTCCTTGAAATCTTTATGTAAATGTGGATACTCCCAGAAGGTATATTTTGTACTTCCTATGAGCTGGCTGCCATTTTGTGTTGGTGTGCATACTCCAGTTTAAGTATGAGCTAAGGTGGTCTCAAAAATAAATAAACATTAAAAAAAATATATGTATATATATAAAGAAAAACACCTCTGGTCTCAAAAATAAACATAAATATATATATTTTTTTTTATATAAAAATATATATTTTATATAAAAATATATATATATAAAGAAGTATGAGCTAAGGATATCAGGAGATAGACTCTTTCACTATGATTTAAAGAATAAGCTACTGTATTTACGATTTAAAGCATTAATTACCTCTGATTTAAATATATAAACAATGATCGAGTTTATGACATCCTATAATAAAGCTTATGAGTGAATGTTTGTTAAGAGATATGTGATGATTTGTTTTTGTAAGCTTTGCCTAGAAGTTTCTTAGAAATAATAATAATTAAAAAAAGCACTGGGAAGGCAGCACTATGAGTGACTAAGGGCAGGACCTGGGGTTGGGTTCGAGTCCTGACTTCACTACTTACTTACCATATGACCGGCACGTGTCCCTTCACCTCTTGTGCTTAGTTTTCTCATCTATAAAATGGGAACAACCATACTATTTACAATGTCAGGTTGTAAGAATGGCTAATTTAGTAAATAGGTAAAGCACGTTGGATGTCATCTGGTGCTACAAAACTATGGGAAAACAATTTATGTGCATGAGTGAAGTTGATAATGTTTTGAGATTTGTTTTATTAAAGGAGCAGCATCAATGCAAGGTTAATTTCAGAGGACTGGGAGCGTGGAACTCAGGCCCTACGCTCCTACGTGAGTTAGAACACTGAAAGTTGACCTGTCGTACCCCTCCCCGCCCTTGAACTGCCGATTCACAACAGGCTGCCTCCCTACCTCTCTGGCTCAAAAGATAAGCCATGAAGCCATTGGAAAGAGACCATCCATCATGACATCACTTGGGATAATTATTCTTTAGAAACTCGGCGCTCGGCCTGAGGTGGGAGTGTGCCGGGTAGGGCTGTCAGGAAACGCAGCTGAGCCGGCTTTGTCTTTCCGGCCATGTCTTGTCTCTGCAGCTTATTGTTTCAGGGTATACATTTTTTTGCTTGTTCCCACGTTTGGACTGGGAAACTTTAACCTCTCCAAAAAGACAATGATGAAGATGCTCGTTGACATCGACCTCAGGGACCACCTCTCAATGGAACCACTGGCAATCGCTTCTTTTTTTTTTTCCCCCATCACCTTGGTCGTTTATGATAAACCTTCTGCGAATATTTTTCATTGTGTTGACAGCCCAGCAACCAGGCTTTGGGGGTTACACGGTTCACACTCTAAAGCAAGCCCAGCGTTCAGCTGAATCTGCTGCCAATACAGCACTGGGATAATACTTCAGAATGAGAAGGGCCTCATTGTGGTTGCAAGAACATACAACAGAAATAGGTTTCATAAACAAGAGCAAAATATAGGTATTGTGGATGAAAAAGAACAATGAGAACAAAGCTCTCTTGATGATGTTTACACGCTTGAATCTCTGCAGAGTGAGAGGAATTGTGATCGCTCAGAGTTCACAGAGAACCACTGGCACAAAAATGGAATTCCCATCTGAGCAGAGGCTCACTGCGCCCACTGTTTCTGACCCCTGACTGATCATCTGCCCGAGGTCCAGAAACTGGGGCCATCGCTTAGAGTGCTTGAGGTACTTCTTCTTTTCCCAGCCCTTCTTCTGGGCTCCTGAGCCCAGAGAGGTAGAGCCATCACAAAGAAATTATAAATGGTGGATGAATGACCCACTGATGAAACAGAGAGAGGAAGATGTAGTCTTTTACTGCAGAAGATCGGTGGGTGTTAACATTAACATACACATGAGTTTAAATTGAGCTGCTTGAGGGGCGCCTGGGTGGCGCAGTCGGTTAAGCGTCCGACTTCAGCCAGGTCATGATCTCGCGGTCCGTGAGTTTGAGCCCCGCGTCGGGCTCTGGGCTGATGGCTCAGAGCCTGGAGCCTGTTTCTGATTCTGTGTCTCCCTCTCTCTCTGCCCCTCCCCCGCTCATGCTCTGTCTCTCTCTGTCCCAAAAATAAATAAACGTTGAAAAAAAAAAAAAAAATTTATAAATTGAGCTGCTTGAGGTGTTAGGTTTCTACCTTGAAAGCTAAGGTATTTGGGGGGCAATGAGAGAGAAGAAAGCTACTAAAATTGCGATTCTTCCTATTGGAATTCAAGGATTGAAGAGGCAGGTATTTCAAGAGTGTTGAAACCAACACGTAGCCATGAGTAAGACTCTAGAGCAGCGTTCAAATCCTAGCTCTGCTCCCTAACACATAAAACCTTGGAAGTTTCTTCCAGTCTTGGTGTTCTCCTGTGTAAAATGAGGAACATTGTTTTGAGAGAGAGAGGGCAAGGGAGGGGCAGCGAGAGAGGGAAAGAGAGTGAATCCCAAGCAGGCTCTGTGGTGTCAGCACAGAGCCCTACAAGGGGCTCCAACTCACGAACCATGGAGGTCATCACCTGAGCCAAAATCAAGAGTAGGATGCTTAATCGAGTGAGCTACCCAAATGTCCCTAAAACGAGGAAATTTATAAGGCTGTCGTAATGTTTTAAAAAGTAATTTGGTGCTCCTGGGTAGCTCAGTTGCTTAAGCACCCAATTCTTGATTTCGGCTCAGGCCGCGATCTCACAGTTGTGAGATCAAGCCCCATGTTGGGCTCTGAACTGGGCACAGAACCTGCTTACGATTCTCTCTCTCCCTCTCCTTCTGCCCCTCCCCTGCTCTCTCTCTCTCTCTCTCTCTCAAAAAAAAATGTGTGCAAGGTTATGCATGCTAGATTTTGAACAAATTGTGGTTATTATTTAGCTGTTAATTGAAGAGGCTAAAAATAATATACATTGTGATTTATAGTAGCTATAAATATAGGTTACATTTGGTAGCGCTCTCCTAATCAATTAAGTAAGTAAGCATTTCTAAAATCTCCACTATGTACCGCGTCCTTTGCTAGATATTGCAATAGAGATAGGAAGAAGCCGCAACAGGCCAAGTTAACACTTGGCACGTATTCTCGTGGGGTTGTATCTGCTTTATTTTCACAGTTACAGTTCCCAACATGTAGAGGACAATTAATGAATATTTATGGTGAGTAAATTAGCCAGTGAATACATGAATTTCTAATTTCAGATATGGTTTCTGCTCTGAAAGAAGTATAGAGTTCAGGAGAAAGAAATATGTATGTATAAGTAATAAGAGAGAGACACTGAAGATTGCAACCAAAATATTGTTTTAAAAGCCTAACTCAGTGGAGGGAGGATGCTTGTGAATCCTTTTGAGAAGGCCTGCTAAAATACCAAGTCGACAGCCTTACTGGTACCTGTTACCTCCTAAGCCCAGGGCTAGGCAAAGAAAACATAGAAGGGGGAGCCTGGGTGGTTTAGTCAGTTAAGCGTCTGACTTTAGCTCTTAATCTCATGGTTGGTGAGTTTGAGCCCTGCATCGGGCTGCTCACAGCTCAGAGACTAGAGCCTGCTTCAGATTCTGTGTCTCCTTCCGTCTCTCTGCCCCTCCCCTGCTTGTGCTCTCTCTCTCTCAAAAATAAATAAATTAAAAAAAATAAATAAATTAAATAAGAAGCACAGAAGAATGCTTAATTGGGGCTCTTGAGGAACTCACAGTATATTAGAGCTGATATTGCTAAAGTGTTTATACTGTTGCACTGGGTTCGACCTAAGCCTTACTGAATGGGGTATAACACTGATGGAGTTATGCTTAATAATACTGAAATTATACCTTTTCACATTTTAAATCAGAGTAAACTCTGCATATTCACGGTTAAATAAAAAGAGACACTTTTAATCTTTTTTCCTTAAGAATTTTTTTTTCTTTTCTTAATTATGAGTTACTATCGGAACCATTCCTGATGATTCAGGCCTCATCCATCCAGCATCTTCCTTTTGGTCATGTCATTGGGGTCTAGCACCTCCAGGACAAGTTTATGGTAAAGAGGGGCAGAAGAGAAACTCAAATCAGTAATTTGTCGTATCCATTAGCCATTAACTTCAAAGGTTATATATGGGGAAGAACAGTGAAATTGTTAATCACTTTGATTATAGTTTGAATAATCAGATTATGACCTCCCTTGACCTTTGGGGATCGATCTAGTCCCATTGTGAGGCCATGTGACTCCACACTCACCTCCAGCAGTGACCACAAACCTAAGCTGATCAAGCATCTCATCCTCTTCAGGATTGGCACATGACCCAGTTAGAGCCAAGGAGATTTTTCTAGGTCTTCTGGGAGAGATGCCCTAGACCTTCCTTACCGGGTGTAGATCTAAGAGGATACAGCAGAAGATTCCGCTGCTGCTGCTTCACAGTTTAGCTGAGACTACAGGAATGTAGCTGAAGGCAGAGGTGAGGTTTCCATGGTATCATTTCAGGCCAGAAGGCAGACATGCTGAAGCCATCCCTTAAAACTAAAAATTGCAGGAATAATAACAGTTTCTTTTCGCCTAGGCTATTTTAGCTGGGATTTTGTGTCACTTTCAACCAGAAGTCTGCACACATCCTGATTATCCAGAATAGTTTCTTCTTTTCAGTGTAGGCAAACCAGTTAAATGTTCGCTAACTGCAAACCTCAGTGTGCCCTAATTTTTATACTACTGTAAGAACTTTCATAGAAAGACCTTTGTGACAACCCCCTCCCCACCTTTTTGCCTAATTGCGTTCTCTTTTAGGCACAGAAAATATTGTTTCTTTATGGGTGGGTATCAAAAATGATACTTATAGTCTTGTGTTTTTCCCTAAGTGGGGATTTTAAAGACATTCAAGAAAAGCAAAAACACCAGATAGGAACTCCCTAAATTTTCCCCTACAACTAATCACATTGCATTTGGATGGATCTTCTTTGTTTTTCCCCGTTAAGAAGAGGCAGCCTCTCCTATGGAAGGCCAATCCCTCTCCCCTTGCTTTGATTCTCATCGTATCTTTCCTTTAACAAAAAGTTGCAGAATTAACTTTCTCTTTTTCTCAGCCTCTTTCTCTCAGTTTTGTCTAATCTTTCTCCCGGGGGAGAGAAATGAAAAGAAAAACAAAAACAAAAACTAAAAGGAAAACAAGGCAAGGGAAAAACCTATGACTGTATCTAAATAACAAGTGAATAAATGAGTGAATGAAAAAATGAACGGAAGAATACATAAAACCTCTCCACCGGCTTCACTCATCCTCCTCATCCTTCTCTTTGTCGGTCAAACTTACAAAAATCATTATCTTTACTTCTCATCTACATGTCTTTTTAAAATTTTTAAAAATGTTTTCATTATTTATTTATTTTGGAGGGAGGTGGGACAGGCAGAGAGGGAGAGAGAGAATCCCAAGAAGGTTCCTCACCGTCAGCACAGAGCCCTGTGCAGGGTTCCATCCCACGGACCATGATAAGATCATGACCTGAGCCAAGATTAAGAGTTGAACGTTCAGCCGACTGAGGTACCCAGGCACCCCTCTCATCTACATGTCTTCATTTCTTCATTCATTTCTTTTAGCCAAAGCTTCTACCCCCTTCCTTCCACCAAATTTCTTTCATCAAGGTCATTAATGACCTTACTGCCAAGAAATCCTGTGGTCGTTTTTTAGCTCTAGTCTTCGTTGTCCTTTCAGTAGAAATCACTTTGGGATCCTCATTCCTTTTGAGATACCCTATGCCCTTAATGTCCACATCGCACTCACTTAACTTCTCTCTAACATGTTAGACCACTTCTTCATTTTTTCCAATAGGCTGTTCTTTCTGTACACAGACATCAAATGTCAGAATTCCTCAAAGTTCAAGCCTGCAATGGAAAACTCTCTATAATTTGGCTATTGTTGAATTATGGAAAGAGCCTAAATGTCCATCAACTGATGAATGGATAAAGAAATTGTGGTTTATATACACAATGGAGTACTACGTGGCAATGAGAAAGAATGAAATATGGCCCTTTGTAGCAACATGGATGGAACTGGAGAGTGTGATGCCAAGTGAAATAAGTCATACAGAGAAAGACAGATACCATATGTTTTCACTCTTATGTGGATCCTGAGAAACTTACCAGAAGACCATGGGGAGGGGAAGGAAAAAAAAAAGTTAGAGAGACTCTTAAAAACTGAGAACAAACTGAGGGTTGATGGGAGGTGGGAGGGAGGGGAAAGCGGGTGATGGGCATTGAGGAGGGCACCTGTTGGGATGAGTACTGGGTGTTGTATGGAAACCAACTGGACAATAGATTTCATTAAAAAAAAACTCTCTATATAACATTATACTCTCTTCTTGGCAAACTCATTGAAACCCATTGCTTCAATTACCAATGTATGTAGATGACTCCAAATCTGTATGTCTAACCTTTTCCCCTTCTCGTGTATCCATTTACACCTTTGACATTTCTCTTGAATATTTTAACTTGACCAAAATCCAGATCATCTTCTTTCCTATTCCACATAAACTTTCTCCTTCCCAACGATCCTTATCTCAGTGGACATCACAATCATAATCTTTGACCGTGTCATTTACTACAACCCCTTATCTAATTGTCTAATTGTTCAATCAGTTGCTGACAGAGGTGTCCAAGTCTCTATACTTGTGGATTTTTCTATTTCTTCTTTCAGTTCTATCAATTTTTATTTCATATATTTTGCAGCTTTGTTGTTTGGTGTGTACACATTGAAGGTTGCTGTATCTTCTTGGTGGATTGACTCTTTCATCATTATTTAATGTCCCTCTCTGACCTAGATAACTTCTTTACTTTGAAATTTACTTTATCTGATGTTAATATTTTCTTCCTTCCTTCCTTCCTTCCTTCCTTCCTTCCTTCCTTTGTTAATGTTTTTATGACATATCTTTTTTCCGTCTTTTTACTTTCAACTTTCCTACATACAGTTAGATTTTTAAAAATCCATTCAACCAATCTCTATCTCTTATCTAATATATCTAGACAATTTATATTTAATATAATTACTAATAGGCTAGGGCTTATATCTTCCATTTTATTTTTTGTTCTCTGTTTACTTTGTTCTTTGTTTTTCTGTTTAATTTTTCCTGCCTTTCTGTAGGTTATGTGAATGTATTTTAGAACTCCATTTTGATCTATCTATAGTGTTTTTGAGTGTATGCTTGTGGATAAATTTAATTTTAGTTTTTGCTGTAGGTATTTTATAATGTATTACAGTCTACTATTGCTGTTTTGTCAATTTGAATAAAAGATAAGAACTTCATCTCCCTTTAGGTACCTTTATATTCCCCCATTTATAACATGAATCCATTCTGGTCATCAAAGTTTAGAGTTAAGGTCATACTGCCCCAAAGAACTATATACTAGATTAGGAAACTGCTGGGCATCCTGCCTTTCGTGCCACTTTTCAGTGGGAAGTTAGTGGAAAATAGTGGTAGTGGCTGGCCAGGAGAACCTGATATCTTGGGATTCTATGTGCTCAGTGGAAGTGACCCCAGCTTGTTCAAAGGAGACACTACCCTTGGCCAAGGCCATTACGTCAAATTGTTTTTCCATTTTGAATAAAGAAATAATTTGTTATACCAGGGATAATATTATTATAATTTTTAAAAAGTTAGGAATATTTTGGGTTTCCAAGATAAATTTTTTTCTGAAGAGCTTCAAGTACTTTCCAGATATTTCTGCCTTTTGTAACCCATCTAGAAAAACAAAAAGCTGATGGAGTTTGTGCAGGGTCAAGAAAAAAGAAACAGGAAAGGAAAAGAAGAGAGGAGAGAAGTGGAGGAGGAAACAGGATGGAAATGAGAGGGGAAAATTTTTTTTCTGATGAACTTTCTTTCTGGAGTTCTAAAACCTTTGCCTGGGTCTCACAAGACTGATCTAAATGAGTGGCTTTTCCTTTCTCTCATTTTTTGACTAGCTGGTGGGAGTGTTGAAGATCTGAGAATGATTATATTCTAAAAGGTCCCTGACAGGGAAGTTTCTGGGAAATGTGTAATTCAACCCCCTGCAAGCAATCCAGACAGTATGTCTTCAGTGTCTCCCATTAATACCATTTCTACAGGTCAATGTAGAAAACCTCAGTGCTTGAATCGGATGGGGAAAAAAAAAACAAACCCAAAACTCAATCCTTTAATCTCTTCCTAGTAGATCACTATCATTATCTACAATCAGTTCTATATATAATTAGAGGGTTTATTTTTGCATTACAAAAACTATCCCTAATTATGTGTTATTTGCAAATTGCTGCACATCTACATTCATTTTTATGATGACATGAGAGTATTGCTCTTCACTGTATTAATATCACTTCTATGCTCTTTTTCGCCTACCCTAAATCTTCTGATTTAGTGACTGGTCGTGTTCAGAATGTTTTTTAAAAACATTCACCTGTCTTTCCAGCATCCGGATGACCTGTTCTGTGTCAAAACACCCGTTCATCACTCATCTGTCTTCTGGCAGAAGCAGATGGAGATAAGTCATGACGGGCAGAAGCAGACATCGGGAACAGGTTTTTATACAAATGTTGCATTTGTTACCTTGAAGTTTTGACACAGATGCTTGCTATAAGCATTTTCTTGCTCCTTTACTGAAAAATGTCTCGCAAAGTTGTATAAGGGGTATCATTTTGGGGTGCAGCTCCTTCTAGGGAAAAGACTAAACAGATTGGTCAAGGGTATCCTGTGACTGAGTATTCACAAGATAATGAAAAAGAAATGGATTCTTTCTTCAAACTTTAAGCACACCTAGGGATTCACGGAACTACAAGGTAAAAGAAATTTTCTTTAAAAAAGAATAGTTTAGAAAGCTAACGAATATCCACCTGGAGCAAATGATTCCACAGTCTTCAAAATTTATTTCAGGGATTGGCCAAATTATTGCAAAAAAACTGTTCTATAGACTAACTAGAAGTCCTTGAATTTGTATCTCCTGAACATGTAAACAACAAAACCCTTGCAGCACTATCAGATTCGGCTCACAGACAAATAAAAGGGAACTCAAGGGGTTAAGCTACGTCCCTATGATTGAACAAGGATTGTGGACACCAAGACTTAGTAAGTTTCCAGCATTTGCGAGTATTAAGACAACCATCTTCTTTTTCAAGTCTGAGGTCAAACTGGGGCATTGAGGATGAATTGTGGGAAAAAAAAGACCAGAATTTAAAATCCCTGTTCTGGTTCTTATTTTCCTTGGAACTAGATGACTTCAAATCAATCGAAACAGTTCTTCATATTGGTATCCATTATTTAACATTTACCTGTAAAACATACTTCTTTAAAAAAAATCTTAACATAGATTGATTATATTGTCTCTAGGTTATTTCTTCCATTTTCAGCAATGTCAGAAATCCAGTATAGTTGAAAATATTATGAAGAAACATCACAGTTTGCCATTCAATGATGAGTTGGTGAAGTAATCCTTCAGGACTACTCAGGTTTCCATCATTAATATTATTATGAAGACTATTTATTAAGAGCTTCTCTGCATTCGCATTCTCTCTGTTAAGAAACCTGGCACTCCTTAAAGAACCCGGTTTGGGTTCAAATACTCGCCAGAGTCACCTAATCCTGCACATTTATCTGCTACTCATGCTTGATGTTCTCCAGGATTCAGGATTTGGTCCATAGACACGACACCTTCTTGGGCAATCTCACTTTCTTTGCCACTAATAATTACTCTCAACAAGTATTAAAGACATGGGAGGGCTATAATAGCATAATGGTTAAGAACACAGCCTCTGGCCATGACACTCACAAACCTCTTCAAAGTTCAGTTCTTTAATCTGTAATAATACCTACATGATAGAGGTGTGAGGTTTGTATGTGTTAAGACAGTAAAGTGCTTAGGACAATTTGTCACGCTGCAAATGGTCTGTGTTGGTTAGTAGTATCTTTGTATCTCTGAGTCTCAAATCTATATTTCTAACCTGTCACCAAATATTTAGAGCTAAACAAATTCTCTCTCTCAGAAAAAAAGTGTCTTACTAGCCTATTAGCCTATGCTAGTATCACCTGGGATGCTTATTCAAAACGCAGATTCCTGGACTTTATCCCGTGTTGCATGAATCAGAATATCTAGGGATGACACTCAGGACATTTTTACAAATGTCCTAGGCATTCTGATACAAAATAAAATTTGTAACCACTTTGCTAGGTTTCTGTTTAATGCCTCTGAGTCTTGGGTACTGGGCGGACCCTTACGTACCTAGAGCTGAACTTATCCCAACCTTGCTTCATTATTTCACCCCCAGAAAGATATCGTTTCTTAGTCACTGGCCTGCAGAGTTATCTCATATTCAACAAGACATGCTGGAGTCATCCTTGACTTCTGACCCTGCCAGTTCCACATTTGATTCCCATGATTGCCATAGGAACTCTCCTAAATATATCTTCCTTCTCTCCATTCCCATTGTTATGGACTTGATCTATCCATTCAACTATTAGTGACTAAGTTACTATGTGGCAGACAAGGAATACAACCATGTGTATGTTGAGATGTATTGTAGCTCAGGCCCTTATCATTGCTCTCCTGGATTCCAATAACTGCCTACTAACTGGTTCTTTGTGCCGTTAGTCTTCAGTGCTTTCTAAATAATGCTTCGCATTGCTGACTAGAATTGAGTGTAATCATATCAATCTGTGCTTAAAAATCTGCCATTTCTAAAATAAGATTGACCTCCACGGGGTCAGAAATGATCTTTGCCAGGATGTGTTGACATCTCTACTCCACTACATATTACTTTTTCCACGTAGGACTTCTGCTCCAAAACCACTAAGAAATTTCCAGGCCTCTCTCCCACACCATGACTGTGTCAAATGCACATATATTTAGCTTCAACTCTGTTTCAGGTGTGTATGCAGAATTTTTTGGTGAGATATGAGAGCATGGCTGAGCCTTGCAGCGTAAGAAAGTGTTCCTGCTTCATGGCTCAGTGTCTTTCCTGGTAGAGTTCTTTCTGGCAACTTCTGCAATCCCATTGTCCCTCACACCCCAATTCCCTCTTTCTTAGCTTAGCTTACTCATCTTTCAGGATTCATCCTTCCCAGTCAATCTCTACATCCTCAGGCCTGGTCTAAGTGGCCTTCCTGTGGTATCTTAAAGAATCCCAAGCATCGTGTTCACCGTGTTGAACTAACACTATCTGTTTATGTGTCCATATTTCTAACCAGAAGGAAAATTCCTTGAGAGCATAAAGCTTTATCATCCTTGAATTCCTGGCAGCCCAGGGTCGAGGCAACCATAGGAATAGAGACCGTCCCGGCCTGACCCTCTTCCCTTCTCTTCTTACTTCCTGGTTCCCTCGTTCTTTATGAGAACACATCCAAACTCTGTCTAAAATCCAGCCTCCTCCCCTTGCTCTGAAAACAGTTACCGCTTGGCTGTCCTTTGGGCCTAAGAGCTGACATTCCAGCAATGCTATACAGACTCTGGAAGATAGACTCAGGAAAGGCTGCACCATTCTTGGAAGAAGGCTTAGGTCACCAGGACGGGGAATCCCAGGTCCCAAGTGATAGAAGCCTGATTTGGGCTGGGAATGGGATCTGGGCAGACATGTTCCCTTTACCTGATGCAGAGGGGTAAAGCTAGAGGAGGGACCCTGGCATTTTGGTCTAAAGGCAGAACTGACCCTGGGCTGAACATAGAACGATGTCTAATACACAATAGGCGCTTAATACATGTTGTCAAAATGGAACCTTGAATAATCATCTGATATCATTTTCCAGCCCGCCAACCCCAATGGCATGACGAACTTCCATGTTTCCAGCAACTGTGAGATACGCCCCAAGAAAATTTTGGATTTTTTAAAAAATAAACGATCACAAATTCAGAGCTGTCACTCTAATGATGTCACTCCCACCTGCAACCTGAGTGGCTTTACGGTAGGAGAGAAAATGGTGGCGGTGGTGGCGTGAGGGTTGAGAGCTGCTGGGGCGTCCACACAGGTCCACAGCCTCCGCCTAATGACCCGAGAGTGGATTTCGCTGCTTACGTTTGTGGAGATTATAAATTGTCCTTTTCCTTTTCCGCAATTTTACTTTCGCGGGGGCCTTATCCACAATCCCGGTTTTCACATGAACTAGGTTGCCTAAAAAACAAAAGCACTTCAAAATACCGATGGCTTACAGTTTCCAATACTCTAAGGAGACATTAATTTCTCCTAACTGGAGATGTACATAATGAAATGTCATGGATGTTGGTGTTTCAGATGTGGATTCCAATTATTCCAACTCTACTACATCTAGGTTGTGTTTTCTTGAAAAAGTAGCCAAGCCTTCTGATATTTACTCTTTCCATGAAATAATGGACAACGATACCCATCCCTCAGGTCTACGGTGAGGTATGAAAGACCTAATATATGCAAGTTGCCTAGACTTTGCCCAACACGGACTCTAATCGGTATGTAAGGGGTGATGTGTAATAGACTTTTATTTTCATCTGGTCATGGGATGAGGAAGGAATAAAAGCAAAACAAAACACAGACAGAACCAGGTGGAAAAGTAACAAGCGTACCTGCAACAGAACTAAATTCCCGCTGGAGACATTCTTTTGACATTCCTGGTAGATAAGACAAAACATAAAACCAAAACAATAACTAAACTCTTCTTTTATCTGCCCTTTTCAGAATCTTTTTCTTTTTTTTTTCTTTTTGAGACAGAGATAGAGAGCAAGCAAGAGAGAGAGGGAGACAGAATCCCAAGCAGGGTCCATGCTGTCAGCACAGAGCCTGATGCAGGGCTCGAACTCATGAACTATGAGATCATGACCCGAGCTGATGTCAAGAGTCGGGTGCTTAGCTGACTGAGCCACCCAGGTGCCCCAAGAATTCTTTAGTGATTCAGAGCATAGGTAGAGAGAGAGAGAGAGAGAGAGCACCATTACCTGCATCCAGGTGAAGGGGACAGCCAAATGGGGAAGCTCCCAGGGGGTACAACCACTGCATACACAGCCATGCCAGACATTCCTGACTCAGGTAAGCAGGTGTCACAGCATAGTGACAGGCCCACTGGAAGCCCAGCCACAGAGGCTGTTTAAGAACAGTGTCAGATCGGGGCGCCTGGGTGGCTCTGTTGGGGAGATTAAGCCCTGAATCAGGCTCCATGTTGAATGTTGAGTGTTGAGTGTGGAGCCTGCTTAGGATTCTGTCTCTCCCTGGGGCACCTGGGTGGGTCAGTCGGTTGAGTGTCCAACTTTGGCTCAGGTCATGATCTCACAGTCCATGGGTTTGAGTCCCGCGTCGGGCTCTGTGCTGACAGCTCAGCTCATAGCCTGGAGCCTGCTTCAGATTCTGTGTCTCCCTCTCTCTCTGCCCCTCCCCTTCTCTCTCCCTCTCTCTCTCTCTGTGTGTCAAAAATAAATAAACATAAAAAATTAAAAAAAAAAAAGATTCTCTCTTTCCTTCTCTCTCAGTCCTTCCCCACGTCCCTTAACAAAACACAACAAAAACAAAACAAAACAAAACAAAACAAAACAAAACCAGGTCTCAGGGAGAGGGAGGGCTCACCTGGAACTCGCAAGAGTAACTCAGAGTGGGCCGAACCTGGGGATAGGTGCCTATGGGATAGGAGATCTGCTACAAAGAGCTCTCATGTCAGCTGTGTCCGAGGTCAGGTCAGCCTGGCAGAAAGGAGAACCTAGCCTGCAAATAAGAGCTGAAATTCGCTTCCTAGGTCTCAAGGAGTCATTAAATACTAGGACCTAAGAGGATAAGTCCCAGGAACTGAAGAGTTTCCTGGGAGCTTGGGTAGGTGGAGAAATGAAGGAGTGAAGCAAAAGGCAGCTGGTAGCTGATGTGCATAAATGCTGGTGTATATCAGTTTGCTGAATCACGTACCCTTCTTAGCTGTTACTAAACTCAGCCTCATCCATCTCTTGTGGAGTCAGTTTTCCTACATTCACTTTGTGCTGTTCTTCCAGAATCTTTTGGACACTGACAAGTAAAAATATTAGTCATCTTGCAGACACCTTCCTCCTGCCCTTACAAAATGGCGCCCAAACAGAGACCTTTTCAGTGCCGGGGGATAAATATCAGACCGGGAGAGGAGGTAAAGACCATCTGATCCACTGATTTGGAAACGTCTTTTAGCTGTGGGCAAACACGGTTTATACAAGGCACCATATATTAAAACACACACACACACACACACACACACACACACACAAGGGGAGCTGCTTTGGGTGCAGAAAGGAAATATTTGTCGGGCACACGAGCAGAGAGACCCTAGAGCTCTGCCAGATGGCTTGTCTCCCTCCCAACACCCACTCCCTGCTCAGAGAGCAGAGTCTGAAAAATGCCAGTCTAGTCTGGCTACCAATTCCTTATCCCCTTCTTTAAAATCCATGTCACCTAGCTGCCCACGTGCGGGGGGAAAAATATCCCTCACTTTCGAAAGCAGCATATTCTATCTTTGGCTAGTTCGTCCTTTTTTTATACCACCACACTTCGTCTTTCTGGAATGTAAACACATCAGCACTCTTTGGTACCATACTAACATTTTATCATGAGATCCTTTGACTTAAACCAAGGATTTCACAAAAACTCCCAACTTACATCTCTGGCGTGTATCTATGTTTCATTCTTTTTTTTTTTTTTTCAACGTTTATTTATTTTTGGGACAGAGAGAGACAGAGCATGAACGGGGGAGGGGCAGAGAGAGAGGGAGACACAGAATCGGAAACAGGCTCCAGGCTCTGAGCCATCAGCCCAGAGCCCGACGCGGGGCTCGAACTCACGGACCTCGAGATCGTGACCTGGCTGAAGTCGGACGCTTAACCGACTGCGCCACCCAGGCGCCCCTATGTTTCATTCTTTTATTGCAAACATTACACTGAAAACAGAAAAAAAGGATTTTATTTTTGGAAAAGGTAGGGTCTGCGGGGAAGCAATCTCAACAGGATATGGGAATAAATAGCATATAAATTCACCATATACAATATATATAAACAAAAGCAGAGTCTCTAGGATGAAATACCTCGTCAGTGTTGGAATGTCAACATAAAAACGACTGAGTAACAAAATTCTTCAGTAATAAAACCTTCTTGATTAAGAGGGAAAAAAGCAAAGCAAATTTACGACACAAAAGCACATCAAAGACATATTTATATAAAAAAGGTAACGTATTGTTGACCTACAAAGAAATTGTGTACATAGCAGGCATCATTTTAACTTCTCATTGGGAGATAATATGTGTCATTTAACCTCAAAAATAACTATTGAAGCGTCCTTTGCACATCATGACTTATATGTGGCACAGTTTCTGTCTTTAGAACCCGTCAATATTTAACGTACGATTGAAAGCAGCCGTAACAAGTAGCATTAGGCTACCGTGAGTTTCATTGTCATAAGCAAATGACCTTTCTGGTTGTAGCTGACAAGTTCATTAAGAACCAGCATGTGATGGGGCGCCTGGGTGGCGCAGTCGGTTAAGCGTCCGACTTCAGCCAGGTCACGATCTCGCGGTCCGTGAGTTCGAGCCCCGCGTCGGGCTCTGGGCTGATGGCTCAGAGCCTGGAGCCTGTTTCCGATTCTGTGACTCCCTCTCTCGCTGCCCCTCCCCCGTTCATGCTCTGTCTCTCTCTGTCCCAAAAATAAATAAACGTTGAAAAAAAAAAATTTTTTTTAAAAAAGAACCAGCATGTGAATTTCACAAATTTGGTTAAAGCACATTTAACCAAAAAGGCTAATATGATTGTAAGCTGTAAATACAAATATAGCTTTGACAGCAAAATCTAAGTTTGATATTCAAGGCGAAGGGTTGGAGTTACAATCTGCCTCAGACAGCTGGGATATCTCAAAATGTTGTGCATTCTAAGACGAGTGGACAAAATGGAAACTAGATCGTTCAAGGAACAAAGAAAGTGGGGATATTCAATTTGGAGAAGAGATGACTTGAGAAATTTGATGGTCATTTCCAAGATCTGGAAGGCTATCATCGAAATAGCAGAAACACGGACCTGTCTCCACACATAGAAATGTCCAGAAATAAAATAGACAGTAACAGAAGAATTCAGATGCCTGTAGTGGGGGCAATCAAACAAAAGCCAGAGGCCACTTGGTGAAGACGTTTTGGTTAAATGTTTTTCCAATGTGGTTCAGGACCCATTTGAAAGTAATAAAATGAAACCGACTTAGTGGATTGTTACAGTTTTTTCTTCCTTTAAAGAAACAAAAGTAGGAAATATTCATCTCCCGGGCCTGCTGAAAAGGTATATATTATTTTGTTATTATTTCACGAAACTTCTGTTATACACACACACACGAGTTGTGTCCTAGGTCTCAGCATAAAATGAAATTCTACTTTTAAGTAAGTTCTATGCCCGACGTGGGGCTTGGACTCACAGCCCCAAGATCAGGAGTTGCACGTTCTACTGACTGAGCCAGCCAGGTGCCCCCCAAAGTGTATTTCTTCTTGTGAATTTCAGTCAAAAAAGCGTGAAACTCACTGTTTCAGTTATTATCGTCATACTTCCCAGGAGAAAAATCAGGATCCAGACACACCTGAGCTAGCATCTCAGTCACAAAACTTCCATTTAACCTCTCTGTGGTTAAGTTCCCCTTTCAAAAATGGAGAAAACAGTAACAGTTACCTCTGAAATTTACATATATATATATATATATATGTATATGTGTATATATATCCATTACATTTTAAAAAGATATATCTAAATACTTTTTATAGATTATGTAAATCACCATTTCTGCCCTCAACTTCTTCCGAATTACTTTAAAGAAAATCAGAGGTTTTGCTTGTTTTCACTTCATCCCTTGTTTTCTTCGAGCACTGGCACAGACATGCACCAACACAGGTGGCCTTGGTAAGATAAATCAATAGGACAAAATCCTTGGGAGCAGGTTGCGGTGGCAGAGGGAAGGGTAGCCGACTGTGTGCCCAGTTCCTCAACACAGTACGGTGATTCATTCCCAGGCACCCAGATGTGGCTCCTTTGCATCCTGCAATGGCTTTGGAGGGAAAGGAAGCCTTTCCATTTCTCTTCAATGGCTCTTTTGCAACCGTTAACTTTGGCTGTTGGTGTCTTCCCAGCTGGGCCCGAACATTCATGTTATCAGAGAACCGAACGTCTTGGCCCCTCGTGTGTGAGCCCCATTGTCTGACAGGGGCTGTGGCCTGGGGTGCTGTCCCACTGGTGTTTATTGCTGTTTGGGTAACAGGAAGAAACCTGGTACTTTTGTGCTGTTCAAACACTTATCCTATTCATGGGCCCTGTTTATGCCAGAGGAAAATGTTCTCACAGAGAGACCAACAATTTAGCAAATATTTGAGCGGGAGGTTGAAGGGTTTCTATTGGCGTCTTTATTAGCGATCTCTACTTCTGAATACAATGCAACTCTGTTACAAAATTGTCCTCTGCTATAGATTTGGTTTATTGCAAGCCAAATCTTGCTCCCCATGTACGCAGTCAAATCTTCATCACCACAAGACAAAAAAGCCTGTAATATGTGCAATGCTTCTTCCTGACTTCTGGGATAACAGGATTAATGGTGATAAAAAAGATATTTTGTGTGTATGCAGATATGCATGCTTTTTTTTTTTTAGAAGATGAACTGAGTAAAATAAAACATGAGATATCATGGTAGATATTTTAGAAAGTGTACAGGTGCTACCATTCGTTGTCATTAAACATTTAAAGTTTTCCACATTAGAGGAGTGAGGTGGGCAGGTGGAAGAGAGTTTTAGACTTGGAGGAATATCTGGAGGTTTGTGAGCTACTGGCACATCTCTCCAACTTCTGATTAGAATAAACCAGTGCAACTGAGGAAGACCCAGTTGTCTGAAATGTTATTTGTGGCCTATAGTGGGTTAAAGGTCCTCAAGTCAAGCGTGTAGAAATAACTTTATCTATAAATTGATTTCACGCTTATTTCTAGCCCGGATTCTTCCTGGTCGTGTGTGTGTTCTGGGAGAGCCCATCCCTGGCTAACACTTCAAGAGAACAGCGGCATCTGGTTCTCAGGTCAGAGGCAGGCATCCCCTGAAACACCGTCAGTCCTAGCTACCTTTTATCTTTGTTCCATGCAGATCCATGCTGCGTTGTTGTTCCACGTTCCCAGATGCGGAAGCCAAATGGCATTGGGCTCTCTCTTAGATCCTACCAGGGTCCTCTAGGGGGCACAGGAGTCATTCAACTACTGCTGGGCCATTCTGAGCCCTGGAAAACTCCTTGAGCCTGGCCAACCTTAGCCCACCTCAGTGCCCAACCCCATATGCAGAGGAGACCTTCTAAATCACAAACCACGTGGGATGTGGAGGGACTATGAGGTCCCTGACGCTTGACCAGCTTCATGCTCTTCTTAGATTCTGTTGCTCTACCCAGATTAGACCCAGAATGTCTGGAGGTCTAGGGACTTCTTTTCCTATGCACCCTGTGGACCTGTATCTTCTCTGGAGTTGCTCCTCCCCTGGGGCTATGCCAAGGAAGGAAGCCTAGATCCTTCTAATCTCAGAAACCACAAACCTATCTGGGCCTTGTTGTCATTTCTCCCAGAGTTTGGCCTTGGTAGGAGGACAAGGCATAGGATTCATCTTTCTCAGGGATACACAGTTTTTTCATGGCTCCCCTCTCCTTCTGTCTATCAGAGGTCTTGCCCAGAATCCTAAGAATTGGGAAAACTTTGTTCTCATCACTAAATATTCTCCCAGACATACTAATTTTTGAAACCTCAAAGCCAGGAACTGACTCATTTGCTCTCAGCTTTCTGTTGTGTCATCAATTAACACAGAAGATTTAACTGATTGAAAGGGAAAGGGCCAGGGGTTATAGAAAATAGGGAGAAAAACAAAACCCATAGCTTTCTCTTTCAAATAACTTCTTTTTGCCATAGTGACTTTGTTTTTATTGGTTTTGTTGGCTTTAGTCACCATTGGTTGAGTAGTGATAGATGATAGCATTTGCAGCCAGAAGCCTGAGTTCTAATATGTCTCCATTCTTACTATCTATGTGATCTGGGGAAATATTTCACTTCTCTGAGTTTTAGTTTCTCAGGTATAAAAAGCAATTAATAAATCTTAGCTCTCAGGTTTGGTGATAGAAAATTCTACGCTGAGGAAAATGTAAAGATTAATTGGTGGTGTTATCTGTATTATATTGAAGCCATTGACTTTTTGGGGTTGTATGGAAAACCAATCCCTCCACCCCTGCTCTAAATGAAGAGTTGTTTTTTTTTTTTTTTTTTCCCAGCAAGTCGATATAAAATTGGATTGGGTTTAATGACACATGTTAGTGATACAGAACAGTATCCTCAATCGCAGAGATGAGGCTGGGTAGTTGGGAGATTTTCACAAGAACCATGTATGGCTACTGGACCCACAAGAGTTCCACTAATTCATCCATTCGCTTGTACATTTATTGATCCCTAACTATGTGCCAAGCATTGTGCTAAGCACTGAGGAACCAATCTGAATAAGATATAGTTCTTGCTTTCATAGTCTAGTTGAAGGTGACAGTGAGCAGAAACAGAAACAGATAATTGTAATATAAAAATATAAATTCCATATTAAAGGTATGTCTGAAGAACGAAGAAAGCACAGAGGAGAGAACTACAAATTCCACCTGGGGCGGGAAAGAAAAGTTCCACAAACAGTTATCTCAGGTCTTTTGACCAAGGAAGATTTAAAAATGGCGTATGTGGGGGCTCCTGGGTGGCGCAGTCGGTTAAGCGTCCGGCTTCAGCCAGGTCACGATCTCGCGGTCCGTGAGTTTGAGCCCCGCGTCAGGCTCTGGGCTGATGGCTCAGAGCCTGGAGCCTGTTTCCAATTCTGTGTTTCCCTCTCTCTCTGCCCCTCCCCCGTTCATGCTCTGTCTCTCTCTGTCCCAAAAATAAATAAAAACGTTGAAAAAAAAATTTAAAAAATGGCGTATGTGTATGTGTGTGTGATGGGTTTCTATTTATGCTAGTTTGTAAAAATAAAATTAGCCATACATGATCCTATTTCTATAAAATGCGATGAGTGCCTCTGACCCCCTAAATCCTTTATACCCTCCCTTTTCTAGAAGATGTTTTCAGTTTTTTAACAGGCAGTATACTCTTAGAAGGGATTCATCAAGTTGATTAATGGACAAGCTATTTAATATATTCAGAGGTATAAGATGTCAGTAACTTCAATTCAGCTTTTGACATAAATTAATCATCTCCCCCCTTGAGGTCCTCTCACGTAGTTCAGTTCTCTCTACTAATTTTGGTAAGGTTTTTTCACATCAGTGGTTATCCGAGACTGGGGTAGATTATCTCTGAGGTAGTTTGTCTTTCCAAAGTGTCTAAAGGAAACTCAAAAGTTCAGAAAGCAGAAAAGCACACGTTCTCATGTGAAAGAAACGAGGAGGAAGACGAACTAGGATGAGCTGAGAATCCAGATGTCACCTTGCTGTGTGAATAATTAGTGATTGCTCAATGGCTGTGGGACTAGTCCTAAATGTGTTTCACACCTCAATTTCCTAATGTTCTCTGAAACAAAACCTACCAAAGCAGATTTCTTAGCACTTAACTATTTCCATAATCTATTTCCATAATCTATTTCTATAATCTATAAAACCCAAAAGATGGGTTATAAGAAGTATATCAGGAATCAAACTAAAACATCTAAATTCATAAATATGCTTTCATAACAATTTGCATATGCATATGCTTTCATAACAATTCATATGCATATGCTTTCATAACAATTTTAATGTAATACTCATGTGTTTAAACCGCAGGAGGATATATAGTAAGCTAAGAATTGCTTTATGAATGCCATAAGCAAGTTTACTTTTTTTTAAGAGTATGAAAAAAGAAGACACACACAGATATTCAGAAACAGATGAACAACAACAACAAAAAAATCCTAATGACTCAACGTTCACTTAACAGTGGGTTGACTCGATTTTAGTTCCAGGCATGGGCAAAGGTTCAAGTTGGATCTCATTTTATTCAAACTGGTTTTCCCACCATCTTTAGTTACATCGTGACAGAACTCCCACTACTATGTCTCAAATACCAAACACTTGGCCAATAGTTTTAGTGGATTCAAGAAAAGAGAATTCAAGTAAACATGTTTCGATGCCCCCAAAGAGCTCATACCTCTTTCTCTCTAGTGCCCCTCGTTTCCTATTCTTTTTCTAGATTCTTTCACCACACCTCTTTGCTGCCAGTGATTTTTGTAGGGAAGGAATCTGTAAAGGGCAAATGCACTCTGTTCATTGCCTAGTCAACCTCCAACTAGCCCCAAACCTGTTTAACTGCAAATACAATATCATTATTTTGCACCAAACTTCTAGCGACTGTCCTTTGAAGTGGACGGCAGTTCTTAAAATTTGCATAATCCAAGGAATCCTCAGTGTGTTTGCCATGTTCTGTGATTAAAGAAAAATGGCTTCATCTCATCTAAGAGCCCTAAGATATTTTACAAAGTCTACTGGATCCAGCAGGCAGCAATGCTGATAGATTCAAGCCATGAACTGCCCTTCATGGTCCCACATTTCTGGTCCCACAGAAATGACATGTATGATATCCTACAAGGTTTGGCAAACTGCATAAGGCAAACTGGGTTTGTTCCCATACTCCTGGGCCTGTGGGCTCAGTTTCTGATTAGCAAGGGTCCACTTTCAGAGGAGCATGCAAAATGTGCCCGTTACCGAAATACTTAGAAGAATATTAATTTTTGCCTCAAGAGTGCCTTAATGGCCCCTCCATTGCCAACTCTGTCATCTACTTCTGTGCTTAGTGTGAGCCATTTCTTCAAAACAGAAGGACTTAGATTCTCCTTTCCATTCCATAACATCAATTGACCTGAACAAATCATGTTTTTGTCTTCTCTCAACAGTAGCTTACTTCCCACAGGATGCCTTCAAACAGTCACTTAAAGGGTTTTCATGGTTGGATTGGTCTCAGGCTAGAATAATTTAAGAGTCGATGGTAAAGGGTACAGGAATAAAGAGAGCCCTGGGCAGCTGGTACACCCGATTGAAAAGGGGTTCTACTTTGGGCCAGAAATTACTATTTATGCTTGGGCTACAATAGGTACTACAGTAAGTTATTAGCAATGTCTTATTTAAGACCTGATCACAATCACAAAAACGAGCAGAGGTTTTTAAAAGGAACATGGAATAGGGGCACCTGGGTGGCTCAGTTGGTTAAGCATCCGACTTCGGCTCAGGTCACCATCTTATGGTTCGTGAGTTCCAGCCTCACGTCTGGCTCTATGCCGACAGCTCAGAGCCTGGAGCCTCCTTCAGATTCTGTGTCTCCCTCTCTCTCTGCCCCTCCCCTGCTCGCACTCTGTCTCTCTCTCTCAAAAATAAATAAACATAAAATAATAATAAAAAAAAGGACTTGGAATACTTTAGATCTTTCTGATAGTTTATCACCAAGTACTATACTGAATAAAGCGAATCCAGTAAAGCCAACATGAGACATTGGGTTCAATCAATGGTCCCTTATAATTATTTTCTGTGTGCAGCCTTGGAAGGTGAAGAAAAGGATTCTGTCATTTCCTGCCCAGCTATGCCCAGAAGGCCAAATGGGTTTGTATGTTGATAGAAGAGTACATAAGTTTAGTCTATGAATAAGCTTTAGTTTACGAACGGGGACCGATTACATGAAGCAGCCTCCTTCTAAATAAGCATTCTGGAGATTATTACATTACTTAAAAGTGCAGGACTGTGGTATGCTAGTTTCATATTAATGAATCCTGCCCGAATCTGGAAAGGTTACGCAAACAGGGCTCCTGTTCTTCTGTTTATGACCTATAGCCGGTCACCTTCAGTTCTTATCTGTGTCATGGCCATAATGCCACACGGATACTAGTTGTCTCTCTATTCAGTATATAGGTGTATGCCTTTTGTTAAGTTAAAATACCAGAGAAGATATCATGGGAAGGTTGCATGTATATAGAGGTGGGAGTGGGTAGGAGGTAGAGAGGTGGGAGGGAGTGCTCCCTAGTGAAACCAATTCACACCTTAAGTACATAAGAAAACCATCTAAAAATATTGCGATCCTTGCTCTAAGTCTTTGATTCAAGAGTTTTTGTCTTCGAGAAATGTGGGCCTGCTTATGTGGCAGAGTGCCAGGACCCTCATTCCGTCTACCAATCACATTACCTTACAATATGGCCTTTGCTAATCAGATCGTTAAGAGAGCAGTAATTCAGAAATTGTTGTGACCTATCTCACAGAAAGAGACATAACCAAAATGCTACAACGCCAATGAACCTTCAAAGAAATATTGGAGTCTGTTCTATTGACATTTTCATAAAGGAAACAAAAGCAGACTGCATGACATAGAATAACCCTAAGACGAAATGTATTCTTCTTTTTATTAAAAAATTTGTTTAAGTTTGTTTATTTATTCTGAGAGAGACAGGGACAGCGTGAGTGGGGTCGTGGGGTAAGGGCAGAGAGAGAGGGAGAGAGAGAATCCGAAGCAGGCTCTGCACTGCCAGCACAGAGCCAGATGCATGGCTCCAACTCATGAAACCACGAGATCATGACCCAAGCTGAAACCAAGAGTTGGATGCTCAACCAACTGAGCCACCCAGGAGCCCCAAGAAGAAGGGTATTCTAATAAGGAATGCCAATGAATATATTGCAAAGACTGTTCAACAATATATTATCTAATTCATAAAGTGTATGTTCTAATTACCGTCTCCCTAACCCCATCACATTTTTGTGTGTGTAAGAGTTTAAGAAACGATAAAGCACTATAAGTACTTAATGAGATAAACTGATAAAATAATATAGAAAGCAATATTAAAAACATTTAATAAATAAAATAAAAATCTGTTTGAAACGTTTTGAAATTGATTTCATCATAGCACATATGAATGTTGGGAAGTGAGGGAGTAAATACCAATAGTCAGTAAGATAAGGAGAGGTTAACATAGGCATATTGCACTTTCTTTCCTGTTATGAAAGAATTGAAGTAAATGCAACAATTTACCAACAATACAAAGCTTTGATATTCAAGTTGCTATCAAATTCATAGAAATTCTTTCTATATTATCTGGAGGAAAGGTTGAAAATTGAGCTGGTTATTTGAAATGATTTAGATATTTACATCAGATGTCTAGAATTGGATGCACAGATAAGAACTAAAATTCTGCCATTGTACTCACAGGAAAGGTGATTCCTAGGCTTCTTCACTTACTAACGTGTATGTTCAGGTTTTCTTACTTCTAGCTAAATTAATATAAAAAGAGGATTCTACTTTGTATTTTTCAGATAGAAGAAAAAAAGGAACATAGGAGTATGGATGAACAATTAACTTTATCCTTGCTAGTTATTACCTTTCTTTTTACTCAGCCAAGTCTTTTTAAGTCATACGGAAATTATTTCACTAACATGATCTGAAATAAAAACACCCCCACACAAATGGTTAAAAACTAAAGGTACAGGTGAAAAATGTATCTGTCAAAAAAAAAATCCAATAATCAAGGGTGAAAGTTGGGACGCCTGGATGGCTCAGTTGATTACATGTCCAACTCTTGGGGCACTTGGGTGGCTCAGTCGGTTAAGCATCCGACTTCGGCTCAGGTCATGATCTTGCGGTTAGTGAGTTGGAGCCGTGCATCGGGCTCTGTGCTGACAGCTCAGAGCCTGGAGCCTGAAAAAAAACTTTTTTAAATAAATGTCCAACTCTTGATCTCAGCTCAGGTCTTGATCTCAGGGTCATGAGTTTGAGCCCCACATTGGGCTCCATGCTGACTGTGGAACTTACTTAAAAACCAAGGGCAAAGGTTAACATGACTAAAGGTCAGACTAACCCTTTGGAAACATGGAGGCTGCTTAATTGATTTGAAGACTGAAATTGTATTTACTTGTCTTTGGTCGGAACCATTCTTAAGCAATTCTAGAGGGGTAAATTCAGCATTGTCAAGGAAAGAAACCTCAGCACCTTTCTTAGGGACCTGCTCAGAAATTACTTCCCAGGGGCGCCTGGGTGGCGCAGTCGGTTAAGCGTCCGACTTCAGCCAGGTCACGATCTCGCGGTCCTTGAGTTCGAGCCCCGCGTCAGGCTCTGGGCTGATGGCTCAGAGCCTGGAGCCTGTTTCCGATTCTGTGTCTCCCTCTCTCTCTGCCCCTCCCCCGTTCATGCTCTGTCTCTCTCTGTCCCCAAAATAAATAAACGTTGAAATTAAAAAAAAAAAAAAAAAAGAAATTACTTCCCATTCCATGTAGTAGCCTATTAGTGATAGCTGTTGAGCCTTCTTTATGCCAAGAACCACAGTGATGGTTATTGTATCCAAGATATTGATTGTGATCTTTGAGCTGTAAGAAAAATATCTGAAACCTCTCACCTGCAGCCAACTGAGAATGTACTTCTCCACCTGCTTTCTGAGTGCAATATCTCAGCCACAGTACAGTGGGAAAATGTGAAATCTTTCTATAGGGACTCTTTAATGCCATATTCTGGAGCATGAAGTCAGGAAGTTAAAAGCCAAGTATTTTTATGTTTCTTCACGTAAATGGAAGGTAACACGAGCTGTGGCTGAAACCTCATCAGTAGGTTTGTATCACCACTTGTATTTTATAGACAAAAAAAATTGTGATTCAGAGATGTGAAATGACTTTTCAAGGTGACATGCTAAGTGGAAATTTGCAAAAAGCTGAGACACTCATCCTGTTTTAAGCAGGATCATCTGATAAGTGTACTTTTACAGAAACTTCACACTCAAAACAGATCACCAATGAGTCCTGCCAAATCATCTAAATTCTGCATTTAGGATTTCTTGCATGAGATTGTCAAAGGTAAAGGGAGACTATCATGTAGTTATAGACATCCATCAGATTTCCTTCTCCTAACTTCTGAATTATGCTGAACTTTACCTCCTGTTTCTTATTTCATATTTTGCATCTTTCTGATTGTGTCACATGTCCACCAATCTTTAATGTTTCACTTTAACTTATCTTTCTTAATATTTTACCCTGATGTTCTAGTCCCTTTTCTGGATCCGACTCATATCGAAAAACTTTGACCTACAGACCTTGCAGATTTCTCCCAGTTGTGGACTCTAAAGGTGATATGTGAGTTGGCTGGGGAATCGTGCTGATGTCCAGGATCACTTGGCTCAGGCATTGAACCAAGTACTTGCAAA
The DNA here is from genome assembly GCF_022837055.1 of Prionailurus viverrinus. Taxonomy (NCBI): domain Eukaryota; kingdom Metazoa; phylum Chordata; class Mammalia; order Carnivora; family Felidae; genus Prionailurus; species Prionailurus viverrinus. Next base: position 121,963,736 of record NC_062565.1, on the reverse strand, counting down.
TACTATGGGCAATGAGCAAGCCATAAAGTTATAAACATAGACCAAGTGATAGGCCACTGTAGGCTCATCAGCAGTTCTGGATTTCTGATGACCAGTATGGTCACAAAAAGCAATGCTGATAAAAAAAAGACGGGCAGCAGCCAATAGTATAAACGATTTGAACAAATTATCTCTACTTTGCTAACTTCTTCAGGGTCGCAGTCAACACGTGTATATTTACCGAGGCCATCGCTCACCCTAAAAATGTACATTTTTTGGATCAATTTATAAAACGACTTAAACTTCTTTATTCTTCCAGATTTTCTATTTGTTTTCATCAATTATTGAGATATGGGTGTTTAAATCTCTGACTCTATTGTGGCTTTGTCTATTTCTTCTTATAGTTCTATTGGTTTTGCTTCATGTATTTTGAAGGCCTGTTGTTAAATGCATAAATGTCTGCAACTTGTATGTCCTGGTTAATTGAAACCTTGATCATAATAAAATGAATTTAATTACCCCTGGTAATATTATTTCTCCTCAAATATACTTTTTGGATATTTATATAGTCACTCCAGCTTTTTGTTTCTGGACTAGGTCAGCAGGGCATATCTTTTTCCACCTTTCAAATGTTCATCTATTTGTTTCTCTATATTTAACGTAAATTTCTCGTGGGTAGTTTGGGTCTTGCTTTTTATCCAATATCACACTCCTTGCCTCTTAGCTGATGTATTTAGACTATTTATATTAAATGCTATTATTAATATGGTTGAATTCAAACATACCATCCTGTTCTTCCTCTGTTATCTGAACTTTTTATTATTTTTCACATATATTTTTCCCCCATGTGCTTTTTTTCACTCAAAGTGGCTGCTATTAAAACTTCCCTGGAACATTTGTGTGTGTGTGTGTGTGTGTGTGCATTTTATTCTGTGCCACACTATTACCTGCGTCAATTTGTGTGACCACTCCCACAATGAAGATACAGGAGAGTTTCATCACAAGGATGCCTCGTGCTGTCTCGTACAACCACAGCCCCCCTCCAATCTCTGATAACCATTAATCTATTCTCCATCTTTATAATTTCGTCATTTCAAGAACGCCACCCTACATGAAATTGTAAGTATTTAGCCTTTTGCAATTGGCCTCGTCACTCAGCATAATTCTCTTGAGATTTATATCAGTTGTTTCATGTATCAGGAGTTCATTTCTTTTCATGCCGACTGGTACTCACAGCATATATGTGCCATGGTTTGTTTAACTCTTCTCCCATTGAAGGATATTTGGATTGTTTCCAGAAGAACAAAAATAACAACAGATTTTTCTCCGCTGAAGATGCGGTGAAGGGAATAATAAGACAAGCTACAGGCTCTTAGAAAACGTTTGCAAACCACTTATCCAACAAAGGACTTGTATCTAAAATAGCTAAAGAACTCTCATAAGTCAACTGTAAAAAACAAACAATACAATTAGAAAATGGGCCAAAGAAATGAAGAGACATTTCACTGAAAAAAGTATACAGATGGCAAACAAATATGTGAAAATATATTCAGCACCATTAGTCATTAGGGAAACGCTAATTAAAACCATAAAGAGATATCACTACACATCTGTGAGAATGGCTACAATGAAAAATGGTAATAATACCAAATGCTGGTGAGGATGTGAAGGAACGGGACCACCCATTCACCACTGATGGGAATGCAAAATGGTACAGTTAGTCTGGAAAAGGTTACGGCCGTTATTTACAAAGCAAAACATGTGCTTACCACATGACCCAGCAACGACATGCGGGGGCTTTCATTCTGGAGACATAAACACTTAAGTCCATACAAAAACCTGTGCGTGAATGTTTTTAGCAGCTTTACTCACAATAGAGAAAAATAAAGGAGTTTTGTTTTAAGGGGCCTAAATCCAAAGGTCGGAAAGCACAAGCCGATTTACTACGAAGCTTGAGGGTCACGTTCGGGCCTACTCTTTGCTGACGTGGTGCCTTCCAAGGCTCTCGGACAGACTCGAGCAATGTTTCAAGCGGTCATTTGTTTTTGTAAGATGTACTAAAAGTAAGCCTTTTTTTCTTTTTTAGCTATAATTAGTTAAGACTGATGTGTATTTCTACTCTGACTTCTCCTTGATCACAGTGCACCTTGCAGTGAATGGTGGCTACTAGGCCTCACGATGCAAATACTCAGGGTCAGAGACTGTTTTGTGATATTATTATTCCCCATGATACTGATGTTCCCCATCAGTATATCCAAGTAGTGCAGAATAAAGACCTAAAATCTACAAAGCCAGAAACTAATGTCTAAAACATTTCTCCAAGCATCCAATATATAAAATTGTAAGTGAACATCCAGACCATCTATTTTTTTCTCCTTTTTGGTGTGAATTTTACAAACTGGGACTTAGAAGATTTCTTGTGTTCATATAACACGGAATATCTTCGTACCTATGGTGAACAACGTCAACCGGGTCTGGGTGTAATGTAAAGTCATATGTTTTGGGCATCCCAACTCTCAAAGGGAAAAAAAGAAGCTTAGCTCTGCTGAAGAAAAGATGCAAACACTGTTCTATTTTCTTCAAAGAAAGTGGTGCTACAAAATTGTTCTCATCTGAAGAGAAAATCCAAGTGTAGTCAGAAAAATTATGGGGAAAATTTTACAGAGTTGCATCAGTCTGCTAACCAATTAAAATATTATGTCTTTTACAATTTTGGGACATCTATGGTATTTTTTCAAAATTGTTATTTTTGTGTCGTATTTTCTTATTCAAAATAAGTATTCACTTTCAAAGCAAATTTTGCATTCATAATTATATCCTCGTTTTCTCAGAGAGTGTATTCAAAGTTGTACTAACTTTGTTTTTTGTATGGCAGGTGCCCATGCCCCAGAAAGGCTCAGATAATCCAAACCCAGAGGAACAGATCAAGCTGAAACCGGGAAGACTGGGCAAAATCTGCTTAAGAACTAAGTGGTCATAAGATTGCGTAACTGTTGAATATTAATTTTATTAGCAATTACTACATTCCCTCAACTCATTGGCAGGAGGAAACAAAGGTATGAAGAGCGAGATAGGGGTGTAAAAGTTAAATTGACCTCATCCACTGTATAAATTAACGAAGCTGTCTAAATTGGAAAAATCAAGAAAGAAAAGCATCAACATGCCATTTAAAAATATGGAGGGGGGCACCTGGGTGGCTCAGTGGGTTAAGGATCCGACTTCAACCCAGGTTATGGTTTCATGGTTCATGAGTTCCAGCCCCACACCGGGTTCTGTGCTGACAGCTCGGAACCTGGAGCCTGCTTCGGATTCTGTGTCTCCCTCTCTCTCTGCCCCTCCCCCGCTCACGCTCTGTCTTTTTCTCTCTCTCAAAAATAAATAAACATTAAAAAAAATTAAAAAAAATATGGAGGGAAATATCAAAAAAGCTATGAAAGAGTTGAAAATGGTTGTGTCTCAGGAACAGAGTAAGAGAGAATGGGCCACAGAGCTACTATTTTTTTTTGTTGTTGTTATAAGCCTTATCTAAGTATTTAAATTAAAAATTAAAATTTATGTGTGTACTCAAGTGGGATCTGACCATGCCCTTTGGTCTTCATCTTGCTTTTCATTTCATTTACTGCGCCTTGGATTTCCTCCTATAGTGGTACACATAGGTTTATTCTTTTTTCTTCTTTTTTTTTAATGACTGCAGAATCACCTATTTTATTCTATAACGTAATTTATTTGACCAAGTTTATACTGATGGACATCTAATTTGCAGTCAGACTTTTTAAATTACAAATGGCAAATCTCTCATGGCATATTTTTGCTTGTTACGTGCACAGGATAAATTCCTACCAGTGTATTTTTAACAAAGCTATTTGAAAGAATGTTTTATCTTTTGCATTTGCATTTTGAAAAAGTAAACTTTTCGGGGCGCCTGGGTGGCTCAGTCGGCTGAGCATCCGACTTCGGCTCAGGTCATGATCTCGCGGTTCGTGAGTTCGAGCCCCGCGTTGGGCTCTGGGCTGACAGCTCGGAGCCTGGAGCCTGCTTCGGATTCTGTGTCCCCCTCTCTCTCCGCCCCACCCCTGCTTGTGCTCTGCCTCTCTCTGTCTTTCAAAAATGAATAAACATAAAAAAAGGAAAAGTAAACTTGTCATATTAGGCTAGATTATTTATTGATTTATTGATCGATTTATTTTATTATAAAATTTTAATGTTTATTTATTTTTGAGACAGAGAGAGACAGAGCATGAGCAGGGGAAGGGCAGAGACAGAAGGAGACACGGAATTGGAAGCAACCTCCACGCTCTGAGCTGTCAGCACAGCAGGCTAGATTTTTTAATAAAAAATGTAGATACCGTACAGAGAGTTTTCATATACTCTACACCAAGTTTTCCCTGTAATTAACATCTTACATTAGTATGGTATCTTTTACATTAATGAACCAATATTGATACGTTTTTATTAACCAAACTGAAAACTTCATTCAGACTTTTTTTACTTTTGAACATTTTTTTTTCCCTATTCTAAGATACCACATTAAACTTAGTCATATCTTCTTAGGCTTCTCTTGGTTATAATAGTGTTCCAGACTTTCCTTGTTTTTTTTTTTTTTTTTTTAAATTTTTTTTTTTTTTTCAGCCTTTATTTATTTTTGGGACAGAGAGTGACAGAGCATGAACAGGGGAGGGGCAGAGAGAGAGGGAGACACAGAATCGGAAACTGGCTCCAGGCTCTGAGCCATCAGCCCAGAGCCTGACGCGGGGCTCGAACTCACGGACCGCAAGATCGTGACCTGGCTGAAGTCGGACGCTTAACCGACTGCGCCACCCAGGCGCCCCAGACTTTCCTTGTTTTTGATGATATTCACAGGTTTGAGAAATAGTGATTACGTAGTTTGTAGTATGGCACTCAAACGGGATTTTTCTCTTGATCAGGATGGAATTATGTCTTTTTGGGAGGAACACCACAGAGGGAAAGTGTCATTTTCACCATGTCATATCGATGGTACATGCAATCAACATGACTTATCACTGTCCACACTAACCTTGGTCACCTGCCTGAGGCATTATTTGTCAGATTCCTGCCCTCCTGTAAAATTCTACTTACTTTTCACCCCTTGTCTACCCTTTTAACACTTTGTGCAGGGCAGGTCTCCTGCCAATGAATCTTTCCAGTTTTTGTTTGTAAAAAAAAGTCTTTTTTTCCTCTTGGCTTTTGAAGGGCGACTTCATTGGATATAGAATTCTAGGCAGATGTTTTTGTTGTTGTCATTGTCCAACACTTTAACTATTTCAATCTGTCTCGTATAGTTTGCATCGTTCCTGAGAAGTCCACAGTAATAATCGTCCTCGCTCTGTAGACAAGATGAGTTTTTGCTCTGACTTTTCTCAAGAACTTCTCTTTGTCTTTGATTTTCCTACTGTTGGAACATGATATGATATTCTCAGATGTATGCTTGCTGGTATTTTCCTAAATCTGTGGCTTGCTGTTGGTTATTAATTTTGGAAAATTCTTGGCCATTATTACTTAAAATCTTTCTTCTGATCCATTCTTTCTTTCTTTTCCTTTGGATATTCAAATTACATGCATGTTACACTTTTTGAAATTATCCTACAGGTCTTGGATGTTATGTTCTGTTTTTTTCTTTCATTTCTTTGCATTTCAGTTTGGGACATTTCCATTGACTTAACATTAATTCATTGGTTTTTTCCTCAAACATTTCCAGTCTACTGATTAGTCTGTCAAAGGCAATCTTTATTTCTACTACAATGTTTTTCTTGTTTGTTTTGGGGGGATTTTTCTTTTAGCATCTAATATTCAGTTTTTCTTAGTCTTTACAACTCTCCACTTAATTACTCATCCCTTCTTGCACACTCTTCCATATTCCATTACTTTCCCTTAAATATTAATCAGAGTTATTAAAAATTCCCTGTCGTATCATTTTCAACCTCTGTATTGCATTCAAGTCTGGTTCTGATGTTTTCTTTGTCTCTCCAGATTGTGTTTTTTCTTGCATTTGGCTTGTGTCCTAATTTTTCTTTGTTGTTGAAAGTCATACATGTTATATTGGGTAATAGCAACTGAGGTAAATGGGCCTCTAGGGTGATGTTTTAGGTTAATTTACTAGGAGTTGAGCTGTGTTGAATGTTTGCAATAACAATGGATGCTAGTTCCCTTGAATTCCTCTAGTTTCTTCGTTTTTGACTTCCCTCTGGAGTTTTGTCACCGCTAACTACTCCCCTCAGACAGAGTTTACATCTTTCAGCTCTAAGTCTACAACCCCTAGGAGCATCTTTTTCTTACACTCACCCTCCAACAATTTGTCAAAGTCGCAATTTAAGGGACACCTGGGTGGCTCAGTTGGTTAAGCTTTCGACTCTTGATTTCAGCTCAGGTCATGATCTCCAGGTTTGGGAGATCAAGCCCTGCCCGGGGCTCTGTGCTGACAGTGCAGAGCCTGCTTGGGATTCTTCCTCCCCTCTCCTCTGCCCCTCCCCCTTCTCTCACAATAAATAAATAAACATTAAAAACCAGAGTAACCATTTAAAGTTTTCCTACTGGTTTGGCTCCGCAGGCATCTGCTTTTGGTAAGTAGATCTCGGCTCTCTCTGGATTCCAGATTTGGGAGTGCCAATGTGTCCTGTGACCTCAGTTCTCTGAGAAGTCCAAGAAAAGTCACTGATTTTCAGTTCGTTCAGCTTTATGTTGTTGGAAGAATGGGAATGACCCAGAACTGAAACTGGAAGTCTCCTAGAAGAGGAGATACTTTGGTAGCTATTGGCAAGTTGCCCTCCCAAAATGTTTTGCCAACTTACATTTCCATCGTAATGTATGCAATGACTTAAATATACTTATTTTTAAATATCTTGACATCCACGCTTGCTAATATTTGATGTGGACACTAAGATAAACCTTAAAGAGAATAGATATTGGAGAAGTCTTAAAGTAACTTACTTTCTGGTGGGCATGCAAACTGGTGCAGCCACTCTGGAGAACCGTATGGACGTTCCTCAAAAAACTAAAAATGGAACTACCCTACGATCCAGAAGTTGCATTATTAGGTATTTACTCAAAGGACACAAAAATACCAATTTGAAGAGATACATGCACCCCAATGCTTATCAGCATCATCAACAATAGCCAAACTATGGAAAGAGCCAAATGTTCGCTGACTGATGAATAGATAAAGGAGATGTGAGATATATATATATATATATATATATATATATATATATTACTCAGCTATCAACAAGAATGAAATCTTTCCATTTGCAATGACAAGGATGGTGGATGGAGCTACAATGTATTATCCTAAGTGAAATAAGCCAATCAAAGAAAGTCAAATACCATATGATCCCATTCATATGTGGAATTTAGGAAACAAAACAGATGAACATGTGGGAAAGGAGGGGAAGAGAAGAGAGGGAAACAAACCACAAAAGACTTTTAATGATAGAGAACAAGCTGTGGGTTGACGGAGGGAGGTGGGTGGGAGATGGGCTGGGTGAGTGATGGGTACTAAGGAGGGCACTTGATGTGCTGAGCACTGGATGTTGTATGTAAGTGATGGCTCACTGAATTCTACTCCTGAAACCAATATTGCACGGTATGTTAATTAACTAAAATTTAAATTAGAAATAACAAACACCTTACTTGCAGAAAAAAATTTAAAAAAGATAACATTTTCAAAATGCAAATGCATTTTTGTTGTGTATTCGCATGTCATTAAATTTTGTTATAATGGTGGTAGCTGTCTATTTTGATTCCCAGAGGGACTTATTAGCTTGATCCAAAGAAAAAGGAAGTAGGGTGGGGTGGATTGTGTTCTAATGAGAATTCTTCCAGTTGTGCTCTTTCTTAGTTAAAAAATATTAATAGGTAAAACACTGAGCTAGCTGAGGAATTGGTGGATGTGCATGCGTTTGGACTTACACATACAAACAAAACGTGTCAGAATTTTTCATAAGTCAGGAATCAAAAGTGAAATTTCTGACCGTAGTCTGGCTCCAGGAGGGAGTATAGCTCAGCTATTGTGTGCACACAGCTGGCTTCTACACTAATCTTTGGTAGTTTCAAACCTTGCCTCTTCTTTCTTTTTTAAAACAAAAATATTCTGTTAGAATTTCTTTTCGTTTCCTCGATTATTGCCAGGAAAGTAATGAGTGATTCCCCCCCATCTATCCTTCCATGTAAAGATGGTGAAGCAGAATGAGTAGGTTTTTTTTTTTCTTTTTTTCCACATGAATGTTATGTTTCCACAAGCTCTTTCTGTACTGGGAAAATACGCTTCAAAATTCAGTAAATGCTTTTTTAGTCAGCAAATAGCAAAATTTTAGCAGACCAATGATCTTTCTTTTAGACATAACTCTTCAACCACTATTTTAGTCGACTGAAAAATTTGTTCTGGAAATAGTTAATCTTTGGTGTTAGGTAGAATGGATGAAAAGAAAGATCTGATATTTTGATATTTCAGGGTTAAAATGCAAAAAAGAAAAAGAAAAAAGAGTTAAATAAGTTTGAATGATCAAGCATCTTAACTCAAGCTTACTTTTCTCCCAAAATAAAAGAAATGAAGACTGTTCTAAATGGGTCATTTAATTATTGTTAAGACCCACAGTGTTATTTGTTCATGCTCTGGTATAAATGTCTCCTCATGGTAGATAAATTCTATATTCTCAGGAATGTTAAAATGCTCTCTATCCCTGTAAACAGTAAGTTATGTAAAGGAAATGAAATGTGAAGCGAAGCCAAAACTCTTATTGTAGCATTGTTTGGTTAAGTTCTGTGTTCATAAGATATTGTCACCTATGAAGGAATGTGACTTTACTAAATGTTATCATTTAATGACATGGAGTATGGAAAACTAAAACAAGTCACACTTGATGTTGTGTTTGGGACAAACTGAAGAAGTTATTTCCACATTTACATGATAATTTGCAACAAGCGGTGTTGAAAACTGTCCAGTATTCAAGTTTTTTAGAAAAACAATTTAGGTTCAACCCCCTCTGACCATAGGAGGGTGTCTATCTTACAGTTTTGTATTTATTTTTAAGTGTTTATTTTTGAGAGAGAGAGAGGGAGAGAGAGAGTGAGAGAGAGAGAGAGAGAGAGAGAGAGAGAGGCAGAGAGAGAGGGAGACACAGAATCCGAAGCAGGCTCCAGGCTCTGAGCTGACCCTTTCCCTCTGCCCTTCCCTTGAGGGTGCCCCTTCCTCTCTCTCTCTCTGTCTCTCAAAAACAAAACAAAACAAAAATAAATAAAGAATCACAACAAAAATTAAAACTTTCATCTCGATACTGATCTCATTCTTTTAGTCACTGTATTTTACTGAAAACAATTTCAGGACTTGAGGATTTGAAGTAAATATGAATTATTTTTTTAAGACATTATGCAGCCAATGAAAGCAAATTTAATTATCCCAACGAAAACTTACTATATGAACATAAGGCCTTTCACTCCCAAATCCCTCTGCTTCTGTTTTAACAGAGTCTCTGAGTGGGAGAATGTTCTGAAATCGCCCACGTTACGGCTCACTCTCTAAACCAGAAGCCTAGGATTAGAGGGATTTTATCCATGTGCAGATAAGCAACAATAGTTAAAATAACTTCTACATTCAGCCATCAAGAATTATCTTTGTTCGATTCTCTTTCCTGAAGTCAAGAAGAAGTTTCTCAAAAGTTTCTCACGCTGCTAATGTTACACTTCAATATTTGTTTATCTCATCAAAACTGTGTGGCACCTGTCATTTATGGGTCTTCTCTTTTTCTTGACTTGAATGGAAAATAGCATTCCAGGGAAAGCTCTCAGTCCTAAAAACTTACAAACATTTTGTACCATGAGAAAACTAATACTAGAAACGATGGTTCCATTTGGATGCGTAGTCCTGCCAAATGAAGTCCAACCCTAAGGTTTTATCAAGAGGCATGCTGATGAGAATCTCGTCAATTTCATGATGCTTTGGGGACTAACATTTAGTTGGTGAATTTATGGACTGAAGATGAACTACTTTCAACAAGTGATATGTCAATGCTTTATTTGTTAGCTAGATCAGAGATTTATTTTATGCTGAGCCGACTAGGAATAAGCGTAGGGAATGAGAAGGAACGGAGAAAGAGAAGTGAGAAATGTAGCTGATTTTCTACTGTTGGGAAGATGGACATTTCACATTGGCAAGCCACTCTCAGATGCACCAATGAGGAGATACTTGCAATAACAACCAGCCCGTGTCGCAGGAAAGCTTATGCTGGTATCTTCTTGAGCACATGTGAAATAGTTACCAACTCTTTGTGGAGACTCATCACCTCCTCTCTTTTTTCTTTAAAAAAGTTTTTTTCTAATGTTTATTTATTCTTTAGCGAGAGAGACTGACAGAGTGTGAGCAGGGGAGTGGCAGAGAGAGAGGGAGGTACAGAATCTGAAGCAGGCTCCAGGCTCCGAGCTGTCAGCACAGAGCCCGATGTGGGCCTCGAACTCACAGACCATGAGATCATGATCTGACCCAAGGTCGGCTATTAACTAATTTAATATTAAGGCAGGGTTCATGCCAGGGGGAGTTCCTGCCACTCAGGTAAGGTCTGATGGCTTTTATCAAACAAGGTCCAAAAAGAGATGATCCATTTTGTAAAGCTATTCCTTCCAGGCTGACTTCATGAAACAGACCTTTCAGAAACTTGCCTTCTAGAATCATTGAGATTTGTTTGGCCTTTTAACTCAGGGGGGAAAAAAAGAAAAGAAAAAAAGCTAAAGAATCAATTAATTATTTTCTAGTCAATTACTGCTTGCTAATTTCGAGTGGACTTGTGTTTCTAAAGTAAAGTAGGACTTGGAATTTAAAAGATGTATGCTATGTGAAATAAACATTGTTCTAGTTATTAGGGTCAATGCTCCATTTTGTCCTCTGGGAGCTCTTGTAGTTATGATGTAGTCATGGAGGGTCAAAGCAGGTTAGTCATTTTTTCATAGTGATAGTTCATTCATTTGTTCTTTTTATTTGTTTATGGCTACCCAACAGTGCCCTGACCCAGTCTGACATTTATTCCTGCGGGTCAGCAGATGACAGAAAATGAAATTAAGTACTTAGTTGCAAAGTGACTCTTTGTTAAGCAATCTGGTGGAAACTTTGATAGAAAAGCAACAGTTAAAAACAACTGTTTAAAATGAAGTTTGCCAATGATGTGTGGTTTCCAATAATCTATTCTTTCCGTTTTCTCCTGTACCACTGATTATCAAGATTTAAATAACTATAAATAAACTCTCCAGATGCAGAGGCTAAAACTGTCAATCAACATTCTCTGCAGTCTTTTATGAGTTCCTGGATGAGTGCCTTCCTATTTTTTTCTGGTAAGGAAATGTGTCCAGCGTGCCTTATGCTGGGTATTTCCACATTAACTCTTTCCTCAGGACCTTCAGTTTAACATCTACAGAGTCAGAAATGCTAGTTGAAGAACGCAAAAAAGCTACATTGATACTCTTGCCAACAAATTTCTTGAAAGCCAATCACCTTCCAAGGCGGTGTTTCTCAAAATGGTGCTGTTGAAATTCAAAGGAGACAAAAGAAGCAATCTTTAAATACCTCTATGGTTCCTATGAAAAGCCCTTCAGTGTCTCAGGGTCTTATACCCCATATTGAAGAACCCAAGGATAACATTTAATCTGTTCCCTCTTGCACTGTTCTTTCCACCTTGCTCTCTGGTTGACAGGGGAGTCCTCAGGGCTTAAACTGTCTCTGCCCCGAATGAGAATAGCAGACTAGTGACATGGGTCACTGAGGTAGGATCTTGAATGAGTGAGGTTAAAATTCCTAATAGTCATTAGGATGTCAGCTCAAGTTATCTCAATCTTCATTCTTAATATAATAAAAAGTCTTTAACTCGGGCAGCAAATGATTTCTCCAGGTGTGTTTTCCTGCCACGGATTAGTCTCACTGCCTCAGTTTCTATGGAAGTCGAGTTATAAATTGTGCTGTTAGTCTCACTGCCTTGTTTCTATGAGGCTGAGTTACAAATTGGGGAAGACTTTGCCGATCCCAGAAGGTTTTCTGAAATAGCTTTGTGGTCAAAATAAGAAACAGTTATTGGGAAGAAGCAGTTTCTTTAGACAATAGTTAAGAATATTAATCCATTGCTCCCAGGACTGGCTTCATAAGCACGCAAGCTGTGCAGTCACATGGGGGCTCCCGGGACCTCAGGCTTGGTTGAGGCACTGTTATTGCCACCTGAAGATTCTCAATAATTTTATCCTTGTACTCATGTTTCTGTTAAAGCTTTATTTATTTTGAGAGAGACAGAGACAACCTAAGTTGGGGAGGGGAAGAGAGAGAGGAAGACAGAGAGAAACCAAGCAGGCTCCACACTGCCAGCACAGAGCCCGCCTTGGGGTGCAAACTCACAAACCTTGAGATCATGACCTGAGCGGAAACAGAGTCAGACACATCATCGACAGAGCCACCGAGGCTCCCCCGGAACTCATGTCTTTAAGGGACGTCAAACAGGGCAATGGAATATGTGTTTGAGCAGATAAGATACATGTAATGTGCATGATTGCTGTCATTCCTTGCTGCCCCATTCACATATAGTGTTCACTGTGACCCCTGAGCACAGCATTTAGGGGGACCCACGACGCACAGGAGTTCACTGAAATGCAAAGCAAATCAAGGCAACCAATTACATTCATGACTAAGTTCCGGGGGGGGGGGGGGGGGGGGAGGGGTGGTCTGACAAAACTGAGAGGCCACGTTTTCTTTTTGAAAGGGAACGTGCTCCACATGCAGACAGAAGACCGTAAAGTTCTAAGAAACACAGACAACTAAGAAACTCACTGTAGCTCTCCTCCCCGCGTTACTTCCCCGTATTAGCCAAACACATACGCTAGAAATCACGACCCAAAGGAAAGAGTGTGATCTATAGTTCCTTTTCCTGTTAGCCCTTCTTTATCCATCTGTGAGTTGAAGGTAGAGTGTTACTTGAATGGACGTACCATGGAAATTGAAAGAAAAACAGTTGAGTTAGCCTTCTGCAGCATTTCCCTCCTTCTGATAGGAATAAAATGCTTATGCGCGTATGGGCTGTAAAATGCAAATTGTGTAATTTCCATGATTCTGCGTAAGTGCTTTCATATTTGTATTTGACCACCGTGCATGACATAAAAAAATGAACCGTCAAATTCATGCTAATAATTTAAATATTTATTTTTTCTTTATTTATAACGTCCTTCAAGAAAAGGAAAAAAATAACATCATGACAAGTTAAGAGAAAGGCCAGAAAAAAGGGAAATTTTTATAAATAGAGACCTCTAGGGGCATGTTATTTTCTGCTCTTTGTTTCTTTCATTTTCAAATGTTTAGTTTTGAGAAAGAGAGAGCACGCTCAAGCAGGGGAGCAGCAGGGAGCAGAGGGAGAGGATCTGAAGCGGGCTCCACAGTGTGGAGCTCGAACTGACCAACCATGAGATCGTGACCTGATCAAGATCAAGTGTCTGCTTAGCCAACTGAGCCACTCAGGTACCTCTCAGCTTTTTGAATAAGAGGATCTACATTTTCATTCTCTTCTGGGCCCTGCCAATTTTATAGTTGGCCCTCGTCGCTCCAGAGTGGTCTGGTTTGTGACCTTGTTCGGTCATTAAGGGGTGGGGTTGGGGACAAATAGAAGGGGATGTGAGGCACTGAGGAACTCCTCAAGCCCCTTCCTTCCTGAGACCCTGTGGATTCCTCATTGTTTCAATGGAGGTCTTCTTTGCCTGTTCGCAAATTATCTCCATAATAGTAGTTTCTATCAGCCTCCCAACCAATGAATGGTCCCAATATTCCTCCTTGTTTCTGGTTTTCTAACTATACATAACCTTAAGTCATCTTTGCTATTGTTACTTCCCATAGAGCAAGTTCAAGTGCTTGTGTTCAATCATTTACTTTCAAAACCATTTCCTTTTCATTCCATTTTTAATCCCATAATTTGAGGTCGCTAGAAGTGTTTTACACATAATAGCCTGCAGAGTTTGATTCTCTCCCTCGCCCTTTTTTCTTGTGTTCTGATGTTGTTCCATTTATTCTTGGGGTATACAGAATTGTAGTCAGGATCTAGGCTTTTGTAGATGTTGTGTTGGTTGCTGCTAGGGAAAAAAGAGAGAGAGAGAGAGAGAGAGAGAGAGAAAGAGAGAAAGAGAGACGTATTACTTACTAATGTTGTTTAAAATTCTCCTAAGAGGCCATAACCAACTGACCAAGATGTCAATAATGTTTTACCCTTGTCTTCAGCCCTAGTGGCCTTCCGTGACCTTTAAGTAAGTCTTTTGATCTCGGCATAACCTCCATCTCTGATACCTAACTTCACACTGCCTAAATTCCTGGAGTCTTAGTATCAGAAAGCGCTAAGGTGTAAATCTCATTCCGATTTCTTTTATCTATGTCCTAACGAAAGCCTTAAAATTTCAGGACAGTCTTCAAGCCTGCCCCCCGCCCCACTGCCGCCATGCCCAGATGTGTCCTGCCCTTTTCTGCCTTACTCTGGACAGTTCAGAAACACCAAGTTGCTTTTAGTTCTTCAAAGGTGCCCTGTGTTTCAAGCCCTCTTATTTGCCTCATGTGAGTCGTTCTGTCTAGAACCACCTTCCTTGTCTTCTCCACCTAGATAAGTACCTTTCAAGCATTTAGTATCATCTCTGGCATTTCCTTTTCCTTCACAACGTAAGTTAAGAGCTATAGGGCTCATGTTAACCTGAGTATCATTCTACTTAGCAAATACTATATACATTCAAGTCATCTGTTTATGTGATTGCCTTCAGACCAAACTATGATGCTCTTGAGGGCAGAGACGTATCTTTTTATTTGCTGCAAGTTATGTAGTCTCTCTCTCTCTCTCTCTCTCTCTTTCTCTCTCTCTCTCTCTATGTATATAATTTTTTTGCCTGAAAAATGAACTGAATTAGATGCATTCTAATCTAATATGTGACACCTCTTCTGGGTATTATTTATGTGGTTCTAACCCAGAGAACACCAATATATGCATAGAAATGATATGCATCAGCATTATTCTCATAGAATTTTTAAAGTCATGGAATCTGAAAATTAGAAAGAACCCCAGAATATCCTACTCAACGTAGTAATCCCCTTTACAAAGCTATTTATTTATTTACTTATTTGAGAGAGAGAGAGAGAGAGAGAGAGAGAGAGAACG
The DNA here is from genome assembly GCF_022837055.1 of Prionailurus viverrinus. NCBI lineage: Eukaryota > Metazoa > Chordata > Mammalia > Carnivora > Felidae > Prionailurus > Prionailurus viverrinus. The sequence goes on along the minus strand of NC_062565.1, from coordinate 121,948,599 downwards.
AGCACAAACAGGGAAGGGGCAGAGAGAGAAAGGGAGATGCAGGATCTGAAGCAGGCTCCAGGCTCCAGAGCCTGATGTGGGGCTCGAACTCATGAACCGTGAGATCATGACCTGAGCTGAAGTCAGAAGCTTAACCAACTGAGCCACCCAGGCATCCCTCCTTCACAAAGCTTTGGTCACTAGTATTTAATTTAATTTTTTTAACCAAGTTTGGGGAATGGGGATTTATATATTTATTTATTTTTGAGAGACAGAGACAGAGCACAAGTTGGGGAGGGGCAGAGAGAGGAGACACAATCTGAAACAGACTCCAGGCTCTGAGCTGCTAGCACAGAGCCTGACACGGGGCTTGAACTCACAAACTGCGAGCTCACGACCTGAGCCGAAGTCAGATACCCAACCGACTGAGCCACCCAGGCGCCCCCAGAATTTTAATTTCTTAGTACTTTCTCAAATCTTTCCTTCTTGAGAAAGTTAACTGCCTTGGTGGTCATTTTCATTGGTGTCCTGCGTCAGTTACAGGATTGACATCTGTTCTTCTCTGACTAGAACAAGCACACCGGATTCCAGGAAACAACGTCCATGTTTTCCAGTTTTCCAGTGTCAGTATCTCCTTATATATCTTTCATACCCGCCTTCCCCCAAACACAACGATCTATAGAGGACGTTAGTCGTCTGATGGTGACAAAAGCCAGCCTTGATGTTCAGATTGGAGATAGGTCGTTTGTCCACCTGTCTAGGGACCCAGCGTAATGAAGAGGGGCCTGGGCCAGGAGCCTCACACATGACTTCTCCTTCATCTACTTCTGCCAGCTCTTTGTGACGGTCAGGGCTTCTTGCCTTCTTCTGTCTCTCTGCCGACTCCCTCTACTGCTGAGATAGACCATGCTTCCTAACTTTGCCAGCTTATTTTGGGAGTCCAAGGAAAAAAATAAACACAGAGTCAAAAGTGCCGTGGCAATGAAGATCTCGTGTTCAGTCTTCTATCCACATTGAGAGTTAATTTTTTATCTTCCTTTGCATTACAGGCTGGTCAGTCCAGATGGGGTGGAGCAGAGAAAGAAGGGCTGTCTGTGATAGATGGGAGAAGGTGTCCTGCAAGAAGAAAACATAGACGAACCAGTGTTGACTTGTGTCTCCATGTACTGATTTAGACTTCTTCTTTTATTTTTTTTTTTATTTTTTAAATGTCTATTTATTGTTGCGACAGAGACAGAACATGAGCATGGGAGGGGCAGAGAGAGGAGGAGACACAGAATTGGAAGCAGGCTCCCGGCTCTGAGCTGTCAGCACAGAGCCCGACACGGGGCTCGAACTCACAAACCGCGACATCATGACCTGAGCTGAAGTCGAACGCCTAACCGACTGAGACACCCAGGAGCCCCTGATTTGGACCTCTTCTTAATCAGAGACCCTATTTCTTGGATCCAGGCTGTTTTTCTCCGAAAAGAAAGTGAATTGCTAAATTATGAAACTAGCACGATGAGATAGAGAGATGTCTTGTCTATGATTTGACTGTGGATTGCTTCCTCCTCCCCACGTTTGTCCTTTAAGAGTCAGAAGTGCTCTTCAGTTTAACGAACAGCATAGCTAATAGAGCCCAATTTGCTTCTGGGCAGTTCTATTGGGCCCATAGCACTCAGGTCTACAGTTAAGTACCACCATTTGTGGCCTGTGGCATTGTGCCCACCGCAGTAACTAAAGCAACAAAGACTTCCTGCTCCTCAAGACTAAGCACACACGTGCTGCAAGGTTCATCAGGGCGGCTTTGTGTTCTTCCCCTAACGTAGCCAGTGCTTCATCAGTGAGCCAGGGTGGCCGGAGGCTTGGATTGTTTTTTATTTTATTTTTAATGTTCCTTCAAGGCTCCAGACACACTGGAGACATCCCGACACAGAATGCTTTGCCCAGCACAATGTGATGCCCTTTACCTAGTAAAAGAGTGAGTCTCATAAAGGTGCTGCCTTCCCCTCAGAACAAACAACGGAAATGCATCAGGAGAGCTCAGCTGCAGACAGAATGCACATCATGAAGCAGGAGCCACCACGGGATTCCTCAGATGAAAGCCGATTTCAATGAACATTGTGTTTCACAGCCGGCTTCCTCTCGCTCTGTAAGAGCTCCAGAAGGAACATCCCACTTGCGTCTGCTGACACAAAAGAATGCTGTGGCTGGGAGATCTTATCAAGCTTTCCTGTGCCCCAGTAACAGAGCTCCAGTTGTGTCTTGTAAGAATTGCTCATTGTTTCATGGGGACGACTGGCTCCTTTGGGTGGGATCTGATGGCATGTCAGGGAGCGGAGGTAGGTGGTGGTGGGGGGGGGTGTGGTGGTCAGTCAGTCACATGACCCAGATTACTGGCTGTGAGGAAGTCAGAGGGAAGAGTAATCTTCAGCGAGTTCTGCTGAAGAGCTAAATGGTTAAACTATTAGAATATACGTGTGTTATTTACTTGCGAGTGTCATCAACAGTGCAAGTTAAGAACCAAAAGGAGAAGTGATGGTCAGAGGTTCTCTGTTGGTGTCAGCTCTTCCTTCTATTTAAATCAATTCGCCTACGGCTGTTTGTTTCTGGCAAGATTGAAGAGAACAAGGGAGAGTGGTATTGACTTAAAACCAAACATCGCTGGACAGCTTAGATGCTAAGTAAGCGTTCTAGCGTGTATGACACGAACCTCAAAAATATAGACTTGTCTGATGAGGCTGAACTTCAGGCTTAAAAGAATCACGTTTATATTTAAGAGTATAAGTTAATACATTGAATTAATTAAATGTGGCCGATTCCAGATCATGTTTCCTTTGCCAAGAAAGTTCACAATAGGGAAGATTGATGGCTACCTGTCTAGCTACATGGAGAGTAGAATTAAGTTTTCTTCTCTTTCCTCTTCCTCTTTCTAAAGGTTTGTTACAGTAATCAGTACATATAAGACATATATAACTGGTAGTAAGACATGCCAAGGAAAAGGGTGGCCGCAAGCTTCCTACAAGGTCAACGCTTGAGATGGACATTGATGATCTTTCCCTTCTGTATCTTCATGGAGTACTTTCTGAAAGGGCCTTTGCCATAAATGTATTCGTATTCAGTTACTTCAACAAAGAAACCCAATTATTCTCCTTCTATTCTACCCAAGATTCTGAGGATCAAAGTATTACCAAGACACCACCTTTGTTTGTAAGATATTGGTTATTAAAATTATTAAATGTTGTAATTAATTACGTATACATTTGTTTACTCTCAGCGAACCGTGAGCATCTTGAGGACAGGAGCTAGATCATATTCATCTTCTTGTCTCCATTGCCCAGCACAATGCCTTGTACATGTTAGTGTTCACTAGATATTTGTTGGATGGATAGATGATGGATGGATAGATTGACAGGTGATAGGTGGCTGGCTGGCCATGCTATAGTGCCTACAGTTACAAATGACTCGTCTACATGGTTCATGTCATGACAATACCTGTTAATCCTCCAGGACTTTATTATCTCACTGTTAGATGCCTAAAATAAAGAGATTTTTCAAGATCACATAGCCCAGCTCCTTCAGTTTACAGCTGAGGAAATGAGACTTAGAGAGAGAATCTCATTTATTCACAGTCCCACGCTAATAAGTAAGAAGCAGGTCTGGGGTAAAATTCAGATCTCTTGCTTTTCAGTCAAATGCCTGCTACATTATGTTGCTTTCCATGACTCATATTTGGAGGCTTCACGGGACCCCGTGGAGCAATCTGTCACTCTTGGCTTATCTGTGAGAGAAAGTGGGGCTAGAGAAAAACCAGGTGAAAGGAGCCTACGGGCTGCCGAATTCATATGTTGATGGTACTGAAGGAAGGTAAGAACAGAATGACTCATCTTTATTCAGGCTGATGTCATTCCGCGTTGCTCTCACAAGACGCCACACTCAAAATTCAGCGGGTGTTCTATTCCCTCCCTAGTCTCCTCGATAACCTTTGGATCTGGTGCAGTCCAGCCCTACTCCGCTGGCCAAAATTTCCATTTGACACAGAGTCGAGCCTTTCAAAGCCCTTTCCAGAGAAGCTCATGCTATCCACCTGACGGTGAGGCTGGACTGCTGACTCTTTCTCTAGATCCTTCCACTGTAAGGACAGGCTCCCAGCGTATCATCTCTGATTGCCTGGATTTCTGTTTCTCTGAATTATGCCCAGTCACACTGCTTCTAAATACTTGTGGTTGACCTGTACTTAAAATGCTTTCATTAAGAACCTAACCTTTGAAGCTATTTTAGAATGAACACATAACAACACAGATGAATCTTGAAATAATTATGCTGCGCAAAAGAAACCAGACCAAAAAAAAAAAACAGTACATACTGCCTGACTCCATTTATATAAAAATCTAGAAAATGCAAACTAATCTTGATTGAGAGAAAGCACATCAGTGGTTACCTGGGGAGGTGGGCAAGGAGAGGTAGAGAGGGGAGGTTGGAAAGAGAAAGGAGTGAATTTTGACAGTGACGAATATTTTACTCACTTGAGTATAGTGATGGTTTCCTAGGTGTATGTATATGTTACAACTTATCAAGATATGCAATTTAAGTATGTGCAGTTTATTTTATGTCAATTATATCTGAATAAAACTATTTTTTTTTAAGAATGCAACCTTTTAAAATCCAACCAAAATACTGTACTGGTCAGGGTTCGATGACAGAGGGAGAAACACTAGGATGTGTGTGTGTGTGTGTGTGTGTGTGTGCGTGCGCGCGTGCACAAGCGTGCGTGTCTGTGCCTGATACATTTATCCCAAGTCCAACCAGAAATACATTAACTTTGCCCCAGAAGAGGATCCAAAGTTCTTTTTTGACTTGAGGTGATGTTCATTCTTAGTGTGATTCTAGCTGATTCACACTTTTCCTTTTTTATCCTATAACTTACATACTGAGATTTTGGGTTAACTATTAGATTAACCCATATTAGATAATAAGGGGATGAGAAAGGACAAACACAAAAATAACTGGTTAAACATATATATATATATGTATATATATATATATATATACATATATACACACACACACATATATATGCACAAATACTCATAATATATATTCGTATACATAGTTATATCAAAATAAAGAAGAAACACTCATAACTATTACAGTACTTATACCTACAGCTGGTCATGTGATCGTAGATGGTATTTATAGCTGCTTCCTCCCACTACCCGTTCCATATTCTCTTTGTCTTCAGCAAAGACTTCAGCTAGTTGTGGCACGAACCAAATCTTCATTCCTGAAGGGTCTGGGCTATTAGTGTCCCTGCTAATTGAGTTGATGTGGCTTCATACAGGGTATAGAGATACTGAGAGACCACCTAAAGGCTTTTAAAATTGGAAACATACTGCCTCTGACCTCTGTGCAGAAGCAGCTCACATTTAATCACCCCCTTTCTTGCCTATTGGCCCAGTGGCACGAGTCAAAGTGTCCAGGTGCACACCAGTTCAACAGACTCATTGTTGGGTCCTCCTTTGGAACTAAGACTTCTAGATCAGTAGAGCCAAATATCATAGGGATGGGAAGCAAAAGTTTGGTGGGTCACTAGGGATAACAGTGAGAGGAACCTTTCCCAAACCACCCTTTGCTTCCAGACCAGGAATCCTGGCTATGGGAGAAGCAGAAATATATATTGGATGATGATTTAGAACACAGTGCATCCCAGACAACTGACCAAAACTGAGTCTTCAAAAGGCCACCCTACCAGTCCATCAAACCAGCTTCTTCTGAATGACGGGGGACGTGGTAAGACCAATAAACTGCATGCCTTCCTTGCACACCAGAAAGTACAGCCTTCCTTGTTCTGCTTCATTTGTTGTGAGATAAGTCACTTGGGCAGAAGCACTGTGTGCGGGGAAGGCATATCTGTGTCCAGAGTAGTACCTATTCCAGTAAGAACAAAGTATGTCCTTTCCATGAGGGAGGTAATCTGATATAATCTAATCAACCTGCCAATAGGTGGCTCACTGGTAGCTGGGCGTGGTGCCATGTCAGGCGCTCAGTGTCGACCTCTGCAGTTAGCAGACCGAGCACTGTGTGGTGGCCATAGCCAGATGGGCCTTGGTAAACAGAAGTGTATGTTGCTGAGCCTATGTATAACTTCCGTCTTTGCCACCAAGGCCACTTTATTCATGAACCAATTGGGCAACGACAGGAGTTGCTGGAGATATCCACGGAGTGGCTCATCCTATCCACCTGATTATTAAATATGCCTCTGTTGAGGTTTCCCTTTGGTGAGCATTCACGTAGAACACAAAATCATCACACGCCATGGCCATTTGGATAGGTCTGTCAATCTATCTTTCCTCTAGATCTCCTTGTCACTAATTTTTCAATCATGACCCATGGGTTAGTGTAGACTCGTACTTCTGAACACATATCCTTCCAAGCAAAATGGACAATCAGGTGCCTGCTCAAAGTTCTATATACTGGGAGTGTTTTCCTTCGCCACCGCCCTTCAGGGCCATCCCAGAGTGGGGCTGTCACGCACACCTGAACATTTTCTTTTCAGCTGGCCGCTTACAAGTGACATCTGCCTATTGTGCAGATTCACGTGCATCCTGGACCTTAGTTTCTTTTTTCTTCCTCCATCACCGAGGAGCTCCCCAAGAGGTCAGAGGTGCAGGTTAAGAGAGAGAAGACAACCAGTAGTAGGGGCCACGAGTAGATGGTCTGCTTATTCATGCAGCACACTTATGCCTTCAGATTCTGCTCAAGCCTGATTTTATAAATGTCTCTCCCATCTGAGAATGAAGTGCTTCCACGCATGCTCAACTTTATGGCTTGGAGGGCCAGACAATACCTAGTGATAAGCAGCGCAGGTCACACCCATGTTCACTTGGTGACCAATAGCTAAGCATCAAACTTCTACCAAAACTAAGTAGCGAAACAAAAGCTATTTCATAAAGGAATAATAGTTGTCCACAGAGGATGGTAGGGCTTTATTCCAAAATCCTCAAGATCTATTCTCTGATCCACCTATTGGAGTCTGACAAAGGCCCTAACCAGCATCCCTCTCTGTCACTGACATTTCAAGAACCATTGAATCTTCGGGATTATATGGTCCAAGAGGCACAACTATTTGGACAGCAGTCTGGACTTCTTGTAGAGCTTTCTCTTGATCTGGGCCCTACTCACAGTTGATACTTTTTGGGTCACTCAGTAAATAGGTCGAAAGAGGCGCCTCAACATAACCTTAGACTGGACCCCTAGACATTTCACTGACGTTGCAGACCCCTGATTTGTATGGGATTTATTTCCTATTCCCAAGCATGCAAATATGTCTTATCTTTGTGTCTGGAGCCACTGCTGCTGCCTGCTCCCTGGGTGCAGGAACCCGAGAAGCTGAATGAGGATCCAGGGGAAGATAGAACCGTTGTAAACCAGGTTACTGCCTTATCCCAGTGAGGTGAGACAAGACATGGCTGCTGCATCACATCCACTCCCCACGCCTTCTATCAGAGTCTTTTTTATAACCCACCTTAGCCAGGAACTCTGGGAAATGTAGTTCCTCCTAGCCAAGCAGACACATTACAAAGCCACCACAAATGCAATTTATAGTAGATTATTATAGTAGATCATTATGGGGTAAAGAATCCAATCTAGAAGAAGAAGAAGAAGAAGAAGAAGAAGAAGAAGAAGAAGGAGGAGGAGAAGAAGGGGGAGAAGAAAGAAAAGATAAAGGAAAAGATCCTGGCATGGCCTTCTTTCCTGAAGAATTCATCTAACAAAATGATTCCTTTTACCTACAAGGCCTTGATTCCATGGAATATCTGTTCTGGCCCTGGGAAGATTATCAAAAGAGAGCTGTTTTCAGAAACACAGATTATTTTTTAATAAATAAATGCCTAACAATGCGAAAATATACTCACAGAGTGAATGTATTTATCAATTACTTTTCCGGAGAGACTAAAGTTTGCTTAGGTTTGAGTTTGTTTGTTTTTTTTAATGTTTTGTCTTCAAAGAATTAGAATTTGCTTTTAAGTTAAAAAGTGTGCTGCAGGCCAACGCAGTTGTAATATGCTTTTGCATTTTAATGAAAAGAAAGTCTCAGAATTTGCTCTCCAAAGCTGCCTGGAATGCTGCTTATCGTGGCGCTGGTGAATGACCATTGTGGTTTCAGAATGGCCTGTTCCTGGAAGAGGAGAGAATTGACTGCCCCAATCTGTGGAAGTGTTCTTGTGCAGACAGCACTCTTTCTCTTGTTTCTGAAGTCTATAGTCCAAGAGAGAGCTGACATCAACTTTTGCCTCTTACCATATGAATCTATGATTTTCTCTCAGAAAATGGTGAGATGATTGCCCTGTGCAAGGAAAGAGCGTGTGTGTATGAGTGTGTGGGACGTGATAGGTTTGCAGGGAATTACAGGACAGAATTCACAACAGAGAACAGCTAAAGGAAAGGACAGTGCAAATGAGACAAAGGGAAAGAGGGTTTTCAAATCGTCCTTCCTTATCTCAAGCCAATTTATGAATTCTCGGTGAAGATATTCGTCCACCCACTAGTGCTGACATTTCTAAAAGTTTCCATCACACAATTAACTCTCAACACCTGCCTCAGACACAGGAATCGGGGAAGACCGCAAGTGGGAATGATATTAAGTGCACAAACAATGCCACCATGGTAGTGACATGATGGGGTCATCCTGGCTAATTTGCTGAATTGAAGGATTAAAAAAAAAAAGATATGTGGTGTCTTTGACATAGTATTGGCTGAATATTTATTTAACAAATACACTTGGATGTTTGAATAAGTAAGAAAAGAGTCACATTTTCTCTTTGTATAGACATTTGGCAAATATTTGGGCAAATATTTGGTCCTATCCAAAAGAATTCAAACCTTTTTACCCCACCATTTTGGTCCTTGATGCTTTAAAATCTCAAGTACAGTTGATCCTTACAATTAAAGCATGTTAGGATCACAATGAACAGAGACCCTGAACAACTGAACAAAGGAAGGAGGGAGAAACATAGTAGAGAGTGGAAAGAATTATGGAAATTTTCCACCCGTGGACTGGACACACCCTTGCGCAAACAAAGCTTTTAGGCGAAGGCTGTATTTTATAAAAATGTGATAGAACACTTGATAAGCCCTAAGAGCCCTAAGAGAATAAGCAATAAATTCTTTTTTTTTTCTTTTTTTTTTTTGATTCTCCAACATTCAGTACCACATGCGGAGCAGTTGAAGGGGAAAAACTTTTGTCATGTTTGTTTCCAAATGTCTATTTCCTTTTTGGAGCCCCAGAAGTCACAGCTACTGTCAAAAGCCAGAGGCTGCACGTCAGCAGTTCTGATCCCGGTCGCTCTTGTCCTAATGTCATCAGTCCCGTCCGCCACCACTAACTGGCCGGCTCTGACATGAGGCGCTGGGCTGGTTGTCACAAGAGAGCTGTCAGGTGCATTTCTCTCCCTCTCTCTCTCTCTCTCTCTCTCTCTCTCTCTCTGTTGGCTGATGCTCTTTCTCCAGCTCTGCAATGTGCTCTGCATCACGCAGGACAAGGCAGGGGAGGCAGATGCAGGCCCTTCCTGAACTTTGTCCCCTGCAGGCATCTCCCAGTGCTTTGTCACTGGGAGCCAAATGACAGAGGTCCCCTGAGAGCACTTTGCAGAAGTGAATACCCAACTTCCTTCCCCCCATGCCTCTTTGAATCACTTTGTCAAAAAAAAAAGAAAGAAAGAAAGAAAGAAAGAAAGAAAGAAAAGCTATAGATTTTTATGATTATGAGATTAAAATAAAATTGCTTAAACTCTGTTGTTTAATATTAAGCCCTCAGATAATCTCAAAGGTGGTCTTATGCATCCGGCTATAGATAAGCTGAATTTTTCTGAGAAATGGTGTAACCCAGAGTTGCCTGGGTGGCTCAGTCAGTTGAGCATCCCACTTTGGCTCAGGTCATGATCTTACGGATTCATGGGTTTGAGCCCTTCATGGGGCTCTGTGCTGACAGCTTGGAGCCTGGAGCCTGCTTCAGAGTCTGTCTGTCTCTCTCTATCTCTCTGTCCCTCCCCCACTCTCTCTCTGTCTCTCTCTCTCTCTCTCAAAAATAGATAAGCATTAAAATTATTTTTTAAAAGTTCAAAAAAATTTTTTTAAAAGAATGGTGTAACCCATGTCTTCCATTTCCTTTTGTATTTGACTTTGGACTGCCAGGCACAGGAACAGCAGTCTACTTGTGGTCACACATTATATGTTACTTTGGTGCTTTACAGCTTCAAAGAGCTTTTACACAAACATGACCTCATCAGGTCTTCAGATAACGCCGATGAGAGGTGGGTAGGGTGGATGGATATTCCGTCACCATTTCTCACAGGAGGAAAGAAGAGTAAACAAGTTATGCAACGTGGCCAAGGTCACTCTGCACTTCCGTGGTGGAACTAGATTCCAACAGAGGCACCTGTCTTTTTTTCTATCTATTTTATCACACCAAGCCACCTCTGAAGGCAAGGTGTGTGCATCACCCTCATTCAACCGTCAGGTTAAATACCTGCAAATTTACAACTGGAGTGTTGTGGTCTCAATAGCTATATTGAATAGGCGACGAATGTTTCCATAGTTTCATATTCTCTTCCTACCATTATTATCATTTTCTTCCCCGGCCAGTATCCTCTGTTTCACATTCATAAAAGCAAAAATATCTTCTTCTATCCCTCTGGTTCTTTTCTCACTCCCTCTCTTTCTCTCCCTTTATCTTCTTATTTCCCCATTTCTCTCTCTCTCTCTCTCTCTCTTTCTTTTGTTTGTTTGTTTGTTTTTTGTTTGTTTTCGCTCATATATTGGGTACTGAAAGTAATACATTACTGGGATATAAGAGAATTAGATTTGCAATTTTACAATTTCACATAACCTCTATAGGTCTCTGCTGTTTTATTTGTAAAACTGTGTTTCCTAAAATAGTGATTTTTCTACAGCAGTGGAGAAAAAAAGGGGGAAATGTTTTTTTTATGCTAATTAAAAAAAAAAAAGGTATACGGTAGGGCACCTGGGTGGCTCAGTTGGTTAAGCGTCCGACTTTGGCTCAGGTCATGATCTCTCCATCCATGAGTTCGAGCCCCGCATCGGGCTCCGTGCTGACAGCTCAGAGCCTGGAGCCTGCTTCAGATTCTGTGTCTCCCTCTCTCTGCCCCTCCCCCACTCATGCTCTGTCTTTCTCTCTCTGTCAAAAAGAAATAAACATTAAATGTATACATATATATATAATTTAAAAAAATTTAAAAATATATGGCTAAAAAATGCTTTTGAGGGCTACCTCATTTGTAAGTTTTCTTATTTTAAGGTTACAGATGAAGTGATCAGACTGCGGGTCTTTGGTTTATAAGTTAACCATGTAGTGATTTGCTTCTATAGCGATTTCCATTAGCCTCATCCATAAGCCATTTTTCATTTGAAATACCGGACAGGTCACCCAAGATTCAGGAAAGAGAGAAGACAGAGTTTTCGCAAGACGATCCTATTTTCACCATTACTAATACCTAATAATTTCTCACATCGATGGCAGTGTGTTAAACTCAGACCTAACAGTCAACACAAAAGCAACAACAAAAGAAAGGAGAGCTGAGATGGTTACTGTAGCCCTCGATTTTTCTGGTTTGTTTTTTTTTTTTGTCAAGCTCAGCCATAGGAGGAGCTGGGGGTGTTTAAGTACTGACTAAAATGAGCTGCATTTAGATCCTGTCTACAAAGGTTCTTCCTAGGAGGAAGCCCTTATTTAGCGTTAAACCCGTGGTTCTATAGACTTCTCTGCTCTGAACACAGCTGCATAATTAGTAATCATCATTAATCATTTCTACTTCTGTCTTTCTATCACCAACAAAATTACAGTAACCTATATTTTTAGTAAACTTTAATTGCAAGTTTAATTTGATAGTTACTTATCGCTTTCAGAAGCAGTTTGCTGAACTGATTACACAAATCTAAAAAGATGTTTCTGAAGATAGAAATAAAGCTTCTCATCAGAAATAAATAAGATTTTCAAAAGAAGAGTATTTTCCTCTTGGGGGAAAGAAAAGGAATTAAAAAGAGGGGACAAAAAAAAAACTTCTAGAAAATCAGGCTCCCAGGCATCTTCTATCTTTAATGTGAAAATGAGCATTCATGTGGGATGGCTTTAGACTACCTATTGGAAAATGCGTATCCAGTAACAGATGTATAATTTATGGAACTCATTGCTTTAAGCAGAGAAGCTTAAGAATGAGGTTTTGCAACTCAGGTTGTTCTCATGAGGCAAACACATGCTAATTATTCAGAATTGAAACCTACCCATGAAAGGGAAAAAGGAAAAGAAACGTAAAGAAATGTTGGAGAAGTAAAATGTTCTGCCTCTCTCAGAACTATTTTCGTATCTCTTTCTGTAGGAAAAGATCAGATGGCTGTTTGTAAACCTCAATAGAGGGGTACCTGGGTGGCTCGGTGGTTACGTGACGGACTCTTGATTTTGGCTCAGGTCATGGTCTCACGGTTTGTGAGTTCGAGGCGTGCATTGGGCTCCATGCTGACAGCACGGGGCTTGCTTGGGATTCTCTCTCTCTCCCTCTCCCTCTGCCCCTCCCTTGCTTGTGCTCTCTCCCTCTCTCTGTCTCAAAATAAATAAATAAACTTAAAAAAATACTGGCAATGTTCTATTATTACCTATGCTGGTAGTGGGTGCCTGTGTGATCACTATTATTCTTTCGACTGAATTTAAATGTTATCCCATACTCTTGTAAATGTACGATTTACGAATTTGATTTTTTTTTCCAAAGAGATGAGTCCATTTTTCTCATTTCAGTTTCATATCTCGAAATTCTAACACTCCTATCTCCTGAAGGTAGCCTCTGCCCAGAGAGAACTATGAAGAAACTCAACATGCAGACATTTCCAGACTCGGAGACAAGGCTGCCAGGGAGCAAAACCTAAAAAAAAAAAAAAAAAAAATAGCATAAAAACCCAGAGAAAAGAATCCCTGGTTGAATGATTTTGAAGAGTTATCATCCACACGTATTGCCTGTCTGACCCTCAAGGCCTTTTTACCAGCGGAGCACAATCTAAGAATATTTGTCAGAACTTCCCTGTGGGCCTCTTCCCCTGTTAAATATGATTCCCTGGGCAAGCCTACGCTTTCCACCTTTGTGCTTTTGATGATCTCATTCCAGTTACCTGCCTTTTCCACCCTCTTGATGACCGACCGTCACAGTTTGACCTCTCCTGGGAAATCACCACGATAACCTCAGTCTGAAGTGTTCTGGCCTTCTCCCCAGCGCTTTAACAACTGCCTATTTCATTCGTTTACCTTGTGCACCTTGTAACACCTGCATTTTCAGCAACCAGATTCCTTTTCCTTCTAGGCCCAGAGCTGGGCTGTATTTCTGACCCTCCCCTGCAGGTAACCGCAGACCACGTGATCTTGTTCTGTTCGGTGGAACGCAGGCACCAGGAGCATATACCTTCTCTGGCCTGGCTCTGACACCTTCCCCCACATCCTCGGCACCCACCTTCCTTTCTCACTAGTGATTGCTTACGGGGGGTCCCAGGGAAGCACTTTTCGAGCTCCAGGGAATTTGCCGGCTCACATCAGGAGTCAGCGTCAGCGAATTTTTCCGTAAAGCAGGAGATGAATATCTTAAGGCTTCTCGGGTACATAAGGTCTCTATTGCTGCCGTCGCTTCTCTAACCCTTTAAAAATGTAAAAATCTGGCTTAGCTTCCAGAATTGGGCCGGATTTGACCTGTGGCCTGTCGTTTCCCAACCCCTCCGCAAGGTGGAAAGATCTTGAATTTCAGAACGTTTATGTGAAGCAGAGACTTCTTCCTCCGGCCTCCTGTCCCCCAGACTCTGCAGCTGACTCACTTGGATTATAATGGGAATATTCATTACTGTGTTCAGCTTTCTCTGAACTATAACTATGGGACCTCCTGGGGTCAAATGCGGTGGAAAGATAATACCCACTTGGTGAACTTGAACTGAGTAGAGTTCCAAATTCAAGAAGCTGGGGCCCATTCACTCCAGTTAGTGTTTTCCACTACAATGTTGTGTATCCTGGAAATATCTTACCTGTTACTCTACTAGGTGTAGTCCTCGTCTAGGAAACCATCATGACTAAACCAATCGGCCGAGGTCAGAGCAGCCGGCTTTAAAACCACAGCATTGAAATCCAGCTGAAGAAATTGCCAAGTGGGAGAGAGAATCAAGAGGAGAATCTGAACGAGTAAACAAAGAAAGAAGAAGGTGTGTGTGTCACCACATAAATTGAACCTGCAACACGTATGGAAACTTCAGGTATATCTGACTCAGAGTATTAAAGTTATCCTAGGACTTATAACTTCCCTCCTTCTCTTCTCTACTTTTCTAAAACAACCCGTATCTGTGAATTTTTTTTTTCTCCTTCTATATTCTCAGGGCTTACTGATGCATAGAACTCACTAGAATAGACATGCTCAGGCAACCTTTGGTAGCCAGTCAGAGTGGCGCAATGAAAGGTTCAAGGAAGAACACGCCTCACTGCAGCCTGGGTCCCTGAAAACGCTTGCCAATATGGTGTGGTTCTCATGTGGGAAAGCACCCCTTCACCCTGTGTCAACAGGTTATTCCCCCTAAAACAGCAGATTGTGTTTGTTTTGACACTGAGTACATTGCGATTTCCTTTTCTTTGCTACACTTGGTCTTAGAAAAATGGTCGTCTATGTTTTGGACTCCCATCTTTTTATCTCTGGAAATACATTCATACCCATATCCTTTCACTGGAATAGGCTAGAATAGATCGTAATTCTCAGCAGCCACAAACAACGGACTCAGAATAGCTTACTTACATGTGAGCTTCAACTCTTCCAGTCTCCTTTAATTATCTGGCCAGTTCGTATTCATAAAATATTCATAACTCATTTAACTCTTCTAGGGTAACAGCATTTCACTCAGACCTCTGAAAATCGTCACTGTGGGACTTTAAGAAGCAACAGAAAACCCAACTGAATATAAACTGACCTCCTTTCTGGCTGCCCTGGTAGATCACAGTTAGAAGCTACAGACTTTATAGTGCCTGTCCCCCCGGCCAGGACCCAATGCTTGGGTCTAAGGCCTCTAAAAATCACAGGTGGGCGTGGTGGAGGGTAAGGAGAGAGTGGCGGGTACCTTTTGCCATCCCATAAGTGAGCGAATGCTGGTCTAGTTTGTTTAGGCTAGTCTAGAATGACCCAAAGGGATAGAGTACACTTGACTTTGTGTTCAATCTCCTAAACTCTTTCTTCTAATGCAATTATTTAAAATATAACTTAATAGAGAAGAGTCAGCTTCCTATAAGTTTCTTGCAATGTTTATTTCATAGGAAACCTTGTCCTTATTTGAATAAGTTTTAAGGATTTGTATCATGATATTCCCCCCCACTCAAAAAAAATGATGAAAAGATGCGCAGTTTTAGACTTTGAATATCTTAAGAGATGCTTGACCCTTAAGTTTTGTTTGAGGAAATTCATAGAAAGCTGCTGTGAAGCAACCATGTTCCTAGAAAGCTTATTTGAGACTCAACTGGGTCAGTTCTGAGGTTATTCTGGGAGCTGGATGCATTTGTTCTCTCTCTGAATCACAATTCTGATGTGTGATTTTACAAGTTCTTGGTCTTTTTCTAAAAATTGACAGGCATATGGAAAAGTTAATAATTCAGTGAGGAAAATATGTTTATGACTGCAAATAACAGAGGTGAAAAAAGGTGCCCTATTTTTAATGTGGATCCTCTTCCTAGGAGTATTAAAAATGCAAACCCAAAATTGACAGAGAAAATGGTGGAAACATTCTTGGCCCTTAAACCTTCTCTGCAGTTTTTCATTGTCATGCAATGTTTTCATTTTCCTTGACATGAAACAACTTAGAGCCCAGCTTTTGATCACTAGACGCTACGCTACAGAACCCTAAAATTTAAAAAAGAAAGAGGGATTTTTAGAAAAATGGGGCCTTGGTGAAATATAGCCATATTTCATGAAAATGGCAATATCTACATTACTTCTAATTTAAAGATAAATTTGAGGATGATTGTCTAATAAATGATACTAATGTCTTTTATGAAGGAGTGGATGCAAATCAGATCTGGTATCTTTCAAGGAGATATGAGTAGGATTTACCTAGCTCAAATACTTTCCCTATTTTCTATAACTCTTTGCAACGATATTCCAGTTATATTTGGAAAGTAGCTGTCAAACCATAAAAGTAGCCTCATAGCCCATAACAAAAATATATCATCTTCAAACTAAAGAGGGATATATATATATATATATATATATATATATATATATATTTTAGAGCATGAAAACTCCCATTCTTAGGGTTGCTTTTCCATCTATCCATAACTGGACAGAAAACTACCTACAAGAAGCCCAACCGCAGGTAGATGAGTTTTGAAGTAAAACATGGATTCGTTGAAACAAAGAAAACCATTTGTGATGACAGGCTTTGCTGTGAGCAATGGAACAGGAACAGGTTTTATCCCCCCTGGGAGCATGGATTTCCTTTGCCTGGAATTCTTTTTCCTCCATCTTTTCATGGCTGCCGCCTTCTTGTGGGGACCTCAGTTTAAAGGTCACCCTTGAGTGATCTTTGTGATCCCTCAATCTAAGTAGGTGCCCTTTTATATAAGGGTCTCTGTAGCACTTATCACCAACTGATATTCTTGGGTTTTGTTTGTCTAACATCCATCTCCTTGCACTTGAAGGGCATGAACTTTGCTTTATCCATGCTATAATTCCAGCATTGAAAGCACCTGCTAAAGCAGGTTGTGGGTTGAATCGTATCTCCTCCCAAAGATGGGTTGACATCCTAACCCCAGAGTCTCAGAACGACATTATCTGAAATAAAAGTTGCTACAGATGCAATTAGTTAAGTTTAGGTCATATGGGGTAGTGTGGACCCTTAATCCCAAAAGATTACTGTTCTATAAGAAGAGGGAGACAAACACACAGAAAACATCATATGAAGACAGACACATGGAGAAGCTGGTTATGTAAAGACAGAGGCAGAGATGAGAGTTTTGCTGCTACAAGTCAAGGAATGCCTGGGGATACCAGAAGCTGGAAGAGGCAAGGAAGGATCCTCCGCTCTGGCCTTGCCAACACCTCAGTTCTCTTTTCAAATGCTGGGGGCTGACTTTCCACCTTTTTAACCAGTGGCTCATATATGCCTTAAAAGCAAAACTAAAAAAAAAAAAATGGGACTTTTTGCAATAAAACACACACACACATATGTGCATATATATATATATATATATTATATATATATATATATATATATAATGTTGTTGTTTCCTTTCTTGTAGCTATAGGAGCACACCTTTGGAGGCACTGGATAGAATCTGACAGCTAAACTAAATCCAATCAGTTTTCAAGAAGAAATTTTCATGGCATTTGCAGATAGGCAGATTTAAAAAGCAGGATGGGGGCGCCTGGGTGGCTCAGTCGGTTCAGCGTCCAACTTCGGCTCAGGTCATGATCTCACAGCTTGTGAGTTCGAGCCCCGTGTCGGGCTAAGTGTTGACAGCTTGGAGCCTGGAGCCTGCTTCGGATTCTGTGTCTCCCTCTCTCTCTGCCCCTAACCCACTTGCATTCTGTCTCTGTCTCTCTCAAAAATAAATAAACATTAAAAAAATAAAAAGCAGGATGAATCAGTGTCAAAATGCTGAAAAAAAGCATTCTGGATTATTAATTCACAAGGTCTACATGACCAAAATGGGTAATAGCTCAGAAACACAAATTGAAAATGTACTCGTTATTAAAACTGATTTTGAGAGATCGCTTTTTAAAAAATCTGTAATCACTTGAAAACCAATCGTGTGTGTGTGTGTGTGTGTGTGTGTGTGAAATCATTAGCATTTGGGAACTAAAAAAATTATGAGGTTTTTTTTTTTGTGAAGATACAACAGTCTTACTATTTATACTGAATATCTCTTTATAACTCCATGGTAAGCATCTGTATTGATCCTATAAGAACACTGTCTTTTGCAAGCACATTGTCCTATTACAGTTTTCTCTCGGTCTCATCTGGACACAATACATAGAACTAAGCACAAAGAAGCATATGGATGTACTGAAAACAAAAAGCAAACTGTGCGGAGTCATGTGCAGGGTCTGAGAGCGTTTCCTATCTCACAGGAAACATACACATCATGACTTGTCATCTATACTGTCTAGCTTCGTGTCTCCTAACTTCTTGGAATAAAACCAAACTAAGCAAAAGAATAAAAATGACAATTATTCTGTGTTTTGGAATTCTAAACTCTTATTACTGGAATCCTAAATCTTTCAACATTGCCGGCTATTGTATTTTCCAATATTAACAGTGTTTTTTTTTATGGCATTTGTGTTTTAATGTAATGCTTCCATGTACATCCCATAAATTACAACTTATCTTAAATGTTACATAACGAAACTGCTAATCCTGTGTCAAGAGGAAAATACTGACTTATTATTCAAATTAACTTTTGTTTTTTATTTCTGTAAATGGCTTACACAAAACCCATTTTCCCTTAAATATGAATTGCATTTTCGATGTAGGCAAATGTAGGGAAGTAAGTGATATGAACCAACCCTTAGTTTATCCTGTGAGTTTACCATTCCTGCCCTCTAGTTGTTGGTGCAATGTTTTCCACATCTGAATACATAAGTTTCAACTTGGCTTTTATAAGAAATCATCCCATACGGGGCCGCCTGGGTGGCTCAGTCGGTTAAGCGTCCGACTTCGGCTCAGGTCATGATCTCGTAGTCCGTGAGTTCCAGCCCTGCGTCCGGCTCTGTGCTGACAGCCCAGAGCCTGGAACCTCCTTCAGATTCTGTGCCTCCTTCTCTCTCTTCCCCCTCTCATGTTCTTCTGTCTCTCTCCCTCTCTCAAAAATAAATGAACATTAAAAATATTTAAAAAAAAAAAAAACCATCCCACACAGAGATAGAGTTCTATTTTTTCAGGTCCATCGCGACTAACGGCATGACCACTGCCGCTTTTCAATTTGTAGAAAATCCGTCATTATCTGCCAAGTTGGGAAGATGTGAAAAGTGCATGACTGTTTTAATGAGAATCACCTGTTCAGTGGCAGAGGCGTTTTAGGGACTCCTGTTAGGTCCGGGGAGAGCTTCTGTATCAGAAGCATCCACACTGCGGAGATTAATAGAATGGTGCAGATACAGAGGCCCGAAGAAATGAACAAAAACCCTTGCTTTTCAAGCAAGACAAGAGTGCCACTTCCAGGCTGCTCACGTGGAATGCGCTGTCACAGGGGAGGTGTGTCTGGAGTAAAGCGTCAAACAGGAGTCGTAGCATGGGGGGGGGGGGGGGGGGGGGGGGGGGGCGGGGAGGCGACGGAGGTGAAACGTCTGTGAAATGGAGAGAGGGTCAGCTAGAAGATCTTCGAGTATCTACTTTCAAAATGCCAAAGCAAAATCAGATTATGGAAGCAAATGCAAAATTATCATAAAAGTTAAGATAAAAGCATTTCGAAGTCACTTTCTGTTTGGAGCAAGCGTTCAGAGAGCACAAATTCGTTCAGGCCAGAAGAAACATGTCAGATTTACCTGATCCAATGTCTTCATTCCACTGGCAAGGGAATAAAAGTGATTTACCAAGCCACTAGAATCCAGAGTTTCTGATGACCAGGCCTCAGTTCCCATTCATAGTGCTTTGAGGAAAGAGGAAATGCGGAATTAACATTATTAAATTCCGTCCATGGACCAGATACATTGATAGATGCCAGACATTGTCATTGTGGTTAAGGGCTAGGCTCCCGGTCAGAATTTCTCTGTGGGAAATTTGTTCTACCTCTTACTGACTGCGTGACTGTGACCAGGTCACTAACGTTCTCTAATTCCTAGTATCTTCACGTATAAAATGAGGATCATAAATGAACCTTCCTCACTGACAAGGATTAAATGAGATAATCCTTGCAAAAGGCTTAACAGCGCTCGGTACATAAATGATGGCTCGGTGAATACTGAATTTAAAAAGATGGGGCGCCTGGGCGGCTCAGTCAGTTAAATGTCCGACGTTGGCTCAGGTCATGATCTTACGGTTGGTGTTGTTAGAGCCCCTCGTCGGGCTTTGTGCTGACAGCTCAGAGCCTGGAGCCCATTTTGGGTGCTGTGTCTCCTTCTCTCTCTGCCCCTCACCCACTCACGCTCTGTCTCTCTCTCTCTCTCCTTCAAAAATAAATAAACAGTAATTTTTTTTTTAAAGAGGGAAAAATACCTTTGCCTGTCATGGGGGTGGAAAGGATGATTCTATGCCTCTTGCAAGTGAGAAAAATTAGGGCTGAATAAAGCTTAGTAATTGGCCATTGAGCTATAAAACCAGAATGTGAAATTGTACCTGTTTGAACACAAACTTCAGGTCGTGTCTGCTATACCACAGTGCCCTTATAAAAGCAGCCACCAGGCACTGGAAAAAATGCAGAGATCATCCCCCTTGAATGCTGGATGCTGTGCTCATGCTGAGTTCTGAAAGCCTTCTGGCAGTTTCCCAGAAATGCTGCTGGTCCCTGAAGCTCTGAACTGGATATTGTCCAGGTGGCAGAAGCCGATGAGAATATTCAGGTGCAAAAACCACTTCAGGTTGAAGTCCGGAGGGTAAGGTTGGCTTCCTTTAGCTAATTATGAGTCCATTCTCAAGAACAGGTGCAGTGTCCTCTCTTCCTGCAGAACTGACTCAGCCCACGCCCAAAATGGCTAAGATCTCGCTCTGTGTCGGCTCTGCCGATAATGTCACCTTGCGCAGGTCACTTACCTCTTCAGGGCTGGATTAGGATAGATTTCCGGCCAAATCTCCGCCCGACTGTCCCAGACTCTTACAGGGAGACCCTGAAATACCTACTTTGTGTGTAAACTTTTCACTGAAGTGAAGCTTAGGCCAGAAAAAAAAAAAAGGTAAATATTGTTAAGCATACGGTACAATTAATTTTCACAAAGCGAACAGAGTCTCAAATCCAGTAATAGAGCAACCCAGTCCAGAAGACAATCACTACTGGTCATTGCTTGAACTAGTTTCCACTCTCCCAAGATAACGACTATATTCCGACTTCTAACATCATCGCTTACTTTTGCTAAGTGTATTTATTTGTTTTGAGAGGGAGGGAAAGAGAGAATCCCAAGCAGACCCTGTGGTGTCAGCGCAGAACCCACTGCAGGGCTCCATCTCACCTGTTCTTTTGTATCTGGCTTCTCTTACCTAACAGTATGTTTGTGAAATTCGTCTATGTTATGGCCTGTAGTTACAGCTTGTTTTCATCGCTATGCAGTAGGCGGTCAACCTCCTGTTTTGTAAATAAAGTTTTATTGAAGCAGGGCCAGGCTCACTTGCTTCTGTATTGTCTACAGCTGCTTTCACACCACAATGGCAGAGTCGGGTTGCAACGGCGACCATACAGTTGTCAAATATTTGCTATCTGGCACTTGACAGAAAAACATTCTTGTACGTGTCTTCTGGTGACATAGGTGCACATTCTACAGGGTGTACGGCATGCGTATTTTTTTTTAAATCTTTGACTTATTCTAATGAACAGACAGGTTTGGAAACTGCTTTAGACAGGTTTAAAGAGTTTAAACCCAAAGCATTTAATTAAACTGTCTTGCCCAAGGTCACACAGAAAATAATTGGCAGGGCCGAGACTGACAGTCAAAACCCTGTTTCTTGGAACAGGTCCGGTTTTCCACTGTGGTTCCTGTAGTCCTTATCTCTAGAGCATTAACTTAGAAGCGTCTTTACTTATCCAAAATCCTTCACAAATATGACTCTCTTCTATCATATCTATTGTACATTTTTTGATAACAGGACGTTCGCCGCCTTCTGAGAATTCTAGAGAAGGAAGGAATTATATAAATCGCTGAACTCAATCCCTCCTTTTATAAATTCGTAAATCAAGGTACAGAGAGCCTAATAATTTTGAGTCTCTTATAATTTGCTAAAAACTTATTTTGACCTTTCTGTTTTTTCCTTTGTATTTGATGCCGTTTCAATCAACTTACAAAAATGATATCTATTCATTTTAACTCTTTATGTATTACCTGTGTATCTAAAGTAAAACTAATATTTTCTCCTTCCCCTTCCAGTTGTATGGTATCTTGCCTCTAGGGGATAACTTTTCACAATTTGTATTTTAATTATCTATATTTAAATGTATAAACATGCATGTAACTGACGCGAGTCCATAACTTTGGTAAAGAAGACACATAACAATTTTTCTTTAATTTAATTTCCAGTTCAAGGCTCCAACCCACCAGTTAGGTGGCCTCTCAGTCCCAGTTAATATGAAACACATTCCCTTTTCCTGTAGAGATGTCTACATTTTAGGGGGTTTTCCATAGTACCGAGGAACTGAGTGGGAAGTGGAACAGGGGAAGTGTGTCCTCCTTGGTAGCCATATTGATATTGAGACATCCTTTATCCTATCTGGGCGTTGGCCACCAGTTCCCACAAATGTGTCGGTCCCTGTTGTCAGACCCCATCAAGCGTGGTAGTTTTGTGCCGAAGCCACGGCAATCTCTGCCAGGCTGCCCGAGGCCCTACCAGACCTGGCTCACTATAGCCATTTCCTCTGTGGACTCTTGCCAGCTTCCTTGGCCTCTACCCGGAAACCGAGGCCCAGCTTTCCTCTGGTCTTAGATCCCACCAGCCTCACTGGAATTTTCCACTTGCCCAGGGTCTCTCTGTGGCTTCTGGCATCAACCTCACTCTTTCTGGCTCATCTCCAGCACTCACTACTCTCCTTTCAATACATTCTTGTCTCTCTCCAAGCTGGGAGCATCTCCTCTCCAACCTTTCATAAGCAACCTTGTACAGTGTTTTATATGCTTGTATTTTTTTTTTAATTTTTTTTCAACCTTTTTTATTTATTTTTTGGGGGGACAGAGAGAGACAGAGCATGAACGGGGGAGGGGCAGAGAGAGAGGGAGACACAGAATCGGAAACAGGCTCCAGGCTCTGAGCCATCAGCCCAGAGCCTGACGCGGGGCTCGAACTCCCAGACTGCGAGATGGTGACCTGGCTGAAGTCGGACGCTTAACCGACTGCACCATCCAGGCGCCCCTATATGCTTGTATTTTTATCTCAGTCAGGCAGTGGAGAGACCCCTCTCTCTCAAACCCTCAAATGTTTGCAAATTTGACTTTCTGGAAATTGGTTGCTGAGATGATTTTTTTTGTCTATGCATATGTCATTGGAAACAATAAGTCTGGAGCAGCCCAAGGGTTTGAATGGGAGTAAGGGTAGAAAGAAGTAAAAAATGTACTCCTAGGAAAAAAAGAAATTATGGTCAATATGTCAAATTATTATCTCACCACAAAAATAGGCACATCTGTAGGGGAATTATTTAACTTTGCTTTTATTTCAAAATTGGGATTATATAATATACCGAGCTGTACATTTCACTTTTTTAAAACATATGTTTTGGACAAATACATGCATACAGATATGTTTCATAGTATCATATGAACAACAGTATCATTGTTCAATTGTTTTTCTTGTTGATGGAGTCCAGGTTATTGTTGTTATTACAAAAAATGATAATAATAGCCAATGTTAATTATGATCTTTAAATTACTAGATAATGTTCTAAGCACTATTTCACTTAATATTAAAAAACCTCCATGAGATAGGTATTATTATTGCTTCATTTTTACAGATGAGAACATTAAGACACATAAGGATTAAATAACTTACTCAGGGTCACAGCCAGTTAGGAATTTGAACGCAAATGAGTCCATTTGGAGAGGCCATGTTCTTACCCATTAAGGGTATGTTTCTTACCCTTATTCTTCATTAAGGTTCTGCCTCTACTAAGCATACTTGTACCTATGTTTACATACTTTATTTTTAGTTCTGTCTGATTGCTTCTCAGGCTTCTGGCTAAGAGCAAGTGTATTTCTGTCTGATAACTGATACCCAGAACTGAGAACATAGACAAAGTTTCTGTGCATTTTTATACCGTGAGAAATGTTGGAAGACCACTTTTGGATGGAAGCAGTTAATTTACAGAACCACTTTTGGTATTCAGGAGTACTGATTACCCCCAAATCTTACCAACACTGGATGTCAGGAGTTGTTTGAGGTTAAGCCATGCTGGCAGAAACACGGCCCCTTCACCCTTACATAATGACCAGGTGTTACAATTTTCATTCCCTCATTACTCATGTGAATTCAAACATCTTTTCCTAGGCTTATTGGCCCTTTGTATTTCCTCTGCTGTGAATTGCCAGTTCACTACTATCATTTTCTAATTAATTTCAAGAGCTCTTTGTGTACTGGGGATATGAAACCATTGTTTTATATGTGTCGTGAATATTGTCTCTTAGAAGATCATTTGTTCTGTGCTTCATAGGGCACAAAAGTTATACATATTTATTTCATTGATTCTTCCTATTTTTTCCTTTATAAACAAGCTACATAGCCATCTATGGTATGAATTGTTTTTAAAAACACGTATTTCTTTATTTGCCTTCAGTTTTCCATTGTGCTAAAGGAAGCTTTCCTCCTTCCATAGTGATACAAATATTTTCCTAATTTTTCTCTAATACCTTTATAGTTTTCCTGGTGTTATATTTAGTTTCTTAGTATGTCTGGATTTTACTTTTGGATATGCTGTAAGACAGGAGTTGACTTTATTTTCTTGTTTATGTATAGCCAATTATCCCAATCCCATTTATATTTACTTTGAATTGTCTGTATAATTAACATTATACAGGCTTCCCCAATGACATCTACTCCCAGATATATTTGGATCTACTTCTAAACCCTATCCTTTTCTAGTGATCTGTCTGTTTGGATTCTGCTTTGATTCTTGTAGCTTCATAATGGGCTTTCATATTTGTTACATGAAATACTTCCTCCCTTTTCTGAAACAGAACTATAAAGTTCATCAGATGTTTTTCTCCTCCAATATTTAATAATAATACCACAGTAGGCTCTGGTGCTGCCTTCTCATAAACTGGTTTTCTCCTGAGTGAAGAAATGCAACTTTTGTAGGCAAATGAAGTACTTTATGTCTGAAAACGCACATGACCAGACATCTTTCAGATTCTGTCAAATCATATTATCAATGAACTGGCCTTGCATTTGGATTAAAATTCACTTTTTTTTTTTTCAGCTTTAGATAATGTCCAAGTTCCAGACAATAGGAAAGTTGGCCAACAGGGAAAAAAGCTGGCAAATTTTATGACTGATAAAGATCATTATCTTCTTCGAATAGAAATAACTGAGTTTAATAATCACTTCACTGAAAAGTTAAATACTTTTTACCCTTACAGCATAATGTTTGTCTTTGGTGGTTCTCCCCTACTATCACAAACTTGATCACTAATTTGTATCCAGCTGTAATTTTATTTTTTTTATTTTTATTTTTAAAAAAAATTGTTTTTCAACGTTTTATTTTATTTTTGGGACAGAGAGAGACAGAGCATGAACGGGGGAGGGGCAGAGAGAGAGGGAGACACAGAATCGGAAACAGGCTCCAGGCTCTGAGCCATCAGCCCAGAGCCCGACGCAGGGCTCGAACTCACGGACCGCGAGATCGTGACCTGGCTGAAGTCGGACGCTTAACCGACTGCGCCACCCAGGCCCCCCTCCAGCTGTAATTTTAAAAGGTATAAAGATATAGAAAGCATCACATGGTTTTTATTTCAAGCTTCACTAGGCACAAGGGAGAGTTGAAATTTATTATTCTCTTTAATGCCAAGATCTTAACTAATTTTATATTAAGCTCCATAGGTGAGTTGGTGCTTATGATTTTTGACTTGGCTATCCTTGTCTGTCAATGCAGCTACATAGGCATATTTCTCTAGATGTAATGCATATCTATGTTCGAGCAATCCAAATAGAACCATTTCGCACAGAGCAAATTACTAATCTATAATTTGGAACTGGCACAGCAATGATTCATGTACTGTAATACCCATTACTGCTTCCTACAAGCTTTGAAAAATTTTATTTTGGGAAGAATTCTGTCTCAATACCCACCACAGTAGATTTTTGCCCTCATTTCCTTTGTATTTATTCTGGGTGGTGTTTGCAAGACGATGAGGATCTATTTTGGTGGTGGACACTGTTCTTTTCCTAGAGGAGGAAGTGAGAGCACCGTGCTTTGTCTCCAGCCCCAGAGCTGTTAAACAGATCAGACAGGGAGCTCTGTCAGCCAGGCTCCAGGAAGGCTTCTCTCTGCTGATGGAACAACTAAACAATTGTTACTATTTACAATGGGCCAAATGGAGAAATATTCTTAGAACAATAAGAAAAGGGAAAGTCGGCCACCAGGCAGGAAAGAAGGTTTTCAAGCAACATCAAACTCAGAGCATATGAATATCTTTTCAATGTAAACACTTCACCCTATCGCTCCTCCAAAGAACAATGCTAGGAGGGCTTGCCATGTGCCAAGCACTTCACATACACTGTTATCTCGAATCCCATATCAACCATACCAGACAAGTATTATCCCAATCTGACATGTAAAGAAACCAAGGTCGGAGAGGTTGTAATAACTTCTCCATGGCTGGTACATGTGGAATTCAAACCCAAACTCGTATAATACAGTTATTGTATTACATATCCCCATACTCGTATCCACCTCTTTTTTTTTAAATTAAGAAGTAGATGTAATTCTTAATGATTGAATCTATACTTGTGTTTACAAAAAGCGCAAGGCAGCGAGCGGTTCATTAATAGCTTGGTGATGTTCCTTTCCTTTTGAGTTTGCCTGAATACTATGGAGGCAATGGGAACCTGAAGAAAATTTGAAAAATGCTGTGTGTGATGGAACAGGCCCCTCCCTTGTCCCACACATTGTAATCCCCCCTTGATCACTCTCAAATTCTGCTGACGATGCAGAGGATGAACTCTTATTCTGTTTACAGTAACTTCAAACCTTGGAGACAAGTGTATAGATTAACAATCTAAATTAATAATAACCATCGTACAAATTTTCAACAGAAGTACTGGGTTATCTACTGGACAAGTATAATATATGCATCTGAAAAATAATTATTGTCAAATATTTGGTCTTCTTTCCATTAGAGTTTTAATATTCCATTGAGTGTTTCTATTAAATGCTCGATCAATGAAGCAATTCCTTATCTTAATTTCACAGAATTTACAATAGGAGAGGAGGGAAAATAATGGATTTAAAAGTGAGATGTCCATTGGGTTGTTTTTGGATATGTAGTAATATCTTAGAACAAGTCAATAATTGACTTAATGAATGACTTTTTTTTTAATTTAATTTTTTATTTTTTTTATATTTATATCCAAATTAGCTTCTAGTGCAACAATGATTTCAGGAGTAGATTCCTTTGTGCCCCTTACCCATTTAGCCCATCTCCCCTCCCACAACCCCTCCCATAACCCTCAGTTTGTTCTCCATATTTATGAGTCTCTTCTGTTTTGTCCCCCTCCCTGTTTTTATATTATTTTTGTTTCCCTTCCCTTATGTTCATCTGGTTTGTCTCTTAAAGTTCTCATATGAGTGAAGTCATATGATTTTTGTCTTTCTCTGAGTGACTAATTCCACTTAGCATAATACCTTCCAGTTCCATCCACGTAGTTGCAAATGGCAAGATTTCATTCTTTTTGATTGCCGAGTAATACTCCATTGTACATATATACCACATCTTCTTTATCCATTCATCCATCAGTGGACATGTGGACTCTTTCCATACTTTGGCTATTGTTGATAGCACTGCTATAAACATGGGGGTGCATGTGTCCCTTCGAAACAGCACACTTGTATTCCATGGGTAAATGCCTAGTAGTGCAATTGCTGGGTTGTAGGGTAGTTCTATTTTTAGTTTTTGGAGGAAACTCCATACCGTTTTCCAGAGTGGCTGCACCAGCTTGCGTTCCCAAATGAATGACTTTCAATGAATGATGAAGTTACTGGTTTTCTAGTCACTTCTGGAATAAAAACACAAATGATTTTACAATGTTTTGCTGACTTCTTCATAGGTTTCGTTGTGTCCCATCTAGGCATACTTTACACCTAGGTGGACGAAGGGGCCGTATGTATGGTATTATGTGTAGCTCTTTTCCTCAGTGCTGGGCACCACACCCCCATTAAGATTTCCTGGCCTTTCATTCTTACATTGACCTCCCCCCAGTTTTAGGATTATCAACCTCATGCTCCCTCTGTCTCTAGTTGATAACATTCTTGTGGATTAGTTTGTCGTTCACTGATTACTATCACAGAAAACAGGATTCTGGGGAGGGGGGGAATTAGATGGAAGACGAGACAAATGTGCTGTGAAGCTAGGATGGTGAAAGCGTAACAATGGCATCTGGAACTCTGCTAAGGGCACTAAACCTGTGGAGGAAGATGGAATAGAATGGAGGAGAAAAAGAAAGCGTTACAAGCGAAATGACTCCCCAAAGAGGAGGCGGAAGGCTTCCTCATTCTTCTGCCTAAGGTTCCCTGAAGTCGACCGCAGGTGGTAAAATGATCAGTTTACAGGACACCCCAGATCTTAGCATGGCTGCCATGCCTATTGTCCTCTTCAGAGGGAAACCACTAAATTCACAGCCCCCAATGAGGAAGTTACTCTAGGAGGTTCCTCAGGCATAGGTGGCTATGTCTCGCTCCACATCACTACCCACAGACAATTCTACCAGGGTGTATGCCTAACCCAAAGGCAGCCAATCTAGTCAGACCAATAGCCTCTGAAGTTGTGCCCTCTACGGATTATGGTGATTAATGGGACAACCCAATGCTCTCTCTTGAGACTCTGAACGTAAGTTACCCAGTGAAAATAGATGGTAGTAGAATATAGTTACATACAGAGAATACCTGAAAGAAAGCAAGGGCATAATCTAGTCATTACCACCATGAAGAATCCTGACTCCCTGTTTAGAACATAGGCTATATTCCAGTCTCCATGGGAAACTCTTGTTCTCGTGATTCCTAGTTGTGAGGCTTCTTTTGAACTCTGAGTTAGATTCTAAATGTTTCAAGAAGAAAGCTGGTCAAGATTCCTGTTTTCTTTATTTCCATAAGTGTCATTCCAGAGACCATTATACTTTGTCCCTGTCTCTTGAGGTAGAATGAGTAAATCTCTCCTTTGCAACGAAAGAGGCCACATAAACAATTATCTAAAATATCTCACTTATATCTTTTTTCTTCTATGTAAGATACCAGGTTACATAAAGCTTTATTAAATGGAACTTTTCCAGTTGTCTTAGTTCAACTTGAAGTCCAATGATGAGAAAACTCAAAGTTCACCAACTGATCTGTTTTTTAATGTATATTTTGAGAGAGAGAGAGAGAGAGAGAGAGAGAGAGAGAGAGAATGCATACACACAAGCAGGGGAGGGTCAGAGAGAGAGAGAGAGAGAATCCTAAGCAGGCTCCATTCTGTCAGAGCAGAGCCTGACATGGAGCTCGAACTCATGAACTGTGGGATCATGACCTGAGCCAAAATCAAGAGGGTTGGAGCAGGGAGGGGACCTACCATAAGGAGAGACAAACAACTCCATAGCTGGTTGGCATGTGTTGAGCTGCAGAAGCCCCCAATCACAAAGGTGGAACAGGGCAAGAGAATCTTAGGAGAGCTTCACATGGATCTCCTGTGTTTGAGGTCATTGCAAGCATGGAGTTTGGCATTACTTCCTGCCTGAAGAATTCTGCAGGAAAACAGGAAAGTAGGCACCGGCCATCTATACTGGGGCAGCAACAGTCTTGCAAGTGACCATTGTCTTTTCTCCAGTACATCATTGGTGTTTCAAGTGATCTTCCTAAAATCTCAAATGAAATTTCATTATTTCTCTACCAGTTTGTAGGTCCTGGGTATCCACAGCATAGGGCATTAACTCCTGCAAGTGGCTCATGAGCCCTGCATGACCGGTAGCTTCTATCACTCCAACCTCACCGCATCAACCCACCCATTCCCCCCCCCCCCCATTTGGCTTGTTGAATGCCTACGCCTACAAAATTCAACTTGCATCACTTCTACAAAACTTCCACTGCTCATCCTCAGGTTGAGTTGTCCACTCCCCCTTATTATGTTATACTTTTTCTAGAGAACCAATAGCACTCTTTTGTATGACTTTGTTTACTTACCACATTTACCCCTTCTGGACTGTAATTTACTTCCAGTCAGAGAACTCTGATTTACTTCGGCATCCCCAAAACATAGCTCAGGACCAGGACATAGAAAGTGCTCAGTTGATGTCTTTCGCGTGAATGAGTTAATGAAATGTCTAGGAAAAAAAAAAAAAGTTCAGGTCTTTGGAGAAATAGCTGAGAAGAAAGGAATTTCAAGCCTTCTCACTATTTCAATATTTTCCACTTTATCTTTCTTCTCCTTCCCAATTTGTAATTTTTATTTCCCCATAGTACAAAGCAACAGTTCTCATAGTAGGGTCTGCAGACCCCTAGAAGTCTCCAAGACCCTATTAGAAAGTCTATGAAGTCAAAAGTATTTTCCTGTATTAGGATCTGCTTTTCTCACCATTTGACATTTGCACCGATACTGGTGCAAAGGCAGTGGTGGGGACCTTTGCCTGCTGCAAAGCAGTGGCGACAAACTGTATCATCAGCTATCGCAACATCCACACACCATCATCACTCAGCTTTAAAACAGAAAAAAAAAATGGGAATGCAAGCTGGTGCAGCCACTCTGGAAAACGGTATGGAGGTTCCTCAAAAAACGAAAAATAGAACTACCTTACGACCCAGCAACTGCACTACTAGGCATTTATCCACGGGACACAGGTGTGTTGTTTTGAAGGGACACATGCACCCCCATGTTTATAGCAGCACTATCAATAATAACCAAAGTATGGAAAGAGCCCAAATGTCCATTGATGGATGCATGGATAAAGAAGATGTGGTATACATACACAATGGAGTATTACTTGGCAATCAAAAAGAATGAAATCTTGCCATTTGCAACTACATGGATGGAACCGGAGGGTATTATGTTAAGTGGAATTAGTCACTCAGAGAAAGACAAAAATCATATGACTTCACTCATATGAGGACTTTAAGAGACAAACCAGATGAACATAAGGGAAGGGAAGCAAAAATAATATAAAAACAGGGAGGGGGACAAAACAGAAGAGACTCATAAAAATGAGAACAAACCGGAGGTTGCTGGAGGGGTTGTGGGAGGGGGGATGGGCTAAATGGGTAAGGGGCACGAAGGAATCTTCTCCTGAAATCATTGTTGCACTAGATGCTAACTATTTTGGATGTAAATTTAAAAAATTAAAAATAAAATTAAAAAAAAGAGACACTTTTATTTAAGAAAGCCCTAGATGTAGCAATAAATGTTATTTATTTTATTATATCTCAACCTTGGGGGTGATATTCTGTCTAATACAATAGAAGAATACAAATACACTAACGCTGCCCACAGTGGTGTGAGTTGTCTCAAGGAAAGGCACCTGAGAGAAAAGTTGCAGGCTGAACTAGTCCTTTTTTTTTTATTAATGGAACACTATTTGTACTTGAAAGAACAACCGACAGACAAACTGTGGTTCTTCAGGCTATGGCATCTGGCAGACATTTTCTTGAAAATGAACAAAGTATGTCTGTCATTTCAGAAAAAGACTTGGCAGTATTTGTTGTGAATGATACAGTTTGAACTTTCAAGTGAAAATTAGAATTTTGCAAAATTTGTCGCTGCCATTTTGAGCTTGACAGCTCTCCAAAACTCACATATTTTTTGGTTCTGATGAGATTGGTGATGGTGTTAACAGATGTCATTTTCTTGATATAATATAAAGACACGTATAAACATTTATAAAATCTGCGGATCTCTTGAACCAAGTTTTCCAGATGACCAATGCTTAATATTACAAAAACCATGAGTCACATGTTTGTTTAAAATGCAAGGTACATGAATGCATGGTGTCGTTTTTTAGATGAGTGAATTTTAATGTAACAGCATGCAAATTTCATTAATACAATTTCTGACTTCATGTTGCAACTAACCTTTGAGAAACTACCACTTGATGGGGCTCCTGGGTGGCTCAATAGATTAAGCATCTGGCTCTTGATTTTAATTCAGGTCGTGATCTCATTGTCCGTGAGCCCCATGTAAAGGACCCTGCTTGGGATTCTCTTTCTCCTCTTTCTCTGTCCCTCTCCCCACTCACATGCACTCTCTCCTCTCTCTCTCTCAAAATAAATAAATAAACTTAAAAAAAAAAAAAGAAACTACCACTTGTTGAGTTTTGATATAGTATCAAAGAAGAATATCCATAATTACCTAAAACTCTATTAAAATATACGTTCCTTTGGGGCACCTGGGTGGCTCAGTCAGTTGAGTGTCCGGCTTCGGCTCAGGTCACGATCTTGCAGTCTGTGAATTCAAGCCCTGCGTCGAGCTCTGTGCTGACAGCTCAGAGCCTGGAGCCTGCTTCGAATTCTGGGTCTCCCTCTCTCTCTGCCCCTCCCCCACTCATGCTCTCTCTCTCTCTCTCTCTCTCTCTCTCTCTTTCTGTCAAAAATAAGTAAACACTAAAAAATTTTTTAAAAAGAAAGGTAGGTAATTCTAAAGAATGACCATATTTATGCTTTCATTGCCAAAAAAAAAAAAAAGGTAATAATCAGATACAAGAATTTCAGAAATGCCCAAAGGAAATTTCTGTTTTAAAATTGAGACCAAAGTTAAAAGTTACGTTTGGAAAGTATAATAGAGATCCACATATCCAATATACTTTCTTTTAAAAAAAAGTTATTTATTTTGAGAGAAAAAGAGAGCAGGAGAGGAGCAGAGAGAGAAAGAGAGAGAGAGAGAATCCTAAGCAGGTCCTGCACTGTCAATGCAGAATCCAATGAGGGGCTCAATCCTATGAAACATAAGATCATGACCTGAGCTGAGAATAAGAGTTGGACCTTTGAGCCATCCAGGTGCCCCTACCCAAAATACTTTCTGGCATATTGATATCTTAGCTAGGAATCCAGCATAGCCTATGAATGCAGAATCAGCTATTACGTTATATTTATTTAACCTAATAATATATATATACTTATATATATTTATATTTATATATAATTTATATATATTTATTTATATTTATATTTTTTAAATGAAGACAATAATTGCATAAACATGTATAATTATTAAAAGTGCAAAATAAGCCATCTAATTTGAATTGATTGCCTTTCATATTTTGAAAATATGTGTATTTTTTAACGTCACCAGATTCAGTTATAAAAGGACTGGGAATTAAACAAACACCTTGTTTGCATTGTTATATACAGTATTCAGAAAACAAAAACAAAACTAAATTTTGAAAAGTCATGTGACAGGCAAGTGCTTACCATTTCTTCAGAATATTTGATAGTATGATAGTATAATCTTTGAGTAAGATTATAATTGGGTGAAAGTGGTAGCTTAAGTTTCAAGCCAAAATCTATTAATTACATTTAATTTCAACAATGAGTGGTCTGAATTATTGGGCTTCCAAGATCTATTCTGTCAGATATTACTTGATATAGGCTATTATCTCTGACTTAAAATAACTTCATTATTAAGATTTGTGTCGGGGCGCCTGGGTGGCTCCGTCAGTTGAGCGTCCGGCTTCAGCTCAGGTCATGATCTCACGGTTTGTGAGTTCGAGCCCCGCATTGGGCTCCATGCTGTCAGCACAGAGCCTGGAGCCTGTTCCAGATTCTGTTCTCCCTCTCTCTCTGCTCCTCCCCCACTTGTGCTCTCTCTCTCTCTCTCTCTCTCTCTCTCAAAAATAAATAAACATTAAAAAAAAATTTTTTTAACTTTTTTTTTTTCAACGTTTATTTATTTTTGGGACAGAGAGAGACAGAGCATGAACGGGGGAGGGGCAGAGAGAGAGGGAGACACAGAATCGGAAACAGGCTCCAGGCTCTGAGCTGTTAGCCCAGAACCCGACTCGGGGCTCGAACTCACGGACCGCGAGATCGTGACCTGGCTGAAGTCAGACGCTTAACCGACTGTGCCACCCAGGCGCCCCCCAAAAAAAATTTTTTTAAAGGTGTGTGTGTGTGTGTGTGTATGTATTAAGATTTTGTGTATTGCATATATATATATATAGTATATGTGTATATATACTATATATATATAGTATATGTGTATATATATATATAGTATATGTGTATATATACTATATATATATATATATATACACACACCATATATATATGGTGTATATATATACATTAAAAGAAATATCTGACATGTAGCTTTTGTATTTTGGTACAATATTGATGAATGTTTTTCATTAATAAGTAAGTGTAGTTTATTTATTTATTCATTTATTTATTTATTTTGAGAGAGAGAGAGTTGGGGGGCGGCAGAGAGAGGGGAAAAAGAGAGAATCCCAATCAGGCTCTGCGCTGACAGTGCGGGGCTCAAACTCATGAACAGCGAGATCTATCTCAGCCAAAATCAAGTCAGATGCCCATCCTACTGAGCCATCCAGACGACCCTAAACAGGTGCCTTTTGGAGAACAGAGACCCTCACAGACCTGGAGGTGCTGATTTATTGTTTTTATTACTGTAGTTATATTTCTTATACAAGTGAAAAACTAAAATAAATTTATGAAATAACTACATTTACCAAATACAATAAAATCCAAGTTAACTAAGAAAGTAGGATACCATCAGTGATGTGGCTTTGCAGAAGTTAAGCCACTGCCGGCAGCCAGCCAGTGGCTCCCACTTCTACAACAGAGCTCTTTTGGCTTGATATGCAGATTTTACTACTATTGAACTTTCTGATGGCTATATTCCTCATGAATTCTTGTTTTAATCAAACTGCAGCAAAACTATCCTATGTACAGGATACTATGATATTACTGTTCTTCATTCATAGTCCTATTAGCCATAACTCTTCTTTTTGTTTTGTTTTATTTTTTAGAGAGAGAGAGAGAGAGAGAGCGCTTGTGCATGAGTGGGGAAAACAGAGAGAGAGAGAGAGAATGTCTTAGGCAGACTCCATGTTCTGTGTGGAGCCTGACACAGGGCTTGATCCCATGACCCCCGGATCATGACCTGAGTTGAAATCAAGACTCGGACACTCAACTGACTGAGCCACCCAGGCGCCCCTAGTCAGAACTCTTGAATTCAGTGGGCACTAGATTCCGGTGACCATTCTTATTTTGACAGTAACCACCCAAATAATTATTTTTATTATCTTTAGGAATGATAACATAAAAACTTAAAATTTTTGTGCAAACCCTAGAGTGACCTCTAGAGTGTGTCCTCAGAGCTCAGTTTAGGAAACAATGCATCAGATTAGAAAGCCTTGTCCAAAGCTGCAGGAAATACCCTGTCTGCAGAGAACGTGCCCAGCGGTGGCTATATTCTTGAAGCTGGAAATATACAAGCTTTTCAAAGCCTTCAGAGCTGGCCTAGTGAAAGGTCACAAGATAGAGAAGGCACTCCTTGAAAGAAGATCCTTTATTTTGGGAAAGTGAAAGTTTGCACATTGATTTCCACTCTCCAAGAAGGAGCTCTATACCTTTCTCCATTAAAAATAGAAAGTCTCCAGAACTTTAGAAAGAACAAATAGAAAGTCTCAAGAACTCTTTTATTTGCCAATTTTTATGAAATCAGTAGTTACCATTTTATATAAAAGATTGGTTTTTTGATTATTTATATTATTAGATTATTTATTTTATAATTGTTTCGTGTTTTATATAAGATTCTGGCAACATTTGCCCTACTCTAAAATCTAGAGCAAGAGTCAGCAAACTATACCAACTGTGAGTCAGATTTAGCCCACTGTCTGTTTTTGTACAAGTATAAGTGAAGAATGTGTTAAACATTTCCAAAGAGTTGTTTTAAGAAAGAAAGAAGAAAAGAAAGAAAGAAAGAAAGAAAGAAAGAAAGAAAAGAGGAAGAAAAAAAAAGAAACCCAATATGAAACAGAGAAGGTATGTAGTCTGTAAAATACAAAATAGTTACTCTCTGGCCCTTTACAGACCCACCCCGGCTCCAAAGCATTTTTTACTTTAAAAAAACAATTGGTCATATCTTGAGGAAGCATTGATAACATTCATATTCTGTCCTCTTTCCTCTTGATCCTCTTGTTTCTTTGGTCACCTTTTCCGCACTATCATATTTAAAGCTTTTCATATATGGCTGTTTGTTACACGAGTTTGACCATTCAGTCTGTTATTTTAAAAACAGGTGATAAGGTGATTAATCCTCCTATTTAAAAATAAAAGACTACTAAAATGAAATTGCTTTCAGGTTCATTTCCCTATGGGTCAGTAAGTCTTGAGAAAAAGGAAACGTGACCTATTTGCCTTAAATGCCAATATTCAAATGAAGCTGCTCTTCAATCTTTGTGATTTTCATTCTTTTCTTTAATAATAATTAAAAAGTGGGTCACTAGTGTTCACTGAGTTTGGGAATAACTTGAATGTTTAACCTGAGCTCAGGGCTTCCCAGATGGAGCAAGTAATTGCTAAACTCAGCAAAGAACAACTGAGCGTTAACCTGATTTTCTGAATCTCTTTTCTCAGGAACTAAAGCATGAAGAATATTTGTTTGGTAAAATCTAAATGGCTTAATACTCTCTAAGCCTACAGAGAAATTCACTTTCAGAGCTGCAAATGGTTTATAAGCTTCATTAATAGTCAATTTTAAGTATGATTAAGTGCTCAGGATATTAAGTACCCAAGAATTACTTGTTGGTTAATGACGATCTCGTCTACCTGACTCAGAGCACGCATTTAAATAGCCCAAAAAATGTCATAATAATTGCTCACTTAGGAAATAAAATGTGGTGGGTAAGTATCTGGATTCTTTGTCATCTTCCACAGATCCTTTTGGAAAGAACATCCGAACCTAAGTCCAGAGAAAAATCCTGTCGCTGAGGAAGGCATCAGGACACAGATTGCTGGTGGCAGTATTTGGTCAGGAACACTGCATTTGAAAGACTAAAGTGAATTGTGTTTTGTTCCCTGAAGGCAGATGGGTACTTGTTAAGAGCTTCCTTAAGCACGAAAGTTAGGATCCCTGCCACATTTTCCACCCCCTCAGTGTGTTCGTTTCTTCCATTCGGGAGTCTTCTTCTACAAGATGCAGGAGAGGGTCACCAGGAGAGGGAAGCTCTGGGGCAGGCTTGGTGGTCTAAGGACTCGATCAGCATTACAGTGTGTGCTGACCTCAGGCCCAGGGGGTGAGCCTGTCATCACCAGAGACGCCTTGCCCCTTAAGGAATGCTGATCCAGAACTTAGCTCGGGAAGCCCAGGCAGTCACTGGGGCTGCACCCCGCACACTTCTGGCACATCATCACGTGCCACACCTCTTTGGCGCTAACTATTGCCGGCTAACGGCTCTGTAAGGACTTTGGGGGCGGTTGTGCCTTCCTGGACTCTGGTCAAACTAGTAAAGCTGACGACAGAAAGGGCATTGCCTTCCTCAACGCTAGCAGAATCCTGCTACCCGTTTTAGTAATCCTTGTCTGCAAACTCAAGGCATGATGCTGGGGCCACTGTGGCCATGGTGGCCGCCCTCACTGGAGTCCCGCCTGCTTAGGCTGCCTCTGAGCTCCATTCTTGGCCCTGATCCTTAGGCTGGCTCGGACCTGAGTTCCGACACACCCAGCCCCTCAGACTTGATTCTTCCAAGTGTGCATGAATCAGGGCAGCTGGGATCTCTGGATCTTAAAGCACTCTCCCCTTTTTCCCCTCCTCCCCCACCTCCACCCCCTGAATACACCCCCACCCCATGACCACACCCCCACCTTTGCCCCTGATGGATCTTGACCTCTGGTGCTCTCCAAGCAGCGAGGCAGCTTGAAGTCTGAACTTTGGCTTGCGCCCTAGAATTCAATCTTGTCTCCCCCTCAAGGCTTAATGTTCCTACATTTGTTTTATAAACTTCCCCTCCAGCTCTGAGCTATGGCTCTGCCCTGGCCTGCCTGTTACATTGGCCACACAGACAGCTGGCAGAGCCCTTGAAGTCAGTATCTTCAAGCCTGTCCCTCAAGTTTGCTCCAGCTATTTCCATGTTCCCACACAAGTAGGGTGAGTAAGCAGGCTAAGACAAGGCTTGGTGATAGAGTTATATAGATATTCACTGGAAGTGAGACAAGCCTGAATAAAGATCATCTCTTTTACCTGGCTCCTTCCATAGATGAAAAAAAGGTGGGCCAAAAATAGTAACTGACTTGGCCAACATTATTATGGTTAAAATAGAGCAAAGTTGGAACCAGAACCTTGCCTCCTAGCTGGGTACAGTATTCTCCTCCTTCGTTCATTCAAAGAGCATCCATTAAGTGTCTGCTTTAGGCCACATGATTACAATTTAACAATTCTTGGGTATGTAATAGCAGTTGGAAAGAAAAAATATATAATAAAAAGTAGCTGTCTTAAGGAACATTCATCTGGTAAAAAAATAAATAAGTGAATATATATTAAGCTTTTTGGAATAATCCGAAGTTACTGACGCTCATGTGGTAATAAAGATATATGTATAAGTTTTCATGAAATTTGGAAATAAGACCTATCAATTTGGGCTATGATTCTCAGGGAAGACTTATGTCGGATGGCACAGAAATTAAACTGGAAAGCAAGGTAGTTTTTAGATAAGTTGAAAGTGATAAGAAGGGTTTTGGGGTAGGAGAAATTAAAGGGTTTTTTTTGGAAATCGGGAAGAAAAAGTGATATAGTTTGTGCAGAAACAAATTATTGAAAGCCTTGGGAGAAAAAAAAATAATAATCAAAAAGTGTTCCACAGGCACTGGGGAGTCACTGAAGTGTTTATGTAGGGGAGCATTCATGAGGAAGGAGGCTTCAAGAAGAAAGATCCAGTAACGCTACGCTGGGAGGCAGTGGGCATGGAGGAAGAAAACAGGAGGCCAGAATCGGTAAGGCAAGTTACCGAGCTATTAAAATAACCCTCAATTATAGAAGATTCTTAAAGAAAATCAGGTATATCATTTTCAAGTACTTGGAATAATGTGATCTCATGATTAAAACATAACTGTCTCCTTCCGTCCTGACAAATCTGCTGAAGCAAAGAATTTAGATGGTGTGTTCCTACCATGAGGCTTTTATAGAAATGGATGAAGGTAATGCTCAAAAATAAATTGTTCTCAGATTAGGCGAACCACCTACTCCCCAAACAAAACTTCTTTTTTATCTATAATTTGTGTTAACATTTCTTCACAGCTGGTACAAAATTAAACAAGACTAGTTTATGCTCGCATAACTGAAAATTCTCCATGAGTATATTCTATGTTAATAAGCACTTGCTACCTTATCAGGAGTTTAAGGATACAAAACAACAGCCTCAACAACAACAACAACAACAACAACAACAACAACAAGTACAATAGTGAAATTCACTCCCAGCCCCATTCCTCCAGGGCCAACTGTTTTTTCCTTTTCCTGTGTTTTTTATTGCCTAGGTTTTCTTCATGTGTTGCTGTGTCTCTGTTTATGACAGTTAAATTAAGTTTACCCGTAATAATAGACGTAGTAAAACTGACTATCTTTGCCCCTAGCATAACCACAACTATCTTATTTTTACTAAATGAGAAATGCTGGTTGTTAGGTGACAATATGAGGTAGATGGACACTGGATTTCCCCACCTCTGAGCTCTTCAGGGCTAATATCATACGGTGGTATTTCCTACAGAAAACCGGGTTAAATCCGGCAAAGTGCTATGTCGCTCACCCTCTTCTCCAACTAGCTGACCGAGTGACAAAAGGCAGCAGGACAGTCCTTTCTTTGTGCGTGTGCTTTTGTGTCTGTGTTTCAATGGCCAAGTCAGACACTAATCTCTCCAGTGAATTGAACATTAAGGAGGTTGCTGTCCCTGCATATGGATTTTGAAGACATTAAACTGTGGCTATTTATTTCTACTATGTTTCTGAGATCTAGTCATCGGTATTGGAAGGGAATGTTTTAATATTTACCCCGTTAATATTCGAATACGGTTATATTCAGAGTCTAGCTAGATGGACTGGAATTGTGCACTTGTTACTGATCAAATCACTATCCATGATGAACCAGATTTGCCTGCCTGGAGGCCATGTTCTAGGATGGACTGCATTTATTCAGAGGTTTTGGGTTTGTTGATTTTAATAGCTCTTGTTGGCAAAAGCTGAAACCTGAAAATTATCCAAACTCGCTACCAGAGCGTAGCTAGAGCTCCAATTTGGTGAGGAAAGCATAAAGAGGTCTTGATTCCCAAGGACCTTTTGTATCTCGATTTACATAAATTTACATAGGTATCTTGATTTTTGCTTATGAGTTACAGGAGCTAAAATGAAATTAGGTAATATTGTTTCCAGCAATTATAGCATGAATACATTCTATAAAGGAAAAATGAATTCCCCCAAAAGAAAAATTTTAAATCCTTGGTATAATTCCATTACAGCAAAAATCTAATACTATCATATCTGCCAAGAAATTCGTTCCACTGCCAAAATGACTTTTGTGATATTTTTAAAGAACTAAAGTCTATTTTCATAGTTCCAACATTTATTCCATTAACTCATACTCCATGTGATGGTTATTCCACAAAAATCAAACCGAAAATTCTGTGTGCAGGAAGATATTGTTATTGTTGTTTTAATGGTCTCCACTGAGCATTAAAATACTCACTATCTTATGTCAGGTTTTAGAGAGAGATCAGCATTTTATATAGAAGCAGCTTTTGCTACAAACTAATTTCTTCTGTGCCTTGCTTTCCCAAGATTAAATATTCTCTGTCTGAAAAATTGTTTCTCAATAATAATGGTAATAAAAAATAATTTGTATTGGGGAATTTTCCACAAAGTATATCTCAGTATATTCTCATAAAATCTTGTGAGGTAGCAAGTATTCTTTTATTTTTTGATGGGTGAGGACATTGAAGGTCAGGTGAATTAAAAAGTCTTTTTAATTCCTGTAACAAGTCAATGGAAAACCCATAATTTGAGTTCATGGCTGGTTTCCCGGTACATTGTTCTTTTCATCAGCCTTGTATATCATGCGTTGATTGCAATGGAGCAATGATTGAAAGTCCCCCAAAAAGGTTACCATAAAATTGTTTTATTGCTTCAGCCAAATGTTTTGTCAAAGTCAAATGTGGTGATTTGTGCTCGTGTGGTTACTCTATGTTGGTCCACCAGCGGCTTTGTTTGGCACAGTTTTAAAGCCATCGCTTATGAGTGGAAACAAGTGCCCTCTCTCATCTCCTGTATCCACTCTCCCTTCATCCAGTATTCTCCCTCTCCCCCAGAGACTGCTGTGTCAAATGAGCTTACCATTATTTTTAAACTTCTTTCCGTGAGGTGGTATCTGCATGCCGGCTGGGGGAGAGAATGTAATCCATCCTGTAGAAGTTACCACGAGTCATGTAAAGAGGAGGAGGTGATAAGAAGGGGATATTTGATGGAACTCCCCATGGAAATGTCAAACTCAGTATCACATGTTTATCCAACTCCAGATTTTAGAGTTCATAATGTCTGTGTTAAAACCAATCAGGGGAAAGAGTTCCAGATTGGAGAACTTTTTCTCCCGGGTTAACAAAGAAAGAGAGAGGGGTAGGGAGGAGAGATGGAGGAATAGAAGAAGGAAAGGGAAGAGATGAAGACCAAAAAAGGAAAGGAAAAAGAAAAAAAAGGAAAGGAACGGAAAGA
Organism: Prionailurus viverrinus; assembly: GCF_022837055.1. Taxonomy (NCBI): domain Eukaryota; kingdom Metazoa; phylum Chordata; class Mammalia; order Carnivora; family Felidae; genus Prionailurus; species Prionailurus viverrinus. Next base: position 121,907,056 of record NC_062565.1, on the reverse strand, counting down.
AAAGGAAAGAACAAAGAAAAGGACAAAGAAAAGAAAAGAAAAGAAAAGAAAAGAAAAGAAAAAAGAGAAAAAGAAAAGGGAAAAAAGAAAAAGGAGTAGGGCTTATTGTGCACACATGTTTTCCTGCTGTTAAAAATACATGGCTTAACTTGGGGCACCTAGGTGGCTCAGTCGGTTGAGTGTCCAACTTCAGCTCAGGTCATGATCTCAGTCTGTGAGTTCGAGCCCCGCGTCGGGCTCTGTGCTGACAGCTCAGAGCCTGGAGCCTGCTTCGGATTCTGTGTCTTCCTCTCTGCCCCTCTCCCACTCATGCTCTGTCTCTCTCTGTCAAAAATAAATAAACATTAATTTTTTTTTTAAATACACTGCTTAACTAATTTAATTGATTTGGCCAGCGAAGATGGTTTTGGTTAGAGAATCTATCAATGTCACCTGGCCACTGACCTTACTTTGCAGATTCCTATCAGAGATTATTACTGGGTGAATAATGGTGTGACCAAAGAACTAGACATGTCTTGAAGCACAACAAAATTACACTTGAGAAAACAACGTGGAGAACTGCCGAGCACCACATACTTGTTAGGAGCAGGTGGAGCGCACATGCTTAGGTTCTACCCAAGACAAGGAAGGAGCATTAGGTAGCCGTGCTCCTCTGGCTTCCTCCTCTCAGAAAGCGCCACCAGCTACATAGGTCCAAGCCTGATGCCCTACACTTTCTTCGCTTACACCAGCAAAAGGATGTAAGAGACTACTTGGAGGGTGGATGGGTATGCCACCTGGGTTGTCTTTATCTTTCTTTGCTGCAGCTGTCTTACTCTAGGCACTCATTATGTTTTGCCAGTGAAATGGCAACAGCAGCAAGACTCTTCTTTTCTCCCTAGTCCTGCCACCTTGATCTTTCCAGAACACAAATATGTTAATGTCGCTTTGCTTAAGGAGCTTAAAACCCTCCAATGCCCTGCCCTTGCCTCAGGATAAAACTCAAAGACCTTAACCAAGTTTACAGGACCAAGCCTGTGAGTCAACCCCCACTGAACTTCCCAGTCACATTTTTCATTCCTTCGCACTCTACCTGACTGTTGACCAAATTGCATGCCATTCCAGAAAAGGCCATGCTCTCGCGATGCCATGTCTATGCATGAGCTGCTCCTTCTGCAAGATGATCCCCACTATTTCCCCTGACTAGCTTGTTTAGAAGGAATATGTCTGTCCATTTTATCTAAGATGTTAAATATATTGGCTTAAAGTTATTTACAATATTCTCCTATGATCCTTTGAATGACTGTTGGATTTCCGTAACAGCCCCTCTTTCATTCACAGTGTTGGCTAGTTGTCTTTTTCTTTATCGGTCTTTATCAAGTTTTAAAAGTCTTTTCAAAGAACCAGCTTTGGGCTTTTAAATTTTTCTGTGGCGTTTTCTAGTTTATTTATTTATGTTGTTTAATATTTCCTTTCTTCTTGAGGCTTACTTTGCTCTTTTTCTAGTATTTCAAGACAAAAATTTGGATTTTTGACCTAAAATCTTTTTTTTAATGTTTATTTATTTATTTTGATGTAAGGTGTACGTACAGACACAGATAGACACATGCCCACAGGCGCTCATGGGAGTAGCAAGGGGCAGAGAGAGAGAGGGAGAAAGAATCCCAAGCAGGCTCCATACTTAACAGCGTGGCTCAACCTCAGGAACCATGAGACCATGACCTGAGGCGAAATCAAGAGTCAGACACTCAACCGACTGAGCCATCCAGGTACCCCAGACTTAAAATCTTTATGTAAGCCTTTAAAGCTTTAAATTTCCCTCTAAGTACTTATGTAGTTTCAACCCATGAATTTTGATATGATATGCTTTTAATCATTCATTTTGAGACCTTCCCCACCCCATCTGGGCTTTATTGAAATGTAATTTACGTAAAATAAATATACCCATTGTAATCGCACGATTTGATAAGTTTTGGCAATTTTAAATTTTTTTTTTTCAACGTTTATTTATTTTTGGGACAGAGAGAGATAGAGCATGAACGGGGGAGGGGCAGAGAGAGAGGGAGACACAGATCGGAAACAGGCTCCAGGCTCCGAGCCATCAGCCCAGAGCCTGACGCGGGGCTTGAACTCACGGACCGCGAGATCGTGACCTGGCTGAAGTCGGACACTTAACCGACTGCGCCACCCAGGCGCCCCGGCAATTTTATATAATCATAATATATACTGTATCCATCACTCCCAATGAGCCCTTCATGCCTCTTTGCAGTTAGTGTCTTCCTTCAATTCCTGGTTTCACAAATCACTGTTCTTTCTGACACTAGACTATTTTCTTTTCTTGAGTTTAATATAAAAAGAATCATACTATATAGAACATTTTGCTTTGGTTTCCCTTCACTTAGCGGAATGTTTTCAGGCTCATTCATGCTATGTATATTAATACTGTGTTCCATGATATCGCTGAGTATTTCACAATATGGATTCACCAATTGGAATTCAGTTGTTTCCACTTTTATCTCCTTATATGAATGCTGCTGTAGCATTCATATAAAAGTCTCTACATGGGGGCGTCTGGGTGGCTCAGTGGGTTAAGCGACTGACTTCGGCTCAGGTCATGATCTCACAGTTCGTGAGTTTGGGCCCCGCGTCAGGCTCTGTGCTGACAGCTCAGAGCCTGGAGCCTGCTTGGGATTCCGTATCTACCTCTCTCTCTGCTCCTTTCCCACTCGGGCTCTGTCTCTCTCCCTCTCAAAAATAAACATCAAACAAAAAATTAAAAAAAAAGAATCTCTACATGGACATATCTTTAATCTCTCACTTCAATACCCGGGAATGGGATTGCTGAGTCAGATGATAAGTATATGCGTAAACTTGAAGGACACTGCCGTACTATTTTCCAAAGGGACTGTAACATTTTGCACGTACACTAAAACTGTGTGAGGGTTCCAGTTGTTCCTCCCCAGCACTTGGTATCGCCAGTCTTTTTAATTTTAACCATGCTAATGTGCATGCAGTGGGATATAGTTGTGGTTTTTAATTTGCCTTCCCCTGATGGCTAAAGATGTTGGGTACTCTTTCATATGCTTACTTGCCATCTGTATTTCTCCTTGTGTGAAGAACTTGTTCAACCCTTTTGCCAAAATTTTCATTGTGTTTGCTTGCTCTGGGATCATAAGCATTCTTATAGAATCTGGACACAAGCCCTTTGAGACACATATGCTTTGCAAATATTTTCTCTCAATCTTCAGCTTGTCTTTTCATTTCTTTCATTGTGCCTCTCTAAGGGCATTGAGTTTTAATTTTGCCAATGTCCATTTTATCAATGCTGTCTTTTATAATCAGTACTTTCTGTGACCTATTTAAGAAATCTCTGATTAGCTCAGTATCACAAGTATTTTCTTCTCTGGGTTTACCTATGAGTATTATTACTTTTATACGAAGGTCTACGATCCATTTTGAGTTCATTTTTGCCTATAATTTGAGGTAAGGGTCAAGGTTAATTTTTTTTTTAATCTACAGAGATATACAATTGTTTTGGCACATTTTGTTTAAGAGACTATCCTTCCCACATTGAATTACCTTGGCACCTTTACTGAAAACCAATTGATTATTTAAGTGTGGGTCTATTTCTGGATTCTGTTCCATTGATCTAATTGTCTATACCATTACCATACTGTCTTGAATACTATAACTTTAAAATTTTTTTTTTAATGTTTTTATTTATTTTTGGGACAGAGAGAGACAGAGCATGAACGGGGGAGGGGCAGAGAGAGAGGGAGACACAGAATCTGAGACAGGCTCCAGGCTCCGAGCCATCAGCCCAGAGCCTGACGCGGGGCTCGAACTCATGGACCGCGAGATCGTGACCTGGCTGAAGTCGGACGCTTAACCGACTGCGCCACCCAGGCGCCCCATGAATACTATAACTTTATAGCAAACTTTGAAATTGGGTAGTGTAAGTCCTTCAACTTTGTTCTTAATTTTCAAGGTTATTATTGCTCTTCTATACTTTTGCTTCTCTTTGTAAATTTTAGAAGCAGATTATTAATTTCTTTAAACAAGCCTATTGGGACTTTTATTGGTATTTCATTGAATGTATAATCAGTTTAGGGAGAATTGCCGTCTTAACGATATTGAATTTTCTAATCCATGATTATGTGCATCTCTCCTTTTATTTAAGTCTGCTTTTAATTTAAGTCTGCCTATTTCTCTTAGCAAGGTTATATAGTTTTTAGTGCAGAGGTCTTACTCATCTTTTAATAAATGTAGCCCCAATTATTCTTATGCAATGAAGGAAATGTTTTAAATAAATGAAATATTCTTTAAAAATTCAACTGTGATTGCTAGTCTGTAGAAATACAATAGTTTTGGTTTTTCTTGCCTACTATCTTGGTGAAGTCTCCAGTGAAATGCTGAATAAACACAGTGAAAGTAGTCAGACGTCCTTGTCTGCTTTTCATCTTAAGAGAAAGCATTCTGTCTTTCAATATTGAATATGATGTGAGCTGTTAAGTATTCACAGATGTTCTTAAGTCAGATTTAGGAAAACTTTTTCATAATAGACCCTGAAATTTTTTGAAGTGCTTCTTCTGCATTAATGGAAATAATCAGGGTTTTTTTTTTAATCTTTACTCCATTAATGGCGAAACACATTTATTTATCTTCAAATGTTCAACCCTATTTGGTCATGAAGTATTATCCGTTTTACATTTTTTTGGATTTAATTTGGCAAAATAGTGTTAAAGAATTAAGCATTTCTGTTTACATGGCATAGCAACGTGATGTCTTCTCTTGTGGTGTCTTTTATTTCAGTGTCAGGATAATGACATGTATTAGTTTAAGCAAACAGCATAATGACTTGGTGTATATATTGAAAAATAATTACCACAATAAGTTTAGTTAACATCCATTACTTCACATAGTTACAATGTGTGTGTGTGTGTGTGTGTATGTGTTTGCGTGTGTGTGTGTGATAAGAACTTTTAAGTTCTACACTCTTAGCATCTTTCAAATATACAATACAGCATTGCTAACTATAGACACTTTTCTGTACGTTACATCCCCAAAACTTATTCATCTTATAATTGGAAGTTTGTAACTCTTCATCACCTGCATTACTCCCACCACCCCCCACCTCCCACCTCTGGCAACCACCAATTTGTTCTTTGTTTCTATGAAACTTTTTTAGATTCTACGTATAAGTGAGAACATGTAGTATTTGTCTTCCTCTGATTTATTTCACTTTGCATGATACTTTCAAGATCCATCCATGTCACCATAATAAATAGTGGGATTTCCTTCTTTTTTGTGGCTAAATAATATTCCAGTGTGTGTGTGTGTGTGTGTGTGTCTACCATACTATATATATGGTGTGTGTGTGTGTGTATATATATATATATATATATATAATATATTATATTTATGGTACATGGTGTATATATATATATATATGGTGTGTGTGTGTGTGTGTGTGTGTATATATATATATATATATACCATATTTTCTTTTTCCATTCATCCATCAATGGACACTTAAGTCGTTTCCATGTCTTGGCTATTGTAAATAATGTTGCAATGAACATGGGGATACAAATAGTTTTTTGAGATAGTGGTTTTGTTTCTTTTGGGTATATACACAAAAGTGGGATTATTGAGTCATATGGTAGTTCTATTTTTAATTTTTCCATAGTGGTTACTCTAATTTAGGGTCCCGTCAACAGCACACAAGAGTTTTCTTTTCTCCACATCCTCGCCAACACTTATCATCTCTTGTCTATTTTGATGATAACCATTCTAACAAGTGTGAGATAACATCTCATTGCAGTTTTATTTTGTATTTTTAATATTTGTAGACTATGGAATAATGTCCCAATTTTGTGATGTTGGCAATTTGTGTCTTGTGTCTTTTGGCTGGAGTTTTATAAATTGTATTGATCTTTTCAAAGAGCCATTGTTTTATTCTTTCGTTTAATTTATATTTCACTGATTTCTCCTCTTATCTTTATTATTTCCTTCCTGCAGCTTATTTGGGCTTACATCTTTGCTTCTTTTTCTAATTTCATGAGACTGAAGTGTAGATCTTTGATTTTTAGATTTTGTCGTTTCTAAAAAAGTATTAAAAGTGATAAATTTCCCTCTAAACACTGTTTTAGCTGCAAACTACAAATTTTAATATATTTCCATTGTCATTTAGTTCCAAATATTTTCTTTTTTATGATTATTTTTTAAATTTTTAAATACTTATTTATTTTTGAGAGAGAGAGAAAATGCAACCGGGAGGGGCAGAGAGAGAGGGGGACAGAAGATCCCAAGCGGGCTTTGTGCTGACAACAGCAAACCCAACGTGGGGCTCGACTCACAAACCGTGAGGTCAAAACCTGAGTAGAAGTCAGACGCTTAACCGACTGAGCCGCCCAGGCACCCTAGTTCCAAATATTTTTGTAACTTCTCTGTGATTTTTTTCTTTAATTCACGAATTATTTATTAAGATGTTTAATTTCCAAATATTTGGGGGTTTTCTAGCTATCTTGCTCCTATGGTTTCTAATTTAATTCTGTCATACCTGGTAGGATTTCATTATTTTGAAAATCATATTAGAACTTCTTTATGGTTGGATATATTCTCCACCTTGGCAAATGTTCTATACCATATTACATTTGAAAAGATGCATCTCTTGTGTTCGTTCACATGTCAGGTGTAGGGATCTATAAATATCTGTTAGGTCAAGATGGTTGAGAATCTTCTATGTGTTTCTGATGTTTTTGTTTTGTTTTGTTTTTAAAAAATTTTTTTTTCAACGTTTATTTATTTTTGGGACAGAGAGAGACAGAGCATGAACAGGGGAGGGGCAGAGAGAGAGAGAGACACAGAATCAGAAACAGGCTCCAGGCTCTGAGCCATCAGCCCAGAGCCTGACGCGGGGCTCGAACTCACGGACCGTGAGATCGTGACCTGGCTGAAGTCGGACGCTTAACCGACTGCGCCACCCAGGCGCCCCTTGTTTTGTTTTTTAGAGAGGAGTATTAAAATCTTCAACTATGACTGCTATGATTGGGGAATTGTTATTTAGTTTTACCGTAATGGGGAATTTTGATATTAGGCACGTAAACATTTATTACTGCTATATGTTTCTGATGAATGGGGCTGATTTATCATAGTGAAATGTCCCTCTTTGTCTCTGGTGATATTTCTCTTTAAGTATTTTTAAAATATTATTTTAATTTTGAACGTGTTCCCCTTATTCCATTATTTATAAGATTTTGATAAATCCTATCATTAATTTTTTTTTTTTAATGTTTGGTAGAATCCACCAATGAAACCATATGGTCTCGGGCTTTTCTGTGGTGGGAGAGTTTTGATTCCTAATTCAACTTTAATTCTTGTTATTGGTCTAAGGATTTTCCTATTTCTTAGAATCAAGATTCATGATTCTATCTTAGTAATAGATTTGTGCATTTTAAAGAATTATCTGGGCGCTTTTTTCTAAGTTATCTGATTTGTTAGTACATAATTGTCTATAGTAATCTGTTATCACACTATGTATTTCTGTGGTTTTCTCGTGTATTGTTTTCTCCTCCATTGCTCATTTTGGTTTTTGAGTCTTCTCTCTTTCTTTTTTTTTCTTCGTTAATGTAGTTAAAGCATTGCCAATTTTGTTTATTTATGTATTCTTTTGGAAAATCTTGTCATTACTTTCAATGTCATGTTATTGTTCTGGTCTCTATTTTATTTACTTCTGTGTTTTTTTTTTTGTTGTTGTTATTAGTTCCTTCCTCTAATAAATTTTAGCTAAGTTTAATCTTAAACCACCTTGTTTTATAGCACAGCACATCCCTTGTATATTACAATATCAGGTTATAAGGACCCAGTTTATAGTTACAATAATAATAAATAGAGAGTTATTCTGAAAAAATCTGATTTTAATATAGCAATTCCAGCATTCTTATATCTCCATCTTCATGATACATCTTGTTTTAGCTATTCACTTTTAATCTACTTCTGTCTTTATATTTAAGGTGCAACTCTTCTAGATAGCATATATTTGGGTCATTTTTTTTCATCCGTTCTGAATATCTTTATATTGTAATTGAAATGTTTAGACCTGTAGTTTATTTATTAACATGCTTGTAATTGTCTGTGTCATTTTATTATTTGGTTTATATTTGTCTTCTGTATTTTGTTCCTCTGTTCCTCTTTCCTGATTTTTCTTAAATACTTTTTATAATTACATTTTATTTGTCTTATTGGTTTTTTAAAAAGTGTTATTTATTTATTTTGAGAGAGAGAGAGAGAGCGATTGAACATGAACAGAGGAGTGGCAGAGAGAGGGAGAGAGAGGATTCCAAGCAGGTGCTTTGGTGTCAGTGCAGAATTCAAAACTCAAAGTGGGAAAGGGGACAGAGAGGGGGCGCTTGATCCCACTAACCATGAGATCATGACCTGAACCCAAATCAAGAGTCAGCAGATTAACTGACTGACCCATCCAAGTGTCCCTCCTATTGGCTTTTTAAGTGATACATCTTTGTATTATTCATGTTGGTGGCTGCTCTAGGGATTTATATATATATATATACACATATATATATACATATATATGTGTATATATATATATATAATTTGTCATAGTTCATGTACATTTATGTGACAAGGTCTCATATAAAATGTAGAAAATGTACAACTGTATGAGGCCCATATTGACATCTCCTGATCCTTTATCTCATAGTTATTATATATATTACAGCTGAATATGTTACAAACAACACAAGACAATGATATATTTTGCTTTAAACGGCCATACTGAGTATAAAGAAATTAAGATGAAAAAGCAAAAATCAAGTCTTTTCTGTTTACCCAGACTGATGCTCTTCTGTGACCATTTCTGATGGTCTTCCTTCTTATCTATGGATTCAAGTTTCCATCTCCATCATTTGTTTTCCTTCAGCCTCCGAACCCTTTTTAGGGTTTCTTATAGTGAAGATCTGTTTCCACCATATACTCTTAGTTTCCTTTAATCTGAGAATGTCTTTAATTCTCTTTCATCATTGAAGGATATGGAACTTTGGATTGACAGTTTTGGTTTTTTCTTTCAGCACTTTAAAGCTGTTGTCTCACTCTCTTGAATGGTTGGAGTAATTAAGTTCTAGTCTCTCAGCAAGAAATGATAATTACGTAATGTGACAGAGGTGCTAGTTATCCCTACAGTGGCAATCATACTACATTATTTAAATGTATCAAATTAGCATGTTGTACACCTGAAATTTTCACCATGGTATATGTCAAATATATTTCAATTAAAAGAAAAAGATGTTCCACTCTTTACTGGCCTCCAGTAAGATGATCTCTCATAGAGATCAGCTATTAATGAAAGTATTGTTATCTCACATATAAAGTGTTATTTTTCTCTTGCCACTTTCTAGATTTGCTTTTTGTTTTTGACTTTCAACACTTGGACTCTAATGATACCTGTTTCTGCAAGACTGGCTTTTGCAAGAATCAAAGTTTTTGCTAAATAGCAGCCAATATCGACTCTTTTACTGGCTAAAAAATAAAACATAGGGTGAGGTCAGGTTTCAAAGGAGAATTTTATTAAAACTTTAAACAAAAATCAGGTAATTTAAATGCTGTTTAGATCATCCAAAGCAAAATTCTTTGTATGGAATGAATATGATATTGATACCAAATCTGATTTAAAGTTTACATAAAAAAGAAAACTATAGCTCAACATCACAGGTGATTACAACCAAAATCCAACAATACATAAAAAAAAAACCCCAACACAATCATAACCACCATGGAGTTTTACTCCATGAATACTCAACATCAGGAATCAATTAATATAATTTGTCAAATTTAATGAAATTTAAGGAAAAATTTCACAAATCATTTCTGCAAATATTAAAAATATATTTACACCTCTATGTTTGTAGCCACATTATTTACTATATCCAAGATATGGAAGCAGCCATGTGTCCATCAACTGATGAATGGATAGAGGATGTGATACATGTATGCAATGGAATACTATTCAGCTATAAAGAAGAATAAAATCTTGCCATTTGCAACAGCATGGATAGAACTAGAGAGTATAATGCCAAGTGAAATAAGTCAGTCAGAGAAAGACAACATATAATTTCACACATCTATGGAGTTTAAGAAACAAACAAGTAAAATGAAAAAAGAGAGACAGAGAAAGAGACAAACCAAGAAACAGACTCTTGACCATAAAGAAAACATTGATGATTTCCATAGGGGAGGGGAGGAGGCAATGGGTGTAATAAGTGATGGGGATTAAAAAGTACACTTATCTTGATGAACACTGAGTAATGTATAGAATTGTTTAAATACTATATCGTACACCTGAAATTAATATAACACTGTATGTTAACTAACTGGAATTAAAATAAAAACTTAAAAAAAAGGTATTAGATAATGCCAAGTTAAAAAAAAAAGATATTCGATGCAATGTAATACCCCTTTTTGATTATTAAAATTCAATAAAATGAAACTGGATAAATAACTTCTTAATATGAAAAAATATATTTGTATATAAAGGCCAGAACACAAGAATGCCCTCTGTACCACTAATATTTAATTGGAGGCACTAACTTCTGACAAGGTAAGAAGAGAAAAGCAGTGGTTTAAGAGTTGAAAATAAAGAGGTAACTATTTGCAAATTACATAATTGTATGTGACTTTTCTCTCATAAAACACTTAAGAGAATTGACTGAAAAAACTACTACACTTTAAGACAATATTAGTAAAGCAGCAGGACTTAATATACAGAAATCAACAGACTTCACATTTGGAAACAATATCAAGAAAAAAATATATTTTTGCCATTGATTGCTATTGAAATAGCAATCAAAAAAATAAAAAAGATAAAATATCTAGGAATAAACTTAACCTGAAACAGGCAAATCATGCCTTAGGAAAACTTTAATACACTCTTGAAGGGAAAAAAAAATGTACAGTCAAACAAGTGGCAATATATAGCATGTTCCTTGATAAAAGGACTCAAAGACATTACAATATTTGTTCTATTTTAATAAATTTAACAATTATCTAAGCAAAAATAGTCAAGAAAACTTGGAAACTTCCAGATATTAAACTATAATACGAGACCTCATTCGTTGATTATAAGATTAGTATCAACCTTTGAATAGACAGGCCAGTGCGACAAAGGACAAATTCCCAAAATAGACAGGGGCGCCTGGGTGGCGCAGTCGGTTAAGCGTCCGACTTCAGCCAGGTCACGATCTCGTGGTCCGGGAGTTCGAGCCCCGCGTCAGGCTCTGGGCTGATGGCTCAGAGCCTGGAGCCTGTTTCCGATTCTGTGTCTCTATCTCTCTCTGCCCCTCCCCCATTCATGCTCTGTCTCTCTCTGTCCCAAAAATAAAATAAATGTTGAAAAAAAAATTTTAAAAATATTCCCAAAATAGATAGGCACAAACACATTTGGGAATTTGAATTGGGAGTATCTTAAATCATTTTTAATAAATAGCATACAGGCAATTGGGAAAAGGTAACACTGGATCCATAGTGCATACCATATTTCAGGAAAAAATGCCAAATGGATCAAATATTTAGATATAAAAAATGAAGCCAAGTAAATACTACAAGAAAATGTAAGTAAATTCCTTTATAATACCACGGTGGGGAAGACCTTTTTATCTGTGACTGGAATTCCAAACTTAAAGAAAAAATAATGATAAAATCAAATACATAAAAATAAGGAAATTTAAGCATGGCTGGAAAAAAAAAACAAGCAAAATCCAAAGACAAAAGAAAAACTGGTCAAAATATGGCAATTCATAAAAAAAAAGACTCATCTCTTTCATACATAATAGCTCTTAGAAATCAAGATTTAAAAAATCAGCAATAATAGAAATGGGCAAACAACATGAACAAACAATTCATAGAAAAATAAATTCAAATGTCTCTTAAAGATATGACAATATCTTGTCATACTCATGATAAGAGATCAAATATTCAAACTACTTTAAGATAACATTTGTCCTCTCCTGGATTGGCCAAATCCAGAAGTTTGACACACGTTCACTTGACAAGGCTATAGAGAAACAGGTACTCTTACCCATTACCCGAAGGAGAATAAATACTACAACTTTAAAGAAGGGAGATTGGAAACATCTATCAACATTACAGATGCATTTTCTCTTTAAGCCAGGAACATCAGATCTCAGAATCTAGCCTTTAGTCACACTTGTACACAAACAATATAGCATATGCAAAAGGATGCTGCTTGTGGCATTGTTTGCAATAGAAGAGACTGTACAGCAACCAGGAGATTGGTTGAATAAATTCTAAAAGATTCACCCAAAGAGAAAGAAATCACTAATTTGGAAAGATACATGCACCCTTCTGCTTATTGCAGCATTATTTACAATAGCTAAGGTATGGAAACACCTCTAGTATCCATAGATAGACAAATGGATAAAGCAGATGAGGTGTATATATATGCATAATGGAATGAATATTCAGTTATGAAATAGAATAAAACCTTGTCAGTTGTAACAACATGGATGGACCTAGAAGGTACTATGCTAAGTGAAATAAGTCAAAGAAAGACAAATCCCATATGATTTCACTTATATGTGGAATCCAAAAACAAAACAAAACAAAACACAACGACACAAAACAAATGAGCAAACACACAAAAAACAAATAGAAACAGACTCATAAATACAGAGAACAAACTGGTAGTTGCCAGAGAGGAGCAGAGAGGAATGGGTAAAATGGGTGAAGGGGATTAAGAGGTACAAGTGTCCAGTTATAAAATAATTAATTTATGGAGATGAAAAGTACAGCACAGGGAATATAGTCAATAATATTGTAATAACGTTGTATGGTGACAGATGGTGACTGTACTTACTGTGACAAGCACTGAGTAATGTATAGAATCGTCAAATTGTTAGATTGTATGCTTGAAACTAATATAACATTGTATGCCAACTATCCTGCAATAATTAATGTTAAAAAATAAACCCCTAGATCATTGCTTATTCAAAAAAAAAGAACCCATTCATATATCGGAATACCATGCAGCTCTCGAAAATAAGGAGAATTCTATATACTGCTATGGAGAAATCTCTACACTATATTGTTAAATGAAAAACAAGCAAGGTATAGAATAGTAAACTCTATCTTTTCAAATAAGAAAGAGGTATGGGAATATTTATTCATATGCGCATAATGAAATAATATAAAGATGAACAGAAATTCAATAATGACTTAGAGTGGGCAAGGAGGGTAGGGTGACTGGGGACAGGAGAGAGCGACATCACTCAGTGTACCTTTTATATATTTATTTTGGGGAGAGCACAAGTAGGGGAGGGACAGAGGAAAGGAAGCAGGCTCTGTGCCAACGGGCTGACAGCCAGATGTGGGGCTTAAAGTCATGAACTGAGAGATTATAACCTGAGCTGAAGTCAGACACTCAACCGACTGAGCCACCTAGGTGCTCCTCAAATACATTTTTTGAGCCATGTTCCAAAACCGAGTTTTTTGGAAGAAGAATAAACTCAAGAAGAGCCAAAGAAATAGAAGAATATTATAATCTGGTAACACATACAAGCTTCTTCCTATGGTTCTATTGGGTGGTGGCATGTGGGAGAATCTGGCCCGCCAGGAAGGTGGGGCAGGGTGTGGGGGCCAGTGTTCACAGGGGTGGCAGTTGGGCACTAAGCCATTCAGAACAGTCCGAACATTAGCCCAGTTTATCTTGGCCTCGGCGCGGCCTGATTCCACTCATTGTCTTGGCTGTCTATGGTGGTTACTAGGGTCATGGAATGGCCTCGGGAAGAGAAGTAATAGGTTATCCAGACCAGCTTCCTCTCTGTGTAACCTGGTCCTGTGAAGGTCTCGGGGAAAAATTAGCAAGTGTTTCCACCACTTTTCTTTGAAAGGCCTTTCTATAATTACCTTTTCTCTCTCAGGAAGACAGTTCCATTGCACCTCATCTAAATTTGGGTTTCCTAATTCCATCGCATGTTTTATGAAAATAGCTTGGACAATGCAAATAATTATCCTTTTTGCTGGTGTTTCAAGGAGGAAAAGATTCCGAAATGATTCCCCTAGCCAGAGCTGAAGTTGGATATGGAGGCACACCCACAAGCGTTTCCCTTGGTAATCTCAGGGACACAGAGCAGAGGGTTTGCTCATGTTCTGCTGCCTAAAGCATATTGATCTTTCTGGGCAATGGGACTGAAGAATCACTAGTTCTGGAGTCTTCCTTCAGCATTGAGCCCAGCATCGCCTTTCCTTTATTATCCGCAGCGGTGGAGAGCAGCATTAGAGTTGACAAAGCATACCACTGTCCCAAGGCCAGGAAGCAGATGCCCCTGGCATCAGATAAAAGTGCCATCTGCCTGGACTCAAACCATGCGACAGAGAGAAGAGGGACTCCCCAGGACAGCCATCCCACATGCCCTCGTCTCTCTGTGCCAATGGTTTGAGGGTAACCGTGAATAATGTATCTATGTTCCCTGTGCAAGTCTGGAGGCAATTGGTTAAGGTGACTTCAGTGTGACAGGCAGAGAGAGGCCAGCAGGGTTATTTTTATGAATGTTCCCTCAGAACATATGAGCAGAGGAACGGAGGTTCTTCCCTAAGCTATTGGATATGAGACCAAGAGAATAAACAGGGAAGGGCAATAAAAATATATGTCCGGGTACACAAGGTCCCTCTGCATCCTGGTCGCTGTGGCCTCTAGACCCTTGCCACTGGAAATGTGGACTATAGGCCAGCAGCCTTGGTATCACCAGGGAGCTTGTTAGAAATGCAGAGCTTTGGGCCCTTTTCCAGATCTGCGGAATCAGAATCTGCATTTCAGCAGGATCCGCAGGTGATTCACATGCATCTTGAAGCTTGGGAAGTGTCCCCTCTACCCTGCAGGTGGAGACAGATGGAAGCCCACCCCCAGCGAGCTCTGCCTTTCAACCACTCTTCTCCTGAACTTTAGACACCCCCCTGGCTTGGAGTCTTGGTTCCCTCCATAGGAGCACGTCTCTGCATGGGAGCCACTGAAGCCACAGGATGGGATAAACCCCCCTTCTGTTGCCATCCTGTCCATGCAGTCGGCCCAAAGCAGAAACACCAGACATTTAAATAAAGCGAATGTCTTTATTTTAAACATCAACTTTATTTTAAAAAGCAACTTTTTCAAAGTGGTAGGGTAATGAAGTGCTATCTAGAGAACTGAAGAAAAGGACTGTTTGCATAACATAATTATGAAAATTCTAATTCCAGACACTTCCTAAAATAGGAGAGGGAAAGTCAAAACTCACTCTTGAACTGCACCTCTTTCAAGATTCCCCGCTCCAATTCCATCCAATTTTCAGGGTCAGTGGGCAGGGGGGCTCCCCTCACTCGCAGGGAGGGTCTTCTTCTTCATGCCATCTTCCACTTCCCCTTGCAATGAGCCAAGTTTGTGACATTCTTTCTAAAGTTGTGCATTTCGGCTGACCAGTGAGTGATGTTGGTGACTCTAAGTCCCCTTGTCAATTATGAAGATGGTGCTTCCTGATCTGAGTTGTGGCTTCACTTTCACACAAATGTGAGCTGCAAACAGATGGGGCCTCTAAGTAGGGGTCTTATTAAAATAGTCGGTCTTGGAGGAGGCAGTTCAGTGTGAAGAATAAGAGCACAGTATGGAGCTAGACCCCCTGGGGTCCAGCCCCAGCTCTAGTTAGATCAGCACCTGGTAAGCATTGGATAATTACCTGCTATCATTATGTGGGTGCAAATAATTTCTGGGAATGTTTCAGAATGCTGTTGCCTTGTGAATTTAAAGAGCAATTTGTCATGATTGGTTTGGAGTCTGGTGCAGGCTCACAAGCAGGAAAAGTAACCTTTATGTTTAAGAACTCCCAAATTCTTTGTGCTGTGTAGACGAGAGGTCAAGATTTCTTGGTGCTTCTTCCTCAACCCCAATCTCCTGACTTCACAGAGAGGCATCTGAGCATCTTGAATTACTCAGAAAATCGACACAG
The DNA here is from genome assembly GCF_022837055.1 of Prionailurus viverrinus. Taxonomy (NCBI): domain Eukaryota; kingdom Metazoa; phylum Chordata; class Mammalia; order Carnivora; family Felidae; genus Prionailurus; species Prionailurus viverrinus. The sequence continues at coordinate 121,891,070 of NC_062565.1, read as the reverse complement.
CTTTCCCATTGTTTGAATTCTCATTACTGAAGAGTTGACTGTCATCGTGCTCTTTTCCAATTGCAAACATTTGTCAATGGGGCATCGTTGTTAATTTCCTTCTTAAAAATGATGACGGGATAGAGGAGTTGGCATGAAATGATTTCCATGTAGTTGTATAACTACAAGGAATAGAATTAAGCATTCAAATGAGCTATATACAGATTGGCAGAGAATTTTAGCATTGGCATTTCTCTTTGGAAAGATATGCTAATTGTAATAAGGTCTTTTTTGTTCAGGGGTACTTAGAATAGCTCTCAGTAAATGCGGGATCATTGAGAATAATATTCCTTGAGTCACTAGATATTCTGTGTGGTTAATCGGTCCTGGGATGGTGTCCTGCCCTGTATATCTGCTATCATGGCTTTAAGGATCATTGCCAAGCTGGTTAATTTGGCCCAGATATCAAGAAAATGGGAATCCTGTTTTGAAACAAAACTCATGGTTCTATGACCTTTTTCTTCTGTATCTACTTTAAAGAGTGGTTATTGGAAATAAATTTATCATATGTAAAGCACCTAGCACATGGTGGATGCTCCATAAATTACAGGGGTCATTATGATTTCTTCCAGATTTTCATTCTACATCATTCATTCGTTCTTCAAATATTTATTACTGTGTGCCAGTAGTTGGAGGAAATCCAATGAATAATACACTTATGTTCCCTGTCCATTTGGAAGCAGTTGGTTTGAGGAGGTTTGAGAGAGATAGGTTGAGGGAGGCCAGGAGTTTGGGGCTAAGTAACAGGTAGAAAATAGTATAAGTGACTGAACAAGGGCAAACAACAAGACTTCGGGGTGGAGGATGAGGAAGGGAAATCAAGAGTTCTATTTTTCTTTTTTTTTTTCAACGTTTTTTTATTTATTTTTGGGACAGAGAGAGACAGAGCATGAACGGGGGAGGGGCAGAGAGAGAGGGAGACACAGAATCAGAAACAGGCTCCAGGCTCTGAGCCATCAGCCCAGAGCCTGACGCAGGGCTCGAACTCACGGACCGCGAGATCGTGACCTGGCTGAAGTCGGACGCTTAACCGACTGCGCCACCCAGGCGCCCCAAGTTCTATTTTTCAAATACTAAGTGTGAGATGCTCATGAAACATTCAAGAGAAAGCTCATAGAGATGGTTGAATATATGAGGCTAGAGATGATGTTTGGCAGAGAAAATAATGGGTTCATTATCACATAGAAATGGCATTTAAAACAATGGAACTGGATGACTATACTAAAGCAAAAGTGTGCAGAAAGAGAAGAGAGCCCCAAACTAATATCTGAGCAGCATTTAGAACTTGGTAAAGCATGAGTAGCTCAATAGTATGTAGGAAGCCAATGTCATTGTTGGATACCTGAAATTCTTAGGATGTTTCATTTTGAGTCTGCCCCTTTGGAATTTCAACATATTGGCCTTTTTGGAGCAACACGGAACAAGTTTGTTTATTCAAGTAGATGAGGAAGTCTCCTTGTGTATCTTATTTTGGACTTCTCTCTTTTAGCCTAGAAATACCGTGACGTCCTAGAACATGGCTCAGAAGCAGAGATCACCCAAACCTTGCTTTCCCGGCTTGACCAGGTGGCCGTCTGCAGAACTAAGCAAAGAGTGAGATGGAGTAAAAGGAAAACAGTTGAATTACTTTCAAAGTCCACTGCTGTGGTCTTAATGAATCATGACTGTGGATATAACTAGAGCATGGAAATGGTCTTTTAGAAAAAAGAACACTCTATAGTCAGTTGTGTTTCCAGTAGCTTAAAAAATATGGAGTGGGAAGGCATTCTCTGGCAACATTGAAACAGCTACAAACCAGCTGGACTTCTGCTCGAATTAAGACAGGCTGTTCATGTTTCCCTGAGTTCATGACTCCAGCTAACTCATCTGTCTTTGCCCCGTCTTGGTTTTGATTCCCATTTCACAACTCTGATTTAATGCATTTGTTACTCAGCTATGTGATCTTACATTTGGAATCCATTAATTGACCTTGGCATCACCCAAACTCTGTACTCAACTCTCCATTTTGAACCAAACATTTACTATTTGTTTGGTACTTAGGTACTTATCCTACGTTTTGGTCTTGCTATCTCCTGACATATATAGAGAAAGTCGTGCAGGGGCGCCTGGGTGGCGCAGTCGGTTAAGCGTCGGACTTCAGCCAGGTCACGATCTCGCGGTCCGTGAGTTCGAGCCCCGCGTCAGGCTCTGGGCTGATGGCTCGGAGCCTGGAGCCTGTTTCCGATTCTGTGTCTCCCTCTCTCTCTGTCCCTCCCCCGTTCATGCTCTGTCTCTCTCTGTCCCAAAAATAAATAAAAAACGTTGAAAAAAAAAATTTAAGAGAAAGTCGTGCAAAAACAGGGACTTTGAGTAAAAACTCCAGCTATTAGACACGGGCCACATTTTCCTCTCATACTCTGTATGAAACTGGAGATTTATCTGCATTGGCTTATTTTTAGACATCTCTCCCTGTTTAATTTTTTTTTCAACGTTTTTATTTATTTTTGGGACAGAGAGAGACAGAGCATGAACGGGGGAGGGGCAGAGAGAGAGGGAGACACAGAATCGGAAACAGGCTCCAGGCTCCGAGCCATCAGCCCAGAGCCTGACTCGGGGCTCGAACTCACGGACCGCGAGATCGTGACCTGGCTGAAGTCGGACGCTTAACCGACTGCGCCACCCAGGCGCCCCGACACCTCTCCATGTTTAACAATGCTGTCACCTAGTAATTTCTTGACCAAGAGGCAGATGGGTAAATAAGCCAGACCATTCCAACCTTAGCAGGTCTGTGAAGAGTAGTGCACGTGTGGGTACTATGTATCTGATCAGGTAGTTGGTTGAGGTGAATTCCTCAGCGTACGTGACTCAGAGTAGAATGTGCCTCCCTTTGTAATGCTAACCTTCACCAAAAAATAGGAACATAAATGGGGTCCCTTTTTTGGTGTGGCTCTTCACACTGCTTTTCTATGAGTTACTCTCTCATTGACCCTCCTCCTAAGAACATCTACCTCCTTCTCTAAGCAATGATTTTTGAACCCTGGCTACATCCGAATAATAAGGAAGAGCTTTTACAATATAGGTAGGATATTCTTTAGGAGATTCTGATTCAGTAGATCTCAGGTGAGGCCAGAACGATGTATTTTCTCAAGTGCTTTCTGAAGTTTTGTAAAGCCGACTAACCAGATTTGGGAACCGCACTTGCAAAGAATCCAAGTCATGGCCTCATGGACCACATCTTCTGTCTCTGTCTGGTTAACCACTACTCGGTCGTCGTGTTGGTCAGTTTGTTCCCACTCTGACCATTACTGCTCTTGGCACTGTTCTGATTCTCAGGTCTTCACGGATTTACTGGTTTCTCCAGATCCTCTGATCCCAGTAATCCTTTTAATTCCCTGTTCTAGCTCACTGAGACAAGGTATAAATTTTGTTTCTGTAGTTTGCTCTGTGACGAGGTGCAATGACTACTTATCAAACATCTATGCACTCTGGATGGTTCTTAGCCCTCCCTTCCTTACCATGTTACTAGCTCTAGCCGAGAGATTGAGAGCTGTATAGACACACATAATTTGGGGGCTTAGACGATTAAGAACTGGTGTGGCTTTACATCCCTCTTCTCTTCTATAGCGGCAACCTTGGAAGTCACGTGTTGAGATGGCATCACCCCAAAATGGAGGCAGCTTGCATCAGTGAGTCATGGGTGACGGGGAGACCCTGTCAGTCTCCATCATTTCTCTCTGTGAGCAGTACATAATTTTTTTTTTTTCTGAGCCACAAAGATTTCAGGATTAATTTGTTACTACGGTATGGCCTATCCTGTCCAAAACTAAACAGAAACCACGACTTCTGGGTGAAATGCTGACAAGAGAACTGAGCCCAAGCCATCACAACGCGCCGTCCTAATTTCTTATTCTCCTTCCTTCCCAATTCGCACACATGCATCCATGTAACACCCCAGAGGACCAATCATGATGGCTACATGGGGCAAAAGAGCTGTGCTGAATAGCGAAAAAAATGTACCCCCCACTTAAAAGGTGATGGTTATTTCAGAAAAGCCACGTTTAATCATTTTTCACTTCCTTAAGGTTTCTCTTCACCGCTGTACCTTCCATGCCAAAGGTGGAGCGCGCAGGCAGGAAGCTGAAATGCAGGAAACAGGCAGGTACAAGACAATGGACAATGGAGGGATCTGACGCATGGAAAAGAACAAGTAGAACAAGGCTTGATCACCTAAAGGTATTCAACGCAAATCAAAGAAAATAACAGCCTTACCTCAAGTAAGAAGCTGAAGCCCCAAACATCAATCTGCCATTGCAGCTATAGCCTGGAGCCGTAAGTTCCCATTGTAATTCTTGCAGGTGGAAGAGTCATTTTTCGAGTTTTATTATGCACATGACAAAATTCTACGCAGCTATTAAAAATGTGATGTGGAAAAGTAACAACTGACAGAAAAAAAAGACCCAATAAATAAATATATTTGTAAATACACATACTACATATGTATTTAAAATTACAAAGTGGGGTGCGTGGGTGGCTCAGTCAGTTCAACATCCGGCTCTTGGTTTCAGCTCAGGTCACGATCTCATGGTTCATGAGTTCGAGCCCCATGTTCCAGTTTGGGATTCTCTCTCTCTCTCTTTCTCTCTCTCTCTCTCTCTCTCTCTGTTCCCCCCTCCCCGCCCCTCCCCCGCTCAGGCACGTGTACGCATGCACTCTCTCACTCTCTCTCAGAATAAATAAATAAACTTTAAATAAAAGAGAATAAAATGTTTAAATAAAAAAAAGTAAAATTACAAAGCAGCTATAGTATAATGCAATTTTGTAAAATAAAATGTGTAGAAAAAAGGCTAAAAGTAAGGTACAGGTGCCAAGTTAATAGAGTCAACATGCCCTTCGAATTACCAGAAGGGATATCTCTGGGCTGTGAGATTATATGGTTCTTACTGACTGTCTTTTATTTTTGTATATTTTCCATCTCTTACAAAATAAGTATGTGTTGTTTTAGTAATCAGGGAAAACATGCTATCTTGACATTCATATTTAAGAATAAAGGGCACATATATAAAGATAGTAGCTATGAGATTTTCTAACATTTTTATTCTAAATGCATACTTTCTAATATGTTATATTGTGCGTGGTGCATTTTCAGTCTAGTAATGCTGTACTAAATTACATACAAACTAACCTGGAACTGCCTGCCATTCATCTGCAAATTCTGGTTAAGTTGAAACATACATATTTATTATGCTTTATTCAAAAGGGAAGCTTGCCAGTTTTAATGATTATCATAGCTACCTTGCAACAGAGAACAAACCACAGCTTAAAACTACATCAACATGGGGACGAGTTGTAACAGACAATAAAAAATATGCTGTAATCACAGCTGCCAAAAGAATGCAAGTAATTAAGACCTTTTGTTCTCCCAATTTTTCCACTGTTTATTCATCGGAATGGCTTGGCATGAGGAGTTCACAACTGGCCTGAGATGAATTCATTGAACTCTAATCTGATTAGGATTTTTGTTTCTTTTTTCTGTGTCCTCAGGTGACAGTTTGGGCTGGGCATTATAAATGTTTGCACCATGTCAGGTACACTAACATGACTTCGCCTACGTATTACATAAGAAGAACCCAATTCTCAGGGGTCTCTCCTAAAAAGTCAACTCTAATTAATAGAATTCCACTTCTGTCCACATAATTTCCAGCATGTGAAGTTTACTTTTAATGTACATATGCACCAGAGCACTCTATATGCATTTATGAACAGATGACCAGATGTATGCAATTTCCCAGAGGCAGTACCAGTTAAATGTAAGTTTTGTTTTGTGTTTTAATGACATAAGGAGCCCTTGGGTGGCTCAGTCAGCTCAGCGTCCCACTTTGGCTCAGGTCATGATCTCACAGTTCGTGAGTTCGAGCCCAGCATCGGGCTCTCTGCAGTCAGCTGAGAGCCTACTTCGGATCCTCTGTTACTCTCTCTCTCTCACTATGCATCTCCCCCGCTCACTCTCTCTCTCAAAAATAAATACACATTTTTTTAAAATGGCATAAATCTTTCTTAAAACAAACAAACAAACAAACAACCCCCCCAAACCCAAAAACTCTCCTCAGTGTTTTTTATCTAAATAAATTAAAGGTTGATTTAGCATAATTTGGAGTTAGATAGCAAGATAGGTGAAAACATGGTAAGGGAGATCACTTGACAGGAGAGAGGAATGCAGCCGAAGGTCAGTTAGATAAGGAGAATCATAAAAGCATCTGGAAAAGCTTTAAATTAGATATGAAGTACAATTAAGACCCAATAAAATCTTCAAAACTGATAAGCCAGTGTGAGTCACTTTGCTATGCTGGTAGGCAGAAAAGACTGTGGGGACGCAACGGCCACTAACTAGATGCCATTGTAGCAGTCATTGCTGGGTTACTCTATAAGCGCGAATAAATAAACATTAGGAAATTTCCACCTTGGTGAATTTACCCAGAATTTTATAATCAAGAAATCACCCAGGGAGAAGAAAAAAAAAACACAATGTTTTTCTGCCGTCCATATACCGACAAATGTTCTTTCAAAAAATAAAATTGTATTTTTGTTTATGTGCTGAATTGTGCAGGGGCTCTAAAAGCTTTATTCTGGTCCTGGCAACAACTCAATTGAATGGGGAATGAGAATTAAGACGCATGTCAGGAGAAGGCCCCACACTCCGCATGTTCTGGATGAGACATGGGTCCCCGTAAAAGGCGGGCTTAAGGCTCTGGGTAGTTCTAGAACAGTGGCTTCCGAGGGCTCTGGGCAGTCTCCCGCCTCAGCGCAGCTGCAGTCTCCGCGGACCTTTCTGGATAGGCAGCCGGTTTAATGGGGACTCGTTCGGTGCTAAGAAGAATTTAATTGCATTGGCTCTGTACCGTTTACGCCATTGGAGGTGTTTGGTTCCTTAGGTACCATCTCAGAAGCTGAATATGACATACCGATGCCAAGCTGGCTGAGAATGATGGGCGACATCACATGACCAACACAGGCCTGGTGACAGCATCATTTGACCTATGGAAGATGTTCTCAAGTCTGTAAAGGCACCAAAAAAACCGTCCTCAACTGAAGAGAGCCAATGCATTTTATTTCAGACTCTACAGAGGCACACCTGTGTTTTGCCCACAGTGATATGATTCCAGTTTCTAAGTCTGCAAAACAGTGAAAGAAACAGAAAACGCGTCTCTGTCTTCAGCTTCAGACCACTGGGGACTTGAAGGGAGATCAAAGAGACCCTTCCCCCTCTTGACGTATTTTAGTTTTTGGGGCTTCATGCGCACCCTCGCGTTAACAAGCTTAGTTCCATGAAGCACCTTCTGGGCCGGAAGATAAGCCTTTCTTTCCCCTGAATCACATTTCCTCAACGATTTTTCAAAGCTGAAGTATAAGCCTTTTAATCGAATTATGCACCATTTGCCCCGACTCCACATGTTTCCCGAACTAAATACCGCTTCAAAGAGACGCTGTATTTGCAAATGTCCACGTCAGGAAAGGAAAGCTAGAAACAGCGGGCAGTGAGGGGGACGGCAACGACATCCCCAACTTGGGTTTCATTTGCTGCTGAGGCCGTTTCGTGCCAGCCAAAAGCAGTGTCTCCTTCTGGAAAGGTCAAACTGGCTGGGATGGAAACGCTGACCGGTGGTTAGGGGATTACCCTCTTGGCAGGCGTGGGAATCCGGCTCGAATGCACCTCACTCCTGATTTGAACTGTTTGGATGACGGGATAAAAACATCTAAGGCACAAGCCAGGGCGATGACCCCAGGGAAGCAGAGATGCCCTCCCAAAATGGAGACACGAAAGTACATGTGTAAAAAGGCCGTGGCTCGGTGAGAACAATTTCCTATTTCCTAGTTTTCCTCTTAAAGTAATGGCCGATATTGTCTTTGAAATGAGATGTAGGAAAAGATGACCGTAAATAATTTTTTTTAATGTTTTTATTTATTTATTTTTTTTTTAATTTTTTTTTTCAGCGTTTATTTATTTTTGGGACAGAGAGAGACAGAGCATGAACGGGGGAGGGGCAGAGAGAGAGGGAGACACAGCATCGGAAACAGGCTCCAGGCTCCGAGCCATCAGCCCAGAGCCTGACGCGGGGCTCGAGCTCACGGACCGCGAGATCGTGACCTGGCTGAAGTCGGACGCTTAACCGACTGCGCCACCCAGGAGCCCCTGTTTTTATTTATTTTTGAGACAGAGAGGGACAGAGCATGAGCGGGGAAGGGGCAGAGAGAGAGGGAGACACAGAATCCGAAGCAGGCTCCAGGCTCTGAGCTGTCAGCACAGAGCCGACGCAGGGCTCGAACTCACAGACTGTGAGATGGTGACCTGAGCTGAAGTCGGACACTTAACCGACTGAGCCACCCAGGCGCCCCAAGATGACCATAAATAATGTCTTCATCACGGCACGCACTTAGCCCATCAGACTGGCTAAGACCCTTCGTTTAACAGATGATTAGAGTATTTGCATGTGGAAGATTGAACCCAGAGAAGCACAGTCACTCTTCTGATTCTGCAGTTCACTCAGGCCTTCCGTGTGTGGGCCAGACAAAATCACGCACTCGAAATAACCACAGGCTCTAGGTCACCGTCTTACCATTAAAGTCACTCGTTAGAACGACATGGCTGCTTTGAGAGCAGCACTTGGGGGCTCCGGTAATAAAGCAACAAGAAGACTGTATTTATGTCTCGAGCAGAGTCTCGCCAGTGCTATGCCTAAAAGTTGCTGGTTTTAGGCCCTCTTCTCCATAGAAGCAGTGTTTGAAAAGGGAGTGTTTGGCAAATAAGTATCTGGACAAAAAAAAAAAAAGAAAAAAGGCACAAGAGAAGGGCAACGCGCAGGACCTCTGCCAAGTTTTGATTTTGACCCCCATTTAGCTTTTCAAGGGTCACTAGCTGAGGATGACATTTACTGGTGGCAAGCCGTCTCCTAATAACATGGCCTCTGCTGAAAACCCAACTCCAATCGCCTTTCAGACATCTACTTTTCTATTTAAAAACACACACGAGATGATAAAACCCCAAACCCTCCAGCCCTTTCTCTCTCCCAGCACCTCGTCTGCCTTGCCTGGACGCCCACTGTCTACCGGATGTGCCCTGAGAAGCAGCTCTCTCTGTGCTGGGAGGTGAGTCCCTCGCCCAGAACTTGTTTGTTGCCGTCCGTCTACACAGTGCGCACATTCAGCGAGCATCTCCGCCAAGGGGTCAAAGTCGGGAACCGGCAGTTTCAAGAATGTAATCCGAATTTCAAAATAAAGTCCCTGGGCTTCTGGCATATCTGAGTGTGCTCAGCCAAGGCGGGCTTTACTGTCACTGTCCCAGCTGCCAGGTCACTTCTCTTGCAAGTTGCTTGATATTTATCCAGTGTGAAAACTGACATGTCTAGGTCAGCAGAAGGGGAGGAGTAGCTTCCTTGATTTATTTCTTCTTGTTCAGGTTCAGTTATGAGTAGAAGCCACCTCTATACAGCCGCTCCAAAATTTGTACCATGGTTGCTTCTGGGACGTCTTCTAATAGCACTGTTCAGTGCAGTAACATTAATATTACAAAAAAAGAATCCCTTTTTTACAGTTCAGCATGAAGTGGACGGTGTTCTTTCATTAAAAATTGCTGAAGGCTGCAATGTGTAATTGATTAGTTAATTCAAGTGACGTTTAGCCTTAGCATGTATTTTCCCCGGGAGAAAAGTTTTCTATAAGCAGAAAGAAAAATATGAAAAACTAATTCAAACCCAAACATACCTACCAAACGAATTCTGATCAGAATAGCAGCATCCTCTCTGCTGCTGATAAATTTCTGAAAAAAAAAAAAAAAAACGTGACTCTGCACTTTGGTCTGAAATGATGTCAGGTTATACAAAGAAAATACCTAGCTGTTCGTGGGTGGTGGTTGTTTTTGTTGTTGCTGTTTTTATGACCACACCCCCACCTCCTCTAATGAGCAGATACTTCATAGGCACAGATAAACTTCGCGTTCGTTTCCAAGAAATTTCTGCACCAGTTTTTGGATGGGGTCATATTACACCTCTAAATCTGAGTAACACATCAGGGGGGAAAAAGAAAGGCAAGCTGTTGGTACTTGTGGGTATTAGCTTGCAGTTTTGAGACCGAGTATCCATAGACTCTGGGTACAGTTCAGAGGTGACTCTGATCTATCCAGTTCATACTGGTTTGCCTGCCTGAGTTTAAAGGGCCAGAGTTAAACAAACAAACACATCTCCTGATTGGCTGCTTTTCGTCATTACAGGTCAGGAATGACCAGGAGACAGAATAGGGCCTCAGGGGAAAAAAAAAAGATCAGTCATACATCAGATACGTATTTTGACTATACCATAAATGTGACCATAAATGGGAGTGATTAAGTGGATCATTTTCAAACTCTGCGGATTCCAGAATTTTAAATTTCAGCACAGTAGGTTCACAGTAAACCATGTGCCAGTGCATTTATCACCTTGTAATGGGCCGTTTCATCTTAGAAATATTAAATATTGGCTTTTTCTTTATTTGTCTGCCTCCCTAGTAGAACTAAGAGCTAAGGAACCTGATTGGTGATGTGCCCCCGAAATAATTTCAGACGTAGCTTCTGAAATAGCATTACTTTATCCCATATTCAATAATACCAAAAGCAAAATCTCTACCTTTTAATTTCAACCTACTGTACAGACTGCTAAAGATTTGAGGATTTTAATATTATAGCTTGAAATGAGTTGAGGCTCCCTTCTCATTTGGAAAGTTACTGGTTGGTTATCAATTTGACTGCTTATGAGATTGTTGGTCTCTTGAATGGAGGCCAGAAATAACACTGAAATAGAATACCCTTTCCAAAGTTCTCTTATAAATGCACCATCCAATTAAAGAAAGCTGAGAAAACACTACTTCAAAGTGCTTTGAAGCAAGTGAACTCAAATTGTGCACACAAATGGAGTGCTGTTTTTATTTCACATAAGCACACGTATCTGCTTTTAATATAATGTTGATAGAAAAATCTTGTTAGCCCTGGAAAGAAATGAAGAACGAATGTTCTGTTACAACTTGCAAACCTCAGCCACTAAGTTCTGGGCTCCTGGACCCGTGGACCTAAGTCTCAGCTGCTGTGCCTTTTTTTTTTTTGAATTTTTTAAAAATGTTTTATTTATTTTTATTTAAAAAATACTTTTTAACATTTATTTATTTTTGAGAGAGAGAGAGAGAGAGAGAGACAGAGAGAGACAGAGTGCATGCTGGGGAGGGGCAGAGAGAGAAGGAGACATAGAATCCAAAGCAGGGTCCAGGCTCTGAGCTGTAGGAACAGAGCCAGATGCGGCGCTCGAACTTGTGAACCGCAAGATCACGACCTGAATCAAAGTCAGCCATTTAACCAACTGAGTCCCCCAGGTGCCCCACAGCTGCTGTGCTTTCTAAAGAAGGCAGACTTCTGGATGCCACCCTGGAGCTTCTAATTCAGTAGACAGAAGTGGGGTGCAAAAAATCAGACATGCTTACAATCGCCCCATGTGATTTGTATGCAAGTTGTCTGCAGACTTCACTTTGAGAAAAATTTTTTAAAAAGGCACCCTAAATTGTAGAAGATTCTAAAAATCTCAGTTTCCTTTTGAGCTCAGCTCCCATAGGTTGAAGTCAGGCTGCCAAACCAATACTTATCTGTTTCGATTATAAGTAAAAGTAAAATGGCTAAGAGACTGTTAGAAAACATGTACACAATCCTAAAAACACTTATCTTTCTATTATTCAATAAAATCAATTCTATTATTCAATATTTAGTTGTCTATTACTCTATTACTCAATACAAGCCTTTGTTTAGGACAATGCTACCAATGTTGGCAAAAGTAAAGTGCAGAAAAAAATCGATAAAAATACTTCTTCTTCATTTGGCAAACCACAAAATATTTTCTCACGTATTATCTAATTTGATTCTTACAGCAACTCTGTACGAGAGTCAAGGTAGATGTGTGTCAGTCTAATTTTGCTTATGAGCAAACTGAGGTCTAAAGAGGTTCTCACTTGCCCAGGGCCAGAGAAATAGAAATCAACAGCAGAGAGTGGCCATTTCTCCTGGAACCACTCCTGCCTAGTTAAGTGCTTGTTCAACTACCCTTTCATGGTCTCCTGAACACACATCAGAATAGATTTCCTCATTGCCCTTCGTCCTAGATTCTTTCATCGCCGGAAACGTTGTGTGGAGAGCTCCTAGCACAGTGCCCAACTCATGGTAACCAGGAGGAAGAGAAAGAGGGTTGGTTGTTATTGTTGTACTTACGATTAAATGTGATAATGTGTGTGAAAAGTGCTTTGTAAGTTACACAATGTTACACATGTGTGTGCATATGTTATTATAGGCATACACACGTGGATGATGATGATGACTACTGTTGCTTATCTTATCCTAGGCATTATAGCTTCCAAAGAGAAACTTTTGAAACTTGGAGTGATCTAGGAAAAAAGATAGCGACCACCAACAAATTTGGTCTAAATCGTAAGATAAAAAAAGGGAAGAAGAAGTACATGCATAAATAAATTAGACTTTTAAATAGAGTAAGGAACTCACTAGAGTAGGCTGAACTTTGAATAATTGCTAAAATGTGATTGAAGTTGAATTATGGGAGGAGATATGTGTCCTGTATCCCAAACATCCCTGAATGGCACGTTAATAAATATGTAAGAAAACCAAAGCAGGAGGCCCCACAATCCCAGACTTTAGCCTATACTACAAAGCTGTACTCATCAAGACAGTGTGGTATTGGCACAAAAACAGACACATAGACCAATGGAAAAGACTAGAGAACCCAGAATCGGACCCACAGATGTATGCCCGACTAATCTTTGACAAAGCAGGCAAGGGTATCCGATGGGAAAAAGACAGTCTCTTTAGCAAGTGGTGCTGAGAGAACTGGACAGCAACATGCAGAAGAATGAAACTAGACCACTTCTTACACCATACACAAAAATAAAGGCAAAATGGATGAAAGACTTAAAAGTGAGACAGGAAATCATCAACACCCTAGAGAAGAAAACAGGCAACAACTTCTTTGATCTCAGCCGCAGCAATTTCTTGCTTGACACATCTCCAAAGTCAAGGGCATTAAAAGCAAACATGAACTATTGGGACCTCATCAAGATAAAAAGCTCTGCACTGCAAAGGAAGCAATCAACAAAACTAAAAGGCAACCGACAGAATGGGAGAAGATATTTGCAAATGACATCTCGGATAAAGGGTTAGTATCCAAAAACTATAAAGAACTTACCAAACTCAACACCCAAAAGACAAATAGCCAGTGAAGAAATGGGTAGAAGACGTGAATAGACAGTTTTCCAAAGAAGACATCCAGATGGCCAACAGACACATGAAAAGATGCTCAGCGTCACTCACCATCAGGGAAATACAAATGAAAACCACACTGAGATACCACCTCGCACCGGTCAGAGTGGTTAAAATTAACAACCCAGGAAACAACGGATGCTGGTGAGGATGTGGAGGAATGGGAACCCTCTTGCACTATTGGTGGGAATGCAAACTGGTGCAGCTGCTCTGGAAAACAGTGTGGAGGTTCCTCAAAAAATTAAAAATAGAACTACTCTACATCGCACCAATAACACTACTAAGAATTTATCCAAAGGACACAGAAGTGCTGATTCATAGGGGCATATATACCCCAATGTTTATAGCAGCACTTTCAACAATAGCCGAATTATGGAAAGAGCTTAAATGTCCATCAACTGATGAATGGATAAAGAAGATGTGGTATATATATACAACGGAATACTACTTGGCAGTGAGAAAGAATGAAATCTTGCCACTGGCAGCAATGTGGATGGAATTGGAGGGTATTATGCTAAGTGAAATAAGTCAGTGAGAGAAAGACAGGTATCATATGTTTTCACTCACATGTGGAACTTGAGCAACTTAACAGAAGACCATGGGGGAAGGGAAGGGGGAAAAACAGTTACAAACAGAGAGGGAAGGAGGCAAACCATAAGAGACTCTTAAATACAGAGAACAAACTGAGGGTTGATGGGAGAGGCGGGCAGGGAAGAGGGGAAAATGGGTGACGGGCATTGAGGAGGGCACTTGTTGGGATGAGCACTGGGTGTTGTGTGTAAGTGACGAATCATGGGAATCTACCCCCAAAACCAAGAGCACACTGTATACACTCTATGTTAGCCAATTTGACAGTCAACTATATTTTAAAAAATAATAAATAAATAAATACATAGAAGCTTAGACTTTCTCATTTTGCTTTCTCAGAAAGTTTCTTGTAGGTGCATTTGAGTCTGCCTGAGATGTTGAGCATTTCAGAGGAACCACCCAGTTTGGCTGCTGTGAAGTATCCCAACTTGACCACGTCTGAGAGTGTCTATCCTGAACCCAAGGAGGCATTCCAGCAGGATGTTTTGCCTACTCACAGCCTGATAAGGGAACGTAACACAGATCGCCTCACTGTCTTGCCATTGTCATCTCTTCACGTTTCCTGGTCTCTGCACTTCGCCTCTTTGCCCACATTTCCCTATTGCTGTTTGTTATCAAAGTGTACCTTGGACATGTCAGACTTGAACCTGAGGAGCCCAGTCACTCCAACAGCTGCCACTGTGGGCCCTTCTCCTGTGTCATAGGGTAAGGTGCGGTTAGACATTAAATCGAATTACCAGAGTCCTTTCCGTCAACCTAACGCTGCCGAGACTGGCGTCGATAAATGGTGTGGAGACTTGACCTTGCCAATTGTTCTGAGTAGGAATAAAGTAAACATCAACTTATCACAAGTACACGTCTGTGTATCCACCAGAACAACTGTGCGCGAAGGTCTGAGGGGCTTGAATGACATTTTTCCATCTGGTTGAGCCTGAAAAAGAGAAAACAAGCAAAGGAAAGTTTATCATTGCTGACAGATACACAAATATTGTGCATCTCGCAACAAATTTAGATTCGCGGGTTACTCTCACCCTCCACATGTTTGTAGTCTGGATTGGATCTAATGTAAACCGGAATCTGGAGCAGATCTCTGGCGTGTTCACTCAAATTGTTGAGGGCATCGACTGTCAAGGCTTCGGTGATCCCGACTCAAATGCCCACTCAGGAAATTCATAAATCTTAGCCCCATTTATTTTTTTTTTTTTTAATTTTTTTTTTCAAAGTTTATTTATTTTTGGGACAGAGAGAGACAGAGCATGAATGGGGGAGGGGCAGAGAGAGAGGGAGACACAGAATCGGAAACAGGCTCCAGGCTCTGAGCCATCAGCCCAGAGCCTGACGTGGGGCTCGAACTCGCAGACTGCGAGATCGTGACCTGGCTGAAGTCGGACGCTTAACCGACTGCGCCACCCAGGCGCCCCGATCTTAGCCCCATTTAAAAGCTTATCAATCTCCTTTGAATCCCATTATACAATTACCCACCGGACATCACATACTTGAAGGGCACATTGAAACGGTATTTGTGAAACAAAATTCAACATCCTCTAGGCATTTCTGCTCCTCTTTCTTTCAGGGGAATTTAAAAATTGCTTTGCCATGGATGCTGTCCTGTGTCCTTAAGCCTTCTGAAGAGCTTGAAACAAAGGACATTTTTCTGTGAGATTTCCCCCAAAATAGAGCTATGAAGAAATACTTTTAAGATTTAAAATCAGTTTCTTTAAGAGAAACTTGGTCACCCCCAGGCCCACTAATCTGGTCTTTTGACTGTGAAAGAAATCAAAAATATTTCAAATTCTTTACAGATACTTAGAACTTCCAGGTAGAGTAGACTTTCTAGTCCCTCCTTTCCATTTGTTTATTCCTACATCTGAATAATCTTTGGGAAGATAAACATCTGCCCACAATAAGAGTTCTATTTACTAACAATCTACTGTGTTATCAGACTCTAGACCAGGAAACATCTCATTTGGAATTTTCAATCCCTAGAGGTATCCTCGACCCACCTTGCAATAAACAAAATGAGGGTCAGAAAAGGTAGGTAATTCGTCTAAGGCAAAATAAGCTGGACAGAAAAGTTTGAAGTGGGCTCTATCTTATTCTAAAATTGTGCCTGGGTTTTGTGTCCGCACGTCCACACGTGTGCGATTCATCACACAAAGATACTGAACTTCTCTCTGATCCAGAATTTTCTACTTGCTAGTCCTTTGATCATGTGTAAGTTACTTAACTTTCTAAGAGGTGAATTTTTTTGACTGGGAAATGGGAATGACAATTTTTGTGCCCTGCAAATGAAACAAGTAATAAAGGGTGTTTTTATAAGTGCTAAAACACTTTCAAATCTCAGGCTACGTCTCCTAGAGAGCCAGGGGTCACCGTCACTCTCCCCTCATTGAGATGTCTTTAAGGTGACTTAAATACCACCTGTAAGCCTTCCTCCCATACTTCAGTTAGGCCTCTACTTAAATGTTACCTCCTTAACATTAACTTCCCCAACTGCCCCATCTAAAAAGCCAGAAACCCAGACACATCACTCTCTCCTTCACCCCTTGTAATTTTCCTCTTGGCACTTAGTACCACCTGATGCTTGCTATCTCCAAAAAAAATGTGAGTTTCACGAGAGTGGGCCTGTGCCTTGAAGACTGCTATGTTCCAACTTCGTAGAACAGAGCCTGGCCTATTTCTGGAATAAATAGAAGAATGAATATTAAGAATTTTAGACACTATGATAGACCAGGGAATATTGGTTTGGCCAAGTGATTCCATATTACAACCCTTAAATCACACCATAGACCTCTCTGATCAAGCTTATGAAAGCCTTTCAGAGAGACCCTACTAAGTCTTACATGATGCTTTTCACTTATCATTACAATGAAGAATGTAGATAAAATCAGTCATTTCCTTCAAGGCTTCCGACTGATTTTCAATAAAGCTGCTGCCTTTACAATAGTTTTTGAGAGACCGGTATTAACCTCCTTATAAACTCTCAGAGAAGAGAGAATGCCATACTCTCTCCGTACTCATTTATTCATTCCTTCCTCTATTATTTCTTTCATTCATATAATTATTTGACAAATATTTTTAGAGTACATCCTGCTCTAAGCAATATTCTAGGTTCTGAAGCTGTAGCAGGAATCAAAATCTCTGTCTTCATGGAGCTTATATTCTAGTGGGGAGAGAGACGGATAACAGACAGATGGGCAAGTATCTTTGGCGAATAAGCAACGCTGTGGAAAGAAATAGAGGGTAAGAGAGATCAGGAGCTGAGTGGGATGGGGTGGAGAGGGCAGCCAAACCTGGAGACATTAGGGAAGGCCTTCTAAAGAAGTAGAAGGTTTGGGGCACCTGCATGGCTCAGTCAGTTAAGCATCTGACTCTTGATTTCAGTTCAGGTCATGATCTCATGGTTCATGGGTTCGAGCACCGTGTGGGGCTTTGTGCTGATAGCGTGGAGCCTGCTTGAGATTCTCTCTTTCCCTCTCTTTCTGCCTCTCCCTTGCTCTCTCTCTCTCTCTCTTTCTTGAAATAAATAAATAAACTTAAAACAAAAAAGAAATAAGAGGTCAAGCAATATGTACATGGGGTGGGGGACAGGATGTGTCTGAGACAGAGGGGGCTACAGGCAAAAGAAGAGCCAATGGGAAGTCCCTGAGGTAGTGGTGGCCTGGGCATGTTCGGAGACTAGCAAGGAGACAGTGTGGCCGGAGGTGCTGGCAGGTGATTGGGTCACTTGGGACCTTACAGACCTGGGGCCAGAGCATGTGGAGAGCAGTCAGTGAAGAAGAGAACAGCTACTTGACGAGAAGGCTGTCAAGGGACAGGGTCTTAGAAGGACATCATGGGATTCAACTTTACTCAGGGAAATGGAGGTCACCAGAGGATTCTAAGGAGAGAAGTCACATAATGTGACTTAACTTTTTGGAAGAGGACTCTGTTGGCTGTGTTAGCGGTAAGCCATTGGGGGGCGGGGGTTGGAACCTATGTAGAAAGACCAATTAGGTCGCTATTGAGAGAAAGAGTGAGGTCAAGGATGACACCAAGATTTGGGGCCTGAACAACCAGCAGGACTAAGTTGCCACACAATGAAATGAGGAAATGGGAGGAGTTTAGGGCTTGGGGAAACTGGGATGGTAGGCACTCGGTCATAAATAACGGCACTCATTTGGCCTAGTGAAGCAGCAAAGTGATTGAGCAGCGTTCAGCACTGCGGCAGGAGAGCCAGGATGCCAGGCTTGGAGGCCTGCAGCCAGGAACACAGTCTAAACAACACCACAGGCTGCTCCAGAAAAGCCTCCATGGCCCTGGCCACCGGGCAGACAGGGCCCAAGGCCAGGCTGACCTCAGACAGAAGCTCCGCCCCCGCTGCCAGGAGCTCTAGCTGTCACTCTGATCCTCAGGCAAAAAATATATAAATAAAGTATTGCGTATCCTCCGGCTTCTCACCTCCCCCTCAGCTACTGTACCTGACGGGCAGAACCTGGTCAAGGGCGGCAGGGGAGGCTGGCTCCCAGGGTTCTGGTTTCCAGCTTGAGGACTTGACGGCACAAACCCCTAAAAGTCTATTCACAAGGGTTTGACAAGCAGCAAGCAGCAAGCCTAAGATGTTCTTGCCATCATTGCTTTGCTCTGATGCAAAGCATTTGCTCCCTGAACATTGTCTTTAAAAAGACATGATTTTTCCCCCCCACCTTCAGATCTAGACCAGGCTTCTTGTGGAATAGATGCCCATTCCTACCCAAGACCGGGTGAAGGCCCGAAGCATCGTGAAAACTACATCACTCTTTGGGAAATGATTCTGTGAAAAAAAAAATGACATGTTTGATACCTAGAAATCAAAAAAATTCAAGAGAAGGGTTAATGATAATCTTAAGGCATGGAAGGGAATATATACCAAGTCAATGATAAATGGCTAATTAAAATTGGTTTTGTCCATATTAAAAAATTTGGGAAGCCCTAGTCTACCATTCCTTGGGAATGATCATTATCGCCAGATAATTATTAACTACTTATGTTCTCATTTATTGAGAGGTTACCAGTGCTAAATGCTACTGTGCAAAAATGCTAACTTTCAGCATGTCATTTGAGTGTGATACTAACCCCCATGGGGGCAGGACGAGGCTCAGAGAGCTTAAGTGTCGTGTCTAACTAGTAAATGATGAGATTCCAACATCCTAAACTTTTAGCTACAAGGCTACGTGCCCCAATCTCATCTCTAAGAAGACCCAATGTCAAGTAGGGAACCAGGAGACCCACAGCCTAACAATCCACCCCAAATACTCTTATTAAATGTATATTTTAACTGTCTTTTTCAAGTGTCATTAAAACGATCTGCTAGGAATTCATTTGCCTTTATTTGAAAAAAATATGCATCTGTGTACAAATGCATTTAGTCCAGTTTTCTTTCTTTCTTTCTTTCTTTCTTTCTTTCTTTTCTCTTTCTTTCTTTCTTTCTCTTTCTTTTTTCTTTCTTTTCTTCTTTCTATGTTTCTTTCTTTTATCCAGCTTTCTTCGTAAGAAAAAAAAAAACCTAGAAATGTGATCATTGGTTAGGAGCTGATCAATAAATTGTGACATATCTCCATAACGGAATATCGTGAGTTCTCTAAAAGCCTGTAAAATCTTTAAGATATACTTTTAAGTTAAAAAAAAAATCTACATGGAAAATAGAAGCTATACTGTGATTCTATCTGTAAACCTATACACGTAAATGTATATGCTTACAGATGCATAAAACATTTCTAGAAGGACACGCAAACTATCGGAAGGAAGGCAAAAAGGATTTGTAAAGGGTAAGAGAGGCTTTACTTTTCAGTTTATATCTTTCTCCATGGTTTCAATTTTCTACTTTGTGTATAGGTAAATTTTATACTTACTGAAAGTGAGTATTTTCAATAATTTCTGGGTTTGAAATATTGTTGAGTCTTGGGAAGAAGTCATTTTATGCCTTCTCACACTTCATTTTAAAATTATGAAGCAGTAGGGAACATTGTATTATTTTGATCTTCATACCAGATGTTCTTATTAGTCTTGACTTTTCTTCTCGATATTTGTTGCTAATGCAAGTTGAATTATGTTAATATGCAGACATTTAGTGTAAATGGTCTTTTTCCTCTAAATAAAAAGAACACAGAATTGTATACTAAAGATGGCTAAAAGGGTATCTTTGTTATGTATATTTTACCACAATAAACAACAACAACAACAACAACAAAACACAGAACTTCATAACATAAAGTACTTTATGGAAATTTAAATCCTAGCTAAACTTCGTTGGTGCCTGCCTAGTGCCAAGCTCTGTGAAAAGCCCTCAGCGTGTTTATCTTCCCGAATCCAGATTTCTCCAACCTTGGTGCTTTCACTGCCCGTTAAGAAAACAAAAACAAAAACAAAACTCTGGGGGCACCTGGGTGGCTCAGTTGGTTAAGCACTGGGCTCTTGATTTCAGCTCAGATCATGCTTTCACAGTTCGTGATTTCGAGCCCTGCATCGGGCTCTGTGCTGGCAGCATGGAGACTGCTTGGGATTCTCTCTCTCTCTCTCTCTCTCTCTCTCTCTGCCCCTCCCCTGTGCATGCTCTCTCTCTCTCTCTCTGGAAAAAAAATAAATAAATAAACTTTAAAAATCAAATAAAGAGAATTCTGAAAGGAATGATTTTCCAAAGGGCATGAAGTTGGCAAGAAATGAACGCAGAGCCAGCCCAGAGAGTGAGCCTGGCCACAGAAGCCCATCAGCTAGCACATGACTCCTTCCAGCCTCTCAATACAAATGAGTTCCACTCCTGGCACTGTGACTGTGACATTCCCAAAGAGAGTTGACTGACTCTTCCTTATACATATGTAGTGAAATGTGAAGCTTAACAAGATAAAGATTATTTAACATAAGGATCTGGGGATTTTAGGGCTATGTTTTCTGCTCTGCACATTAAAATTCACAACGGTCCTCTGTACTCACGGTATGGTTACTAATTGATAGATGGAATTTTCCTTATACAATGAGTAACTGGAGTGTGCTGGCCAATTAAATTTTCTGGCTCTATTAGTAATGAATAGAAAACTTGTCTTCATCTGAGGTACTGAAAATATTCCTGAGATATATTAGTTTGCTTTCTTTTCTTAGTAGGAGAGTGCAGTAGGATCTTCTTGTGATAAAAGAATTTCTTACGC
Source organism: Prionailurus viverrinus (assembly GCF_022837055.1). NCBI lineage: Eukaryota > Metazoa > Chordata > Mammalia > Carnivora > Felidae > Prionailurus > Prionailurus viverrinus. The sequence continues at coordinate 121,869,974 of NC_062565.1, read as the reverse complement.
GGTCATTATAAATATCAGTGATCATTGTCTAAACGTATATTAAGCTGAATTTATACTGAAACTGTGCTATATCCTGAAAATGTCTTTTTTGACATTAAGTTATCGATACGGGTTTGTTTTAGATAATTTGCTCCTATGTTTTCTAACAATAGAATTTTCAAAATGATTCTGGCTAATTGGATGCCAGTTAATAAGGTTTGGCTACACACAGATGTTTCTTTCTTTTTTTTTTTTTTTACTGTTTTTTAACGTTTATTTATTATTTTGAGAGAGAGAGACAGAGAACAAGCGAGGGAGGGACAGAGACAGAGAGGGCGACGTAGAATCCGAAGCAGGCTCCAGGCTCCGAGCCATCAGCACAGAGCCTCACGCGGGACTCAAACTCACGAATCGCGAGATCATGACCTGAGTCAAAGTCAGATGCTTAACCGACTGAGCCACCCAAGGACCCCTGACACTAGTGTTTCTGGCAGTTCCATAAATGCATAATTCTTGAATTGCTAGGTTTGGAGGAAGCTGTACAGTGAAAGACACTAAATCAGCACAAACACAGAGCGTTGTTTGTAAAACAGAGGAGGCTGTGCTTTCACAAAATACACATTCCTGCCGTGCCCTTGACCCCTATCCCACCTCTCATCCAGGTACTCCCTTGGAGAAGACAGGCAGGTGTGACTCTGGCCTCCCTCGCCCCTCACCCCATAGTTACTCTTTGTTTCCCCCCTTTAAGTCTCCTCACTACAGAGAGAGAGAGAGAGAGAGAGAGAGAGAGAGAGAGAGATAGGAAATGTGTACTATAGGATCTCTACTAGTCAGCTGGCCAAAGTTCTTAGCTAGTGTAGACATGCCTTCGGCAGCATTCCTCACAGACAACAATCGAGTCTGAGTGTTAATTCTTTCAGTTTATAGGGACCTCTATGTCATTGGAAATTCCTTCCTTTGTCAGAACATTCTAATTGCTATAATGTTTCCACCATCTCAAACGGTCAACTATTGATACTAGTTCCAGCACCTGGAGCCACCCAGATGATGAATACGCACTCTTCCTGAAGCAGACTTCTCGCGTCTTCTTTGCCTAAGACCTGTCCTTATCCAGTTACGGTGTTGCTAGAAATGATAAAGCCGGAGGCTGGACAAGGCTCCTTATAACCTCTGGACAAAATATCTGTTGGTATGTATTGCCTTGTCTTCCAATATAAAGCATCCCAGACTCCATTTTTTTGTTTGTTTGTTTGTTTTGTTTAACGTGGATGCGAGTTACATTTTGCACGGTAAGAGCAGATTCTTCTCAGGTATCCACATCCAATGGAACTATGCTAAAAGCCACACACACAACACGTTTTAAACAGACAACATTCATTCTCCTACCAGAGTGCTTAGCTCCCAGGATGAATACAGGAAGACTGATTGACACGCCCCAAAATAATCTACACGCACAATTATCAACACATTAGAAGGCAGCAGGTTGACAGCAGTCCAAGATAATAAACAGGTAAAACATTGCATAATTAAGTCTTAGGATTTCTTTAGTTGTGAAATGTGTGTGATTCACCTGGTGATTCTGGGTGTAGGTTAGGAAATGTTCACCTCTCTTAAACTGAGTCTGGTAGGAGCCAACCAGGCTTCATGCTTTACTAATCTACTGGGTGTTTGTTCTGCTGGGTATTATTAGCCAACCAGTTTGACAGGAATTCTTTGTTGTTGGTGGTGTTTTTTTGTTTTGTTTTGTTTTTTTTCACTGATGTGACGTCTTTTCTGACTTGTCTGAACAAACACGTTGTTTTGGCCAGTGTGTGGAGAAACCTGGAGGCGGTTTTGGAGAAGATAGAGCACTCTTCCAAGGAAGGACTATTATACGGTTGTGGCCACTGATGAGAAATGATTATTTTGATGTCCACATGTTGGTGAAGCCACTGGAGGGCGGGGAAGCAACCCTTCCCATTGGTGTGAATGGTAGAGGGTGATTCGTCAAACCGGTTTCCCCTGAAAACATTCTCAGCCAAACACTTCCTAACTTTTCTCTTGCCTGAAGTACCTCTTATAGATTGGAAAGGGGGTGGTTTACACCGAAACTTTTGGTGCTTGGTGTGAAGACATCCAAAATATTTTATTTGTGGGCAGTGAAATGAAGGAAGAAACCAGACTGCCTACGGGAAAAGCATCAGCCTTCGATCAAACTTGAAATCAGATCCCAGCTTTGCCATCATTCATTAACTTCATGGTTTCAGAACCTCACTGAATCTCAGTCCTTCACTGTAATGGACTACTGTGAATTTCAGTAACTTACAACAACATCGAGTATCCTGTCTAGCGAGTGGTTCTCCGAGTGTGGTTCCCAAAGCAGCAGAAGCAGCAGCATCTGGGAACTTGGTAGAAATGCAAATGCCCCGCCCCACCCCAGACCTAATGAATCAGAAGGGAACAGGAAGGAAATGTCAGCAACCTGTTTTTAACAAGCCCTCAATGTGATTCCCATGCATGATAAATTTGAGAACCACTGTCCTGGCATATGAAAGTTCCTCAAAAAAAATGGCAGCTGTTACATGTTTCATACATATTTCATCGTTGTCTAGTACTTTACGGCTTACAGAGTTGCTTCTCCACTCAAAACACCATCTACTTTCCTCAGGTTTGCGTTCCCTTTGACCCAGTAAATTCCACTGCAAAATTTTCCTAAGGAAATAATCAGAGACGTTCAGAAAGATTTATGTAGTAGGTTATTCACTGAGGAATTAATCATGCAAGTGAAAATTTGGAAACTACAGTTAATTAAACAATATGGGGTTGGTTTAATAAATTATGACATCTATATAATGGAACACCGTGTAGCAATTAAAAATCAGTGTAGATCCTGTTTGTCAGAGCAGGTGCTGAGAATCATCTACCTCAGAGTCACCTGGGATGCTTTTCAAAATGCAGATCTCTGGTCCTCATCTCAGATTTATGAGTTAGACTCTGAGAGTGAGGGACCTCAGGATCTTTATTTTCCACATGCTCCCAAATGTGTGGGACATTTAAAAACATTTAAACACTGTGTTAATAGTTAATAACATGGCAGATATTTGTGGTATTTATTGAATGAATAAAAACACATTATAAAGCATACATTTACAACATCTCAGTAATATAGGCTCCATAAACATGTATGCATGAGGAAGACCCGAAATTCATGTGCTAAAATGCTAAATAATTATCTCTGGATGATAAGATGGCAATTCTGGTGGTTGTTGATTTCCTTTGGTTCTAAAGTTTCCACATTTTCTGCAACGTGTGTAACTTTTCAATGAGAAAAGTGATGTTACCTTGAAAACCATGTTTTAGTGCATGTGCCATTTAAAAGCTTTTTAAAGGTTTTTACTCATTTTGGGGCGGGGGGGGGAGGAGGTGGGTGGGGGAGGGGCAGAGAAAGAGGGAGACAACAGAATCTGCAGCAGGCTCCAGGCTCTGAGCTGTCAGCACAGAGCCTGATGCGGGGCTCGAACCCACAAAGCATGAGATCATGACCTGAGCCGAGGTCGGACGCTTAACCGACTGAGCCACCCAGGCACCCCTGTGAATGTGTCGTTAAACAATGGAGTGGAGACTTTATGTTTCTACGCGAGAAAAGAAAACTCTGATGTAAACAATATGTGTGCACGAAATCGAGAAAAATAATAAAATCGAGACATAGATGGACAAAACAAGTATATCTGTGTGCCGCGGGAAGAACATTTAAATCTGCTTGAGGCATGGGGCCAAGATAAATTCAGAATTAGGTGGGAGACCATCCCCTGATCATCCTTTGTCCGCCCATCATTTGTCCCCAGCGAATAAAGATGCAGTCTGCCATCCATTAGGCAATGCAGGCGGCTGGCGTACTGTGGACCCTGTGTGCCCTTCCTGATCACTGAGAACAGAAAGAAGGAAAACCAGAGGATGCCAACCTGGCACAGAAGTCGTGGAGCCTGTGATAGAATTCTTTTGCCCATCTTTCCGGGGTGATGTATTTCCGAAGTCAGAGCAAAGGTGTAAATTACAGATGAATATCTTGGCCAGACTCCTGATTTCCCCTCTGGTGGGCGTTGGCAGGCGAGTGATAGGAATGCAGGCAGAAGACAGTCTCTGGAAGATGCTGGACACCCCCTGCCCCCGCCCTGACAATAGCGACTGGCTGTTAAAGAACGGCTTCCACAAGTGTATATTAACTACCATCCTGGGTCCATCACCAAGCTGGGCCCCAGAAAAGATATCAAAAGAGGTAAAGAGTGAGGACCACCAGGGCAGCCCCTGGGTCAGTAGGGGACGCCTGGGCCTGGGGCTTCATGCTCCGTGCTCATCTCTTGAAATGCTCAATAGCTTTATCTTCGACTTTGTGTTTTAAGTTTATTTATGTATTTTGAGACAGAGAGAGAGAGAAAGAGCAAGTGGGGGAGGGGCACAGAGAGAGGGAGCAGGAGAGAATTCTAAGCAGGCTCCGCCATGCAACTCACAGACCTTGAGATCACGACCTGAGCCGAAGTCGGTTGCTTAACCGAAGCCACCCAGATGCCCGGAATTTGTGTTCTGCAAGTGAAGTTCAAAGGGACAATGGAGCAAGGGGGTGGGAAGGAGCTTGCTCATCTTCCAGTTTCCTGCCCACTCCCCACAAGTTGTTGGTCTCTAGGCTCCCCGCCCCCATCCCGTGCCTACAGCCGCTGGGCCAGGCAGGAACCTGGCCACTGGTGCAGGATGGCAGAAGTCAGCGGGGTGGAAAGAATCGAGGTGTACATACTGAAGAAACGAAAAGGGAGGAGTTACTACTGGAAGACGGTCCTCCCTGGATGAGCACTTCTGGTCTGTTTGGGGAAACAATCTCCCCAGGAAGGGTGTATCTCTGGAAAGCACCGCACTGTAGAGTAAATCGTGTGGTAACGAAGAACGTTTTCCCAGAAGGGAGTCTCTACTGATTATAGACCAGGACAAGGCTCTGCTTAAATATATGCAGCACAAGCAATTATTCTAAATCTATAGGTATAAATACATCTATAAACATACACACACATGGGAAGTCAGGACTAATGAGAGGGAGTACTGAGAACATGACAGACAACTTTCTTCACTTTTGCTACAGAATATTGGGAGGAAAAACCACATAAAACTAAAGTTGAATTGAGTTCACCTTTCCTCCTTAGAAATGCGCTACCCAGCCACTCTCTATTTCTCTCCTTTCGAGAAAAATAGCTTCTGTTTTCGAAAAGGGACCATAATAAATTGTGCTTCTGAGAAAGTACGCTCCCTTTACTCACTAGCACTCTGGGGCACAAGGGGACAGACACATCACACTGCACAGACACATAACACTGCAAATGCTCATTCGTGCAAAACGTTATTATGCGCATTATTATAAAAATTCATTACACTTAACGACAATTTCTGAATTATCCCCATAGGAACAAAAACCACTTTCGATGCTCAACAAAAAGAGAAAAACTCCTGAGTCCTGCTGAGTGTCTCAGTGAGAGAGAACAAGAGCTTAGTAATTACACATGCAAGAAATGTGTGTTTAAAATGGTCTCTTCAGGGCGCCTGGATGGCTCAGTAGGTTAAGCGTCCAACTCTGGAGTTAGGCTCATGTCATGACCTCAAGATGTGTTAAGGGTCTGCATTGACAACATGGAGACTGCTTGGGATTATCTCTCTCTCTCTCTCTCTCTCTCTCGCTCTCTTGCTCTCTCCCTCAAACTAAATAAATACACATTTAAAAAAATAACATTTCAACAATAAAATAAAATAAAATAAAATAGTCTCTTCAGGACCTCAGCCTTGGCCTAGTTTACCCCACATCACATGGACTTCTTTCCTTCCTGTGAGAAGAGAATTCACCAAGATCTTCTTCCTTATTTGCATGCTTATAGACACCTCTAAGATGTGTATGCTGTATTATGGAGAAACGGATTAAGGTAAGAAAGAAGGTGGCTTAAAACTCAGCTCAGCTTCCTGTCAGAGGTAAGACGTACCTCCATGGCTGCATCTGTTTGGAACACTAGTCAGAGAAGACCTCCAGGTGGTTCTGCCCTTAGACCCAGGCAAATGGGGCCATAGGCTGAGGCCCATGCTTGAGTTTAAGAGGAGAGAAGGAGACATACCCTCCTGGAATCAACGTACTTCCTTCTAGTCCCTGCTTTGGATACTTCGGACCCTAAATGTTCTTCCTACATGTCCCAGTCTGCTTCTAGAACCTGTGGGAGCTATTCTTCAAGTCACAGCATCGCAGCTATGAATTGGATCCCTAGCCTGATAGTGACCAAAGGTCAGCTCTTTTCAGTCCCCTTGTGTTTGGGCTGGAATATCCACATGCCTGTGAGTGTGCCCGAGGTCCCTCAAGTTGTGACACTGAACATACGCTAAGAAAACAAAAGGGGCAGGCCGTGGGTTGGAGGGGTGGGGGCCCTCATCTGTATACTCTTGCCCCTACGTGCAAATGTTAGGGCTGGGTCTGCTTCCAGGAGACCAGATACACAAGATTCTGAGGTGCCTTCTAGGCAGAGAATGTCTGAAAAGGAGGGAGTTGGTGGACAGAAAGTTGACCCTGTATCAGGGCCTCATTCTCTAGCTAAAGAATGATTTGTGAGGACCACATAGGATCCATCCCTTAAATTTATCATTATAATGATGGGAAACGGAGCTGAGTTGAAACCAAAACTTACTCAGTGACTAACTGTTGATTTAACATAGAAAACGCTCAGTGAATTATCCAAAGTTCCTGGGATTTTTACGTAGAATTTAATCTTTTGGGGCTTCCTAGTGGCATGGCTAACAGGCCACTAGATAGGCCAGAAGGTTACCCTAAAGACTAAGAGTGGGACCTCTTTGAGTTGTTCCCTCCGTTGCCATTGACACACACAAGGAGCCTGCCTGCTGTCTAAGGGTATCTCCCTGCTTCTTGGATCTGAGGCCTCAAGTTTTACCTATAGAGGATCATTCTTTTTTTTTTTTTTTTTACTTAAAAAATCAAAAAGATCCTTTTTATATTTATTTATTTTTGAGAGACAGAACACAAGTGGGGGAAGGGTAGAGAGAGAGGGGAAACCCAGAATCCGAGGCAGGCTCCAGGCCCTGCGCTGTCAGCACAGAGCTAGACATGGGGCTTGAACTCACAAACCTCACGATCATGACCTGAGACGAAGTCGGACGCTTAACGGACTGAGCCGCCCGGGTGCACCTGTTAAAGCATCATTCTTTGGGTTGAACTGATTGCAGCTGAGAGAGGGGGCACGCCATTTTAAGCCCTGGTTAAGCTCTTCAGAGCCAAGGTGGAGGGCAGCCATAGGCGTGCAGAAAGAATGTGGTCGAACTTCACAAGGGTACTCGTTATCTCAGGGCACTCGGCACAAATGGTCAGGAAGTCCCACAGACGAGACAAGAAGGCCTAAGACAGCCAGGCTCTTCCGTAGACTTGCCCACCACAGACCTTGTGAATCTGTGTGATTTCAATTCAGGTCTACTTGCTTTAATGGACTTAAAAATGAGGCCACCTCTATGAAAAGAACAAGAAACTCAAGCATTTTTTAGTTGATTACTTTTTTACCACACTGAAATTGGCTCCTTTGATGGTCTCCTTCCTTTTAAAAACTTGTGTGGTATTTGGGAGATACGTCTCAGAGACATCTATGTGGTAATGTAACCATGTTAAAAGCCATTTGATAGCAAGAGTATAGCTTTTATTATTATTTTGTATTGAGTTATGAGTCACATGTCATGAAATTTACCCTTTTAAAAAGTAAAATGTAGTAGTTTTTAGTACATTTACAAAGTACAACCATCACCATGATCTAATTCCAGAAAAATTTTACCATCCCCCAAAGAATCCCATTATCCATTGATTTTTCACTCTCCATTCTCAATTTCCTCTCAGCCATTGGGAACCATTAATCTACTTTTTTATCTTTATGGATTTGCCTATTAGGGACATTTCATATAAAATAAAAATCATACAACATGCGGTCTTTTGTGGCTGTCTTCTTTCACTGAAAATAATGTTTCCAAGGTCCATCCATGTTGGGTAGGAATCAGTACTTTATTCCTTTTTGTGCTGCATAATATTCCATTGTATAGGTATTTACCATGTCTTTTAACTCTGTGTATCAGTTGATGGAAATTTGGGTTGTGTCCACTTTTTGGCTCCTATTAGTAATGCTGCTATTAATATTCATATGAGTTTTTTTGTGCGGACATATATTTTCAATTCTCTTGGGTATATTCTTAGGAGTAGATCTTCTGGTTGTGAGTGTATCTTTTTTTTTTAATGTCTTTTAATCTTAAAATGAAGGTTGGTGTTTCTTTTTTCTTTAATTTTTTTTTCTTAATGTTTTTATTTATTTTTGAGACAGAGAGAGACAGAGCATGAGAAGGGAAGGGGCAGAGAGAGAGGGAGACACAGAATCGGAAGCAGGCTCCAGGCTCTGAGCCATCAGCACAGAGCTCGATGCAGGGCTCGAACTCACAGACTGTGAGATCATGACCTGAGCCGAAGTCGGACGCTCAACCGACTGAGCCACCCAGGCGCCCCTGAAGGTTGGTGTTTCAAATGTTAGCCTGAATCTTGGGTTTCCTGCACTCCACCAAAAAGTCACGTGGTATAGTGTGGAATTTAATCTATTTGCTCCTCCTCCTCTTGGCTCCCCCAAAGCCCTGCAACCCAGAGAAACCACTGGTTGTTGAGACAGGTCTTAGCAGACAAAATTAACCGTGGTACTTTCCTCAGCTTGCTCACTTCCCTCAAACAAAATTTGTACTTAAGACTCCTTCCTTCTAAGAAGTAACACAAAGTGGCAACATCTGAAATGTTCAAAGAGGAAACGTGGCAATCCCGTTCTCATTTGGCTGTTAATGAATCTCCTTCTAGAAGTACCTGGCCAAAATGAAGCCCAAAATAATACAATGACTCAAAAGATGAGCATAGCAGCTTAGCAGGTGCAGGTGAACACTTTTTTTTTCCCCCCAAGAGGATCTTTCACCCCTTCTGAAAGAAGGATCAATAATGGGGAAATATACAGGCCATAATATTGGTTAATAAAATGGTGTCATATTTTTTATCCATGTAGACAGTTGACTGTACACCAAATAGTTGGAGGTGAAAAAGTCAGTCACGTGGGCCATTTAGCATCAGGCCATTTAAAAATATTAACCCAGGGGAGCTTGGGTGGCTCAGTCGGTTGAGCGTTGACTTCGGCTCAGGTCATGATCTCACGGTTCAAGCTCCACGTTGGGCTTTGCGCTGACAGCATAGATCCTGCTTTGGATTCTGTCTCCCTCTCTTTCCCTGCCCCTCCCCTGCTCGCTCTCTCTTTCTCTCTTTCTCAAAAATCAACACAAAAAAATTTTAAATATTAACCCAGTGTTACTTTTGGTAAAGTTTTTTTTGCCCTGAATTAATTTTGTTTGTAGACATAACTACGATCTGAAGAACAGAATATGTACTCAGAAATGTGCTACATTGATAAATTATGCCGTGAAGAAAGAGGCAGGATATATTTTTGACTTTTCAATTTGACTGTTAAAATTTGCATTTCTTGCTTCCCATGCGTGTCACCATAGCTTTTCTTTTCCTGTAGGGTTTTCAATTCTCTCTCCCTGCTCCTTTCTTGTTTTCTTCCTTTTTGACCCAATAATTTCTGAATCACCATTTTGCCACTTGTGGTTGTTTTCAAACCAATGTGTTTCACACATACGTTTCAAAGATCCATCCATCAGGAGAAAATTGCAAGTACCAGTAAAAATCGTCTCTCTAATTTGTTAATGCATGTCTGAAAAATACAGAAAGTGTGAGATGAGTACAAAAATAACTCGAAGCAGAAGGCTGGGGAGTGGGAAGGAGAGGAAATATACATAATAAGTAGTTTGTTGATTTTTTTCCCCTCATAAACTAACCCGCAAGTCACTGGCTGCTATGGGGTGTGTCCAGTGCTTGTACTTGAAACAGCCAATGGGGTTCCAGGCCACTGACTCTCAGGGTTCACGCTTGGCAGTGGTAACTCATGCATCCAGCATGTTCTTTTCCTGGCAACTCTTCCAAGAGACAGAATATTGTAGTCTGATTCGAATCATAAGGTTCCCTGAGAAAATCTCTTGGATGGGGTACAAGCCACTCAAATCCAATCTTTCATTAAGGATCACTGAAATTTACAGGGGGCCACAATTATGATTCGTATTTGTGGTCCTTGTGATTTGTATTAACCATAAGCTTCCAAAGTGTCAGAAAGAGTTCACGGCATGCAGAAAGGATTTGTGCTGCCTGCAGAGTTTTGCACATGCTACCCTGCACAGAGAGAACAGTGGCCAGCCTACATTTTTCTCAGTTCAGCTTAGTAAGCACTGTCAGGCATAGTGCAGTTCTAGACACAGAAGGAATTGCAAGAATAACTTGTTCTTGAGGAGGACAGGAGATAAGCTATTAAAAAACAGATCTAGGGGCGCCTGGGTGGCTGTCATTTAAGCGTCCGACTCTTGATTTCAGCTCAGGTCATGATCTCATGGTTCTTGAGTTCAAGCTCCACGTCTGACTTACTCTCTCTCAAAATAAATAAATAAACTTAAAAAAAAAGTCTATGTTAGAACAATAGATACACAAGTAGTGCTGTAGTGTTATAAAGTATATATGCAAATGCTCAGAAAATGAGGAAATCATGAGGTGGAAATAATTGGAGCAGACTTCATTACGAAGTTAATTACTAAGCAGACCAAGTGGAACTCTGAAATTTAGTTTGGCAAAGTAGAGAGAGAACGCCTTTTGGTCTGTGCAGGAAGAGTAAAAGGGTCGAAAGCAAAAGCCTTAGCAGTGTCATCCGAAAGTTAAAACTCAGATATTCCACAAACGCCTTCCAGTTGAAGGTGGCCGTGTGACCCAGCCTGGACCCGCAAGTCAGCAGAACCCTGTAGGGTCCGTATCTCCATGCAAGAAGGCAGAGGCGGCTGGCTAGTCCCAACCGTCTTCCCCCTCATTCCTTCTGGAAAGACATGGAGGGGTGGTGTCTCAAACTGCAGGGCTGTCTTCCAACATGGAAGAAAGGCCAAGAGGATCAGAAGATGCTGAACTCAAGATCTCTGGGTCCTCTTGTTTAATGTGGGAAAAAATAACCCCTCTGGGGTTGCCAGTCACATTTTCTCTCATTTGTAGCCCATCACGTTCCTAATTGATATTCCTAGGTGGGTTTCGGTGAGAAAGATGTCGCCCAGTTTTAGTTGCATTTGGTGAAACTAGTTTTAAAATAAAAATGCCCAAGATCATAGGATTGTTTCATGAGAAAGTGATCGTTTTAAAGCTTGCAAGTGTATTCACTTGAAGAATAACACTTTGATAATTATATATATCCATTTCATAATTTGTAGCGCAAAGCAGATTTCCTGAGCTTTCAGCCACATTTAGACCATTAAGCCTCACCATCTCAGAGGAGCACGTCTAAAACCCTCTGCATGGCTGTGAATTTAATAAGTCAGCTAGGATTTCAAGGGATAGCTATATTTACAGTGTCAATTATTTTCTTTTAGTATCTCTTCCAACTCTCGGAAGTCATCTGTCCCTGCTGGCATTTTTTTTTTCATATCTAGAAGATTGTTGTATCCACTCCAAAAGTTAATCTTTTCATGGAGTCTTCTCATATCTCATGAAATAAAGGTGGCTTAAAATTTTGTAGTCCCTAAAACCATTCAAAAGGGTTTTTTGGGTTTTTTTTTTTTTTGCCAATTTTAATAACTGTCAGCAGAGTGAGCAGAAATAAGGATAACATATCTTGGAGGCTAGTCACTTTCCAGGGACTATAAAAACTGGAAGGGACCATCTGGGCTAGTGGCTCCCATCACCGATCTTCAAAATCTCCTTGGAAAATTAAAAAATAAAATAAAACTTCTGAGATTCATTCCCAGAAATCTCGATCCAATGGATTAGGAGTGAAGGCCAGAAATACCTTTAAAAAAATCCCTCCAAATACTCATCTGGGTTTGGGAACCGCCAGCCTAGTCCAGTGCTGCAGCAGATGCCCACATGACACAGCCTAGGGTTCCTATTAAAATGCAGTTTCTTTTCAGTAAATCTCAGGTTGGCCTGAGGTTCTGCTTCTCCAACAAGCTCCCAGATGACGCCCATGCTGGTGATCCATGAACCACATTTACTCTGAGTGAGGGGATCTAAGCCACATGCCACATTTTGTACTAGAGGCAAGAAAACAGAGAGGCTCAATGAGTCATTCAGATCCACAGACATGTAGTGGCAGGATGAGACCAGAACCCAGTTCCTTCCATTCTTAGTCCACTATTACACTGGCTCCAGAGAAGAGCAGTCTTCCTCTTAGTGTTGATGAGGACTGGAGGATCTGAAGCCCTTTTGGTTAATTCTCTTTTTGTCTTTACTATGGAACCTCTAAATCGTTGGTGATCTCATTCTCTACCTGTCTTCAAGTTGTCTTTCCACCTCATACTCAGCCAGTAGTGTGGCAGTAAATGTTTAACTACTGGCTCTCTGGGTAGGGGGGAGAGGGAAGGAAGCACTGATTTGTAACATTTGTTGATTTCCATGGTGTAAACACTCCTAGAACGGCCAATTTGAAGATAGCCGGTTGACATTACTCAACATGGAGCTAGGAAAAGACGCACATGACCTGCTCTCATGACCTAGTGGGAGCGGGCTCTAGCTTTCTTTCCTTCACCTCTCTGACCCAGAGCAGCTGAGGCCACAGGCTGGGACAGCAGCTGTGTTTCCAGCCAGGCTGCCAGGAGGTGCTACCTGGCTAGGGGTCAGGAGAAGAAATAACACTGTTGTTTTTCAAGCAAGTCAACCTCTAGCGTAACTGGTAAGATGTGTTGATTGTGTATTAACGATGAACATGTCTTAGGAAAGCTAATGTCTACAAGACAGGAAAGATAATGGGGAAAACATCAGCTTATCAGTGAACGGAACATTCACAAACTGAAAACAAACAGGCAAATAAAAATGAACCGGTTAACCCGAAAGTGGACAAGTATATCGCACAATACTTTCGTTTAGTCAAAATAGAACTCCAAACCACTGGATTAATTTTCAGTTCAAGTCACTAGTATTGATTGAGTGCCTCTTGTGTTCAGGACATTTAATGAGGCTCTTGTAACACGGTTTATGGTCATATGCTCCCACAGTAAGTTTTTTTTTTTGTTTTTTTGTTTTGTTTTGTTTTTTGTTTTTGTCTTTTTCCCCTTCTGCTAGGCATCTCGTTAGAGAAGACAAGACAAATAGTCTCCTGTGCCAGTGTAGGGGTGACTGAGCTACATTTGCCATATATTTTTTTTAAATGAAGGCTCTCTATTACAAGAGATTCGTTATGCTAAGCAGTTTATACAGTTCGAGAATGAGACTACACGTAGCCCTACAGATCACTTACTATCATATGGAACGATGACTAGAGTTCGCATACCAACAAGTTTACATCGTTTAGACATAAGCCATAGAAAATAGTGTAAATATAACATGATTCTTTCCACACATGCGAAAATACTTATAAATTACATAGAAGTATCATTTTCCCATGTAATTTATAAATAATGAAATTAAGCACAAGAGAAAAAAAAAGAACAAGTATGGACTTTCAACATGGAGGAAATTCAGGTACCATATATATTTCTATCAAAAATAGCCTGTTATTTTCTCTTAAATTTCCATTCTCACCTTTTCTCTCTCCCTAATAGAAATTCCTTTCCTCAAAATAATAATAATAATAATAATAATAATAATAATAATTCTCCTAAACGTTACCACCACTCACTGACTCCCTTGGGGAAAAGTGTCACTCTTTTCCATCACATATATTTAGTAAGTGCTATGTAGGTTCAGGATCACCTGTGATGTTTGATTGCTTTTCTTTTGTTATCCATCCCCATAGTTCAGTGTGACAAATCAAAAAGCTAAAGAAAATCCACAGAAATTCTGCTTACACTATATTTAGCAAAAGTAAGCCAATAAGTGTAGAAGCAGAAGACCAATGCAGTGAGGTGACCTTATCTACAGAAAACATATAAGCAAAACCTAATATTAATGAATTCAAATCTCTTCATTTAGGGATTATGTAAACACTAAATTGCAAATTCCTTGAAGGTTTTTTTTCAACTTACCTGGTAAGCCCTAGAGGTTTGATATGATATTCACAGAGTACCACTTTAGTCTAAGAATCTGTTTCAATAAATATATACACCTACAACGTGTGAGATCCCAGACGAGGCATTTCAGATACTGCATGAATGCAAGGAATATCAAATAACCTTCGACGTTTTTTGAACATCAGCGCTATGCTAAGAATTATTCTGAGTTATTATCTGATTTTAATACAGAATAGGATTATCCAGTAGGTTGAGAATATGGCTCTAATAAAGTAACTTGTCTGCATTATACATTCCTGATAATAACAAATTCTCAAATACTTTGATCACTAGAGAGTCAAGTGAGAGAATATAAATCCAAAAGAAATCCGTCCTTTAAATGAGAACACAATCCTGAGGTCCTGAACCCAGGACATTTTTGTCAGTGCCCACTTTTTCAAGGCACCAATCGGTACCTAATACACTTGTCATAAAGATCAAAATAGATGAAACGTGTGGAGAACTTGTGAACTCAAAACACCACACAGATGTAAAATGGGTTAATTCTTGAATAGGTTTTTACGTACAGAAATTTACAGGGTCAACTTCTGGTGAATTCCTAGTGTGAAAAGTGTATTTCTCCTTCCAGAAAGCATTAAAAATTCGTCAATGTCTGGCTTCTTGTTTCCTCACAGTTAATCTGAGGAAACGCAATTTCAATCCATGGAGAGGGTTATATTGTGCCCTTTGTTTCTGGAATCCTTTTGCTTCTTTCCTTTCTTCTTTCTTTCTCTCTCTCCTTTCATAACATACACCCTCCCTTCCTCACAGGGCCTAATAATGGGTATTATTATTACTATTATTATTTTCATATCTCGACCTTTATAGCTGAGAGAAACTGAGCCTTGAGCTCATCTGTAACATGTTTTCATGTTAAGGAGTCAGAAAGTGAGAGCCCCACGAGTCATTGTCAGTCAGAGATAGTGGCAATGATAAGACTAAAGCCTAGATTCCCAACTCCTGATCAAGTATTTGCTCTGAAGCATTTGGCCCAAGAGGAAAGAAATAAATCCAAGTTTTGAGAATTCCCAAGCTTTGAGTTCAGATAAAGTTATATTAGAGTTGAGTAGGATAAAAATAATGTGAATTATGCATTGGCTTGGAATGATTCTATTTCGTGAGAGACACATGTCACCATAGATGCTATCTGTATTTCCCTTTAAATATCTAAATTGTTTTGTTGAATTACATAGTTGAATACATGGATTATTTATTCATTCGGGTAAAGAGAAACCAAATAAAAATATTTCCCTATGCACATTTTTCCTAGATCGCTTTCAACACATGGATTCACCATTATGATCAAATGTCTGTACCAATCTGTACGTTTTCCCCAATCAGATCTGGAAATTTCCTTTATATCCATCCACTGACATCTAATTTCACGTATTGTGTTTTTTCTGTTCTAAAATTCTCTTTGGTTCTCTTCTATAGTTCTTGGTCGAAATTTTTGGTCTTGTCTTTCAATTCCTTAAACATTTAGTGTATAGTGTTTAAAAATAAATCTCTGATAGGTGCATGATCTAGATCCATATATGTCTGTTTCTGTGGACTATTGCTAGTACGGTTTTTGGTCATATGGTCTTGTTTCCTTTTACGCTTAGTTATTTTTGACTGGATGATGGACAATACATATGAAGAATTTTGAAGTAATTTTAAGCTTCTAATGACATAATCCTTCCCTAAGATTGATTTATTCTTATTTCCTCCAAGTAACTAGGTTTGAGGCATTAGCTATCTAAAATCATTGCAAATCCAGTTATAGATTAAGATGACTCAAAGATGGGGTTCATTCTCCACGAAGGCTTATCTGTTATTGGAATCAGCAGTCATTTCAAGGGGAAAAATCGTACCCAAATACCAGGAACAATTCTCCGACTTCTTTCCTCTGCAGATCTCTGTCCCACAATGTCTCACTGAATTGTTACTGTCCTAGAGTAAAACCGGTAAGTTCTTTAAAAACCTTCTGGATACCTACAATTTCACATACTTAGTTTAGTACCAAGCACTTCATGAAATATGTGTAACTGGATAGATTTAATGTGATTTTCAAAACATTTTGAGTCATGCAATTCAAAAGGATAATTTGGATAGGCTTTGGTCTACTTTTCCACAATTTTTTTTTTTCGGATGATGTTTAACAATTTCATATTTGCTAAACTTGGGGCAATGCTTCATGAAATTTCAGAGCCTTTGAGCCCTTTTGAAGTATAAATAACCACAGACGACTTGGTGTGCTTCCTTAACTTGCTAACTGGATCCTATATCCCACCTACCCAGACGCCTCTATTCTTTCCTCTCTTAGGCAACTCTTACTTGTGATTAGCTAAGATGTGGTGAAATAGCTAGGCAAGACTAACTCTCAGAACGTTGGGGGAAGCATTAATCACTATCCTTTATTAACTTTCTATTGTCACATGCAACGATGTGAAATATCTTTGATAAAATATAAGAGCATTTTATGCTTCTTCATACAAGAACTTCCTCCAGAAGGGTTGAAAGAGATTTCCACGTCTTCTGTTACAAGTCAGAACGTAGACAGAAATTTTTAAGCCGACAAAAAAGCAAAACCACAGGGGAGATAAATGACGAGGCCTTATCAGATTGATGTCAAAATAGGCAACACTAGGCCGGCCTCCAGATATTTACTTTAGATTTCAAACCACAAGAGGCTAGAATGTGTAAGTGAAGTAAGCAGTAAGGTGATAAGCTAGTAATACTATTCTCTCTTTTTTTTCTCATTGTTTCAGCTACTTTGGGGACGGTAACTTGTCACGCTTTGCCAACATGGGCAGAAACAGTGAGTACTTTCATGCTGCCTCTATTTCTCCGTCAAGCTACAACTGAAGAATACCAGTTCTCTCTCTAAATTACATTCAGTAATTATGTGAAGGACGCATATTTCCTTGTTAAGTAAATATTTTATTTAATTTGATTATAACTTGTAAATTTTCATATAACCTTTGCGAGGTGACAAGAAAGGTTTTTTTGAGGGGGTGGGGAGTATAATCCTTCTTTGTATTGTTTTTACCCATCTCCTTTCCTCATGGATGATTTTGCCTCTCCAGCAGTCTGTGTCTTTCCTCCTGCCCGCCCTCCCTTTCTCTCCCTCTTTTTTTTTAGAAATCTGGTTATTCTAATTTTAAGCTATCTAATATGGAAGGGAAATAATTAAAAAAAATTTTTTTAATGTTCATTTATTTTTGAGAGACAGAGAGGGAGAGAGAGAGAGAGAGAGAGAGAGCAAGCGGGGGAGGGGCAGAGAGAGAGGGAGACACAGAACCGGAAGCAGGTTCCAGGCTCTGAGCTGTGAGCCGGCACAGAGCCTGATACAGGGTTTGAACTCACAGCCTGCGAGATCATGACCTGAGCCAAAGTCAGATGCTTAACCGGCTGAACCACCCAGGTGCCCCTCCCCCTTAAAAATCTTTTTTTAATGTTTATGGAAATAGTTTTAATGAAGAATAAGTTTTTTAAATGCCTTCCCTTCTTTTTTTTTTTTTTAATTTTTTTTCAACGTTTATTTATTTTTGGGACAGAGAGAGACAGAGCATGAACGGGGGAGGGGCAGAGAGAGAGGGAGACACAGAATCAGAAACAGGCTCCAGACTCTGAGCCATCAGCCCAGAGCCTGACGCGGGGCTCGAACTCGCGGACCGCGAGATCGTGACCTGGCTGAAGTCGGACGCTTAACCGACTGCGCCACCCAGGCGCCCCAAATGCCTTCCCTTCATTCCATAATTTGTGACAACAGCGGGTATCTTCATAGAGGCAGCAGCCACCACATATATTTTCTATAAGGGGGCAATGAAGCCAAAAGGTAGCATTTCACATGGAGAAAGGCCAACAGGGGTGATACCCCCCAAATTCACATTGTCAATGATAGTACAGAATACAGAGTAGACTCTGAGAGGCTAACATGTGGTATCAGTTTTTAAGTGCCAGGCACAGCGATGGGGGTCAGAGGTCACCCCCTCCTTTGTAGCTAAAAAGTGAAAGATGACTCATGTTTTCGCCATTGATGTAAACCAAATGTCATGAAGGGAGATGGAGAAGGGGGTTGAATGAGTTGGTAAGGGAATCATTTTGCCAGCCGCCTTCTTCTCCCCAACTTGTGCACCAGCTTTGTAAGGTGTCCAAGGACACCTACTTTCTGCACAGCAGGTGCAAACATTCAAGATCGCAGTGAGTGTCGACCTCAAATAGCTTAGGTGGCCAATCTATATCCCGCAATCTGTCAACCTGACCTTGTCCTCTCTTCAGGTGTTTATATGGTCCTGGAATAGGAAATATTTCCATTACATCAAGGAAATTACGCACCCCATCGAGTAATTACAATACTGCACCATTTTTACAATAGTGTAAGAATTACAGATCAGCATAAAATGTTGGCCAGGGACTGGGTTAGCAGATTTTAAATTTAGGGGCTTTCATTTAGTTAACCCCACTGAAAATATTTATGGCATTGGTGCTTTTCAAGCACATTGTTGTTATAGGTATGTTTAGACTTGACCTCCAAGAGAGAGTAAGCTGTGGAAAAGGAGCGTTCAGATCCAGTTGTGAACTTTTATATGTACCTAAAATTTTGGGTCTTGCGTGATAACTGGTTTCCACAATAAGTGGCTTGTACGATGGGAAACAGTTATTTTTAACGGCATATCTGTTATTTATATTCTAAGCTTCATTTGGGTTTCTTAAGAATTTCCCTTTAAGAATTGCTCTTCCTTTGGGGTCATACCTACCCTAACTGCTGTTACATCTATGATAGAAGAAAAAGGGATTTTAAAGGTAAGATTGTTACTTGAGATTATGTGAGGGCTCCCTGAGGCCTGCCATTTGATAGGACGGTGATGCAAAGTGCCCTCTCTTCTCAGAAGGTTCTCTGGGGAGGGCTTGTGATTCACGGCGACCTGGGTGGGCTAGAGCAGGCCACATACGCTGTGACACAGACCCTGTAGGAGAGAGTAAGGAAGGTTGAGCAATGCACGACCATCATGTCCGATGTCTCAGGCGGTCAAAACTTTCCTAGAGAAAAGACTGGATATATTTTTCAGCAGTTGCGATGGTGTCTGTTTTGCTTTTTAAAACGAGGCACTGTTGGTGCTACTTCTGAGCAACACGTGACTTTACTGTAAATGTCCACGGGCTTAGTCACGCGGCCCACCCCTTCTCGGGGCACTTCCGGAGGACAAGGGGCGTGGCGGCCGTGTCTGCCGCTGAGTCACTGCAGTCCTGACGTTCCGCGAACACCCTGGAATGGGTGATCAGGCAGATGACACATCCCATCGTGCTTGTGGTTTTTCAGAAACTAGTAGACGCTGAGATCTTGTTTTAGCTACAAATAAATATTGTTACGTTTCTTTTCCTTTGGAAGGTGTGCCTTTTTGGACGTGGATGTGCCCTTGTGCAAGTTCACACTCACCTGGAAATTCAAATCGACCTGGTGAGACTCGGGAGAGGCGTCCGCTTAAGACAGAGTGGGTATAAATAGTAGCTACCAGATAAGGTTCATTACCAAGGAAACCTAAAGGCGAAGCAGGTGAAAATCTGCCCACCGGTGGCTTCGTATGACCCTGAGCTGGCTGACTTCAATTCAAGGATGCCCCGTGGCTTAACATGCCTTAGTTTTTGCCTCGACAAATACAGGATTTTTAATGACTCATATGATTTCGTATTATGTTGAAATGAGAATTGTCGGGGCGCCTGGGTGGCGCAGTCGGTTAAGCGTCCGACTTCAGCCAGGTCAAGATCTCGCGGTCCGTGAGTTCGAGCCCCGCGTCAGGCTCTGGGCTGATGGCTCAGAGCCTGGAGCCTGTTTCCAATTCTGTGTCTCCCTCTCTCTCTGCCCCTCCCCCGTTCATGCTCTGTCTCTCTCTGTCCCAAAAATAAAAATAAAACGTTAAAAAAAAAAAAAAAGAAATGAGAATTGTCGGTATACAAATTAGCTCTACAAAAATTATTTGGAATTCTTCTACAGAGAAGATTGGTCTATTCTTATTTATTTATTTAATCATGTATTTAGATCGGTATGATCTAAATGATATTTATTTCATGCTCTGAGTTCTTTTTTTTTTTCAACGTTTATTTATTTTGGGGGGGGGGGGGACAGAGAGACAGAGCATGAACGGGGGAGGGGCAGAGAGAAAGGGAGACACAGAATCGGAAACAGGCTCCAGGCTCTGAGCCATCAGCCCAGAGCCCGACGCGGGGTTCGAACTCACGGACCGCGAGATCGTGACCTGGCTGAAGTCGGACGCTTAACCAACTGCGCCACCCAGGCGCCCCTCATGTTTTGAGTTCTAATCCCAAACTATCTCTTTTCCTGCTCAAAGGGTTTCCAGCTTTGGTCACTGGGAGATTTTCAGTTGGCTTCTGTGTCCCTTGGACATATTGCTGTCATCGTGGGGGGTTTTTGTTTTTGTTTTTGCCGTTGTGACTACTGTTTTCCTTGGAGCTCTTCCTTATTTTCTGCCACTGCAAGGTGCCGCAGGCTTACCTTTTATCTCCTGCCCCGATCCTAAATCAGCCACATCTCCCAAGACTCTTGGTTGCTATAATGGGAGAATGGTTTTAGAAACCGGTAGCTTCTTGCTGCTGGGGTGCTGTTATTCTCAGGTCCTCTCAGTTGGCAAAACAAAGAAATACAGGTGTGTGTGCAAACCAGTGTATCTACACATATCTATAAATATCTCAGTGTGTATTTATTTGTGTCTATATTAAGCTAAACGTGAATTCCTACTGATTCTCCAATCCAGCAGCCCATGAAGAATTCTAGCCTCTCCCCTTGGCTTATGGGTAACCTTCTGCTCCAAAAGTGGGGAACTTGCCTCCCAACATCCACCACCCATTTATTTATTGTTCCATGCCGGTGTCCACATCTAGTGGTTCTAAAATTAACCCACTCCTTTGGGTACATCTTCGCCAATAGTGTTTATACACGGTTCCTTTTCTTTTTGGTCATATAGTCTCTATTCATTCCCAAAGTTACTTAGATCAGCAGGTTCCCTTCACCACACACTGTGGTACGATCATTTCCTATGTCTGTAATATAGTTAGATTATCTTAGCATAGCCTGCATTTCATCCTGGGATCCTCCAATCTCCTACATGAGTTTTTAAATGTGCATATATGAAAAAAAGGAAATGACGTAAGCAGCTCTCTACCTCTATTAGAACGCCAGCTTCATTCCAAGACAAGCTAACATTCTTGTCCACAAACCCTCCCCAAATCATTGGAGACTATCATAACTCCTCTGTGACTTGAGACCAGGACTTCTTTTTTTTTTCTTTCTTTTTTTTTTTTTTTTGGCACTATTTTCCCTAAGAAGATGCTTACTCTCACAAGGAAGAAATGAATCGACTTCCAAAACCTTATAGAAATATGTCGTGGTAAAGTGGGCGTTCCTGTTCTGGCTCTAGATTTGATTTTCCTTCTCTGACTTTGTTCAGATACCCAGCTTTTGCTCTTGGTCCCCAGCCCATCCCCTTCTTACTTTGTCACCACGTTGATTTTGCCTTATCTTTTATTTTGCCTCATGATGATACAGCTTGACACGAGCCAGACTGCAGACAGCCTCATTTGCTTCCTTAAAATGATGCTTCCATGATGCACCAACGCTACGTGCTCTCACTTTCTGACTACCAAGGGCAGAAAAAATTATGATTACCCTAGCTTTCTCGATATAAGACTTAAATGGAATAAATCTGTTTTACCCACATAGGCATTTTTTTTTAATTTTTTTTTTAACGTTTATTTATTTTTGAGACAGAGAGAGACAGAGCATGAACGGGGGAGAGGCAGAGAGAGAGGGAGACACAGAATCTGAAACAGGCTCCAGGCTCTGAGCTGTCAGCTCAGAGCCCGACGCGGGGCTCGAACTCACGGACCGTGAGATAGTGACCTGAGCTGAAGTCAGACGCTTAACCGACTGAGCCACCCAGGCGCCCCCACATAGGCATTTTTGAAACCTGTGCCCTGATCTGTGTTCTCTCTAAAAGTGTCCTTTTACCCTCTAAGCCATTTGCATCCACTAAGGTTCACTTTTCCTGCCGTAAAGTTCTTCTCACTGAAAGAGCCGGAGCATAAACTTCCTGCTGGCCCTCATTACGGACGAGGGGCGCACAGTGACTTCCTTCCAAAGAAAGGAGTGTGGAAGGAGGGGACAGTAACTCTATAGTGGAGAAACCTACAGACACTACCTCAGCCATTGACAGCATGCACCCTGATGTGATAGGATGAGAATGACAATTGTCCTCTGAGATCTTTCTCCCCAAACCCATAACCCAGTCTAATCATTAGAACAACATCCAAGAGGGGCGCCTGGGTGGCGCAGTCGGTTAAGCGTCCGACTTCAGCCAGGTCACGATCTCGCGGTCCGTGAGTTCGAGCCCCGCGTCAGGTTCTGGGCTGATGGCTCAGAGCCTGGAGCCTGTTTCCGATTCTGTGTCTCCCTCTCTCTCTGCCCCTCCCCCATTCATGCTCTGTCTCTCTCTGTCCCAAAAATAAAAAAAATTAAAAAAAAAAAAAAGAACAACATCCAAGAAACCCCAGATGAAGGGCATTCTACAAAATACCTAACTAAACTGTTTTCAAAGCTGCCAAGGTCACGAAGACCAAGGAAAGTCTGAGAAGCTGAGGAGACAAGGTAACTAAATGCCATGTGGTATCCTGTATGGGATCCTGGAACAGAAAAAAGGACATTAGGTAAAAGCTAACAGTGTCTGAATACAGTATGGAGTTTAGTTAATAATAAGGTCTTAAGACTGGTCCTTTAGTGGTAACAGATGTACCATACGGATGTTACCAGCAGGGGAAACTGGGTGGGGGCTCATGGGACCTACCTTTTTAACTTTTCCATGAATTTAAAAATATTCTAAAATATTTATTATTTATATTTTATTTTTAAAAACAAATGAAATGGAAAAAATTAGACCTGATGCCTTAAGGGGGTGGGGGGGGGCGGGGAAGACTTGCAAATTTGAGACAAAGGGACTTGGGAGATTTTGCTTCCTTTGGCTTATACATTTTTCCTACTAAACTTAGGGGGTTTTGACCGTTTTTTCCTTTTTCTTTTCCTTTTTTATTTAAAAGTAGGGCACTGCCTATGAATCCAGCAAGTAGGAATGACCCAGAGGAACTCATCTCTGAAGATGCACTTAGATTGGGTTTCTTGCATTAAGAATGAATTGATGACCCAAAAACCTTATTTCAAATGCTAATCAGCATCTATTAAACAGAAAATTTTTATATTCTGGAATACTGTCTGGGTCCTATAATCAGTAATTGGGGTGTAAGTTCATGTCTATTTTTCTTTGGTATTATTGCTTTGGAACATATTAGACTATTTTTTTTGAGGAGAAAACTGGATTTTTCAACCCCGTTGGTGTGTGCAAAACCTACATAATAGGGATTTTTTTTTCTTTATTGCAGTGAAATACATATAACATAAAAATTTTAAGTGTACCATTTAGTGGCATTGACGATATTTGCAATGTTATGAAAACATCACCACTATTTCCAAAACTTTTTCATCAAAACAGAAACTCTGTATCCATTAAACAATACCTTCCCATTCCCCACTCACCAGCTCCTGGGAACCTTGAATCTACATTCTGTCTCTATGAATTTGCCCATCCTAGGCATTTTGTATAAGTGAATCGTACAATTTTGTTCTTTTTTTTTTTTTTTTTGTCTAGTTGATTTCAGTTAGCATAATGGTTTCCAGTCCGAACTTCATTCCTTTTTTGTGGCTGAATAATATTCTATTGGATATATAAACCACATTTTATTTATACATTCGTTTGTTGATGGAATTAAGGCTATTCCCAACTTTTGGCTATACTACACCATAGTGCTTATAAGTGTAACTCTTTTTAAAAAGAAAAAAAAAAGGTTTGTTAAATTCCTGGAATTCAAAACTTGCTTTGGTTGTAGTTAACCTTGGTGCTTATCATTTGATGCCAAATGATAGGTCAATATGCTAGAAACAAGGCACTGAATTTTGTGTCACGGGTATCATCAGAGGTGGCTCTTGAGGCCCAGGTCAAAGTCAAAGCTGAGCATTCTTCAAGAAAGGCTTGCTTTTGTTGTTTGTTCGGGTATGTTTTGATTCTGATTTTGCACAACTCCTTTTAAAAATTTTTTTTAATGTTTATTCATTTTATTTTTTTTTTTTTGAGAGACAGAGTGTGAGCGAGGGAGGGACAGAGAGACAGGGAGACCCAGAATCTGAAGCAGGCTCCAGGCTCTGAGCTGTCAGCACAGAGCCTGACGTGGGACTCAAACTCACGAACCAAACTGTGAGATCATGACCGGAGCCCACATCAGGCGTTTGGCTGACTGAGCCACCCAGGCGCCCCTGATTTTACACAACTCTTAAATGTTACACCCCTGTCTTGTTTCCTTTTCTTTCTCCCTTTCATCATGGCTATATTATTTTCAGTAAACTCGGGTTTCACATTTCATTGATATATGTTGATTATTCATTAGGACACCAAGTACCACCCTAGTTCATAAATCACATTCTGCAAGCTGGCATAGTTAGCCAAGCTGTACGTAGGAGGACATGAGCTTGAGTGGCTGTGGTTGGTAGAAGTTATCTGTGAAGTTTGCGTGCCCAAAATGCAACTCCTCTTTACCCTGAAAGCAGATTCTCCAGAAGCTCTCCCGAAATTAGGAACGTTACTAGTCACCTAATGACTCGGGAAAGACCCCAGGGAACTACTCTTGGCTCCTTCCTCTTTCTCACGTCCTACCATCAATCCTACGTTTTGCCTTGTGCCAGTTTTTTATCAAATCATCCCCTACTCCCTTTAGCCTTGCTTGCGCAGCTATAATGGAAGCCCTCGTCACTCTTTACAAGAGGTGCCCTTGCCCTGGGTGCTGTGCTATAGGGGGACCAGCACACCACAAACACAAAAGGTTGCTGAGGAACCCGTGGTGACTCTGTCATCCCGGATGTGGTGCTCAGCACTGGAACAGCCATTCTCATGACTAACGTGGGTCAAGACCCAGGGAAGCACTTTTCCAAATCTTTTCTCCCCATCTCTGCCCTCAGGTGCCCCAGACAAAAGGCCACTGCCTGGATGCCGTGAAAGGTGGGAATTGTGCCATCATCCGTGCAAGAGAAAAATGCTGCTTTCTTCGTGTTGCTAAGGGATTTAAGTGAGCGAGTGTGTAGGTGAGGGGAAAGGCCAATTAAGAAGCTTGCTGTGGTGGGTTAAATCGTTCCCTGCACACTTCGCGCGTTGAAGTCATAACCCACAGCACAGCACCTCAGAACGTGCCTGCATTTGGAGATGAAGTCTTCAAAAAGGCATCTAAGTTAAAATGAGGTTGTTAGGTGGGCTACAACTGGTATTTTTATTTATTTATTTAGCTTAGTTTATTTAGTTTGAGATAAAGAGAGAGCACATGTGTGACTGGAGGAGGGAAAGAGAGAGAGAGAGAGAGAGCACCCATGCATGCACGAGTGGGGGAGAGGCAAAGAGAGAGAGAGAAGTAGAAGAATCCCAAGCAGGTTCTGCACTGTTGGCACAGAGCCTGATGCAAGGCTCGCGCTCAAAGCTGTGAGATCACGGGGCGCCTGGGTGGCTCAGTCGGTTAAGCGGCTGACTTCGGCTCAGGTCACGATCTCGCGGTCCGTGAGTTCGAGCCCCGCGTCGGGCTCTGTGCTGACCGCTCAGAGCCTGGAGCCTGTTTCAGATTCTGTGTCTCCCTCTCTCTGACCCTCCCCCGTTCATGCTCTGTCTCTCTCTGTCTCAAAAATAAATAAACATTAAAAAAAATAATAAAAAAAAAACAACAACAAACCTGTGAGATCATGACCTGAGCCGAAATCAAGAGTTGGATGCTCGGCTGACTGAGCCACCCAGGCGCCCCAGTTTTTGTTTTTGTTTTTGTTTTTGTTTTTGTTTGACTTTTAATTAATTAAAACCAGTCAATGTGCATACACCGAAATGTAAATGTCCAGGAGTATTCATCGTCGTTTTCCCGGTGCAAGTTACGTATCATATGATACTACCACTCCCAAATTATTAATTTTAGGCCTTGATCTCTCAAGCATGATATAGATATTTCCCCTTCTTCAGTGTAAAATGAACACGATATTCTTTCACACAGGAACAAAGAGTGTTGGCATTTGAAGTCACGTAAGTTTTGTTTTTATCGAAGGACTAACGTTTTATACTATCTATAAACAAGGACAGTCTTGTTTCCAGTGTGACTGCCCAGCTCCTGGATTCTGGGCCAGAAAACATAGTGTTAATCGTTAGGATTCCCTTCCATGTGGTTTTCACACGTCTTAAGAACCCTCTAAATAATTCATTCAGCATTGCCCTCCCAATAAAATATAGTGTGGTTAAGATTCCTTATTAGCGCTCATAATGCACTAATCTTTGTAACATTTTTTTCCCTAAGATTCCTTGCATATCTTTCAGGGTGTATCAAGCCTTCCTTTCACATTTTTCAAGCATCATCAGTAGAAAAAGAAATGGCAAAATCATCTTCCAACATACTATACACAGGCTCCCGCAACCAAAGTTGATAATTAAATTCAGCTAGTTGTTTTGTGTATGCTGTACTATTTAAAAGGTTTTTTTTTTTTTTTTTTGAATGCCTGGCTTTTGAAGAAATTTGTTCAATCAACAAGTACTTACTGAGGCATTACTACGCACAAGCATTTTTCTAGGCTCTGGGGATACATCGGTGAACAGGACATACTGGCCCCTGTCCCAAAGGAATTGATAATCTAATGCAGAAACTAAAATCAATTAGGACATAGTAATGATCTCAGAATAATCGGAATAATCGCACATGGGGCTCTGAAAAGACATACATTCTATGAAGGAATGGGACTAGAGAAAGGTGATGCAAAAAGAGAGGTCAGGAAGATGCGTCCACTTCACGGCCATGATTCTCTTTGACCGCATCACAACCCCGCGAGGGCCAGCCTGCCCTAGATTTCTCTGCCGCTGTAGCCATTTAGTGACTATTATAACCCTTATCCCACTGCTCTGCTCTTCTCTGTTACTCACCTTAGTTGCCGTTTCTGTTCTCTACCAGCCATCTCTAAAACCACATAAATGATGGGCAAAGGAAGAAAGCGCAGAAGTATTTGGGTGATGCTAATCTGTCGGTTCAACTTTTGTTGGTTGAATCCCTTGAGGCAAATGTCATTTGGTGGGAAGACGAAAAAAAAAAAACACAAAGTGAGAAAACTCAGCTCTGAACCTCTCCTTTTCTCCTTACTAGCTCTGATTTAATCTGAAGCATTGTTTTTCTTGTCTCCAAATATGGCGAAAACCATCTCTGTGACGTGATGCTTGTGAGACGTTAACTGAGAAGTACGTAACACGTGCATCGTCCAGCAAAGAGGGAGGGCACCTGCTTGGTATTCACCTGACATCAGAGCTGAGGTCTGCTGTGGCCGTTCCAGTAACATTGCCACAAATACAGGGCCCAGCCCATTCTATTAAATAAATAAATAAATGAATAAATACGTACATACATAAGGCAAAATTCCCATTAAGAAAGATATTAAAGTTCTAGAGATGACACAAAGATCACTTTTGAATGAAACAACAATTCAAGCCTAAAATGCAATTATTTACATAGGTGGAGTCTTCCATTGACAAAGAACGTAAATGAAGAACCAATCTGTGCATAAGGGGGAAAAAACGAAGTATTTTGACTCACTGGAACCTGGGAGTCATCCTGGCTTTCTATCACTTACCTCTCATACCTTATGGATTACCAAATGTCATTGATTCTGCCTTCTTAGGTCTCTTTTCTATTTCTGCAGCATGTTCTTAGCTCAGACCTGCAGCATCATCTCCTTGGGTTACTAAAGAGCCTCTTCCCAGATAAACTTTCCTTCCTTCCTTCCTTCCTTCCTTCCTTCCTTCCTTCCTTCTTTCCTTCCTTCTTTCCATCCTCCCTCCCTTCCTTCCTTCCTTTCTTTTCTTTTTTCTTCCCTCCCTTCCCCTCTCCCTCCTTTCTTTCTTTCCCTTTCTTCTTTCTTTCTTTCTTTCTCTCTTTCATTTCCACACCTCCTTCCTCTTGCCGACACCAGACAGGAAGAATATTCTAACACGGTCCCAAAATTGAGCCTTCTAAAATGAAAACTTAATCTGAACACATTACTCTTTTGCCTAAATCCATACGAAGCCTTTTTCCTGGCCTGCAGTGTAAAAGCCACTCTTGAGCAGGCATTGTTTCTACTGCTGCTCCTTCCAGGCCCTAGCTGTGCTGCAGTTAGGAGGAACCACTGGCTGCACGTTCTCACACTTCGGAGCTTTCATGCGTATGGTTCCCTTTGCCCCCTTCCCCAGCCCCACTTCATTCAGCTACCTCTAGAGCGATGTCCTTTTAAATTTTTGTTTAATGTTTATTTATTTTCGACAGAGAGAGACAGAGCATGAGTGGGAGAGGGGCAGAGAGAGAGGGAGACCCAGAATCAGAGGCAGGCTCCAAGCTGTCAGCCCAGAGCCCGACGCGGGGCTCGAACTCACGGACCGCGAGATCATGACCTGAGCCGAAGTCGGACGCTCCATCGACTGAGCCACCCAGGCTCCCCTTAAACTCCTTCCTTCACCTTCCCTGCATCCTGGTCCCACATGGGTTATATGCAGGACCAGCTACATAATTTGGGGACCACAACCAAATGAGAATAGGTAGCTCATCGCTTAAAAATTATCAGGAACTTTGCGATAGTGGAGCACTGGGCCCTTCTAAGGGCAGGGCCTGTGTAAGAGCACTGGTCATATACAAGTTGGTTCCAGTTAAATTCTCTCCTCAGAGTTTCTATGTAACCTCAGTATCATTTAAAGCAATGCATTTTTTTTTTTAATTTTTATTTCGAGGGTGGGGGAGTGGCAGAGGGAGAGAGAGAACCAGTCCCAAGCAGGCTCCATGCTCAGAGTAGAGCCTGACACGAGGTCGGATCCCACGACCCTGGGATCATGACCTGAGCCGAAATCAAGAGTCAAACGCTCAATCAACTGAGCCACTCAGGTGCCCCTAAAGCAATGCATTTTAATCTGCCTCCTCTTCTAGATTGTGTCCATTAAGGAAAGGAGGCATAACTGCCTCATTCTTGAAACATTCATTCATTCATTCATTCACTAAACATTTGTTCAGGCCGCTATACACGCATCCAGCCTGGGGCTAAACACGTTACGTACACAGAAGCAGCAGCTGGTCCTGGTGGCCTGAGTTCCTCTTCCCACCCGGCCTGAACTCCCCATCCCTCCTCCCTGTTCGCTATTTTTATTTGCAGCCTCCCCAGCCTGGGCCCATCCTCTCACATTATCCCACGCCGAGTACTAGTCACGGTCCAAATCCCCTATCCATGATCAGACGTCCAGGAACATCATGCCAGCTGAGTCTTTGAAATACGAATACGTTTTATGCCCCAGGATTTCAGGTACTGGAACATCCCCCCCAGCTTCCTTTGTCTTCTCTGAGGCCTAGCGTGGAAAAACGGGATTGTGTGGAGAGGCGGGGGATGATCAGAAAAGGGACCTGACATCTTTCTATCGTACTCAATTTCCCGTTGGTGGAAAGAGTTAAAATAACTCTAAGCGTTTCACAAGCCCTGAATTCAGACACAGAGAAGGGGAATTTCCTCTGTTCCCCAGAGGACCATAAACACACCTGCTAGCTACAGAAAGGGAAGCAGATAGATCCTTGGAAAATAATGGCACCAATAACAGCTTCTGGGGACACCAATAGGAGGTTCTAGCTCCTTCTTTCCCTACCAGATCACTCTATTTTCCCCAAAGCCCTCAGGCTTCCTAGTCCCTGTGGGGCCGGGAGAGCCACCAAGAATGATGAGTTTGGGCTGAAAGCGAGTCTGTTGCCCTGGCTGGAGATGCAGGGATTGGACCGTAGGAGGAGTCCCCAATTTTCCTTTTACAACTGCCGCTTGGGAGGTACTTAATACCCAAACCTGCATTCTCACCTTAAATAAGCAATAAGGGTTCCATTGCCCCATTATTAAGATTTGTCATCCGTATAGTGTAAATGTGTAAGGGGACTTTGGGAATAATAACAACATGACTGGATATCTCTTATATTTCATGACCTGCGCTAAGAATCACACATGTATCTTGTAGAGTCCTTATTATAATAGCACTACGAAGTGCCAGCATTTCTATGACTTTCATTTTGTAGATGAAGAAACTGAGGCTCAGGGGCACCTGGGTGGCTCAGTCAGTTAAGTGTCTGACTCTTGATCTCAGCCCAGGTCATGATTTCACAGTTCATGAGTTAGACCCCTGCATCAGGCTCTGCACTGACAGCACAGAGCCTGCTTGGGATTCTCTCTCTCTCTCTCTCTCTCTCTCTCTCTCTCTCTCCCTCTCTTTCTCTGCCCCCAGCACCACCCTCCCCCAAACTTAAAAAGAAAAAGAAACTGATGCTCAGAGTTGTTGTATAAGTAGGAAGATACGGGCCTCAGGTTCAAATCCAGCTGGGCTGTCTCCCAAGCCCAGGTTCAAACCCCCAGTGCTCCCCCACATCAGGTAATGTTAATTCCGTGCCTCGTGAGCCCTTGCTAGGTTCGCTTCTTCAATCATTTATCTCTTAGTGTATCTTTTTTTTTTTTTTTTTGATGCTGTGCAATGTTTGCCAAATATTACAATTCTTTTTATACCTGTCTTAACCTTTGTTCCTGGACTTTGATGTCCTGCCCTGGATTTGATTCCTCTTAGAATCTGAGAAGCTCAGAATTGTGCCTTCCGCATATCAGGCCTTACATTACCTTTTTGAATGGAAGGATGTGAGTAACTATAAAAGCAGATTCCAAGTCCGAAACGGTCTATTTAGGAAGACCTTTTTAGAACATCATCATGTTGTGAGTTGGGAACTGTTTATATCCATATTCAGTAAGCACAAACTATCCATTAACGGATCCACTTTCCCCAAGCCCACTAGGGTCTGAAACAATGTCTAAAACGTTTTCCCTCTTAGCAATTCTTTCTCATATGAAGCTGTATCAGGAAATATTCTTACTGTATTAACTATAACAGGAAAAGTTCTTTAAACTTTCATCCGGCAGATTCTTCAAACACATAAACACCTGATACCTGTAGCCATTGTCAAATCCTCCTTCTTCCTAAGTCTGCTTTGCTCAGTAAAGTTTAATAAAAACAGCCATTCCTTCCTACAGAGATTGTCTTCCATTCGCTTTTCTTTCCCTTAGGGAATACTAAACCTCGACTATCCATTCTGTTCGAAGAGAAGAGAAAAAAAAAAAAAGAGCAGGAATGCGCAGCCCAGCCCCATTTCTTCCCCACCCACACACCCATCGGCATCCCTCTTATTCTGTCTTCCCCAGACACGACTGTAAACTTGTCTAGTCACTTCTTCTCAGGTCCCTCTTTTCTGGATTCTCCCAATATTAAACACGGCAGCTCTACAAGAAAAATACCGACTTTATTTCCACCTGAGTTTCCTAGGTTGGTGCAGAAAAGGGGACAACCACCTCACCAATTGACTCACATCACAGGTCACTCACTGACTCACGACTGTCATCATAATCTAACGCACAGACCACGGAACGTTTTGCCCGTCTGGTCAGAGAGGTGACTAATATGGGTTGTTGCTATCACTGTTGGTTTTTTGTTTTGTTTTGTTTTGTTTTTCACAAAACAAACACTCCAACTTTTTCACTTTGCGATGGAACGTGAGACCGAGGTTGCTAAGAACTGTTGCCATTTCAATTGAGAGTTTTTTTCCATCCAGTAAAAGCAAATTAGGACGTGATGAAGAAGTGTTTAGAAATAGCTATTTGTGCTTCTGTTTTGTTTTACAGTACTTGGAAGTTGTATTGCCCCAAGATGTATCCCTATTGAATTCTAAGCATGATTAAGAAAGATGAGCTCAAAATCTCAGGTAAAGACCTGACTTTTCTTTAACCAATAACACAATAAAAAGATGGGAGGTAGAGAGGGAAAAAGAGAAGAAATACATTCTCCTGGTGCAAAGCAACCCTCCGGATTTTATTAAAGTTACAAGAGAAATGTACTAGGTGCTCTATGTTAAAAGTGGCTTTAGATTTTTTAAAAATCACTGTGAAATTAGGCAAGCACTATTACAACCATTTTTTGAAAAAAGAGAAAATCCACATTACATGTAAGTTTAGCAAATCAACCGCTCTGATTTTCTCTGGGCTGAATACTTGGGTCTCTTTTGGATTGTTATTAGGTTGGAAAAAAATGCATGTCTGTGTTATATTATTATTATATGATATATTATTATTTTATTATTTTTCTTCTTTCATGACCTTTCTATTTGATTAAAACAAGATAACTTGAAAGTACGTGTAAAGATCTGAATCATCATTAAAAATATACCTCTGGATCTAATTTGAAGGGATACATGCATCCCAATGTTTATAGCTGTTATCCACAATAGCCATATTATGGAAAGAGCCCAAATGTCCATCAACTGATGAATGTATGGCGATGTGATATATATGTATGTGTATATGTATATATATATATATGTACACATATATACATATATATATGCAGCATATATATGTGCACATATATACATATATATGTATGCAGCATATATATATGTGCACATATATACATATATATACACAGCATATATATGTGTGCACATATATACATATATATATGTATGTATATATATATACACACATACATATACGTACAATGGACTATCACTTAGTCATAAAAATGAATTAAATCTTGCCATTTGCAATGATGTGGACAGAGCTAGAGAGTATTACACTACACAAAATAAGTCAGGCAAAGAAAGACTAATACCATATGATTTCACTCATATGTGGAATTTAAGAACCCAAACAAATAATCATAAGGGTATAAAGAGAGAAGCAAACCAGAGCAAACTTTTAACTTAGAGGACAAACTGATGGTTACTTGAGGAGAGGGTTGGGTGATGAGTTAAACAGGTGATGGGCAGTAAGGGGTGCACTTGTTACAATGAGCACCAGGTGTTATATGTAAGTGTTGAATCACTAAATTGTACTCTGGAAACTAATATTACACTGTATGGTAACTAACTGGAATTTAAATTTAAAAAAATACACCTTTGAACACCTCCCCACCCCATTAGCCAAGTGCCATGCTAGCTGCGCCGGGCGATACACAAATCCCTGTTTTTCAAGACTTTACGAGTTAGTGTCAGAGGCAGAACAGATGTATGAACAACATAAATGTGGCAGAAAGAATGGATGCTCTGCATCCCCACAACGCATTCATTTTTTAATGAGAGAAGCCCTAGGCAATGTGAAAGCTGACTTCCCTACATCATTCTCCGGTCCTTTATTTGCTGCCTCTAGGAAGGATTAACGAAGATATCATTGTGATATCTATGCAACTATCACGGTGGAGAGCAGACCCTGATCCAAGAACAACAAAAAAGGCAATTTCTCTTCCTGAGGGCTGAATCCTTTCCTCTTAACACTCCTGCAAGGTTTTTTTTTTTTTTTTCTGTGAAGGATGAGAAACCCAGGCCTAAGGTTGGCTGAAGAAAGAAAGCATCGTGGTCTTGATGGAGAGAATGGGAAGAAGTGAGGCAAAGTCCAGATTGCTACGCCAGGGAGAGCCTCGATCATCCTGAATGGAAAGGAGAGCCATAAATCTCTGAGAAGATAAGAGACGTAGTGTATTTCAGAGCTTGGAGACTGGTATCCACAGAAGGCGTGGAGTGGAACAATTCATTAGCCCTGTCAACTTGACTACATTGTCTTAAATGAGTTGTTATGGCCTGACCAAGCCATGGTCACCATCTACAGCGTTGTTGCTATTGAAAAATATCATTTTAAATTTCAAACAACCTACAGACAATATACTTTTGAAAAACGACTTGTTCAAAAAACAAGGTTCTTCTGCAGTATATGGGGTCATGAACTTCCAGATTCTAATTTAAAAAAAAAAAAAGGGCAACAATATAATCTCTGAAGTACGGAGAAGAAGAAACAAAGCAAAATTGCCTTATTTCTGAAGAGATCAGAAGGTCAGTCAGAAATTTTGCCTAACGCCTATATTACTTAGATTCGTTTCCATCTGTCATCCGCAAATGGTGAAATTAACATCATGCAGTCTTCCATTCTGAGAGCTGTTCATGCAACATGTATTGATTGAGCCTATGTGCCAGGCGTTATGCTAAGTTCTTTGTGCCCATTATTTAATTTAGCCTTTCAATCCTGTTAGGCAGGTATTGCCATCTCCTTTTTCAGATGAGGAAATTAAAGCTCAGAAGGTTAGCTGATTTTACTAGGCACACACAGTTACCAAGAAAGCAGACCTAGAGATGGAACGCAGAGCTGTCTGAGCTCAAAGTCAGGGCATTCAATCGCTTTCCGTGTGACTCCAGATCATTCCACCCTCAAACCATTTTTATTTATGGTCCCCAGCTTTTAAAAAGAAGTGCCTTGTAGGGGTGCCTGGGTGGCTCAGTCCTTTAAGCATCCGACTCTTAACTTCAGCTCACGTTGTGATCTCACGGTTCATGAGTTGGAGCCCTGCATTGGGCAATGCAGAGCCTGCTTGAGATTCCCTCTTTTCTCTCTCTGCCCATAACTCCCCCTCTCTCAAAATAAAAAAATAAAAACTGTAAATAAAATTCATTCAACCATTCATTTCAACCTTAGTCCATCTTGACCACATATGAATTCCTTTAAAAAATAAAATAAAAACTGGGGCTCCTGGGTGGCTCAGACGGTTGGGTGTCCGACTTTGGCTCAGGTCATGATCCCGCGGTCTGTGAGTTCGAGCCCACGTCGGGCTCTGTGCTGACAGCTCAGAGCCCAGAGTCTGCTTCGGATTCTGTCTCTCTCTCTCTCTCTGCCCCTCCCTTGCTCACTCTGCCTCTCTCAGAAATAAACATTGAAAAAAAAAAACTACATAAAAAAATAAAATAAAACAAAACAAAATAAAATAAAAACAAGTCTCTTTTAATTGAATGGCTGGCTCAGGTAACAGGTGCATTTAAGCTGTGCTATTTGTCCAAACTGTCCCCACTCCTTCCACTCAAATCTTGTTCAAGTACTCAAACGTGACAATATTTTCTGCCTCTTTTCAAGTGTATCATTTTACACGTCCAAAATCTCACAGCATGACTCACCAGTAAATAAATACTAATATTCACTAGCTGTGGGCTGGTGAACTGAGGTGGAAAGAGGATGCATGGCAAGTTCTCGGATGTAGTGGAGGTGGGAGGTGTCCTAACACACGCAGTAAAGGTTGATGGACTCGTCACTACACAGGAAGAAATCACTCACCTTCAGTGATATCCAGGAAGTGGAGACCTTGGGGTGCGTACTTGGCTAACAAACCCTCTTCCTTGCCTTTTATCACCGAATCATAAACACATGAATTATTGTATTTATGAGCCCTTGGCTTTGTTGTAACTGATTCATAGTCTCTTCCTGGGAGTTCCTTGGTAACACATATCAGAATCATGAACAATGTGCTTTCCAGGTCAGCGCAAAACCCACATCCAATTGATCCCAGCTAAGGGATTCCATCCAGTCCGACTCAGGACCGCACAGGGACGCCATCAAGGCTTGGACCTTGTAGAAGGGATGCATGGGTGAAGAGGGTAGACGAACCACCGTGTCCTTCCCTAGGTCCCTCTTCTGAGGCACAGGCCCAAGGGAGCCCTTCTAGCTAGCCTGCACCAAGGCCCCAGGCTGTGAGAAGCCTTATCTGTAGATGCTTTCACTGTATCACAACAACCTGTCAGTACAAAGCAGAAAGAAGCAACCAAATTCTGTTGCACCACAGATGTGTAAATCAAAGTGTCCCCAGATGCCTTGCTCTGTAGCAGTTTTCACATGCATTTTAAGGAAATTCAGTGTCCTTGCATAACATTCCCCAGATGGTTCCAAATTGATGTTTGACTACAGATTCAATTTATACATGCACATTTGTGTATGTATAAATATAATATATATAAACATACGTATGTATGTGTATACCGTTCACCATTCGCCAGATGTTGTCCCGAGCGATGTAAACACGTTACTCCAGTTAAACCACATAACCACACACTAGGGTATAGGTGGTGCCCTTATCCACATTTTACACACGAGACAACTGAACAGGAGGTAAGTTGTCAAGGGCAGCTGAGAAATAGGAAACTGGGTTATGAGTCTGACTCACTCTTAACCATCACATTCTACTGATGGCAGCTATCGTGAAAAAGACCAACTGACAAAAATCGATGTCTCAAAGGGATCGGACCTTCTGATTTCAGCTTTCTTACTGACCAAATCAGGGTGCTTCTTTGGCTAATCCAACCGATACTCCATGGGCAGCCTCAGAGGAAGCAGGCCACAGCATGTCAACGATTCCAGGAAAGCACCCTTGATCAAATTACCTTCACTCTACGTGCAGGGCTGATGTCCACAACGTCACCATCCTCCCCCCAGTTCTGTGTAGTAATTCTCCCTCTTCCTTTCCCCCTGCCCCGCAAGAATATGAAACAACAAGTGTTTTCAAACCGAGACTCAAGCAAGAGCTGACCACACCAAAAAGCAAACATATACTTTGGACTCTTTACAGTGGTCATTAATGGCATCTGATGAATGCCCAGGAGAAAGTCGACACTCTGGTGGCAATAAGCATTTCCTTTATTTCGAACTCTCTATTTGTGGATATTTCTCACCTTTCCTTTCTCTAATGCAGATTCCACAACCATCTGGGATCCCTACCCACCCTCACCCTGCCATCCTTCTTGTTCCTTCTATTTCCCACCCTTCCAGAGGCCATGTGGCCGTCAGGTTCATGGGCCTCACCGAGGACCTAATTTTGCTTCAGTCATCTGTGCTTTCAGAGATCCCCTGATATAGAACCTTTTGCGTGTGTACAGAATCTAACAGAGAGAGAGAGAGAGAGAGAGATGGAAAGAGAAATGATAAGAGAGAAGCTTTCAAAATCCCTTTTATATTACCTTGTAGTGGCAGAGAATACTCTTAGAAGGGTTCAGAACTCAGCTTCAGCCCTTACCAGTTCTGTGCCCTTAATCTACCTCAGCCTCTGCGTCCACATATTCAAAATGAACACAATAATTCCTAGCTCCTCAAATTGCATTCAACGGGATAATACAAGTGAGCGCTTAACCCATGGTATTTCTTGAATGCCGACACCTCAGGAAGACCAGACAGCACTCAAAGGAGAGGCTTTGCTCACAGAGGAAGCGTCAAGCCGAGGCTGGGTCTTTTCTGCAGAGGACAAGAGAAGTCAGCATTGCCAGTCAGATACAGAAGAAAGGTAGGGAGTCACACGGACAAGTCCCAGGCTTCCCACAGTCTGTCTACTCTTTGAGTAGAGAACCATTGGCTTTGAGGACATCACATGGAAGCATTCATCTGGTGAGGAACCTGCTTTTCCCTCTGAACGGGGGAGCCTAAAACTGGGTCAGATGCCCACATTTAACGAGCAAGGAGACTCCACCCAGAACACCTCTTTTTCTAGTTAGTGGTTAGCGGTTGGGTCAAGAGCCGCACGGAGGTTCCTGAGGCATCACGGCCCCAGGACCTCTGCACTGCACATCACAGACGAAGGGACCTGTGAAAGTGGGGCGGAGGGTAGGAAATGGGGTCACAGCAAGCTGTATCCATCTGCTTTCTCTATACAGCAGCAAACCTGCCCAGGCAGCCTGCAACATGAAGCTAAAGGTGATGCAGGCAGCAGAATAGAAAACACAAACCTTAGAAAGAAATGAGAGGCCAGGTGACGGCAGGTACAAGAAAATTAAAAGTTCTGCAGAGCCCCTGAACACCTAATGATCACGTAGGTGTCTGCTTTATCTCTGCTGTGGAACACTGTGGTAAATTACTAATAAAATGGCTTGTGCACGTGGTGATGAAAAAGAGACCTATTTTTGCCCAACAAACTCAAGCAAACGGGAGACAAAGGCCTTTCGCTTTTCCGCCTGAATTTTTAAAATACGTGAAAAGCAAATGTGTGTGTGACATCTGTGCACTTCAGAAGTAGAAAGGGGAAAGAGCAGAGTTTGGATCTGAATAAAGTTAGCCTAGAAGAATGGTGTTCCTGTGGTATTAGCCCTATACGTCCAATCAACCTCAATCCTGGGAGGTAAGTTTTACATTTGAAGACTAGATATAGTTTATTTAATTAGTCTGCTTAGTTGGGGAGTACTGGGTTTCTATTCCCAGATTCCCTGACCTGGACACACAGGGACAGATCATAGTAGATTTGTTTTATTTCATGGTTTTTTTCTTTTACTGTTTTAAATTTTACGCAATTTTTATTTTTGTTTCAAATGTGATTCATTTTACAGGTGGATTTATTTGGTCCATTATCAATGGCCAACAATGAGAAATTACACTTCAGATCCTGGCTTTTTTTTTTTTTTTTTTTTAAATGTTTTGGTTTTTTTTTTTTTAATTTTTTTTTTCAACGTTATTTTTGGGACAGAGAGAGACAGAGCATGAACGGGGGAGGGGCAGAGAGAGAGGGAGACACAGAATCAGAAACAGGCTCCAGGCTCTGAGCCATCAGCCCAGAGCCCGACGCGGGGCTCGAACTCACGGACCGCGAGATCGTGACCTGGCTGAAGTCGGACGCTTAACCGACTGCGCCACCCAGGCGCCCCATAGATCCTGGCTTTTTAAGAGAAACTGGAAGGTTCTGAAGGTTTGGGCCCACACTCTTAAACCAGCAGTGAAACATCTGCCGTCCAGAGAAGGTGGCCCTGCGTATGGCCAGGTGCTGTGACACTCGCCCTGGGTTCCTACACCCCTGTGAGCCTGTCTTCCCCCCAACCCAGCCCACCCCTCTTCACACGTTCTTTCCCTACCCTGCCTCTGAAAATATTTAAATCTGTTGAAAATTTTTCTTCTTCCTTCCAGAAAGAGCTCTGAGCTAGATTATTTTTCTCAACACTTCTCTACTTGCTGACCTTAAGCTATGGCACACAGGTCATAGGCAGACCGAAGGCACATGCTGAACAGCATGCTTTCGATGTTCTACAGCAATTATATTGGCTTTCTTAAAGACACTCGCATCATGTTTAACAGTTAAATATTCACTATGGCAAGGGAAAAGTCATCTTGGGAGAGCTCTCTTCTTCAATTCTATATTGCTTCATTTTTGTGCCTGTCTCAGAAGAGGAAAATGAGATAGATGGCACCTTTTATCTAGAAGTGTTAAAATAATTAGCAGGTGCCACCTAAATTGTTTTGAGGCATAATTGATGCCGTAAGTTTCATGAGTATTATCATCTATGCTGAAAAATGTGAAGTCTGCATGTGAGCCATGCCCCCAAGAAGAGCATTTGGTAAATGACAAATGACTGATGATGTTGAGAGGAAGTCACACAGTGATTGACTGGCAAAGACGGAAGTAACATGTACTAAAAGAAGGCAGCAAGTTTTCATCCATCCTTGGTTTTCTGGCGTGTCTAATAGACCCCAAAGAATGCGTAAGCCCTTCCTTCATGTCTACGCTGGGGAACACTTGGGATGAGAGCACGCGCTGTGCTCAGAAAGTAGATTCTCTTCCAACCATCTGCACCCTCCACAACTGCCACCATCTTGCCCTAGCATCTCAGAAGCTTGTGATGTGAAGCTCCTCTGTAAGCTGCTAACGATTTCCAGGGTGAATAGGAACACGAAATAAGGAAGGCTTCCTGGTTCTCCGGGGAGGTATCCCTTCCTCTCCTCTGTCCTTTTCATCTAATGGAGACAACCCCCTGGGGTTTTGAACTTCACCTCTGAAGCCTACTAGCCATATGAATGCAGCAGAGGCTACAGAAGCCCTCAGGGCTTGTCCAACGAGAAGAGTAGAGTGTTCCCGGGAGGGCTGCTGTGAAGATCGGCATCGCACTGGAAAATTTGTGCGGGGCCTTCTAGAACCACGTGTTACTCCTTTGTACTTGAGCTGTGTCCTGGGACGTTGACCCATACGCACACATCAGTAGGCTCTGCTGCTACCCGATTTCCATGGAGGCACCAGTGGAAGACCATGGAGGGGAGGGGAGGGAGATCCAGGCATCTCCCCTACCCCGAGCTCCCTCCCTGCCAGGTGGTTGTAGCTCGGCCGCT
Organism: Prionailurus viverrinus; assembly: GCF_022837055.1. Lineage (NCBI taxonomy): Eukaryota > Metazoa > Chordata > Mammalia > Carnivora > Felidae > Prionailurus > Prionailurus viverrinus. The sequence goes on along the minus strand of NC_062565.1, from coordinate 121,829,788 downwards.
TGTCACATGGAAACCCACAGCTCCTGTCTGGTGGCCATCTCTGACAGCTGCACTCTGTGGGTTCTAGCACGGGGGGGGGGGGGCACTCTTCCGGCTCTCAGGGTACTACACCATCCTTTGTGGTTTTCTGAAACTCTGCTCACACTCTATAAGTTGTTCCTTTGTTGACCTCTCTTCTGAGAACCCAATGGGACCATGTAGTCTCTCTCCTACCAGAACTCTGAAGGATAATTCATGTGAGCACCTGGCTAACCTATTGAAGGCTCAGTAGACAGTGATGATGTTCCCTGAGAACCATTGAGATAATTATGGTCAGCTTCATAATGAGTTTTAGGCGACGCGTTTACTCCTTGCTTGGAAATGGAAACACCCTACAAAAATATGATTCAAACTGACTGGGAAGTAGAATGCATGAACGAATTCAGTCAAATGCTTACTGTGTAAAAACGACTCTCCTCAGGCTAGATACAACCTCTTAACCTGACACAGCATCTGGAAAAATCAGAGAGAGGCACTGGGCCCATGAATCGGTCCTGCTTCCTGGGGGATGGATGCAGCCCAAACTTCTGGAAGAGTAAATTTGATTTGAACAGTTAGTAGGCCTGTGATGGTTCTCAAAGTGTGGGGCCCGGCAACATACATACCTGGGTACATATTAGCAATGCAAATGTCCTGGGCCTACCCTCAGGCCTGTGTTATCAGAAAACTCAGAGTTGGAGCCCCATGATCTGTTTTTAACAAGTTCTTCAGGGGATTCTGAGGCATGCCTGAGTTTCAGAACCACTGGACCTCAGTGGTTACTAGAAGTAAGCAAAAGCCTACATGCAGGAGTCTAGGTAAGGAAATGGCTTAGGGAGCAGTAAGGAATTCAGGGGCAGGTGGATTCAGGGGGCGTTTGCTTTGGGGAACTCCGCCATTTTGGACAGAGAATGTTCAGAACCAGATTCTAGTCCCCACGTACAACCAAGATACAGTCAAGGCAGCCCCCAACATTACAGATGCTGGGGGCTAAAGTGAATCAAGAAGTAAAACACTGTGTCCCAGAAATAAGAAAGGGAGGATTCTTATGAGAACTGGGGCCCTCTGTCCCTCATGGCTCAAACAGGATTGGCCCCTACAATGTAGCTATTTCTTCCTGCCACAACCGAAATCTTGGGCTGTGGGGAGGGGGTGGGTACAACAGCCCAATCTCAGGTAGTTCCTGACCACCCACCACCTCTCCTCACCGGCCACTTACTGACCAGCTGACTTTCTGATTCAGTCTGCCATTTGTCAAGCTAACTTGCATAGCCCTGCGGTTGTCAGGTTTTAGTGCGTGGGGCAGGTTAATTTATTGAGATATTATTCTATGCTTTGTTCTCTGTGTTTCCTCTTTGCCTTGCTCCTGGAAGTTAGCCAGGTTCCTGGTGGGTTTCTGCCCCTGTGGCTTTTGCAGGGCGGAAGGTAGAGGCCGCTTGAAGGCAACATCCCTGTCTGCCCCTCCGGGAAAGCTGAAGTTTATCACAGGGCAGGGAAGATGAGGAACGGGGGCAGTGGGCAGTGTCTTCGCAACGAGAAAGGAGGGAAAGACTGGCATCCCACCTCAGACCTTCTGATTCCGTAGTGGCTCTGGGGAAGGCTTCAGGCATCCACGTGATAGCATATGTTTCTAATGTACGACTCCACTTAGAAACGTTGGAAAAGGTAAAGCAAAATCTGCAGTGTTCCACTCAGACCTGCAGGAGGGTCTTTTCCTTGCAAATCAGCACGATAGAAACTCTCTTCCTAAAAATAGGCGATCCTATTTCTTTGCAGCTAAGGCCCAGCAACCCATGTCCCCGGGAGCAAAGCTGGAAAAATTTCCCGTCACTCCCAGGACCCATAATTTCTCTCTCTGCCCTTTATTAGGAAACAATTTATAACCAGTGAAAATTAAAGTAGATCTATCAATTTCACTGTCCATACAAACCATCAGTCAATGACATAATATCCCGATGAATAATGTTGCCACCCTGTCCACATTAGAAATTTCCCCTCCAAGTGAATTTCCATTGTGTGCTCTTCCGAATGTAATTATTAAGTGGGGCAGTATTTGCATGAGTCAGTTGTGAATATGCCACTTTCCTTACCAGATGTGAATCCACACTTCACTCCCACCCTGGACACTTGGTATAGAATCTAAGAACAGTCACCATATGCTTGGTAACTGCAGCATCCTTGTGTAATAATGTTTGTTTCCACTGGAGAGATCATAATAATACACCGTAATCCCGTAAGTTACTTCTACAGCTTGTTGAGATCCACGAACCTTCAGCCTAAGTGAGTGGAAACACCGATGATCTGTAACACCAGTCAGCAAACTAGAGCCAGATGATCAAATCTGCCCCACCACCTGCGTTTGTACGGCCCATGAGCTAAGAATGTCTTGGGTGGGCAAAAAAATAAGAAGGAAAACATTTTGTGAACATCAAAATTACATGAAATTAAAATGTCAGTGTCCACAAAAGTTGTATCCTACCTCTGTATCCTGTATCCATGGCTTGTATCCTACCTCTGCAGAACTAAGCATTTGGGCAGAGACCACATAATCTGCAAAGCCAAAAATATTTACTCTATGACTCTTCGCAGGAAAAGTTTACCAACACCTGACCTGTCACTTTGGAGTTTACATCTTTTAGATTTTCGGAATGAGGACAAGATGACAATGGGAATTCTAATAAAGACCTTTGGGAAGCTTGGCATTTATTTATAGTAAGCCTATATATAGTATATATGGGGTCACCATGTACATACGTATGGTAGGGGAGATTCCTCCCCTTATGAGTGTTAATGTCTGGTATGTTTCCTGCCAGTTTTTTTTTTTCCTACATATACACGTTTCTTACCTAACTGATGTCATACTGTAAGTGCAGACACATGCGGACTATATACTTACAATAATGTATCCGTCTTTTATTCATTTAATAATCATGAGTAGCTTTCATGTCAATAAACGGTTTTTGAAAACAGGCTTAAGTGACTGCATGGTATGAAAAGGAGCATCTTTAACTTCTCTGTTAGGGATCACAGTATCCATAAAAGACTAATCAGCAAAGCTATTTTCTCCACTGAACTCTCTTCCTTGGAGTAGGAACCACAAACCAGAGGTCAGGCAGGTGATGTAAATGTAGCAGGGAGGTCAGCTCAAAGAAACTCTTCCACTTTTTCTTGAAATGCATGGCCCTGGGGCGCCTGGGTGGCGCAGTCGGTTAAGCGTCCGACTCCAGCCAGGTCACGATCTCGCGGTCCGTGAGTTCGAGCCCCGCGTCAGGCTCTGGGCTGATGGCTCGGAGCCTGGAGCCTGTTTCCGATTCTGTGTCTCCCTCTCTCTCTGCCCCTCCCCCGTTCATGCTCTGTCTCTCTCTGTCCCCAAAATAAATAAAAACGTGGAAAAAAAATTTTTTTAAATAAAAAAAAAAAAAGAAATGCATGGCCTTCTCAGTGTATGTTTCATTTTCTGATTTTGCACGGGGATGTATAAAAAATTCATGCTTCTCACTTATAAAAAAAGCAGTGGCACAAGCAAGATGGTAAGTGACAACCGAGAATTGAGGCTCAGTAGCAGTGAAGACAATAGAGAGCGGCAGAGATGGTGACACATGGAATGCTGTACTTCCCACCCTCCAACACAGAAGCCACGTGGGGATGCCTCGCATTTCTGGATTATGTAGCATCATCAAGAGTATTACCAAGAATAGCTGGGCATGTCTGTTTTGGTAAAAGTCTGTTTTTAACTTGGAAATAAATTAAAAAAATAAATAAACAAAGACCGTCGTGGCTGAATCTATGGTCTCGACAGTTTGCAACTTCTTGTAATGTCTGGCAGCCCAAATCTGAGACGACAGGCCACAAGATCTTTATGTCTAAGGATACATTACTCTGACCCACCAGCCGGATTTGCCTAAGAGTATCCTGGTTTAGCACAGAAAGTCCCATGTTTCAGGAAACTACCTGAGTCCCGGGCAGTCCTGGAAGGTTAGTCACCGCCAATCAATGTGCACCAGAACTCTAATTTGTTTTTTTTGTTTTGTTTTGTTTTGTTTTTTTTTCAACGTTTATTTATTTTTGGGACAGAGAGAGACAGAGCATGAACGGGGGAGGGGCAGAGAGAGAGGGAGACACAGAATCGGAAACAGGCTCCAGGCTCTGAGCCATCAGCCCAGAGCCTGACGCGGGGCTCGAACTCGCCGACCGCGAGATCGTGACCTGGCTGAAGACGGACGCTTAACCGACTGCGCCACCCAGGCGCCCCTCTAATTTGTTTTTTAACATGTGGTCCACATACACAGACACACACAAACAGAGGTTATTTGTGTTCAAACTTATAATGAGTAATTGGCTTTTTAGATGATTTTTTTTTCCTTCGTTTTGTACTTTGTTCTTAGCAGCTTTGGTTTCTGATCAACAGATCGTGATGTTGAAAGGTTTGGAATGGTCACAGATGTTACATTCCCTTTCTGGATCCATTTCATCCACTGCGCCTGCAAACCACATTGACCGGCAAATGGCAAAACCAATAGTGAAACTCTGTGGAACATCAGGAAACTGACACCAGACGTGGGTGGCATTCTCTTAATAAACATCCCAGGTCAGGCATGAAACAAACAAACAAACAAGCAAAAGATTACAAGAACAATAGGATTGCTTAGCATCTTCCCCACTCTTCCTATTATAAGTCAAACTGAATTAGGGCACTAATTAAGAGTTAAAAAGCATGCCTCCACTGCCATGGAGCCAAAGATATGGTTGAAGATACAAGAGAATCGACTCGTCTTCTTAAAAAGAGATGCTCTTGTTCAGTTGAAAGTTTTGCCCATACTGACCACTTTGTGATGAAGCTTGTGGGTTGCCTTGCTTTACCTTCATGCTTTACTCCCATTTAGGAGTGCTCAGGCTAGGGGCACCTGGGTGTCCCAGTCGGTTGGGGGGTCCACCTCTGGCTCAGGTCATTATTTTGCAGTTTGTGAGTTCGAGCCCTGCATCAGGCTCCGTGCTGACAGCTCAGAGCCTGGAGCCGCTTCGGATTCTGTGTCTCCCTGTCTCTCTGCCCCTCCCCCACTTGTGCTCTCACTCTCGCTCTCTCTCTCTCTTTCAAATAAATAAACATTAAAAAAATTTTTTTTTAAAGAGTGCTAAGGCTAAAAAGCTAAAACCACATTTCCCTGGTGTGATTTGCGGTACGCTCTGTATGTGATTTGGGCGCCTCCAATTGGATGCGCGCACACAAGACTTTGATTCGGTACCGAGTCACATGGGGTCAAAGGCAGGGTCCAGGGCTCCCACAGCGCTGGTGCAGACTGAAGCAGGGATTCCTGGGTCTGAGGCGGTGGAGGTGGCAATTTTTGCTTTGATAGTTTCTCAACCAATGTAGAGGTGACTGCACTCTTAATGGCCTGGCTCACAGCGTGGCTGAGGGCTTCTGCCTCATAACTCAGCCTCGACCCATCTCCTCATGCCTCCCAACGGCCGGAGAATTATTGGTACTCTTCCCTGCTACGTACCATTCTGCTTGGCCAGAGAAGATTCTATTCTTTGCAGTCAGAACACTGATTAATACATTGAATTGTCCATTTTAAACTTTCTTGAAGCCCGTAAGTTTAAAAATTAAGCCTAGAGGAGTGGGTAGTACCACATTTCTTCTGAAGTTCCCCATAGCTCATGGGAAGAGACAGAGGACAAGAAAAGGAGAGGGCTAAAAATAGTTCAAAGTAATAAAGCTTGGATTGTTGGATCACTGAGGGTCAGTTCACATCTTCTGGTTTTTCTGCCTAAAGATTGTTGGTTTAATGTCCACCTTCCTTCCTGGACTATAAACTTCATTAGAACAAGGGGCCATATCTGTGTAGTCAACAATTTAGTCAACAACGTCCCTAGTTACTATCAAACAGTTGCTAAGAGAAAAGTATTGCACTAGTCAATTTCACCCCTCTGTAGGGTAGATTTTTATTACCTTCATTTAACACAGAAGAATCGGAGTCTCAAAGAGGTTAAATAAGAATCATAGCAAAAACAAGACAAAACAAAACAAACAAACAAAAACTCTGAATCCAAAGCCCATGATGTGGTTTCTATTACAATCACCCCACATGTTCAGTGTTAGGGACGTAGTGGCTGTTCAGGCAGGTATGGATCTCCTCACAGTGGCCCTCAATCCCACAGAAAAGCCAGAACTTCTACAGCACCTTCCTCCGTTCGGGGGAAGACCTTTTAAATTTTTTTTTTTAACGTTTATTTATTTTTGAGGCAGGGAGAGACAGAGCATGAACGGGGGAGGGGCAGAGAGAGAGGGAGACACAGAATTGGAAGCAGGCTCCAGGTTCCGAGCCATCAGCCCAGAGCCAGACGTGGGGCTCGAACCCACGGACCGCGAGATCGTGACCTGAGCTGAAGTCGGACGCTCAACCGACTGAGCCACCTAGGCGCCCCAGGCAGTCCTTTTAAAAAGGTCTCTGGTGTTTGTCTGCATCTGTGTATGACCATATTCCATGTAGGGGACTTCTCCTTTCCACTCAGAGGGTCACACCCGGAAGTGGGGGCATTTCCTACTACTGGCGAAGAGGCAGGTTGACTTTACTCTCAGAAAGTCTTGGTGATTCTGACGGCCAAAGGGAACAGCCAACATGTAGCTGAATATAGCCTCAACGACATGTAAGACGCCATGTCAGGAGCTCCATTAATGGAGTTGTTTTCTCTCTCCAACCATGACAGTAAAACTAGGAAGGTGGACAGAAACGCTCTGTTCTATAGTGAACATTTTGGGTGGTTACATCTTTGGAAACTTGAAGCCTGCCTGCGGGACCAGAAGAAGCAGTCTCTGGTAGGAATATGTGGACAAAGGTCAGTCATAGAAATACATACACCTTGAACTTGGATGTGACTCATTGCCATCCTGATCGATATGCAGTTGCGCCTTGGCTGTATATCAAGCCACACGAGTTCAAAAACCCGCACAAAGTACCAAACACAAAATCTAATATTTAAAAGGTAACATGTTGTCTCTCGGCTTTCTGAGGTTCTTAGATTCTATGCCTGCTACATTCACAGCACTTTGCTTCTCTCCTGCTCTGTTCATCAGAGTGCAGGCACTGATACGAAGAAGGAAAGAAAATGCCAACTTCCAGCAGATTTTAAATGAGATAGTTTTGCTGGGGCCGCTTTGGACGAAGATCGACTTTCCCTGACCTTTTGCCTACCTGGCCACATGAGATGGCACCTTGGACTCCAGCTGACGACTCATTACAGATTCAAAACCAGGTGGGGAATACACCGGAGCAAGCCATCAAAGCTCATTAGAGTTACAGCTGCAAGGAAAAGTCACGGTGGCTCAAGGTCTGTTAGAAAGGTTATAGCTTGCTTATAAAAAGTCACCTTTGGGTTAAGATATGGCATTTGAGTTTCTAGTATTTTAAGTACCTTAAAATCAGAAAGCTCCATTAGGTACTCTTAAATGCAATGACTGTTAATTGGCAGAAGATTGAATGTTGATGTTTTAAAACTTCTTGCCAAAATCTGAAGACACATTTTAATGTTTAACAATATAGTGAAAATATCGTGTAGCAATTAGAGTGAGAAATCTGAGACGTCACTTCAAATCCAGCTCCTCTCCCACACCCCCATTCCTGAGTATGGGAGACACTTCTTAAATCCTTCTGTTCTCTACTTGGAGAGCTGTAATGGTAGCTAGCTATCTTCTCCCAGCAGGTGTCGTGGAACCAATTTAATGACTCCTCTCCTCTTTTCAAATTCAATAACGCGCTCTTCCAAGGAAGGAGGCCAGTAGGGATTCTGCCATCTCCCAGGCGTCCGGGGAGAGACCACAAGCCCACCCAAACCCTCCAAAACCAGGAAGGCACCATGATCCTCTTATTCCTGCTTGTCTGGCGGGAGAAAGGGACTCCCCCTTTCGCTAATTTCCAGGAGAGAGGGCTTTGCATCTCAGAGACAATAAAGGCTTTAATAGCTTTACCAACGCGGGTTTGAAATTTAGCTTCGGCTTTCTAGCTGGGGAGACTGATTTTGTTTGTGAAGCGAGGAGAGCCATTTGTGAGGAATGGACAAGACAGGAGATGGAAAGTGCCCGGTGTGGAGGGGGTAACCAAGGATTGCTGCCACAGTGAGCACCCAGTGAAGGGGTCCGACCCTGTAACCGTCAGCTGGCTCGCCTCACACTCTCCCTGCCAGCCTTGGGGAGCCTCTGGGCCAGGGAAGGTCAAGTTTCCGCAGGCTCTCTCCCACCCTCAAGCAGAGAAGCAGAGGAAGTGATTTGGATTGGGGAAATATATTCAGTCATTGCTTTAGGGAAGATGCTCCGGGAATAAAGGGTATTTTCATATCTTGTAAAAGATAGGGTTAGGATTATCCAACCAGTAGCATGACTTTCCTTTTTCTAAATAATTAGTTTCCATAATGATTTCTAATATGAATGCGCTTATTTAATGGGAATACAATATGCAATTCTGTATTTCTTATTAAAACTCCAAGGGGCAATAATAGTCAAGGCTCGGAAAGCTTATTAAGACTAATACCCAAATGTGGTTAAATGCATTAAAATGCCTTAGTAAAGAATATACACTATTGATCCCACTCACAATCTTGGCTTTTGCAGAGGGTCCATTAAAGCACAGCATGTTTTCAGCGCAAATTAGTCCCCAAAGTGCAGCTCTCCTCCATCTTCAAATGAGGTGGCATGAAATTGAAGCTGAAATACCCCAGAAATTGCTGAATAATTATAGCTTTTTTTCTCTTCTTTCAACGTCTTTTATAATTTACTTATATAGGCTTTTCAATGTTTGCTATCTCATGTGCAAACAGTTTCCAACTTGGCTAGTAGCATATAAGAAAATACACTTTTTTATATATCTCAAAAATTGTTTTATCTTCCTTCCTAGGGACCCAATACAAATAAATAATAGAAACAAGGCCAAGTTAGATACAAATAAAGTTTCTGTTACTGAAGCCTCATAGCCCAATATTTTGTTTATGAAGGCAACCTCTAGACTATTCATCTATAGAAGAACCCACTTCTCCCTCTAATTAATTATTATAATTTTATTCCCCGAGGAGAGCCCATCAAAAAGATTTTAAGCATTTTTCTGCCAGAGAGCACTAAATGAGGTTTGTTTTTTTTTTCCTCAGCAGATGATTAAAATTGAGGTGAAATTCACATAATATAAAATAGCCATTGTAAAATATACAATCCAGTGGGATTTAGTACATTCACAATGTTATGCAACTGCCAACTCTATCTAGTTCCAAAATATTTTCATCACCCCACAAGAAAACCCCTGTACACATTAAGCAATTCCTCCTTCTCCCCCAGCCCAACACCTCGTCCCAGCCCCTGGTGACCACCAAGGTTTGATCGCTTTAAAGGTGCTTGCAGCCAATCAGAAGAAGACATTTCTAGGTCTTTATTAAGGGGGCTGGATATGAGTGACCCTGAGCACTTGATAAAAACGGAGACTCCCGGGCCTCTGCCCCACAGATATTCAATGCAATCAGTCCTGGACTCTCAGCCTAGAGGCCATTTCTCCAGACATCTGAACGCACTGGGGGGGCTTTCTCTACCCCTAATAAACACTTTCAACCTCCTAGGGTAACAGAGATGTGAAGAGAAGGCCTCTTGGAGAAATTTCCTCTGATGGAAATGGCAAGGCACGGTGCAGGGGGGAATCAGGTCAGGTCGGGGGAGGGGTTGGGGGCTAAAGCAGTATGTCTGTATGTCAGAATAGAGACGTGTGCAGCAAGGAAGCTTCTATCGGACTGCCACGCTGAGGAAGAGTGGGGAGGGAGGAGGAAAGAGGAAGAAAGGGAAGAAGAGAGGGAGGGAGAAAGGAAGGGAGGGGTAGTAGGTAGGTAGGTATGGCATTCAGTGGATCTGTGACCAACTTTGACAGGAGAGCTGGCTGCTGTTTTTATCCAGGAGGAGGAAGGGCAGCTGTGGATTGGGTGGTGGGGAGGAAAGGGGAGGAAAGTGCTCCTTGACTCATGTCTTCCGCGTTCTCCCTGCAGCATAATACATGATTCACCGGTGAGAGTGGGCGGTGGGGGAGTGGGAGTGCGTGGTTTCCTTACCAGAGAATGAAAAGGCACGAAGTTGCAGAGAATGAGGGCCTGCTTTCTAGAAGAGTCGAGTGGGTCCGCAGGGCTCTGCTGAGGGGGCTGCTGAGGGGACCCTCGACACACCAGCTGCAGAATCGCCCCAGCAGGCCCTTCCGGCAGAGGAAGTGTGGAAGGTCCTCCTTGGTGCAGGTTCGCCAAGGGAGAGAGGGGGTGAGCATGTGAAGGCATGAAGGCTTTTGCAAGAGAAAAAATTCAGACTCTCCCAAGAATCCAGAGAAAAGGTGTTCATCATGGGTGAAAGCCTTGGGAACTGATGATTTTTTTTTTTCCCCATCCTCACCTACGGTTCTTTCTCTATTCCATCCCCTGCCAGGCCTTGTCACAAAGACTCGGCTCTTCCAGGATACATTTCTCAGGGCTTTTTAAAAATGTGCTTTCCGTGAAAAGTCAATTCACGTAAGAGCTAATGCAATCTGGTAACAAAAATGTGAAAATACTTCCACCTGACCCCCAAAGAAATGCAAACTTATTTGCTAAAATGCGACTAGTTTGGGGGCACCTGGATGGCTGAGTTGGTTAAGCGTCCTACTCTTGGTTTCAACTCAGATCACGATCTCCCAGTTCGTGAGTTCGAGCACCACATTGGGCTCTGCTGATGGTGTGGTGTCTGCTCGGGATTCCCTGTCTCCCTCTCTCTCTCTCTCTCTGCCCCTTCCCCCTTGCTCTCTATCTCTCTCTCAAAAATAAATAAATAAACAAACAAACAAATAAACTTACTAAAAAGTATATTAAAGTACAACTGGCTTGGGGCGCTTGGGTAGCTCAGCTGGTTGAGCATCTGACTCTTGATTTGGGCTCAAGTCATGAACTCACAGTTCACGGGTTCGAGCCCCACATCAGGCTCTGCGCTAACAGTGCAAAGCCTGCTGGGGACTTTCTCCCTCCCTGTCTGTCTGCCCCTTCCCTGCTCGTGCTCTCTCTCTCTCAAATAGATAAACAGGAGAAAATTTTAAAAAATACCACTAGCTTTATTGTTTCTCACAAAGGAGACACGTTGTTTTTATATGTCCAGTGCCCCTAACACCCATTTTATAACCGAATCCCCTTCCCCTATGCGAACACAGGAGGAACTTCCAATGCCCTTGACTGGATTGATTCAGGTTTGTGTTTGGAGAGAACTCCACCAGGAACATCCCTGATCTCTCCCTACTGCCTTTTTCTCCTCCCTGAGCAGGGAGAATTGAGAGCCTCGCTGACAAAGCTGAGTTTTCCCACTTCAGACTTCCTCTCTTGCCTCTTTTTATGAGCCAATTTGTCTGTAAAGTACATAAGTCCTACTGCTCTCTGTCTTATGGCAAAAAGGCCTTGCCCCTGGGGGGAGACAGGAAGCAGCCCAGCCACAGCCTGTGATTAAGTGGATAAATCTGTTTAATCGGGTCTGAAGAATTAGCAAAGCCACTTGATCACTGAGGGAAAACCACGTTTTCTAGGTTTATCCGTAATAAAGCAGATCTGTGGGTTAAAAAACAAAAAAGAATTTTCTAAAGTACTATGGCTTTTTGCCCAGGACAGAGCTCAGAGCATCCCATGCTTTCTCGGTTCATGGCACCCCGAATGTCTCAGTAATTTTTTCCTGGTGCTCCTTGGCCCAGGGACATACCTAACAGTTCTATTTACTGAGCAGTTAGGTCCAAATAATTTAGTAAGTACGTATGTCCTAACAACTGAGTAGCTGTTGAAAAAACAAACAAGCAAACAAACAAACAAAATATATGTGTGTGTGTGTGTGTGTGTGTCTAATGCGAAAGAAGAAATAATAGCCATTTTATTCTTAACTGTCACAGCTACTTGCCAATAGTATATGCATGTCAGTTGAGCCTTCGCTACTTCTGAAACCTTAGGATCAGGCTGTGGAACATCACCCTCCTTTCCTGTTTTACTCTGGGTTTCCTGAGTTACTTTGTATCACAGCAATAACTAAAAACCCAGCTTTGCAAAGAGGTGAGGTCCTCAAAAGAAATGCAATGTGATCTCATTTTGAAACCATGAGCTCCCCTGAGCTACTGATGCGTGTGCTATTCCACAGATGTTTCCCACAGAAACTGTGATCATTCCATAGTGTCCCGGTGAATTTGTTGTGGTGTCCCAGGGTGCTATCGTGTGCAGTTTGGGAGCACAGACCCGAGATGAGAATTCTGCTTCAAGTTGGGCACTCACACCACTGTACCCTTCAGCTTCCCTACCCCCATCGCCATGGGAAGGTGACGCCGACGTGATACACAGACAAAGGTCACGGGAAAAAGAAAAAAAAATCAGGCGCATCACCTCGGTTAGAGAGGCAGAGAAATTCAACATTACACAGATGAAACTTACATCCCATCCCAGACCAGACTTCCAGGAGCGGGGGTGAGATGGGAAACACATGGGAAAGAGTCAACCCGGGTCAGAACTATTCTCTGTTCTTGTTTCAATGTTTAAAAAAAACTATTCAGTGCAGGGCACCTGGGTGGCTCAGGGCATGATCTCACGGTTTGTGGGTTCGAGCCCCGCGTAGGGTCTGTGCTGACAGCCCGGAGCCTGGAGGCTGCTTCAGATTCCGTGTTTCCCTCTCTCTGCCCTTCCCCCACTCATGCTCTGTCTCTCTGTCTCTCAAAATAAAATAAACATAAAAAAAATTAAAAAATAAAAGCATTCAGGGCTGGTACAAGTGTCCTGCATTGACATCTGTGTCTCGTCTCCTGGAGAGAAGAAGAAAAAGAGAGTGAGATATGGTCATCCCCAACTCTGGCATGGTCCTGTCCTGATCCCTGGAACATTTCTGGGGTAACATAGGGTTAACATACGTTAAACCTGTTTACTCCTAATTTGGGATCAGCTTCTGGAGCCAATAATATGCTGTGTGATCATATGAAATGTCACTTAGAGACAAAATACATTTCTACCGATGGGTACAGGAAGCAGCTCTTAAACTTCTTTTTTTTTTTTTTTAACATGGTTCACATAGTCTTCTACGACCTTGCCATTTTATCCTGACTCCACTCCGGCAAAGGGAAAGGGAAATGTATTGTGTGAAAGAGATTCATTTTTAGACAAGAAAAAAAAAACAAAACAACAACACAATTTTGATCTTTGGGTCAGTCGCCCAATGTGCTAATGATTGTGTAATTAAGTAATTTATTTTGCCGCTGAGATAACTACTTTCCTTTACTCGTTGCCGCGAAGCTGGCCTAAATCTCATATTGTAACACCATCGTCCCCTAGGTACAAAAGAGCTACTTTTCTATCTGGCCCTTCTCGGTTAAACATCATGTGATTGGTTAGTATCCACTCCACCTCAGATGTCTATTGAATGGCAATTCCTTTCCCTCTCCACTGACTGGTCAGAAACAGGTGAGCTTCACCCATTTTGGCCGGTGGGGAACACAGAGACCCTACGTCAGGGCTTCTGGGAAAAGAAGCCAATCTCTTTCCCCTGCTGGCGGTGAACACAGTTGGTCTGGGCAGCTGCAATTAGCCAGGCCCCCATCAAGAAATCCCTGCCACACTCAGATTGGAACGACTCAAGAGTGATTTAGTAAAAGGGACTATCGACAGAGGTTAAGGGCAGTATGAAACGAAAGCACGAGGGATAAAGAAGCACCCTAAGGTGAGTCACAGCGGAGCCCACATTACATCTGTGTCCAAAGGCACAAGGCGTAAGGGGTTACCAGCACCCAGGAGACAATGGTAGAGAGAGAGCCACCTTGAGACGAGCCCTGTACTTGCGGTGCGGAAGGTGGTCAGAACACGTGAACCTCGCAGGAAACCAGACAAGTAAATATTCGAGTCTCAGTCTCTTCTCTCTGCTCTGTGCCTACAGGGGCTTCCCATTGGCTGAATCCAGGCAGAAGCCAGGAGGTGAGGGAGTCTATCCGTGTAATCCATGAATAGGTGGGTCTCACGGCACACAGAGCAAGGAGAGAGAAGGGCAGAGCGTGGGTCCGAGAGAATAACTGAAAACATTCAACACACCAGCCTCTTAGGATGGCAAAGGGGAGGTGGCCAAAGACTGCAGCGTCCAAGTACCTGGGTGACCGATGACAAGCAACCCCAGGTCTGTCCTGTCTCTGGATTCCCTCTGCTCTGTGAGACAACATGTTTCCATATTGTTCAAGCCAGTTGAACCCATAGGAGCTGTGACGTGCCACACAGACTATCTTGACTCTACGCTTTTTCAAGCTGCAAAGTGGGACCCCATTAGCAGGTTGTGAAACCAGTGTCGTAGGTTAAAACCATTTCAAAAATGGAAGGAGCAAGGGAAAAAAAGTTATAGAGCCTATGAGAGTATAAAAAGAATACGTATTTTTTCATAAAACTTTGATTTTAATCATATGTGTGTATATACACTCAAACATACTCTTTCTAGACATGTAAAATTGATTTCTTACTGTGTGTTATGGTAAAAAAAAAAAAAGTTTGAAAATCTCTCTGCAAACCAGCAAAAGGTGTTCCTCCCTTAGAAATTTCTTCCCAGGTATATTATGCATTCAGGAAAACTTCTTAGCAGCAGAAGCCTGTGGGGCATCTTCAAGAGCACAGCAGTCTGTGTGCTTCTAGAATTCTCCACATGTGAAAAATAGGCCACATGGTTCAAGAGGCTACAGTTCTCTTTATACTCAAAAAAAACATTTCTCTCATGTTTTTAAATATACCCTGTATTTTCAAAATTTGCCACTTTCTGTGCAAACAAATGCCCAACTCCTAATTTCTGAAAATGCTAAAAAACAACCAGCATTCCAAATTAACCGTAACTTTCATTCTGATTCCAGAATTCTCTCTAAGAGGACAGCTGAATATTTTTACCAGAGGGCCCATTCACAGGTCCTTACTGTAAAATTCTTCCTGGGGCGCCTGGGTGGCTCAGTCGGCTAAGCGGCCGACTTTGGCTCGGGTCATGATCTTCCGGTCCGTGAGTTCAAATCCCGCGTCAGGCTCTGACCCTCCCCCATTCATGCTCTGTCTCTCTCTGTCTCAAAAATAAATAAACGTTAAAAAAAAAAAATTAAAATTCTTCCTGCTGGCCATGCTTGCTACACTAGTAGGCACTTTGACTGGCCCTGATATCTGCCAGCAAAACACTGAACAGAATTTTGAGCTCATTTTTGAAAGATTATAATGCAGTCTCCCTTGCCCTTATCGTCAGACGATGATCCTATGGTCTGGTGACACAAAGCATTTAAAATTAAGGGGTTTCGGGAAGGTGTCTAAGGGTTAATGCCCTTAGGAATACTTTCAGCGGCAAGTAACAGAGAAGCAGTAAAGGCATTTAATTATGTCAGCTAACAAGTTGTCCAGAGGTAGACAGTTCCTGTTCCATTGGCTGGGGCAGTCGGTAGGGGGGGGGGGGGGTGCATTAACTCAAAAATGACATTAAGGATTCAGGCTCTCTTTTTGTAATTACACTCTGTACATCGATTCCTCATCCAATGATTTTGTCATTTCGTGGTTACGGAAAGATTGATACAACTACAAGCTAGGTATCCTCCCTGAGTTTCTTCTAAGACGAAAAGAAAGGTTTTTAGAACCAAAAGGTTTTTGTTTTGTTGTTGTTGATGTTGTTGTTGTTTAACAAGTCTCTATAGTTTTAAGCAGGAAGAAAATCTTTTCTAGAAGCCCCTTCCCCCAACAGATTTTTCCCTGACGTTTTTTCAGCCCGAAGTTGGTCACGTGCAAAACACGAGGTCAAACACTGGCAAAGGGGAACCACATTGCCGTGACTGCTCAGACCTCTGAGAGACACCCCCTGGAGATCACCACCTGCCTCTAGGTTCAGGGATCTGAACGAAATCAGGGGTTGGTCGGCTTGCAAGGAGGCTGTTGGATAAATGCCTTCCTCCTCTCGTGCTGCCCGCAAACTTTGACTGCCTCATCAGAGCAGGCAGAATGCCTTCTGGAACATTGGCTCACTGGGGAGGCTCTTGGGAAAAGAGGTCACTGGTGTGTTTTCTCCACGTGGGGAAAAGTTTTAAAAACCAAGGAAGTGGAGAAAAATGACCCAAGGCTCTTAAATCTTAGCTTCATCAGAAGGAACTTTAACTAAAGAATATTTTGGGCCAAATCCCAACTGTAGTGAGACTAAGGCTGTGCCAACCTCTAAATATTCAGGTACATGAGTCAACTACAACAAATGGCCAAGGACATCTCTGATTTTGTTTTAATCCTCTGCACATCCACGTTCCGCGGAATCTTAAGAGCGACTCCAAGTGTCTGTATTAGGTGCCCGTGTACGCATCGATGTTAAAATACATTTACAGCAAAGACTAAATTAGTTATCCTTTTGTTTGACATACATTTGAAAATACCTCCCTAGTAGAGCCCTTCATTATTTAGAAGGAAATACCATAAATTCCTGGGGAGATTCAAAAACTGCTTACTTGCGTTGGTGGGAATCTTGCTCAGTGCTCTTTTAGAAATTAGCTCCTCCCCTCCCCTTTTTATTTCAGTGTAACAGTTCTATTTTGTTAAAACCGAATACCAAGTTGATCACCGCCCCACTAAAATGTTCAAATGTTCACCTAAGTTCTTTAGTCTAAATATGACTATCTAGCAGTCATTCCTGCATTGTCAAAAACTCAGAGATGTTACTATATGACAAACTATTAGCATAATTGACGTAATGTTTGAACTTGCCTTGGACTGAGATGTTCGTGCTTTCAGACATTATATAGTGATAAGAACCAAAAGATAGAGATCACCTACTTTTTAGGGCATTGCGCTGAATATTTTCCAGACATATTTTCATTTAATTCTCATTTCATTTTATTCTTATTTCATTTTATTCTCACCAGTTTTGCGAGCACTCACAAGTGCTGGGAAGTCAGCGCTACTTTCAAAATCTTACCTATGACGTAACTTCTTAGGAAGATGATGTAAACATTCCATAGTTACTAAAATGACATTTTTAAACTGCCAAATATGTTGAAGTGATGGGTAAAAAGTTGTTAGGTTGAACCAAATATTTTACACTTGCTGAAGTCAATGGAGATTACGAGTATGATTCACTTAATGTGTTTAGGCTATCCAAGTTCTTTGGTTACAAACAAGAGAAACGGGTTGTGGTTAACTGAAGTAAAACTGAAACATACTGGAGAGGCTTGGCGATCATGGCAGGGTGAACAACTAGAATCATTCGAAGAGTAAGAATACAGCAGTTCCCAGCATCGAGGCAGCAGGAACTAAGGGACCAGTTTCTTTCTCTTTCTTTCCTTTCTTTCTTTCTTTCTTTCTTTCTTTATTTTTCTTTAAATTTTAGTGTTTTATTTATTTTTGAGAGAGAGAGAGAGTGCAAGTTAGGGGTGCGGGGGGGGGGGGCGAGTAGAGAAAGAGAGGGAGACACAGAATCTGAAGCAGGCTCCGGTCTCCGAGCTGTCAGCACAGAGCCTGACGTGGGGCTCGAACTCACAGACTGCAAGATCATGACCAGAGCCGAAGTTGGGCACTTAACCGACTGAGCTACCCAGGCACCCCCTAAGGGACCAGTTTCTTCAGCAAAACACCACAGAGATCATCAGTCCTGGTCACTTTCTGTGGCGTGGCTCACAATTCAAATTTCTGGGTGGTTGAGTCTGATTTGGCCTACCTTGGTCACATGCCTTACTATTTTTCCATGCAAAGACTGGCACAAAATAGCGTAGAAGTTTTCTAATGGAAAGGGAAGGTGCTGTTTCCAAAGACGGAGGAGGGGATACTGGGATGGTAAAAACATGAGATGTCCCCAACAGTATGTGACAGAGCTGGGATTTAAGCCTCAAACCATTTTGGGCTTTTAACCATTTTCTTTTCTTCTCTTCTCTTTTTGTCTTTTCTTTTCTTTTCTTTTCTTCTTTTCTTTTTTCTTTTCTTTACTCTTTTCTCTCTTCTCTTCTCTTCTCTTCTCTTCTCTTCTCTTCTCTTCTCTTCTTTCTCACTCAATAACATAATCCCAGTGGAGCAAAATGAGATAAATATATAATAATTATCACATAGGGCATGGCACTGGTAGGCACAAATTCAGTGATGTTACCAGCACTCACAGAAGGGTCTTGAGGGAGTCCAGTGGCCATTCTTGCTGGTGGCATCTTGTGCCACAGCCTGCTTGTTGAGGCTCTGTTGGCAGCCAGACTGGTCTCATCAACCAGAGCTGGGATCACCGGCTGTCTCAGTTCTCAGTCCAATTGCAGAAGCGTGTACTTCCTATTTCCAGTGGGCTGACGTCAGAAAGTTAACATTATTGCTACTCTTAGGATCCTCCCCAGGTTCATTTGTGGTTTTACTGTTTCAGTATCAGCTCCGGGAAACAGCCTTTCATAATTTAGAATTTCCACATTGTTTTTTGAAGTAAAGATTTGTTTTTCTCGCATTTCCATGGTTTTCATGAATGTGTAAAGAGACAACTCAGGTTACAAAATGTTGCTTTTAGAGTTAAACGTGTGTTTCAAATTGTAAAGTAGCCGCCTGAAAGCCTCTTTGATATTTACAAAGTTTCACCATTCAATATCTTTTCTCTTTGAAGCTGTAACACGTATTATTTTGAAATGCCTGCAGGCTTCATTTGGAACTAGGAAACCAGGCTTCTTTTTTTTCTCATAAAATACTGGATGTGTTTTAGCGTAGCTTGGTCCTGGTCAGTAAAATCAAATCACTAAACTTTTGCAAAAGAAAGAAAGAAAGGGGTGGGGAGGGGGGAGGGAGGGAGGAAGGAAAAAAGAAAAGAAAAAAAAATAAGAGAATTATTTTTTCACTACCATTTATTGAGCCTGTCAGGACACAGGGTAGGGTAGGTACATGTCTGCACACATAGTCTCAATTGATGGCAAAGATAATTACCGCTGAAAATAAGTTTGTGAAGGACGCGAAAGTGTACAAAGAAAAAAGAAAGCATGGCATGGCTCCAACAGAATGGACTCTGGTTGTGCTGTATTGAAGAATTTAATAGGAGTGCACTTGCTATTTTTAAAGGGCTTCTGAAGGTTTGGTTCGATGTAGCAATCAGAGGGGGTCAGGATGTGGTTTTAGATCTAGACCACAGGAGTACCAGTCCTGTCTCTGCCCCATAGTAGCTAAGTGCTCAAAATCTAACTAAGCCACCTCTTGTATGTTTTTCTGTGAGATAATATTTCTAAGTTACTGAGAATGGTGCCTGGACTCTATATTATTGTGTCTATGGGTGGGATATTATGGAATCGTGAAAAGTATGCTAGAAACAATATGTATTGACATGTGGAAATATTTGTTATAAAATAGTATATAGAACATGAGTCTAATTTTATAAGATAGTTATATATATGTGTGTGTGTGTGTTGTGTATACATACACACACACACACACACACACACACACATATATATATATATATATATATATTCATGACAAAGGAAACATAATGTGCATAATGGCTATCTCTGAGTGGTAAAGTTGTCTTTGAGTGATACGATTGTGGGTGATAGTTACTTTATTCATTGGGTTCTTCCATATTTTCCAAATTTTTTCCATTTTTCCGTATTTTGACCAAATGTACCTGACTGATTTTATAGTCCGGAAATAAAAAAAAAAAATCACTGTAAGTACAACCAGTATTTTTTATATTCTTTTTCCCTAGGTAAGAAAGATAAGATGAAGGAGAAAAGGGCCTTGATGGTCAAGATCATAGAAACACTGGCTGGGTCACAGAGGAGTTAAAAAAAAAAAACCCAAGGCTCAGTAAAAGGGTGCCTGCAGAGGAAGGAAAATAATATGGAATTCAGATTCATGTGTGTGTTTACATCTTAACTGCAACCTTGCAATTGTATGACTTTGTATAAGCAACTTAGCATCTATGACTTCCAGTTCCCTATTTATAAATTAAGGCTGGGATGCCTGTTGTGGAGAATACATGCCATACGTAAGGAGTAAGGCACACAGTACACATTCGATAATGATGTCTTTATCTTACAATGTCGTCAATTCATCATATTCATTACTCATTAAATGAAAAGAAAAGAAAACTTTTATATAGCTTCCTGCCATAAACTGGAATTTAAGTTAACTCATGAATGTAATAAATAACCCAATCATCTGTACCCCTATTATTAATGTTTGAGTACAAAGGGCAAGACTGGGCTCCATTTTTGTAAAGATATTATTTCTCCTGGTCTTTATGTAGTTAAAAAAATAGTTGAGCATTCCAAGTCACAATTTATTTAGAAAAAATTATTCAGTTTTTTTTTAATGAAATAATGGCAATTATATTGTTTACTATGGACCTCCGTGCCACCCACCTTGACATCAGGCATTGCTTCCATTATTTTGGGGTTTCCTGCCTATTTGGTCTCATGATCAAATGATGTCTAAATAAATGCGAGGAGGGGAGTCACTCTTTCATTACCTGGCCCAAGCCTCATTACTCTCAAAAGCTACGCTTCTCAAATTTTAATGCATATATGAATTTTCTGGGCATCTAATTCAATGGGTCTGGATCTACATTTCTAACAAGTGCCAGGTGATGCCAATGCTACTGGTCCACGGACCAGTCTTTGAGTAGCATATTCTCCATGGGCTCTAGGCATAACAGTGTATCTAGTCTAAATGCCCCCATATTACTGGGGATATAAATAGAGGCAAATGAAAATCTCTTAATTTCAACCGCCTCTCCAGGGGGTTGTTTTTAATGTTTCTAGGTTTCTGCTCATTTTGTTCCTGTTGACTTGCTCTCCAAAGTCTGCCTCCATCTGGTATATTGCTACTTATCTTTTAGGTTCCCCTCCAAAGCTGTCTTCTGGGACAATACCGTCCCAGTACATGATGGTAGCCAGGTCCCTGTAGGCTGAAGGGGATGGCTGTGTTCCCATTGGCTCCTCTGCCCATCATCACTGTTTTTACCTGCCCAGTGCCCATCGAAGGACCCCGAGAGATGCTTGCTTTGAGCACAATGCCCTTGTAGCCACATTCTTCCCCATCAGACATTTCTTCAGACTCTGAAGTTCTTTAGGACACTGTAGTTCACGTAGCCAAAAGGGATCAGTGGTTTCTTCACCCTTGAACTTTTGAGTAGCCTTTTGAGTCCCTTGAGGGGAAGATACCTGTAACAATACAAGGTTGTATACAAATATCCAAATAACACAGTAGCATTAAGAGCTGTTTTCTTTAAAACATAAAAATGTTCCTGTGCCACTGAACCTCTTTTCTATCTGGCAAGGACAAACCAAACTTCTTGGCATGGATGGACCAAGAAGGTAGTATAAGCCAGTGAGGGTGGTCAGTTAGGGGCAGGGTCCTGGAAAGTCCATGACCCATCTGAGCGAGGCGGTAACCAGCCACCCCCACCCCCAACCCCACCCAGGGAAATGCCACCCAGGGCTGCCAGAAATCCAGATTTTTATGTGAAACCTCCTATATCAACAAATCCAATTTTTGGTTGTTGTTTAAACACTCTGAAAGCCAAACCAGACAAATCTATGGACCAGATGCAGCTGGTTGGGGGAAGACAGGGAGGAACACATAATTTTTTTTTTTTTTTGCATTTCATTTAAAGTGACTCTGATTTTAAAAGAATTTTCACTTCTAGCCTGTTGAAATCAATTAGAGCCAAGTGTAAGGCTTACCAATGTCAAGTCTTGCTCAAGATACCCTTCGCCCCCATACGTATAAACTTACATACATAGCCAAAAACACCCAGAAGCATCTGGAAAGTCTGGTCCCTATGTCTGCATCAACTGTTAAGAGTATTGTTTTTCCTGGCCTTCTTTCCAGAAAATAGCTGCCATGTAACATGAGGATTCCAGAGGGCTGGTGAGCACATCTGGTTCTGGCCAAAGTCTATATGGGCAATGCAGCTTCTGGCTCCAATTCTAAATGTGCAACGAATTCTCAAGTCAGGCAGGCGCAGTAGAAGACTCTAGGTGTTTAAGATTAGAATGCCAAAAGAAAACAAAAATCCATGAAACCTGCCCAGGTTGAATAGCATGTGGGAAGGAGAAAATTAGTGTCATCAGCAATATATCTTGTATCATCTTGAACCAACAATATCCTGCAAAGCAAATGACTACACCTGTAAGAATATTATATTCATGGTGCCCCAAACACTATTTTTGTTGTTTTCAGTTTTGTGTTTTTCCCTCATTGTTATCTTTGTTTTTTCAGATTTAAAAACAACCACCAACGTATCTGAAATAATGGCTTCATGTCTCACCTTGGAGTCCTCCTTGCCACTCAGTAGAACTTCAATAAATTTTTGTCAATCGAACTAATGGATGGATACATCATTTTAAGTCACAGAGCCTGGAAAAATGGCATTTCAAAACTTGATTTTTGTTTATTTTTTAATTTTTTTATTTTAATTCCAGTTAGTTAACATACAGTGTTATATTAGTTTCAGGCGTACAATAGAGTCATTCAACACTTCCATACATTACCTTGTGCTCCAGTCAGAGAAAGACAAATACCATACAATTTCACTCATGTGTGGAATGTAAGAAACAAAACAAACAAGCAAAAGGAAAAAAAAAAATAAGAGAGTGAGAGAGAAAGAAAGAGACTCTTAATTATAGAGAACAATGCGATGGTTACCGAAGGGGAGGAGGTGGGATTGGGGGCCTAGGTTAAATAGGTGATGGGGATGAGAACAATGGCACTTTTCGCTTTGTCCTATATACTAGACACAAAATCAGAGGTGCCCATTTATTGCACGTGACAATGAATGAACAACAACGAATAAGGCAAGAGGTTTACAAACTCCTTCTGATCACCGATGGGCAATGTGAAATTTCCGGTGTGGCCATTACCACAAAGGTATTAGTACATGGTATTATGAGAACATGTAATGGGAGGATTGGATCTAGTTAGGAATATCAACGAAGGTTTCTTTGGGGAAGAAATAAAGGATGTAAAGGGATGTTGATTATGAAAGAAGGGCAGAAAGAACCTTCCGGGCCTATGTTAGCAAATTATGGCCCATGGGCCAAATCCAGGCCATCACATATTTTTATCAATAAAATTGGATTGGATCACCTAGCTGTTTACATAGCGCCTGTGGACACTTTTGCACAATGATGGCATTGTAACATGGCTCATGGGTACTTAGATGGACCCTTTCTGAGGCCAAACTACACACACACACACACACACACACACACACACACATTTGTGTAGCACATGGGCTTGCCAGTGTGTTGTTAGCTTCTACCAGTATTTTTCAAATTCTAAGTCACCACCTGTTAGTGGATCGTGAATCAATTTAGTGAATTGTAGCCATCATTTTTAGAAAAATAAAGTATGAAAGGTTTTTTTTTTCATGTCATAGCGCATATAGCAAGAAAAGATATTGTTTGGTGAAGGTTTTGTTCAGATATACATCCATATATGAGATCACAATGAGAAATATGTATTTCGTATTGTGGGTCATGGCCCAAAAGGTTTGAAAAACACTGGCTTATAAGATAAATTGATAAGCCTCCCCCTATATGCTAGTCTGGGAGTGGAGGTCCCAGGTGATTTTTTTTTTATCAATAGATAATTTATGTGTGATCTCACTTGGTGTGTTCCAATTTTTATGTTTGTTAGAATCAATGTGTTTTTGCAGCTGAATGCTTAGCTACATTCACTTTGTATTCACTCATAAAATTAAAACACTATATTCAATGCATAATCAACACCCACATTTAGTGAAAGATAACTCTAAAATCTAAAAAAAAAACCAGCAAGAACAACAACAAAACAGCAAAAGGAGATCTAATGATAGGACACAAAGCACAAACCAGTGGACAAAAAGAATCCACCACCAAATTCGATTTCCTCTTCTATGTGCACTGACCAAGACCGCTATCAGAAATTAAAAAGCTTAACCTGCTATTAACTGTACCTGAGTAATAGTTTCCAATAACATCCTGATGATAGTCAATTCGGTTTGGGGAAAACAAAACAAATGCTTATTCTGCTAAATGATTTTGTTCCTGCACCTTGTTCATTCCTTATTTAAGTGACTCTGAAATACACATGCACACACAGCCCAAAAATGATTAAAGCGAAGCAACCATGGGCTTGATCATGTCCGTCCTCTCTGGGATGCACTCTCTCTGAACTCACCAAGGTCACAAGAGTTATCAAAGATGTTCTTTGTTCATTTAAGAATTAGAATAAATACTAAGTGGTCAGGTAACCAAGCTGTCATCAAAGGAAACTTCTCACTATTATTTCGTGATTATGCTACCCCAGCAGAATAAGAAAGTGTGGATGGTACTGTTTACACTGTCCAGTTTGCAAAAGCTAATAGGAGCCTGGTATAGATTTTCCTAGTATGTTACACCCACCGGCAACCCACTGCAGAGTGTTAGGGCTGGACTTACAGGTCACATCGTCTGAACTTGTCATCTTACTGATGAGAAAAATATGTGGTGAAGTGACCTGTTGGGATTCAACCCAGGTTTTCTTCCATGGACGCAGGGCACTCTGCTGTCGCTGCTCTGTGAAAACACCCATGATTAGGTGAGGTTGAGCCCTTGAGTTCAGTGGGGTCTAGCCCTTGAGTTCAGTGGGGTCTGCAATCGTAAAATTTTCCGAGAGATTGAAGGCAGGAAGTCTAAGCAGCTTGGGACTCTGCATTCCGCAAAGCCTGCTAATTCTGGGGCCAATCTGAGCAGTCGTCTTGCTGTCTCAGGCAGCACACTCCGTTTCACCAGCAACACTGAAGGCAGAGAGGCCGGTGCAACAGATCGTCTCCAATACAGCCTGCTTCCTACTCTCCTCCAAGGGCAGTCTGAACCTCTACTCCTGCATTTTAAGAAGAAGCTACCCTTGCAATTGCATATGTCGTCTGTTCCTGCCCAGGCGTGTACATTCATTTACTCATGACACATTTACAGTATGTTGAGCACATGCTATGTGCCGGGCACGGTGCTGGGCCCTTCAGAGAGAACAACAGCAGCAAAGTACAGGGTGGAATATTATAAATGGACCCTCCATGTACACACAGAGTGAGAATTAAATTATATTGCTTGAATCCATAAATAGGGGTTGAAATTATACTCAAAGACTTTAGAGTTGCACAAAATTATTGCCAGCCAGCTGAATTTTCTCCAGCTCGCCCCATGTTTTCTCATCTTGAAGATGTCCCCGGGAGCAACTTGGAAGGATTTAGAAATCTGGCTTAGTGCCCCGGTGTTATTACTGCTTACCAGCTGAGTGACCTTGAGCAAATTCCCCAATCTCCCTGATCATCAGTTGCTCTTTCTTCACCGAGCACGAGAGCACCTATCTTACAGCCTGTCAGAAGACTAACATGACGCGTGCATGCGGAGTGACTAATAAACAAGTAACTTCATCTCTCTGGGCCTCCCTGTCTTTGCTTGTAAAGTCAGCATCATAGAATCCATGCCATACAATTGCTGAGAAAATTAAATGAGATAACGGCCATTTCCGTCCTAAATCCACCTTAGCTATTCTATGCAAATGTCCTGGAAACTGCAAAATGCCAGATAGAAGTAAAATACGATTAACTGTTAAAGTTAATCTCAGGCCAGAGAAGAGTACTGGGACCAGAATCATTCCAAAGCGCTTCATATCCAGGTGGACGGTGCCTCTAAAACGAGCTTTCAGGTTCGGTGCGATTTTGGAAGTTCAAAGAGATGACCCTGCTTTGGCCGTAATGTCATATACCTATTCAGCTGAACATGTGCTCTTTTTCAGAACCTGTCCTCTCCTCTCCTCTTTCTTTTTAGATCACTTCCCAACGCATAACTCCTTTAAGGACCGGTTCCAAAGTAGTAACGTTGGTCCTGTCTGTGTAGAAAAAAATGAGAAAATGCCACCAAGGTCTTCCACCTTAGTCGGTTTATTCTTCCTATTCTTTATATTTTTTGTGTGTATTTCTTTTTTTTTTTTTTATAATTTTTTTTTCAAAGTTTATTTATTTTTGGGACAGAGAGAGACAGAGCATGAACGGGGGAGGGGCAGAGAGAGAGGGAGACACAGAATCGGAAACAGGCTCCAGGCTCCGAGCCATCAGCCCAGAGCCTGATGCGGGGCTCGAACTCACGGACCACGAGATCGTGACCTGGCTGAAGTCGGACGCTCAACCGACTGCGCCACCCAGGCGCCCCGTTTGTGTGTATTTCTGAAAGAGAGAGAGAGGAAGGGGCAGAGACAGAGGGAGACACAGACTCTGAAGCAGGCTCCAGGCTCCGAGCTGTCAGCACAGAGCCCTACGCGGGCCCGAACCCACAAACCATGAGATTGTGACCTGAGCCGAAGTCGGACGCTCAACCGACTGAGCCACCCAGGCGCCCTGATTCTTCCTATACTTTAAAGCAGTAAAAATAATTTTTCCCATCCTTGATACATACCTCCTCAAAATGAGATAGGGCAGCACCAAAGCAGTTTGAAAACTGAAGGGTTTTCCGGGTAGAGAGGATGTCATTACCCACCAGAATTTGAAATTGCAAAAAAGAAGACTCAATATTGCTTTCTTTGGGTTTGAACCCATCACTGTTTATGGGTGCTGATGAATTTCTGCTTCAGTAACCACTGGAAATTGAGGGTTAGGCTATCTCTTGACTCATGTTTTAAGATGGTTCGATTCAGGTTAAAAAAAAAAAAATTCCACTGGCTACCTTATTTTTTTTTTCATTCAAATGACCATTTTCAAAACCACCAACTTTTTTTGTTGTTAGAAGTCACTCCGTTTCTATTTGTACAATAGCTTGCAGAAAATGAGCCCGACTAAAATACTGGCATTCCGGAAATTCACACTTGTTCAGTCAATAGTAAGCAAGAGTGTATGAAGAAGGTATTCAGTTTAAATCTGCAGAGAGAAAGTGACTCCCCATGCTTTTAAATTATCAGCCTTATGTGTTTTGAAATGCAAAGAAGAAGAAGGAGGAAGAAGAGGCGAGGGGGAGGAGCAGAAGTAGCAAAAGGAGGAGGAGGAGGAGGAGGAGCAGAAAGAGGAGGAGGAGAAGGAGGAGGAGAATCTTGTTGCAAAGCATGGACAGATACGAATGAGCACCAGTTAAAAATTTCAGCTACAGTCATCCAAATAAATATGCACGTCCACGCCTGTTGCATAGTTAGAAGACAATTGCCTTGGTTTTCACATTTCCTAGTGAAGAGTGCTATTCCGACTTAGCTGTCCTGGAAACACCCGCTCAGTTGTGTAATATTGATGAACTTGAGCTTGGAGCTGCTAACAGTGTACCTCTCTCTGTGAATAATAGGGCACACATAAATGATTAAAACAAGGTAACCAGAAACCTGATCTTACCAGTCCTCCTCAGGATCCAATTCATTTATCAGCCCACCCAGGTCACTGACCTCGATTACTCAGAGCCTAGCTACTAAAATGATTAATTGATCCACTCTCTCATTTCGCTCATTTAATTTAAAGGGGGGGAAAAGCGAAAATATTTTCAATGAATTGACCTGTAAGCAATCACCTAGCTTGCTGCCTCCTCTAAAGCATTTATTAATGGTAATGAGAAGCATCGACACATGCTACAGTGGAGATAAGAATAAACAAAGAAACCATAGCTTTTCTTACATTAATTGTTATTAATTAACTTGTTATCCCAAGTTGAATCCTCTCTACAATTCTCCGTACTATTCTAACTTTAAAAGGTGTACAGGTACATGAATTGAAAGAATATACTGGCAGATAGGGAGATCTAATTGTACTTCTGCAGAGGAAGTCCTCAATTAATTTTCAACGTGTTTATTTTTATAATCAATGGAGAACCCTAATGTTGAATAAAGCCTAGTTTTTCTCAAGGAGTTTTCTGCTAATGATATTGCTGTCTGTTTCATGGAATGGTGGGCATAGAGAACCTAATAAGAGCATATGTGTAAACCGATTAATTTTCATTCTAGAAACCAAATAATTCAAGAATCAGTTTATCCTAAGCATCAAGACAGCATCATGAAATACTGTAAAATGATTAAAGTGGATTCTACTAAAGTATATTGGTAAGTACTTCACAACTCTTGGGGGATGGGAGCCCTGACTTGTGGTAAATACACGCACCGGGACTGATTTCAAGCTATCGGCGTAAAGTCATTGAACATGGAGTTAGGAAGAAATGTGTGGTAAAACGCCACTGTAAAGTATTTCTTCATACAGGATCTGCCAGATTTAGCAAATAAAAAGCCAGAATGCCCAGCTAAATGCGAATTTCAGATAAACAGCAGATAATTGGTTAAATATGAGTATTCTCATGTAATATTTGGCACACATCTTAACTAAGCGATTACCCATTGTTTACCTGAAATCCACATTTAACTGGGTAGCCTAGATTTTATCTGGCAATCCTAACGTAGACACCCTAGGCATAAAGAACCTCAGGTGCATAAATAACAGTAAAATGTAACGAGTTTAGAGTATTCCTGACTTTTCTCCAGAATATAATTTAAATTTTGAGTTTTTTATAATCTGCTTTCTCATAGTGACTGTGTTTGAAGCCCATGCGCAAAATTCCTGAAAATTTAGCAATCAGCTTTTGCAAGTCAGCTCCGGCACACCTCTGATATTTTACTGAAGTCGAATAGTCCACCAGAGGTAGACTTTGAAAACGCAAAGATACAGAGTTTAAAGTATATCTCAGCTCATAATACTACTGGGATTTTAAAATAACGTATAGACATGGCTTCATTAAATTTCACACGAAGTAAATTTCATTGCACCAGACTCTCCCATCACCCACCTCACCCTCCACGCCCCAGCCCTGGGGAAATTTCTCTGTAGCAAGGAAGAATGCATCTTCAGACTTCTTTTCCATTTTTAGGGATTTATGTGGAAGCCGGCCCTCTTTAGAACCAGAAGATCTTCATGCAAAAGCTCCGACTTCAAAGCTTCTGCCATTTTTCTGTGAGGCTGAAGGGTGAGGACGTAAGGTAGGAGGTCCTTCTGTTCTTGTGTTTAGCTGAGCACTTTCATCAGATGTTAGTAATGCAAAGATAAGCCTGGAATTTTGTTTGGGATAAAGATGAGAAATCTGATCCACAAACAAAGTAAAGGGGGTAGGAGCATGCAGGTTTGCAGGGAAAAAACACGATGAAGATGAGTTCTAGAGAAACACTACCCAGGAAGCCAAAACAACTGTTTATCTAATTTTTAAAAATGAAATCCACACGCCCATAACACAGATGTCCTTCGCTTTAGTCAAACAGTATGCTCAAAGGCATTTTTAAAATCAATTCATTTTTTTGACACTTGGGGTGTTCCTAGTTCATGGTAAAAACTTGCAGCGTGAATGACCAATTACCCCATATCAATATTATGTGTTATTAAACCAGGTTGCCTTTTAGGTTTTCTTTACATGAGGAATCCCCAATACAAGTGCTATTTCATATTTATGCATTTCTGTATGCTGCAACCTAATTTTCATTTAATGTAATTAACATTTGCGTTAAATGTTAACATCAGTTGTCCCGGGGAGAACATAAAGGTAGATACTAAATGTAACATTAAAAACAATAGTCTGGGGGATGCTCCTGGGTGGCTCAGTCGGTTGAGCGTCGGACTTGGGCTCAGGTCATGATCTCCGGGTTCCTGAGTTGGAGCCCCACATCCGCTCACTGCTGTCAGCCTGTCAGCTCAGAGCCAGCTTCGGATCCTCTGCCACTGGCCCGCTTTCACTCTACCAAAAATAAAATAATAATAAAAAAACAAAAAACAAAAAGCAAAAAAGCCAGTAGTCAGAACAGGTACCTGATAAAGACATCTGCATGAAAAATTGCGAATTTGGGTATTAATACCAGTAGCCAGCTAGAAAATTCTATGATCTAGTTCTTTTTTCTCATTCCCTTTTTTAAGTTTATTTATTTATTTTGAGAGAGAGAGGTGGGGGGAGGGGCAGAGAGAGAGAGAGGGAGAGAGAGAATCCTAAGCTGGCTCTAGCTGAGGGCACAGAAACGGATTCGGGACTCGAACTCAGGAACCGTGAGATCATGACCCAAGCTAAAATCAAGAGATGGTGGCTTAAGTGACTGAGCCACCCAGGCGCCCCTCTCATTTCTAATATTAGGAAATTATATGGCGAATAGGAGCAATTATTGCACGTTTGAAGTTTCTTCTAGTAACTTGAATAGTAACTCAGAGAAGTATCCCTGTAGGGTCTTCCTAGTTGTTTAGAAACTTTATTTAGCTTCCAAACTGAGTTTTGACTATACCAGAAACCTATTATATTATTGATAATAATTGAGTTAGACAGAATTAAGTCATTTCACTAGTATAGCAAGGTCTTCTTCTAACCGCTAGATTAAACTTGTATTGATTACCTCAAAGGTGCCTCCTCAAAAAGATCACGTAATTTATCAAACTCTCTATATTACCTAGGACACTAGGTGATGAAAATCAATCCTCCTACATTTTACCGTTCTAAAATGAAATTGAATTTATTTCCATTTTTTCTCAGTGAAATTGGAGCGGCACAAATCGAAGAGACAGTAAATTTGTCCCAAAATGTAAATGTCAAACGGATTCAAAAGTTTAAGTAAAATGTTTCATAGATAACATGGAATAAATGAAATGTTAGAAATACGCAAGAAAGTGAAAATAAATGATTATATCCAGGACTTCGTCTCATTTGTGCATAATACAGTATTATATTGTTGTTGCTATTGTTATTTGCTCCTATTAAAAAAAAGAGATGATTGTATGTGGGATTTTGTCTCATTCTTGCATCACGCAAGCTATTGGGGTTTCTGGTGTTAGTTGTTCCCGTTAATTTTTACTTAAGCCTGCTGAGAAGGTTGTAGTAGCTTTGATCACACAATGATGAAAAGGTCATCAAATGAGACCAAGGATCCCACGTTCACCAACCTGCTACGTGACTCAGGCAAGTTATCTTGCCTCTCTGGGTCTCAGCTGTCTCCCCCCGGAGAAGAAAAAGTTGGAATATCTATTTCCTAAGCTTCCTTTCTGAAATTACGGAATTCCTACCTAACAATCCTGTGTCTCTGAACTCAAGCATTAAAACAGAAGAACCGACCCTTCAAATGACCCAACAACCTGTACGCGGTTAGGATGGTGAATAATACTTTAGCAGCCCTTTTTCAGTTCTCAGTAAAGATCTCAGTTAAAAAAAAAATCTCAATTTTGTCTTTAATCTAAACTTGATAAGAATTCAGAATATTAATAGATGTTAGTTCAACAGAATTGTTAGGGGGGCGAACCTCCATATTTCGAAGAAACTCACCACAGGTCCCATATTAACACCAGAGCAAAGGGTTTGGTACCTAGTCACAAATGATAGCCATTACATACTTTACCAATTTAACTTAAAAATAATACGCCAACTTAGAAATGTATAGCGGGGGGTGTAGTTTTTCAAAATTACTTCAGGGTGAAGGGCGCCTGCGTGGTTCCATCAGTTGAGCATCCGATTCTTGATTTGGGCTCAGGTCATGATCCCAGGATCATAGGATTGAGCCCTGTGTCAGGGCTCTGCGCTAAGCATGGATCCTGTTTAAGATTCTCTCTCTCTCTCCCTCTGTCCCTCTCCCCCCACCTCTCTAAAAAAATTATTTCAAAGAGTACACTAGGGAAAAAAGTAAAGACTGCTGCCCTAAACGGTCTTATCTTGTGCAATGCTTTATTCCTAATCTCAAACGTAATAGTAAATCCTCAATAAATCCTGAAACCCAGTGCTGGGAAACAAAGGAGACCTTGGAGAAATCCCCCAGTTGACTAAATCCTTTTTTTATTCTTTGCCACCCAGTATACAAACTGCCTGTCAACAGTTGGTAGCCACTTTGATATCCAGTGAGTATCTTGGGTTTGAGAGGATACACACTTTCCCACCGTTTCATTCATTCGCCACCACCCCTCCGCCCCCCTGCACAGACACTGATGAGGAAGAAAGTCCTTGACTAAGCATGTCATCCAGGCTTCATCATGGTGCCCCCAGAGCTCTGTGTGGCCAAGACGTGGTGGTTTAGGGGTCTGGAACTCAGCCCTTTTCCCTCCAGCTGAAGGAAGGAAGAGAATACAAAAATAGGGCTCTGCAGGATAGAGTGAAACGCCGGGTAAATGTGAGGCAGTTAGAAAAAGGATTCTTTTTCCTTGTGAATTTACATGGATGAATTCCAGACGTCTGTGAATTCCAGAGAAATCTTTTAATATTTGTGTGTTCATGCAATTATATCTAAAAAGTATATATTACCAGATATGTTGATGGGTTTTCTTTTACAGTGAACTAGCAATTGAAAGCAATTTTCAAAAAAATGAGATGTTTGTTCCTTAAGCCAGTATTTTTCCAGCTGTAAATTCCCTAGAATTAAAGGTCATTCTTTTTTTTTTTCCTGCTTTAAAAGTGCTATGGTACTCAAGTCTAGTGAAAAAAGGCAAAAAGCAGTCTTAATTCGTTGATGAGCATCTTTAAAAAATTTAATTTCCTCAGGGCAGTGCTTCTTTAGTAATAATAGCACAACGGCTTTATCCTTTAAAAAAAAACAAATATTTCCCCAACAATTCCACTTTTAGTAATTTGTCTGGCAGAAAAAAACCCCTATGACTATATAAAGATGTTCAAAGCTACCCACTGCAGAAATCAAAACAGAAAAATTGGGGGGAAAAAAAGCTTAACAATGGGGTATTAAATACATTAGGGAACTTTTATAGGCGGTATAATATGCAGTTGTTTAAAAGAATAAGATAGAACAATTTTTATTGACATTAAAGTATGTTAAAGCAAATAAAGAAACAAATTGCAGAAGAGTATATATCACACAGCTCTGTTTTTGTTAATAAACATGCAAACATAGAAGTCCATGTCGAGATAAACCCGGAAGAATACATACAAAACTATTAATTATACTTACATTTGGGGTAGTGAAATTGGAGAGAGCTTAGGAGAAAATCACAACCTTGATTTTATATGTTCCTTTTTTATAAATCTTTATTATAAGCAAGAGTCATTCTCATAACTTAAAAAAAATCCACAATCACTCACAAAAAAAAGCACAATAAAGTTAAAAATACAATTGTTGGGGGCGCCTAGGTGACTCAGTTGGCTAAGCATCTGATTTCAGCTCAGGTTATGATCGCATGGTTTGTGGGTTCAAGCCCTGCATCGGGCTCTGTGCTGTCAGCACAGAGCCTAGAGCCTGCTTCGGATTCTGTGCCTCCCTCTCTCTCTGCCCCTCCTCTGCTCATGCTCTGTCTCTCTGTCTCAAAAATAAATAAACATTTAAAATATATATAAAGGTTGGAGATAAGGAATGCAGTTATTCTTTGTAGATTATTTTAACTAGGAAAACCCAAAGAATTAATGGAAAACTGTTAAAATTAATAAGAGAGTTTAAGAAAGTGGCTGTTTACAAGATACATAATCCTCTGAAATATCTTAAAAGTTTTCCAAGCATAACCAGCTAAAAAGTGTAATGTACAAAATGTAAAGGACCAAGAATATTTTTGACTTTCTTTTTCCACTACCCATTCCATGTTTTCTCTGCCCCTATCCAGAACCTCGTCTAGCTTTCTCTTCCAGGTGGCATTACCCAAGCTTTATTCCTGAAGGGCTTGAAGCCTCAGTGGTCCTGCCTTAATGTGAATGCTATAATTTTCCATCAACTTTCCTTTGGGACATGAGAGTGCTAAAAGACAGCCCAGAGAATACCCTGGCTTCTGCATATAGGACGCCAACTGTTTAGCAGCAAACCAATTTCCTTTTGGTAATTAGGATAAATCACCCTGGTCAGCGAACTAATTCTCTTCTTTTTCTTTGGCATGAGGACTCCAAATTGGCCAGGTGGTAGTTTTAGCTTTCAATTCAACATTATTGTTGTGTTCCCAGTGGACTATTCTTCCCTTGGGAAGCAAGACTTTCAAACCAGCAACTCTCATAAATACAAATATAAGAAGTAAGGGCACCTGGGTGGCTCAGTCAGTTGACCATCCGACTTTGGCTCAAGTCATGATCTCACTGTTTGTGAGTTCAAGCCCTGCATCGGGCTTTGTGCTGACAGCTCAGAGCCTGGAGCCTGCCTCGGATTCTGTATCCCCCTCTCTCTCTCTGCCCCTCCCCTGCCCTTGTCTTCTCTCTCTCTCTCTCTCTCTTTCTCTCAAAAATAATAAATAAATATTAAAAAAAATTTTTAAGTACAGAGATAAGAATCAAAAATTCCGCAAGTAGATTATAAACCAAAAAACAATAATTTATTATTTAGTACAAGTGTTAAGTGAACAAACAGAATAAAAGATATATACATTCTAAGTAATACACTAGAGAAAAAAATTGCAATTGTGCGATGAGATCAGGATACTATAACAAAGAGATATCCAAAGAATACTCAGAAAAGAGATCTTGGAAATTAAAAATAAAAAAGAAGAAAAAACTTTTAATTCAGTACAAGAAAATGAAGATAAAGGTATGGGAATCTCACAGAAAGCAAAACAAAAATAATTATTAAAGGACGGAAAATAAAAAAGATAAGAAAATTAGAGGACCAGTCCAAAAGTCCATCATCCAATTGACAAAATTCAGGAAAATATTTAACAAAATATTAAGAAAAGTTTCCAGAATTAAAGAATGTGAGTTTCTTAACTGAAATGGCCCATAACAGTAAAGTGAAATAGATCCACGCCAAAGTTCATTGTCATTTACTGCAGAAATTTGAAACAAAGAAAAGATCCTATAAGTTTCCAGAGGGAGAGAAAAAGTCACATACAAAAGATCAGGTGAAAAGATTCCACTAACAGCACTGGAATTTATAAGTAACTAGAGAAGTGCTTTTGCGATGGTGAAGGAAAATTATTTCAATCCAGAATTAAATATCCAACCAAACTATCAGTTAAGTGCAAGAATAAAACAAAGGTATTTTCAGGCTTATATAAGGATTCAAAATTTAACTTCCATGCACCTTCTTCTGGAAGCTTCTGGAGATTGTGTTTCACCAAAACCAGAGGTTAAATTAACAAAAGAAGGAATAGGATCCAGTAAAAGGTGGTAAGAATTTCCAGGATGTGGCTAAAGGAGGTCCCAGGATGACAGCTCTAACAACAAGTGGGGATGGTAACCAATCTATATTGGAACAGTCAAGAATACTCCAGGACAGACTTTTCCAGTAAAAATTGATAGACAACTTGATATGTCTGAACAACGAGAGATTTCAACAATGAGAGAGAATCTGTGATTGAATTAGAATTAGCAGCGAAAAGCTAAGCAAATTTATTAACTCGAAGGAAATGGAAAGTAGTGCCGGAAAAAAAATAGTAATACCCAACAAACTATATTATTTCCAAAAAGTAAGATTATACATTTCTATTTAAAAAGTCTTAATAATCTACAATAATAAGGCATTTTGGTACTTAAGGAAAATATGATTAATTTAGATTTTTATTTTTTTATTTAAAATTTTTTAAGATTTGTTTTTGAGAGAGAGAGAGAGAGAGAGCATGAGTAGGGGAGGGGCAGAGAGAGAGGGAGACACAGAATCTGAAGCAGGCTCCAGGCTCTGAGCTGTCAGCACGGAGCCCAACGCGGGGCTCAAACTCACGAACCAGAAATCATGACCTGAGCTGAAGTTGGACACTTAACCAACCAAGCCACCCAGGAGCCCCCAGTTTTTTAGATCTAATGATTAAAAAAAAATGGTAGAGCACGATTTCAAAGAAAAAAAAAATGATACTCCTTCAAGTTGTTAAACCAGTAGATTCCAGACCTACCACCATAACTCTTGATTGCTGATTGAAATGAGAGAGATCACAAGTGAAACCCCTGATGGGTATATAATCAGGCCTCAACAGGAAGCCAGTGGAAGGTTCAGAGAGGGATTATTTATGAGATATAGGCAGGTAGAGGGAAGGTGCCCCGGGCTAGTATTAACAGGTGTTATGACATGTGCATATAAAGAAACAGGAGGAAGCTAAAGCCAGTGGAAGACCGTGCAGAAAAGGTCACCTTAAGAGGAGCTGTGACCTTTAGGCTTCGGTGGCGATTACACAGCCAGCCCAAGGCAACTCTACAGGTACACAGCAGGGAGACATAGGACCTGATGTCACCATGTTCCTTCCCTCTGGCCTCCTGCACAGGGACTCCTCCTGGGACAAATCCAGCTGGGAACCTATGGTGAAATGAACCTGTAAAAGTAATCTACACAAGTCTGCCTCTGAAGCAGAGAGCCGGGCGCAGAAGGGTGAAGAGCATCTGGCAGAAGGGGAGGCATGGAAGGTCTCTGGCCCAGGGAACATGGCACATGCTAGTCTATGTAGTTTCTTTTATCCCACTTTGTACTGCTAATGGCCACATTAAGACGACGTGTCATCACTATGGAAAATTGTGTACTTCACTTTAGTGAGTTTCAAATACAACGAGGCCAAATAATAACAATAATAATAAATCAAACTTTCTTCGCAAACACTTCAGCGAGAGCATTCTTTGGGCACATTCGGATCCATGTGAAAATTAAAAAAAAAATATTTATGAAGACAATTAATTCATTGTGTTTTGGGTGTGGCCACAGGCAGAGAGGATAATGCAATGTAGGGAAGGGCCGTGAACCAACGAAATTTTGCAAATGCATCTGAAGGGCCAGCCTTAATATCATTTGGGGAATGGGTGACAATTTCACTTGTTTTTGCAATTGGATTGGAAGGATGGAAGAAACACCCAGGATATGGGGCAGATAATGGTTACAAAATTACCTGCAGTGGAACAGTGTGTTTCCTGATTGTGAAACACAATGGAAATCTGATTCCAGCTTTAAATACAGATCTCATCCCCAAGTATGTTACCATCCATCAATATCCTTCAACAAGTATTTATTGATCACACACTCCATTCTAGGCACCATTTTAGGGGCTTTTGATGTCACCGTCTGTAAGATAACACTGTCTCAGCCCTCATGAAAGCTTTGATCAAGACAAATCTCGTGCAGAAGTCCATTGTATTTACCTAGAAGATAGAAGGTGCGCGATGATAAGAGCAGAGGTGTTCTGCTTTAGTTATGTGCAGGGAGCTTGGAGCCCTGTGCGTTCCCCCATGCTTTCTGTCATTTGGTACACAGTGCATCAGTATGAAGCCACTGTCTTTATAAGGTCACACAGTATTAGCAGCTCAGGGTTAGGGAGTAGAGTGTCTACTGACAGGGTTAGGCTCAAGTAAATCCCAAAAAGATGTTTGCCCATAATTCTCATTTAAAACTTTTAGAGAATTATTTATATTATTAAGTTTTGGACTACTCTTGCTTTGACATCCATTCACCCATTCAGTAAATGACCGCCTTCTGTTTGTAAAGCACTGAGAATACATGTGGAAAAGACAAGACTTCCTGACCTTTTGTGATGTCCATTCTTGCCAGGAAGATAGACTTTAAAAACTGAATTACACAATTGGTTATTTAATTCTAACTGTGGATTAAAAAACTAGTATCATAAGTCCCAAGCCAAAAGTTCTTCCTTGTTCCTTATTTAAACAGTCAATTTAGACTATAAATACATGCCTTTTCCAAGCGTGCACACGTGTGTGTGTGTGAGTGTATGTGTGTGTGTGTGTGTGTGTGTGTGTGTAAAGTTAGATATTACCCAGGCTTATTTACTCTGGGAATAATTTAAGCTTTTAATGAAAGGGTATAAATTAGATGAAATGTCCCCAGACCTCAAATTTACTTTTAGGAGTAAAAGTTAGAATATGATTTAAAAAAAAAAATCGTGGGGGCGCGTGGGTTTCTCAGTTGGTTGAGTGTCTGACTTCAGCTCGGGTCATGATCTCATGGTTCGTGAGTTCAAGCCCCACACTGGGCTCACTGCTGTCAGTGCAGAGCCTGCTTGAGATTCTCTGTCTCCTCCTCTTTCTGCCACTCTCTCTCTCTTTCTCTCAAAAATAAAATATACTTTAAAAAAATATCGTGATGGGTGCCACGAAGGGAAAGTGCAGGATGTTTTGAGAGTGTGGGGCTGGGATGGCTTCCGTGCGGAAGTGACATTGGTGCAGATTACTGGTTGCTTGGTAGGAATTAATTAGGTCAGGGATTGCAAACTCAAATTCCTTTGTGGGGAGGGGGCAGACAGGTAACACAAATGTGTGCATCTGGCAGGGGATAAGACTGAAATAAATATTAAGGCCCAGGGTAGACTGGAGGAAGTCTACTGGCCTTAAGGCATTCAAATTCAAACTTGAAAAAATCTCTGTTTTGTTTGGGCTGGCCAAACAAAAGAGGTCTGTAGCCAAAGACAGCAGAAGAGCTGGCATACTTCTCCTGCTCTGACAATTCAGGCAGAGGAACCAGCAGGTGCAATAGCCCTGGGGCAGGAGGGAGCCATCTGTTTTGATGAGCTGAAAGAGAGCAACGGTGGCGGAGGGCAGAAGCCGAAGGAGAGTGAGGCTCCAAGGGGCAGGCGGGATGGAGGAGAGGCCCAGCATTAGGCTCATCAGCAGGTGAGGACTGTGGTCTTTACTCCAAGTCCCCTTGGATGCACCGGAGGATGTGAAACAGAGAAGCAAATTCATCAGACTTGCATTTTTCAAAGCTCAGGGACAGCAATGTAGCAAAGCATTAAAAGCAGACAGTTAGCAAGCTGCCATGGCGGGTTCCCCATCCTCTCCTTCAGTTTTTTTTTTTTTATCCACGTTGTTGAAAACAAAATTTTTTTTCATGCAGTCTTACCCTGTATTCCTCACTCTAGATAACCAAGCGGGACACTTCCTTCTTAGTTGTGACTCGGGCAAAGAAATTACAGGTGTCTGTGCCACGGAATGGAAAGTGCTGAAATGGAAACGTGACAGCCCTACACAGAATCTTCTATCTGCTGGCTGATTTGGCCTCTGGTTCACTTCTCTGGAACCATTGTGGGTAAGACAGTCTCTATCCTCCAGAAATTTCACCTGACTGGGGAGAGAGATATTTAAGCCAGTAAATATTAAACACTGTGTTCCCACCGATGGCTGATGAAAATCCCAAGTATTATGGGAGCGCGAAGGACACGTGGTCGAAACGGCCACAGGCGGAAAATCAGCTGGGGCTTCGCCTGCAAATCTAAAACTTGTTGCTGGATTTATCATTCGGTTCAGCGTTTACAAAGTCATTCCTATTTAGGGATTCTCTCAGGCAGACTTTGGCCAGTTAACAGACACGAATGCATGCCACTATCTTACTGGTGTAAATGAATAACGTGCAACGTTAGTTTGCCTGCTCTCCAGTGACACCATTCTTGGTTCTCAGAGAGCCGAGGAGAAAGGAAGTGCTGTGAGTCAGCAAGTCTCCATGATGGTTATTTAAAGGTGCACGTTTGAAGATAGGAAAAAATCGAGGAAGCCAGACACATTTGCTTCTCCTTTTAAAAAACGGAAATGGCAAACTCTTGCAACTTTCATGCGCAGCCCAACGTGATGTATTTATGGTTTTGTTGTTATCGTACAAGACAAATGGGGTGAGCGTTCAGATGTTAGAATTAGCTCACTTTTTGTTTATTGGCATATTTAGATTCAAAACAATCTCTTTCCTCTTTTTCTCCTCTTAGGACTTTGTATAAAACATCTTCCTAACACTTTAATGCTACAAATAAAACCCTGGGATTAAACGCCATTCCCTTAGCAAAAACGATCTCCCTTGATGTAGCAACCATTCCTCCGATGATGTTTCTAAATCTAGATTTCAAAATCTCTAGGCTTGTATTAAGGTTTCATGATATACCTGTTCTGTTCTTAGATAATCGATACCAAGTCTTGCGGGGTAGGAAAGTCAACTCATGCAGGGGTCATTTATTTTATTTTTTTAAAGTTTGTTTTCATTTATTTTGAGAGGGAGCTAGAGAGCAAACGGGGGAGGGGCAGAGAGAGAGGGAGACAGAAACCCAAGCAGGTTCCATGCTGTTGGTGCAGAGCCTGACGCGGGGCTCGAACTCACGAACTGTGAGATGGCGACTTGAGCCAGAATCAAGATTTGGCCACTTAACCAACTGAACCACCCAGGCACCCCTGGGGTGGCGGGGGGAGGTCATTTATTTCTGCTCATGATCAAGGGAAGGGCTCTATGCTGCAATCTCTGGGGAGGAGGAAGTCTTACTGTGCTCTCTCTGCATAGTGAACAACGAGGACATGGAAGGTTCGTTCACACAAGCGTCTGCATCTGTGTTTCCATGAATAAGAGCGAAGCACAGCTGTCGGACCGCAGATCATTCCAGAAGTCAATCAAGCAAGGTTGGTGGCATCACGCCGAGTGATTCGTTTTCAGAATGTCGCTCTAATATGTTTATTGCTCAATGTATTTATTTATTCAAAAGAATATTCATAAACAAATGCCTCGGAAGCATCTTTCAAGTGATATTTCTTCTAGCATGGCTATTTAGATGACTCAGGCAAAAGGCAAATTTTGAGAAGCGCTAACTAAGACGAAATTTTCCTTCCCACTCTTGGAGGCCTGTACATACAATATGGCAAGTACATCCCTAGGAGAGTGAACTATGGGAAGCAGATGTGGTAATGGAAAGAACCAGAAGCACTGGCTTTGACTCCCACACCTACCTCCTACTCTTGAGTCTTGGCCAGCAGCTGGGTGACAGGAGAAGGGGACAAGAAGCTTTCCCCCAGTAAGATCTAGACCGACGTTAGGGTCACATTCCAGTGGACTGAGGTTGAGGGCAGAGCTCAGGCCCATGGGGGCAACTAGACCAGTGTATGTTCGCATGGCTGCTGGAAGGGAGAGGAGAGCATTGTTGGGATAGAAGTTCAAAGGCAGACTGTGAGTCAGGGCAGCCAGGTGGAGCTCCCCACAGGCACCCCAGGTCCTACCTGGGAAAGGCAGAGGCTGCCAGGGTATTCCCTGCCCTGGGAAGACTTGGATCAGTATCTCTCTGAACGTAGGCGTCTACACAGGTAAAGTTCAAATGTCTTAGCTTGACACCAAAGTACTCTGGGGACCTCATGCTGGGAGAACTTATGTCTCACCACCATCAGAGGTCCGCTCTATCGACATCACAACCAAACAGTAGTTTACGGGTCCAGACACCACTCAGCACTTTCCAGGGCCATCTGCTTGCTCGCACGACTCCCACTGCCTGGGGTAGCCCATCTCTACCCGCCCACCATTACTTGCCCAAACCCTCAGCTCCGCCGGAGCCCAGGGCAGAAAGCATCCGCTCCGCAGAACACCCTCAGACGCGATCTGACTGTGCTCAGAAGTCCCGCAGCACGTTCCTTGTATTTCACATTTGCCACTTTCCATTCCGCATGGGTTGTTTGTATCTGCGGCTTACTCTCCTTTACTGGACCAGAAGCCCCTGGGAGGAGCGGTCAAGGCCTTATGCATTTTTGTATTAACCATAGTACCTGGGCTCAGTGCCTTAAAGGAAGTAATTGCCCAATAAATGCCTATTGAGTTGGTCACCGACTGTGTTGCTGCCTTGCCTGTTCTACTGAGAGTGAATAAGTAACCATTCTTTAATAGCTCATATATGTACACAAGTTACTGGGAAAGGAAAAGAATGGAGGGGCAGACGATTATACTACAAAGCATAAATGGTGACGCCTGCGCGTGTGTTTTTAAACTGACACAAAAACATATTTCCAAATAATATTGCTCTTCTTACTGAAAGGTAACAATAGATCTATCTATTATTAACTGTAGCACAGATTTTCTGTAAACCTCAAAGGAATAAGAGGCGAGGAGAGGGCTTGAGGACAGCAATTTCAGACTTGCCTGGGACCGAGTGTTCAGAGAAACGAGAAAGCCTGATTCCCTCCTGCAACGGAAATGTGTTCATCTTAGTGGATCACGGACGCATTGCTTCATGACATCAGATATTCCTGCTTCGGGGAGAGCAAAGGAGTGAGAGATTATGGAATGACTACTGCCTACTTCACCCTCTCATGGGGCCGCAACCAGCACCGCTCCCTCCCTTCCTCTCTCGATTTCCTTTCCAGCACAGGCTGCTCTGCCGGGAATCCTACTTTCCAAGGAGAGAAAAGCAAAGGGGCGCTCAGATGTAGGTCAGGAGGCATTCAGCCTGTCTAGCTAATCATGAGGTCTACCTGGTTGGCTTCATTAATCATTAACTGGGATCAAGAACGTTGTATGACTGTGCAAGACTGATTTTCATTCTGGAAATGGACATTTTGCCCTCACCCGATGTGTTGTCCAAGCCCCCATGGTTTTTGCCCTTAGGGGTGTTGGGTGCCCTTGAGAGACTACAAAAGTCAGGCTGGGTCCCACAGCTACCCAGATAACCGGAGGCTCAGAAAGCCGAGCCTTCACACGCTGTGGGTAGAGGGAGCGCCAGGACGGTGCTGTGAGCTTTTCAAGCCCCTCTGGTGCTCACATTCTATGACCCAACTCCCCCTGGGGCAGAAGGAAGAGACCGCTTTTGCAATAGCCTGGGTCACTTGACCCTGGCTCCCAGGGAGGATCCGAGCAGGGCCTTGAAGGAGAGGCAAACGGATCTTCGCATTTCCTGCGAAGAAAATGTTGCCTATGTAGTAAAAACCAAAGATTCAAAACATACATGGAAACACAGGCAATTTAAATGAGATAATCTGAAGTATAAGTTTAATTCAATTAAGGTAATCAAATCCCACGCATTTTCATTCTAAAACTCCATTCCCATTAAATCGAATTACTTCCCTCTATGACTTTGGCATTGAATGAATGTCAGCAACGACTATAGTGGATCCCTGCACCCCCCCCCCACCCTTCCAGCTTTCAAGGTAAGGATGGAGTTGTGGGTGGTTGTAGCTGCAAATATAAGTACCTCCCATCCAACATAGGGGCAGAGACTAGCTATGGATGCCATCTCAATGAATGCACTTTAATTTAAAATACTGACTTTCTTTTGTTCTTGCCCCTTGCCTCTCAGAAGAAGGTTTACATATGTGTGTTCCTCAGTCTCTCCGAGGGATTCGCTATGTAGCTCTCCTAATTTTTTGATTTATCTTTCACCACCATCAGAAGCCAGGAATTCAACTCATAAAACTCATCCCATCCCACTGGCTGATGCCACATTAGACAGAAAAGACATATCACTGCCCCCTCTCAGCCGTCTGGACAGGTGTCCAACCCCCTCACCCCCGAAACCAAACTGCACCTGATGGAATTATTGTCTCAGGCGGTCCCCGTCCTCAGAAGCCAAACCAGCCTCATCCTTGTCTGCTGTTGCTCTCATAGATGTTACGAGGAGAGATAAGCATCTGTGGCTACATACGAACGCTTCAACTGGCTCTGTGGCACAGACTGGCTCCAGACGAAAGTCCCCACCATCGATCAAGTGCAACCTAACCGCAAAAACATCACAGCCGATTTTGTTACACTCGTTGGACTTTCCAGAGACTAAATTCTCTAAAGCTTTGAGGTTAGAAATTTTACGGACAGATTGAAAAAACAAGCTTTCACCAGCAATTGTATGCTCTGAGTATCTTGCTGCATTCTGCCTTCAAACCGGACACAAATATGAATTTGGGTATTGCTGTTACTGCTTCACCACGGCGTGATGGAAAATCTTCTGTCTGTCTTTTTAGAGTGTTGAGTCCTGGGATTCTGGCCCGGGCGTTTAAATGTGAAATGTGGTCAAATTCCCAGAAAAATCTCAAACCAAGAACAATGCCTCCCTCAACCACTGAAATGTTAGGATCTGTCGAATCGGAAGTTTTGTTGTCATTGGTGGTAGTTGATTTTAATACCACTGGCTTTTTGTAAATGTCATGTCATAAAACTAGCAGTGACTCTCAACTTTGGCTACACTGAGAATCAGCTGGAAGCTT
Source organism: Prionailurus viverrinus (assembly GCF_022837055.1). Classification (NCBI taxonomy): domain Eukaryota; kingdom Metazoa; phylum Chordata; class Mammalia; order Carnivora; family Felidae; genus Prionailurus; species Prionailurus viverrinus. Next base: position 121,786,040 of record NC_062565.1, on the reverse strand, counting down.
TGAAACCCGTGACGCTGGGCTTTGAAAGTGGTGCTAAAGGCCTACCCAAGACCAACTGAATCAGGCTCTCTCCAGTAATGGGACCAGGGTGTTGGAATTTCTCAAAGCTCCATGGACGACTCTAATACACTGCAAGGGATGAAAATGACCAAGCTATAGCCCGAGATGCAAATTGAAGAGGTGGAAAACAGAAAAAAAAAAAAAAATTAGTCTCTTAATTAGCTAACCTGACCTCTATCCTAAGCCCTTCAAATAAATTCCTAGATGTCCAAGCCTTCAAAATGCTATTTGGGAAGACAGAAAGAGAGAAAGGGTTTTATTTGTGCAGACTGTATGCTGTAAAGCACCGGTTCATAGTTCCAAGGGACCTCTTGGGATCTCTTTCCTGAAGACTTGATGACAGGAAAGCAGAGGGGACCCCTGACCCAAGGTGGTCCCAGGAGCCAGGCTGCCCTCCTTCCCCATCCACATGCCTGGGGGCGCAGGGCTGTCTGGGTCTCTGTTCCCAGTGAAACCCTCCACTGATTCACAGGGAAGAAACAGGCCATCCCTTAGCCCTGCGTGAGTACATTCTTTAAAGAGATAAGTGAAGTCTTCTGCATCAAGAAGACAATATTCTTTAATCTGGTGTCCTCCTTCCATTGTTCACAGAGCTCAATTACACAGCAGGAATTGGAACACTTCTAGTGAAGTGACTAAGGCCTTCCCTTAACGTAGGATGACTCCGCTTTCGGAAGCTCCCCTGTGGCCAGCCGGGCTATGATCTCAAATGATGTCCTCATCTTTTTCCAGGAAAGGACTGAATGGAGCCCAAAGGATTGAGTGAGGAGTTACTATATTTTATATTTCCAGGGAATTCCTTCTGAAGTTGATTTTATTTGTCACCACGACTATCGACATTGATTTTAAGAAACGGTAGGAGATCTGAAGGTTAAAACGAATGCTTGCGATACGTGTCTAACGTCTCATCGTTCCGGCATTTTCTTGAGCAACTCAAGCTTCACTGTGTAGTGCAGCCATATGCGAAACGGACCCTACTGAGGCCCGAAGCCCGGAAGGCGGTAGCTCTCAGACTCTAGGGTCCATCAAAATTACCTGTTGAATTTGAATCTGCATTTTGAAGACACACACCAGGTGCCTCTGAATTAGCAGATGGTCCTCAGACCCCAGAGGTGGGACATGAGTAGAGGGACCCTGTTGGGTGTTTGCAGCATAAGGACAATGACTATAGCATCAGTTACATCTGACAATGGTCTCCCGAAAATAAATAGTATTCTTTTAGTCGGGACCTTGTTATTAACATTTACACTTACATTACATGTACATTAACGTTGACATCAGATTCTGAGGCCTTAGAGCCCAGCTTAAGTCTCTAAAGGAAACAGTAAGAAAGCCAGCATCTTGAACTGAGGGATACCTACGAGGCCCTCCCATCACAGCTGTAAGTTCCTCTCTCTGCTCCAACTCCCCACCTACCCCCCATCCCGCGCTCCCCGTCAGCGTCCTGGGCTGTATGACAGGAAGGCATAACGATATCTGGTGTTGTTAATGTTTGGATCCTTATCTTTATCCTTGGATCTATTTCGTAATTTGCGTTTGAAAAACCTGTACCCACACACTAACCAGGTTAACTTCACGGAAATGGTTATCATTGTTGCCGTCGTCGTCGTTCTTACGGTTGAGTTGAATGTTGGTTTCATGGAGGAAAAATGACATACAGCTTCTGGCGGCTTGCACGCAAGGAAGCTAATAAAAGTATTTGTGGATCGCCGACTTGTGAAGTATGAGATTTGACGACATGTTTCACCTGGCATGGGAAGGTTCTCCATTTCAGACCAGGGGCTGCAGAGGGAGTGTAGGGCTCAGCTGCAGAAGAGATCGGAGAGGTGAGAAAACCAAGAGTGGTGGTGAAGAAAGTGTTCATAATGGAAGCAGTTATCTGTGAAGTAGAGAGACCCAGACAGGGGGCAAGTTGTGTTCCATAAACAGAGAAGGCTGCTTTTCGTAATGGAGAGGGAAGGAGTAGAATGGGGTCTGCGAAAGCCACCCAAGGGTCCCCGGCAGGACTGGAGGAAGACCACCTCCTTTGGTACACACCTGGTCTGAAGGCAGTAGGTTTGGAGAGAGAGAGACAGAGACAGAGAGATAAGGCACAGAAAGATGAAATAACTCGCCCAAAGTCGGGCTAAAGCTAAAATTCTAATAAACCAGGCAGTCTGACTCTAGACACTGTATGATCAACTCCCCTGCTTTAGAACTGAAAAAGAGAAAAGAAAAGAAAAGAGGAGAGGAGAGGAGAGGAGAGGAGAGGAGAAGGGAAGGGAAGGGAAGGGAAGGGAAGGGGAAAGGAAAGGAAAGGAAAGGAAAGGAAAGGAAAGGAAAGGGAAGGGAAGGAAAGGAAAAAAGATAGCTTATGGAGTAGGAATGCCCTATCTTATGTACATCTTTATTGACCCCTCCTATCAAATGTGTAGTCATACCTAGGACACAAACAGAGACGATTTTAGAATAGTAATAGGCTAGTTTTAAAATATGTAGATTGTAAGATCTGGCAGCTCCTAATTTATTAGTTAAATAAAGTAAAACAAGATAAAAGGGCTGCTCACCACATCCCAGTGATTTAAAAAAGAGAGAATAGATACCCAAGCGTAAAGGGATGTTGCTCTGTTTACCCAGCTATCATCAAGAGACGTCAGTCCCTCTATTTCTGAGTGTCTTTTTTTTTTTTCAACGTTTATTTATTTTTGGGACAGAGAGAGACAGAGCATGAACGGGGGAGGGGCAGAGAGAGAGGGAGACACAGAATCGGAAACAGTCTCCAGGCTCTGAGCCATCAGCCCAGAGCCTGACGCGGGGCTCGAACTCACAGACCGCGAGATCGTGACCTGGCTGAAGTCGGACGCTTAACCTACTGCGCCACCCAGGCACCCCTCTGGGTGTCTTTATATCTACCACAAATGGTGCTAAGAGTTACTCGCTCTTTCACTCTAAATAAGTTACCCGTGGGGAGCAGATCTATGGTGATTTTTTCTTTTCCCCTTACCATTTTATTCTAGGAGTTTCCAAGCACACCGCAAAGTGGGCAGGATTTTCCAGTGAACCTCCGGGGTCTGCCTGGCACCTGAATCGCCAGTGCTGGGTTAACCAGTATGCACGTGAGGAACAGCTTTCTGGATTGGTCTTCAGCTCCATCTGTGAGTCACCCGACAGTGCCCAGCATGCTGCTTGTTATTAGTTGAGTCATCTGGAGGGAGGCTGATCATCCACTGTGCCCGAGGCAGGGATAAGTGATGAGCAACTAATCAAGGGCAGATTCCAAAGAAGCCAAACAAAAAGTCCTTTGTATGCTGTGCGTGTTGTTACTGGTGAATGCTCTGCATATTTATGATCAACAATCACCTGGTGGTAAAAGTTTGAAAAGCTCTCAAGATGTCAAGTATATCAAGCAAAGATTTCTTAGAATTCTTTTTCCTCCCTTAATTTTGCTCTTCCTTTGCTTTTCACCCCTACTGGGTAATAGAATGGGAGGAAACCCACACGGTGCATAAAGGGACGTTTGCTCTCACATGTATTGGCCAAAGAATCCCAGGTGCACTTCAGCTTCTACTCCAACAATACTCGCTCCTGCAGCAGCCATTTGAACTTGGGGGGCCACATTTATAGTCGTCTCAACCTTTTTCTTTTTAGAAAACCGACATCATCAATCTTACTAAAATACCTAGGCATATCTCAAGGATTACACACACCACGACCCACAGCTGTGAGAGCCATTGCCTGCCTTTCAATGCAATTATTAGTTAGGAATAAACAAAGATTTTTAAGGGCTGAAGTTTGTCCCCCCCCAAATAAAAGATGTATTGAAGTCCTAATCCCCAGCATCTCAGAATGTGCCTCATTTGGAAACAGGGTCTTTGTAGATTTAAACAAGTTAAGATGAGGTCCTTCGAGTGGGTGCTAATCCAATATGACTTGTGGCTTTATAAAATGGGGACATTTGGACATAAAGGCAGATACAAACTTTGGGAAAAGGTCAAGTGAAAAAGAGATCAGGTGATGTATCAGCAAAGCACTAGAAGCTCGAGAAAAGGATGGGACAGATTCTCCCTCACGGCCCTCAGAGGATCCAACTCTACCAACACCTTGATCTCCGACTTCCGGCCTCCAGAACTGTGAGACAACCAATCTCTCTTGTTGAAGCCGCCCAGTTTGCGGCACTTTGTTACTGCAGATTAATGCAGGGATGTTGGCAGGAGCTCAGAGACCATTGCCTTTGAGAGTATTGTAGACAAGGCTAAAAGCAGTGGTGAGGAAAAAAAAAAATTGATTCGAGAAAATCTATCGTACAAATTTCCTTCCAACCGGTATGTCAGCTTTCTGCAGGTCTCCTTTAAAATGTCAAAAATGTATATTCTTTTTTTTTTTTTAATTTTTTTTTTCAACGTTTATTTATTTTGGGGACAGAGAGAGACAGAGCATGAACGGGGGAGGGGCAGAGAGAGAGGGAGACACAGAATCGGAAACAGTCTCCAGGCTCTGAGCCATCAGCCCAGAGCCCGACGCAGGGCTCGAACTCACAGACCGCGAGATCGTGACCTGGCTGAAGTCGGACGCTTAACCGACTGCGCCACCCAGGCGCCCCTCAAAAATGTATATTCTAAAGAGAGTTTTAGAGACAATCCCTGCTCATAACAGCTTTGTTACATACCTGGCATTTGAACGTGGCTTATTTCAGTTTTATTGGCACGTGTGAATGTGAAATGTTTTTCACAAGAATAAAAGAGTACGTCGCACAGAATACAGGTGTGCAATGGGTAAATAGATCTGGGAGTGAAATTCTGCATTCTCCCATGTCAACTCGGCAATGGCACCACTCCTTTCTTCTCACAGCATTTGCTTGGGATTATGTAGGAAATAAGAGGCTAGGACAGTTTTGATAGATAATCCTTTGCCAAAAAACTTCTGGAGGACAGCAGAGTTGAACTCTCAGTTTTCCCCTTCTCTCTGGCCTAAAAATCAAGCGAAAGGGAACATTATCAATGGCCAATTCTTCATAACTGGAAGGTCTCATGGGTGTGACTTATGACCAATCATTTCAGAGAAATCACAGTCCTTGTAGGATGGGATGGCCCAGATACTCTGGATTCTTTCTTCAGTTCTTTAACCAGAACTATAATTGCTCTTCAGTCTCCATCCTCCTAACTCCTATGTGCCCAGCCCTCAAATACTGGAATTTCATTCAATGTCGTTCAGCTTATGAAACAGAAAGTGACTCTCCCTCCTTGCGCTGCCCTAAGATGGCCAGAGCTTGACCGTGGCCCAGCCTGCTGTGAAGTAGGTCACTATGAAGTAGGTCGCTATAACTATGAGAACATGCTCAAGGGAGGGCAGGGCCTCTGGTCCTCAGGAACAGGACTGCATCACATGCATCACATATAGGAAGCCCTTTATCCCCAAATGTTACATAGACTGGGTCAGAACTCACTGAGCTTCTGCAACTTTTCTACAACAGTGAAGATACTTCCAGTATTCTTTTTTTTATGTCTTTTTATGCCAATTCCTTTCATGTGTGTACATGTTTACATACATAGTCTACCTAAAAATTAAAAGTAAAAAATAAATTCAACATTTGGCTTTCAATTGCCATATGACGAATGTGTCTTTACTAAGCCGTGTATCCGGCACAAGGTTAGGCACAGGGAGGGCTATAAAAGAAGAATAAGGAATAGGGTCTGCCCTAAAGGGAGATTTGCGTTCATCGAAGAAACAAAACCACCTCTCCTCTCGCATTCAAAGTACGGTTATTTTCAAAACCTATGGCAAGTACTGTATAGAAGTATTTAGCTCCGAGTGTAATAAGAGCTGAAAGGAAGAGTTGGCTTGACTTCAACAGCCAGTACAAGTTCCATCAAGGGCATCAGATATGAGCTGCCTTAAAAGAGAAAATTACAAGAAAACTGAGGGACAGGGTCTGACGTATTATATTATGCAGAACACAGAACACAGAAACACAGACACGGAGATGAGAGCGGGCACGATCTGTGTTAGGATAATTAACGTGTCTGATCCAAGAAGGCTGCAAATTTGAGTGGAGGTACATCACAGAGAGATGCTTCCTCGCTTTCTTTTATTCTTCGGTTCTCTTCTTTCCTTCAACAAATACTGATTGAAAGCCTGTTAGGTGCCTGGCACACCTCAGGTACTGGGGATAAGGGACACCATCTACTGATATGCAGCCTACACTGTAGTCAGATAGACAAAGTAGGAGGCTGACAACAAAGGAGAAGGGTTGGAGGAAAGAAGAACAAAGTCTTGAGATTAGGGAGAAATGATCTGGAACTCGCAACAAGGATCAAGAAGATGCTACTGCATTTTCAGGCCCCGGGGCCCATGAAAGAAACTGCCCCATGCGAGAGGGATGCACAAGAATCAGTGCCTTGAGGGGAAAGCAAAGTTTCAGCTAGGTCCGGAAGGTGAAGTACATATCCTGAAAAGTGGCCAAAGATACAAGGTGTATGGCTGATGACGGACAGTGATTTATTTATAAAGCACCAAGTAGATGTGTTCGGAGAAAGGGTAAGGGTAAGAGATAGGATCAACTTCATTGTGTGGACCAAACAGGAAAATAAAAGTGTGTGTGTGTGTGTGTGTGCGCGCGCGCGCGCGCGTGTGCGTGAGCCAACTTTTCATCATTCGCCTTCCTCCCTACCTTATCCGCCAGCAGTAAGGCCCCATTTTGAATTCACTCAGTCCTGCTAGAATGAAATTCTCTCTCTCTCTCTCTCTCTCTCTCTCTGAGGGAAACCCCTCAGACTCTGTAAGCTTTCCTGTACACACACACACACACACACACACACACAAAACACCATCCACCCAAGATGCATCTAAAAGACCAGCACCAACCAATCGACAGGCTACCTAATAAGACTGGAAACAAATTTCAAAATCTTCAGGTCCTCTCTTTACCAGCTCCACCAAACTTTTAGTTCCCACTGCTGCTTCCGGGGTGCTGAGAGTGGATAATTACTTGGAAAGAGTTAAAGTGCACCTTCGGAATAGGAGTGACTGTTCCAGATACTGAAATTTTCAAACCACTCATCCATTTGACAGTAAACTATATTCCCCAAGCATGAAGCTCGTACTGAGTGACCTACAAAAATGGTGAGTCTGTTCTTTTGAAGCTATTATATGCACTTATCTTATTTGGTCCTCACCGGGATCCAGTGAAATAGACAAATGTAGACACTGAGGTCACAGAGTTAAATCGTTTGCTCACATTCACATAGGACCACAGGGAGATTTACTGCAAAACTAATGAAGATAAATGTCAGGACTCTCCTCTTGCATGGGCTTCTTCCAATAACCCGGACGGGAAAGAGGCCCACCAATTTGTCCGCACGGTTATAGTGGCTATAAAACTTGTAAGAGTGAGACATTTTAATCGCAAGTGGTGATTAAAGCACAATTGGTAAATATTGCTATCTCTTTCTACTCCAATTTCCCCTCCATTGCATTTCTCTTCATGTTGGGTGGCCTCGATCATTTTTAGGATCCAGCTAAGGAAAAGTTGAGTTGGGAATATCTATAGTTAATGTTTTATAAGATCCATGTATGGGATCCGAAATGGTTCATGTGTATAATAGCTATTGCAAGCCTTCCCATTGTAGGACTGGCTTGGGCATGCACTCTCCAACCCTCTGCACACACACACACACACACACACACACACACATACACACACCCCATGCCAACTCGGCTGGCTTCCACACAAAGATTTTAGGGTTACAGGTTGTCCTATAGCACCTGGCACTGAAAGTAGGTGGGTCTGAGTCGTGGAAGAGAAGCAAGTTTTTGCATATTAAGACTCACTTACCATCCCATCCTCTATAGAAAATATTCCAAAATATTCCAAAATTTGAAGGGTATGCAGCCAAAAAATTTGGGAAAAGTATTACAGAAGTGTGCCAGGCTAATAAAAATATTGTGCTGCCTTTACAGACTTTGTAAGATAAATGACATTGGCCAGCCTTTTAAACATTTGTAATCCTTAGCATTTCTTTGCTCATTATAAATGGATATTCACCATCACACTTCATTTTTTATTTCTAATTTGTATTCTTTTTCCTGGAGAAGACCTTTGCCAAGTTGTATGAGCCCTCAACATACGTTCAAAGAAACTAGGTGTTCTAACTCCTAGCCTGAGGAAGGTTCCTGACTCTCAGCTCTACCCAGGCCATTTACACAGTATCGGAAGTTACAGTGGAGCATCTGACCGGCGGTAATTTCCACTAAAAGCGGTTCTTTCTTTCTCTCCTAATGACTTACCCATGCTGACCATTTTGATGCCATGAAAAAATTGAGAAATTCCCCTTTCCCACCCCCAAACCTCCACGCCAGTAGTTTTCCTTTTCACACATGCCTCTTCATTTCCTGATTCTGGTCTGGGCTTGAAGCAAAGTACCTGAATCCAGCCAGAAAGGCTGTTATTACAGTAATTTTGGCCTAACAGGGGCAGGAAATACCAACAACCTTATGCGAGCTATTCTCCAATGAAGAGCCAACCTGAATGTATAAATGCGGGGCCCTTGCATAATTCAGATGATGCACAGATAAGATCAGGACATTTGGAAACACCTTTCCTCCTAATCCTTAGAAGCACTGGATAGATATGGATTCCCCACAATAAAATCCTGAAATAAAGGACTGTAATAACATTTTTTTTTAATGCAAGCCCCAGAGAAATAACAAATAACATTTCTCCTGGGAATTTTGTTCCAAATCCTAGCTTTAATTGTCAAACAGATAGAGAGAAGTAAGACCGCCAACGAAAACAAAGAAGGTTCGGTATTATTTTTTGATAAAAAGGATTCCCTGTCCAGTTCCTGCACAATTAGTTGTGTTAACTTTAATCTGAATCCCAGGTAAAACAAAATAAAGTTATTTTGCCCAGTGCGTTATAATGAAGAAGAAAGGAGAGAGAGAGAGAGAGAGAGAGAGAGGTGTCATCCATGCAAACTGCCTTATCTTCCCACAAAGACCATAACCCAGCTCATAAATACATAAAGCACATACAACATTCAGTATGTCAGGCATCTTTCTTTCAGTGAAACACGTTACCAACAAACTGACATTTTCAATACCTGCGTTATAAAGTTTGAAACTCAATCCTACTTTTCAACGTTACCTAAAATCCTTGGCTCCGACGTTTATGCTAATCTTTCTTTCACTTCCACCTCGGGCAACTTTGAAGTTTATATTGTTGTTTGCAGCATTTGACGTAACCGTTTTGAGGTTGTGTTTACTATGCCAGTGCATAGCATAGTTTGAGTGAAACAAACATTTTAGAATTTGCATTGGCCTTGTTGTGACCTGCCTGATGAATCACCCTTGCTGTTCCAGCCCATCGTTTCCCAGGACTGACACAAGGCTGTTTTGCCCCATTAATTGGAGAACTCTGTTTACGCTGATTCAAATACATGTCCAGGCTGGGCTGTTTGAACTGCTTCAGGGAAAAGCACTAAGGCAAGGCCTGTAGGTAGGTAGTTCTCTCTCTGAAGTCTGAATAGGGGGAGAGGGTCTGGCATGAGATGTTCAAAACCACTCCCTTTCTAGGGCGACTGAGTCTTGTTCTTTGTAAGGTTAGTTCTCAGCATGATTGCATGGCTTCTATTGGCGTAGCTCCCAAATTTTGTGGTGTTGATGCATTGACTGTTGAGGGTGGTCACAAAACAGATTGTGGAACTGGGCAGAAGGACACTCGGTCACTGGAGCTGTCACACATCTCCTGCGAAGTCCTTCACCCAGAACAAGAACTCAGGCCTGTGTCTGTGGATAGATGATTAAATAAATACATTAATACATAAATAAATAAATACATACGCACTAAGGAATGAGAAGAAATAGGATATGTAACTAAACTTTATAGGGGATAAGGCCCTGCCAACCCCAGAGATTCACTTAGACAAAAGCCTGGTAATCTTTTTTTTTTTTTTTCTGGTTCCCGTTTTCTTCTTTAATTTTTTTAAAACATTTATTTATCGTTGAGATATAGAGTGTGAGTAGGGAAGGGGCAGAGAGACAGGGAGACACAGAATCTGAAGCAAGTTCCAGGCTCTGGGCTGTCAGCACAGAGCCTGACGCGGGGTTCGAACTCACAAACCGTGAGATCATGACCTGAGCCGAAGTCGGAGGCTTAACCGACTGAGCCACCCAGGTGCCCCTAAAAGCCTGATAATCTTAATGGCATTTTGACTTTATGTGTTTCCTGGCACTGATCAGGCAGCAAACGAACCAGGTCAGAGACTAGAAGGACGTGCCCCTTTTTCATTGTATTAGCGCTAAATTAATAGGAATATCACTGACCCTTAATTCTATTGAAATCTGTATTATCTATTTTATGAAGTATTTTTGCCCTTGGCTGCTGTTTTTCCACCCACCCACTTCCTACCTTTTATTTAGCCTTTTGACTTCATTCTGATTTCCTTCCAAATTGGAAGTATTAGGGAGGAGTCCTTGAACCAGTTTTTCTCTTAATTAGAAACTCGTGTAAAAATGAGACCACGAATAGGGTGGGGGAAATGGTAAAGAGAAAAGATTAAAAAGCAACTATGATGTGGCTATGGGTTTCAGGTTGTCACAGTGCAGCTTCTCTCCAGAATCCAGGTAAATTATGAATAGAGAGGAAAAGTATATACAAGTCAATCACCTTCTTCAATAAATCTAGAGTTTACCCATCAGTCCAGTTCACCCTGAGTATAGCATCAATCCTACTCCAATAGCCCCTCCTTATGCATGGAATATATGTTCCAAGACCCCAGTGGATGACTGTAACCACAGATAATACTAATACTATATATTACCAGTATATATACTATGTTTTTCCTATACATACATACCTATGAGTAGAGTGTAATTTATAAATTAAGCATAGTAAGAGATTAACAACTAATAAAATAGGACAGTAATAATAATATACTATAATAAAACTTATGCGAATGTGGTCTCTGTCTCTCTTTCTCAAAATATCTTATCATACTGTACTCACCCTTCTTCTTGTGATGATGTGAGATGGTAAAATGTCTGCTTGAGGAGACAAAGCGGGGTGAATGACACAGGCACGGTGATGTAGCATTAGGCTACTATTGACCTTCTGCCAATATGGCAGACGGAGGGTCATGGCTTCCTAGCCATGGTTGACCATGGTCTGAAACCACGAAAAGCAAAACCATGGTAACTGAAACCCCTCTATAATTAACACTTTAAGCTTGGTGATGGGGGATTGGGGGTGCAAAATGGAATACAAGCAGTAATGAACAAAACTTTCTGTGTTGCTAATGAATAATTAAACCACACTGAAGGGGGTGGAAAAGAACAGAATTATCCTGAGTAACTTTGGGAAATAGCATTTTGTCTATATAAACAAAAAAATGTACACAAAATATTATACTCAAGGAAACTGTCTTTCATGGGTATGAGTTAGCAATTCTGAAAATATTTTATGTATGTGTTAGGACTGAACAGAAAGTCTATTATGGACAGTGAAAGCAAGGTTTATCTCTGTCAGAAAAAGGAATTACAAATTAAGAAAGGGGAAGACTAGGTAGAATGAATTTTGTGGTGTTAGATCAGAAACAGAGGTATCTATATAAACTCATAGATTTAAATGTGTGCGTGTGTGTGCATATGTGTGCACATATGTATGCATACACAGATGGGCTGCTTTTAGATGACCTGGAACCATTCTTTTGTTTTGTTTTGTTTTGTTTTGTTTTGTTTTGTTTTTTGGTGGACTTATATAGGGTCCTTAGAGAAAGAAGAAAATGTATGTTGTTAGTCATTTAAGGAAATACGAGGCTCATCATAATAAATGCTATTTCCAAAGGGTGCCGGTGAGGGCGTTAATAAGGCAAGGCACATAACTGGGCATAATTTGGGGCACGTGGGTGGCTCAGTCGGTTGAGCATCCAACTTTGGCTCAGGTCATGATCTCATGGTTCGTTGGTTTGAGCCCTGCATCGGGCTTTGTGCTGACAGCTTGGAGCCTGGAGCCTGCTTCAGATTCTGTCTCCCTCTTTCTCTGCCCCTCCCCCACTAGCGCTCTCCCTCCCTCCCGCCCTCTCTCTCTCTCTCTCTCTCAAAAATAATAAATAAACCTTAAAAAAAAGAACTGGGATAATGCCTAATGGGGGAAGGGAGTAAGAAAATACCAATAACAGCTAAGAATCCCTGTTCCCAATGCAGGAGCCAAGTTGTAAGTATTGCAAATTCCATCTACTCCATCCAGCTCTAATAACATAGGCACAGATTTAGATGCTATTGTTTAATTTTAGGATACACTCGAGCTATAAAATCTGCTTAAAACCATAAGCCCTCTTGTTTAAAATTGAGAGAAGAGCAAACACAAACTTTTAGAGCCAACATAAACTTTCCAGGCCATTTTTAAGCCATTTTTTGAATTAACAAGTTCTCATCAAAATGAAAAACAGGACCACTCGAGAGCAGGTCTCGAGGATTCCTCACACAGACTCGAGAAAGTTACAAGCAACCAACTGACTTTCTCCAGAGAACTTTCTCCGGAGAACTTTCCATTAGTCATTCGCATGACTTCAATGAGATATTAGTCAAAGAGATTTTTTGCTGCCACCCAGAATGAATCACTCTCGGTTCAGTGAAGTCTTGGAGGGGTACTGACGAGCAATCCACTTTTCCGTTTCCAAGGAAGGATTTATTTATGTGTGAGTTCAAGAAGGACGGAAAATGACTAACACCTCACACCAAACTGAGACTTGAATCAGAGAATGAGCAGGTACACAAAGTCTTGTGTTGATGGAGGGTATGAGGGCAGTTAGTCTCCATAATGTGAGCACTGTGATTTCTCTGACCTAGGATTTCTCTGACCTAGGATTTCTCTGACCTAGGATTGCTCTGACCTAGGATTGCTCTGACCTAGGATTTCTCTGACCTAGGATTTTCTTGGTTCTGTTTCACCACTGACTGTGTGGTCTTACCATTGTCTGCGGAAAAACTTGTACCCTTCTAACACCCCCTGTCCTGTAACGTCTCTTCGAATCTAACCAGCAGCCCTAACAGACCAAGAAGGTTTAAATCAGACTTCACGCGTTTGCTTTCTTTACCTGACTGAGCTGTCGGAGAAGTGTGCAGTCGGCTATATGGGAAATTCAAAAGATACAATCATCCATAAATCACAGGGTCAAAGGCCTAGCCAGGAGCTAAAATGTGCACAGCTATGTTTTGGATCTCAAACTCTGGACCTAGAAAGAGCATCGCTATTTACAAAGTTTGCCCTATGGCACAGCTGAGAGGACAGGTTTTTAAAATTTGTCAAATGATTTACATTTATTTATTTGTTTGTTTGTTTGTTTGTTTATTTATTTATATCAAAATAAGTGTACTTTTAGTAAAAAATTTTTTTAATGTTTATTTTTGAGAGAGAAAGAGACAGAGCGTGGGCAGGGGAGGGGCAGAGAGAGAGGGAGACACAGAATCCCAAGCAGGCGCTCTGAGCTGTCAGCATAGAGCCCGACACGGGGCTCGAACCCACGAACCATGAGATCATGACCCGAGCCAAAGTCGGATGCCTAACCAGCTGAGCCACCCAGGTGCCCCTAGATAAGTGTACTCTTAATATCTTTCATCTATCTCATCCATTCCCACACCTACCTCCCCTCTGGCAACCACCTGTTTGTTCTCGGTATTTAAGAGCCTGTTTTTGCTTTTCTGACATTTTTTTTCTTCGTTTTGTCTAATTTGTCCTTGAATTCCACATAGGAGTGAAATCATATGGTCTTTGTCTTGTTTTGCCTGACTTATTTCACTTAGCAATATACCTTCTAGGTCCACCTATATTGTTGCAAATGCCAAGATTGCATAGTTGGGCAATTTTCCATTGTGTGTGTGTGTGTGTGTGTGCACATATATACACACATTTTCCTTATCCATTCATGAGTGCCTTAAATAATTTACTTTAATAGAATAAATTCACATTTACTGAATATTAAATAAGTGCTAAACCTAAAATCTAGAATAGGATTCATTCATCCCACAAATACTGATTGCTATGATGTCTTGGGCTTTGCCTAGTCGGGGAAAGAGAGATGAATAAAAAGATGGTCCTTGCCCTCAACAAGCTTATGAGCGGAAAGAACATGTATAAACAAAATGAACAAAAAAGTCTGATACAATACAGTGTGAGAAGGATGCATAAAGGAGAGAGCTTTCAACCCTAGGGTGTCAGGAGTTGTAAAGAGAAGGTGTTGCGGAAACTGACATCTGGGCTGATTAAAGGACAAGTAGGAGGTCACCAGGCAGCCCTTAGGACAAGGGCAGGTGGAGAGATGGGTGGCACCGCGATTTCTTTGGGCAAAGAAAACAGTAGTCCAAACGGAGGCATGAAATAGTATTTTGTCCTACAAAACTCAGTCAGTATTACTGGTCGGTTGGACGTGAGGCAAGCAGGAGTCAGGTACGATGGGAGGAGACCCTGCCGGAGGTCACCAGCTGGCGGGGGCCACCTGGATCACACCCACACTCGTGCCCAGCTTTGATCTCACCGGCAGTGGGATGCCAGGGAGGGGTCTTCGGATGAGACATGGTCAGACTTGCAGATGGATGTCTCTGGATGAAAACAAAATGAGAGAAATTACGGTGACGGCATGTGCTTTGCGCGATCTGGTTAGAAATCTTTCTCCCCAGTACTGTTTCAATCTTCTGAATCATATTTAAGAGCACTAGCCTTTCCTTTTTTTTTTTCATCCTTCAAACCCCGTGCCAACTGCTAATGATACCAGCAGCCTGGACATGGAGCGTGGGGGGGGGGGCACCCACAAGCTGCCACCGCCACCCCTTTTCTCACCTGTTCCTTCAGCCGTCCCAAAGAAACATCCCGTCTAAGGAAGGACATTGTACTTTGCTCTGAAAGGGCAGCTTCAAGCCAAGGTTCGGAGCCCCCCTTTCCAACCATTTGCAGCTCTAAGAAGCCCCTCTAATATGCAAATGCTGGAGCATCGCTGAGTAAGCAGCAAATGGCTCATAGAGGACCCTTTGATTCTTCCAGACCTCAGAGGTCTTGTGATGTCTTCATTCTTTTTTTTTTTTTTTTTAAGTTTATTTCTTTTTGAGAGAGCAAGAGAGAGACAGAGCATAAGCAGGGGCTGGGGCAGAAAAAGAGGGAGACACAGAATCAGAAGCAGGCTCCGGGCTCTGAGCTCTCAGCACAGAGCCTGATGCGGGGCTTGAACCCACAGACTGTGAGATCATGACCTAAGCATAAGTGGGACCCTTTACTGACGAAGCCACCCAGGTGCCCCATGATGCCTTCTTTCTTGTGTAAAGCCTTTGGGAAACCTCTCTCAGAACCCCACTGGTCTACGAATGGCTGAGAAAGGTCCCTGCAGGTGGGGCCTAGGGGGAGAGTTTCTATTCTTCAAGAAACTGGCAACAGATGGTCTGGCCTTTGGCTAAATCTTCAGCTGAGTTTCCCAAAAGTATGAGCAGGTGTGAGCTGCCCCATGACCATCTTCTATCTGAGAAGCCAACAGCTAGAACAACCCTGTAAATCACAAGCGGTATTAATGATCATCTGCAAAACCAGAGTGAATTTCCCTGCAGTACTTTCAAAACAGAAAATTAATAGCTACTCATAAATACTTTCCTTTTTTTACACATTTAATAATTTTGGTTAGGCACACTGTGATTACTTTGATCTTTTTGAGTCTGTAGATACCACGTGTCTTTCTTTTTTCTTTCCTTTTTTTTCTTTTTTCTTTTCTTCCCATTGGTTTTCTGCTGAGCTGTTACCAAATGGTGGATTGCCCATAAGAATGCAAACTACTTTCTTGTTTGAAAAAGTAGCATCGGGGCGCCTGGGTGGCGCAGTCGGTTAAGCGTCCGACTTCAGCCAGGTCACGATCTCGCGGTCCGTGGGTTCGAGCCCCGTGTCAGGCTCTGGGCTGATGGCTCGGAGCCTGGAGCCTGTTTCCGATTCTGTGTCTCCCTCTCTCTCTGCCCCTCCCCCGTTCATGCTCTGTCTCTCTCTGTCCCAAAAATAAATAAACGTTGAAAAAGTAGCATCAATTAGGCAGGGTGGCCAGACTTAACAAATAGAAATACAGACAGCCCAGTTAAATTTGAATTTCAGAGAAACTGCAAATAATATTTCAGTATAAGGACATTCCGTGCAATTTGGGGACATACGTGCTAAAAAAAATGGCTCATTTTATTTACCTGAATTTCAATTTTAACTAGGGATTCTATTTGGCAGCCCATTCAGAAAGATTTGAGTGTTAGTTTATGGTATTTTGGCTAGGCTATCTAGCCTGAAAAAAAAATAAGTCTTCCACCCAGCTTTATAGAAAGAAATATGGAGAAGTATCATATTGTTCAATTAAAGATAATTCGATGTCAGTAGGATATTATGTAGCCTTTGCAAAGGACATTTTGTGATAAGTTTAAAATTTTTTTTTTCAACGTTTATTTATTTTGGGGACAGAGAGAGACAGAGCATGAACGGGGAAGGGGCAGAGAGAGAGAGGGAGACACAGAATCGGAAACAGGCTCCAGGCTCCGAGCCATCAGCCCAGAGCCTGACGCGGGGCTCGAACTCACAGACCGCGAGATCGTGACCTGGCTGAAGTCGGACGCTTAACCGACTGCGCCACCCAGGCGCCCCTGTGATAAGTTTATACAAATGTGGGAAAGTGCACATTATAAGCTACGTGAAAAAAAGCAGGATGCACAATTACATTATAGTAGTAAAATAATACCTAGCCTTCAAAGAATGCTGATACGTAACAAGCATGTTCTAACTGTACTTTGTATTAACTTGTTTAATACTCGCAGTTGAGTAACTGCTGTGGTTATCCCCAGCATGAAGATAGACATTGAAATCCCAGAAAGGTTTACTTGCCTACTAAATATTATATTGTTACACATATACATATGTTGCCATGTAAGCATTCACAGATACGTAAATGTATGTTACCAAAAAGCCACATGAAGAAAAAAAAAGACTAGAAGAAAATGTAACAAGCTATAATGTTCATTATTGGGGGTACGAGTATAGTGATTTCTAAAATCTTATTCCTGCATTTTCTGTATTTTCTACAAGAACATGCGTTGCTTTTCAGATAAAATAATAATTTCAGTGGAAGACTGTACAAATTAGAAAATTCGATTCCCATTTTTGATGCCCTTGTTACCTGCCCCTACTGTATATTATGAAACTAGCTTTGAGGGGTTACATACGTCACTGTAAGTTTTAACCCACCCAAGTGTTCATCGGGAAGATACGGGCCTCTGTCTTTGAAATTGAGGGCACCTTTGGAATCAATCGATTTATCCAATCCCATGATTCCAAGTGGCCACTGAACATTCTGCAGAAAATGAAACAAGGAATTTATCAATAGATAGATAGATGCGGTTCCTGTGGCTTTTTGTACACATTCCACTAGATGGAACAATACTGGCTTAGCAGCCAGCAAGGAAAAGTACAGGCAATTTATACATGCCTCCAAGTCATTTCCTCAACTTGCCCTGAAGAATCAGTTCCTGCAGAGAATTCTAGGTTCATCCTAAATGAAATAGGTCAAACAGAGAAAGACAAATGCCATATAATCTCTCTGGTATGTAGAATCTCAAAAACAAAAGCAAGCTCATAGATGCCGAGAACAGATTGGTGATGGCCAAGAGGCAGAGGTTGAGAAATGAAACGTTTTCTTCCTTCTCTTAGTTTAAATAAATTGAATATAAATTTAAAAAAAAAGAAGACAAGGTGAGGTACTTATGTGGTGTTGGTCCTCTTAGGGAGAGGCTTTGTCTGCCGTATGTCAGAGAGGACCTGGGAAGAGCACAAGGCAGGCTCCAAGCTAACCATGAGCCGAGATTGTTCCAATGGCTCCTATGCCATTACTAATAAGAAATTTTGTTTTTTCAGGAGACTGTCACCAGTAAAACATAAGCTTCTGGCTTTTACTTTAAAGGAAAGATGCCAGCTTCTCGGCTCATCCTTTAATTGCCTTCTACGTAATAGGAGAGGTTGTTAGTATAGAGAACAAGCCAGAACAGGGATAGGGAAGCCAACGGCCCTCGATTCCGACCATGGAAAGTTCACTGGGAGGCGTGGTTTGAATCCAACCAGAGGATGCAGGAGACTGGAGAAGATTTCCCTTTCGCTTCAGGCTCACAGCAAAGTACATTGCCCTCTTTCCTTTGCGAAGCAACCACCGAGCACTTCTCAGAGAAATGCCACAAAGATGCCTCAGCCTCGAACAAGAGTGAGTCATTATTTGTACAATTCGGTGGCACTGCGAACACGCCTCTGCTCTTCCTCACAGTTTTTGTTTTCTTGGTATGATAATTAGTTGTTGGCATTAAGAATGTGTCTTCTGAGGAACAAAAAAGAAAAAAATCGGGCACCTGTTATTTCTGGAGTGAGTTTTCTATGCATCTTATTGAGGTAAACTCTCCACTCAGAGTCCAGGCGACGTGTGGTCGCCTAACCCAGAGCTCCAGGGTTCTCATGCTATGTTTATACCAGTCCCAAATAAGGAACCCGATTTCCAGCTACTAGCTTCTACCTTCTGCTGAGATAAACAGAGAGCAAACTGTTCAGGGAAAGCCAGAGTTCCTCAGTTACCAAAAACTTGAAAGTTATCATCTAGTGATTCTTAACCTCAACGACACAGCAGAATCACCTCGGTAGCTTTTTGAGAAATACCTGTGCTGGGACCCTACCCCAGAGCAGGTAGACAGAATGAATCTCTGGGTATGGAGCCATCCGGGGCACTGGCATTCTTTTAAAGCTCTCCGAGTGCTCCTACTAGAGGGGCAGGGTTGAGAACCACTGATCTCATCCATCCAGGCCCTTCTTAATGAAAGAGACCCAGAAAGGCAGATGGATGTCCCAAGGTCCCGTAACTTGTTAGGCAGCGTGCCCTTCTCTGTCCTCTTGTAGTCTATGAGCTCTTTGAGCACCTGAACCGTAATGATGACGTTTAAATCCACAGTGCCTACCACAATAAATGTGTGATGAGGGCAGAAAGCTGGGAAGGAAAAGCTGGGCCAGAATCTGTTCGCTCTTCTGTCCCATGGCCTCTTATAAGACAAATTATTAAGATAAACTACGATGAACATTTTTAGCCCCCAAACTAAGCCACTAAATATCAGATTCCCCAAAACTTATGACTCATTCATTTCTGGAAAACTGCTCTGAGTCAGCTTGCCCCCCAAATCCCAAACCAAATGACTTTACCCTAATTGGTCCAACTTTTTTTTAAGCCTAGTGCTTGATGTCATTCCATACCCTATTTCTCATTAAATTCTCATTCTGTTGAGTTTTTTTCATTTCCTTAGTTAAACTCGACACTTTCCAATTAACAGGTCCTTCGCCACGGCCTGTTTTCCTTCAGCCCCGAGATACCAGAGTAAAGAGGGGAATACCGAGAAGTCTGTCCTGGGATGCAGGACACATAGGCCTTGAGCCTGAGAGTTGCTGAGGCCTCAGCACAGAGTGCCAGAGTATTCCGTAGCTGCACATCTTTCACCAGACAGCCAGGTGGCATTCAGGCGAATGCAAGTGTGGCGTGACATAAGGACTCAGGATTGGGACACCGATGTCCGGGGCCCTGGAACTGTGCAGCGGCATTGTGGTCCCCATGCCCTCAGCCTCGGAACCACAGTGCACACAGACCAGCCTTCCAAATGCCTGAATCTCTACACTGCGTTGCTTTGCCGGAGGGAGTTCTCTGAATATCTCCCCGTGACAGACCGAAGCACCTGAGAATGAATATCTCCCCCCCACCTCTGTGGTGGTCTTCAACCCCAAACCATCAGGAACTGGGGTCTGCAGCTCCCTTCTCCCTCAGGTGCAGGAACTCCAAGGTAAGTGTTGAGTTTCTCGTGGGGTGACAGTCCAGTTACCCAGCTGATACCTGCTCTCGACCTCACCTTTCATTAGCTGCCTCTCCTCTTTCGCCCTTGTCCACTCTCTTCCTGGTGTTTCCTCAGCTCATCCCCCAAAGAATGAAATCCTGTGTCAAGGCCTGATTCTGGTCTTCTTCGAAGACACAGTGGCCTGGTCGGCCTAAAGCCATTTGATTCTAGGGAAGCTGTTTAACTTCTCTGAGAGTCGCTGTTCTCGAATGTAAAGCACGGAAATGATTTTAAAGCCTCCCTTGGTCAGAGGAGGCGAAGAGCTGCTTCCCATGGCTGCCAAAGCCCTCCCTGACCCGCCGCAGTTTCCTTCGGGCTCTTAACCCTTCACGTCTAAGTGCTCCCCTCCCCCACAGGGAGTTCCTTTGGATTCTTGCAAGTGCCATGTTCCCACTTGCCTTTGGAACTCTCACTCAAGCTGTCCCTCTGCCTGGAACACTCTTCTTCCTTCTGTTTGTTTGGCTCACTCCTACACATCCTCTAGCTCTCTGCTGAAATGTCAATTCCTGTAGGGAAGCCTTTTCTGCCGCCCAATCTAGGACCGTGCTTTTGTTGCGTGCTACCAAATATAGTGTTCCCATCGTCACATTTGACATGCTTTCCAGTAATTTCTATTTATTTCTCCAAGTCCACCTCACTCCCCAACCACCATCACCGCCAGTTATTTCGCTCCTTGAGCACAGAAATTCCATTTATCTTGCTCCCCGCTGCAGCCCACATCCAGCGCCCTGTGTGCCCACGGTGGGTACGTAGTAAGCAACTGTTGAGTAAAATGCACTCTTGTTGAGTAAACATGAGAGGATTGGGGAATAAAAGTTAAAACAAAGGTTTCCGATCAGTCGTGGCTCTGTCTCAAACGGTTGGCACCCAAGACGTGGCTTTTCTTCTCACCTCTTGCACTTAAAGCCTTGGGGAAAAGGCAAGTGAAGGATGGAGTTGCCCTTAACTTGAGAACAGCTTTGTCGCTTCATCCTAGTGTGGGCTCTCATTTTTAACACGAAAAATGTTAAAGTTGGAAAGCACTGTGTTAAAATAATCTAGCTCGGTGCTTATAAAAACGTGGAGTTAAAACTTGGAAAAGAAAGTTGAGTAGCAAGCACTGAACACGAACGATGCTTGGAAGCAGAAGTCATCGTGTTTATCAGCTGCTAAGGACAACGCAGCCTTCCTAGGTGTGGGCCTTTCTGACATTCCTTTACACTTGGTGGCCTGATGGGCTTTATCGCAAAAACTATCCCTGGATCTTCCAGGGATGGGCCCATGTGCAGGGAGCTACTCTCAGCCTCTTCCAACCACCACCTACCTGAGAGTAAACTCCGAATCCCATAGCAGGTGTCGCAGACTCCCTGGGTCTACACTGCCTATCTTTCTCTCCAGGCTCATCTTCCCCTATATCCTGCCACACACCTTCCTTGTCTCTTTATCTGCAGGCGTGTTTTGTATCTTTGGGCTGTTGCCTTGCTCTTCACCCAAAAGCAGACTCCTCCCTCTCTTGCCCACCCTTCGGTCCATTTTTCTGGCTGATTCCTTTCATCCTCACATGCCACGCAGTCCCCAGGGAAGCCTTCTCTGAACCTGTAGATTGGAGATTCCATTTCTGGCTTCCACGACCCCCTGAGTTTTCCTCCAGCACATTTATGTATTGAAAATGTTGGTTTGCTGTGCCCCACCTACGTCACCCCCCAACCCCTTTATGGGCTTTTTGAAGATAGGAACTATGTCCTGCTCATCTTTGTCTCCTCAATGCCAAGCATAGCACCTGTTATTGAGTAGGCATTCAATAAATGTTTGCTCAAATATACCAAACAACACAATTATTTTTCGTGTCATCTAGCCCTTGTCTGACTTACAGTAGTAGGCACACTTTCATGCACTTCTGATGATTGATTACTACTGAATTATAATTTAAAAGTTCTTGTCACGTGCAGTTTAAGCATTAGTCAATAAATGTCCGCAGATTGGAAAAAGGAAACATTCTAGCTTTAAAAAAAAAAAAAATGTTGGTAGGGCACCTGGGTGGCTCAGTTAGTTGAGTGTCCGACTTGATTTCGGCTCAAGTCATGATCTCACAATCCGGTCTGTGGGATCAAGCCCAGAGCCAGGCTCTGAGCTGACAGCACAGAGCCTGCTTTGGGTTCTCTCTCTCCCCCTCTCTTTGCCCCTCCCCCACTTGCTCTCTCTCTGTCTGAAAAATAAATAAATACACATTAAAGAAAAAAAATTTGTTTTCAAGTTTATTTTTGACAGAGAGAGAGAGTGAGCGTGAGCTGGGGAGGGGCCGAGAGAGGGAGACCCAGAATCCAAAGCAGGCTCTAGGCTCCGAGCTCTCAGCCCAGAGCCTGACGCGGGGCTTGAACTCACGGACCGTGAGACCTGACCTGGGCCCAAGTCGGAAGCTCAACCGACTGAGCCACCCAGGCGCCCCTGAAAAAAAAAAAAATTGTTTAAGTTTGTATACTGTGCACAAGTCTCTCGTGTTGAGTGCCCTGACCACAGACAACAGTCCTGAGGTGCAGCACCTGGGAGAAGGGAAAACATTTCAGGCATTGAACTCCAACAAGCAAAATGGCTATTGCTCAGATCTCCCATGAATGCGAATATGACTGTACTGTTCGTAATTCCTAAGCAGTCAATAAAACTAAATAGAAGTAATCCTTTGTTGAGATGAATGAAATCTGCGGTTAGCCTTTGGAATTCATTTCTGAGGGAGGGGTTGTCAAAGAAGCTGTTCTCCTGTTCCACCCCAGTGCCGGCCCAGAGAGGGACGGAGGCCAGCATGTCCACACCCGAGCCAGGAAAGGGCGGAGCCACCAGCCATAGAGCCTGAAGCAGGAAGCAGAGCCCCTGGGGACAGAAGGCTGCCACACCACTGCCCTGATCCCAGGCTTCCAGCACAGGGTGAGGTCTCCCGAAGTTGGGTTTCTGGGGCTTTGCCTTGTTCAGAACTTTGGCACACTTCCCACGTCCCAAGCAAACCATGATAGCTGCTGTTGACTGAGCTTTTGTCAAATGATGGCCTGCACATTTGCATAAAACCTGCCCTCCCCCCACAAAGGGAGTTAGAAAATAATTTTTAAATAATGTTATTATTAAACAACAATAATTTTTGGAGTAACAGGTAGTTTTTAAAATAATTTCCCCAAAGCTGCAAAGTTAACATCTGGGGGTTCCATCTGCGCTCATAATGATCAATACATTAAAGCTGTGATAAAACTTATAGCCTTGATGTTATTTACATGTATCAGCTCACTTTATTCCCACAAAAGCCTTTTTAGGAAAAAGGTATCCTTTTCTTACTGATGAGGAAATTGAGGCAGAGATTAAGTGAGGTGTGGACAAATGCCCGCCCCCCCCCACCAGCCCCCGGAAACGTGTAGTATAGTGGGGGTGGGGAAGAAGTCCATCTCCTATCTTCTGAATCAGAACTCTGTCTACCTATTTACCTTCACGCAGACACACACACACACACACACACACACACACAGAAATGCTTTACTTCTGGTAAAAATAAGAAGAAGACAGGTGGAAAAAGGATTTGGGAGAAGCCAGATGTGTCATTTACATAACACATGTTCTTCTAAATATGTCAGGCACCATGACAAATAAATTGTAAGATCACTCACCAATAATTGAACTACAAGCTGGGAGGGCTAGTAGACCCCCAAACTGGCTCACGGTACAGATGATGGAGTTCTACCCCACTTTGCTCTAACGTATAAGCTACAATTATGAAAAGACAAATGTGTTTGCGGTTTTTAGCTCCACAATATGAAAGCACTCAAACGGAATTCCCTGAGAGCACCGGGAATGTGGCTTCCAATGAAGATGGTCGTCTTTTGCCGTGGAATATGACCTGAAGCTTCTTGACATCTGAAGATTTCCAATGTCCACTTTGAGAGCCCACCCATCAGAGCACTGTGGCAGCAGGAGTGTGGCCGAGATTAGAGGGTGAAGACAGCTTTGTCGAAATGAGCTACTGGCCTCGTGAGACCTGCTGAGGGGGTGAAGTGCGCAGGGACGAATAAACCCTGCCATCAAAAATGTCACCTTCATCCATGAGACAACAAGGTTGGTTCCTACCACTTGCCCTTGTGTGATAGCTGTTTCTCCTGGATTAACATCACATTGATTAATGATGCCAGTTAAAAGCCAGAGCATGCTGAGTGCTGACCTCCGTGAAAGATTGCCAAGTTATGTAAATCTAATGAGGGGCGTAGGAAAGGGGGCATGACACTGGAAAGAGTTTCCTTGCTCCTCTGCTTGTGACGGATTTGCATTAGAATGAGGTCAGGTCATCACAATTTCTGTTTTAATTTGTCAATAGGCAATCGTGAATTGTGGTCACTGTCTGCCATCCCCAACTTCCTAGGCACCGAGTGGCACAGCCTTTTCCAGTATCGGAGAAACTTCCAATCCTGCTGAAATGACTTGGTACTCTGTTTCCAGACAGGAACATAATGTATGTATATGGGAAAATTAAGTCAATATTTAGCTTAAGCATCTTTTGGCAATACATAGCTTTAAACATAGAGTGGATGTAAGTGTACCTTGACCAAAGGCTCGCCATGGGTCATTTGCTGATATGAGCATATCAGAATCATTGAAATTCAGAAAAATCCAGTTTTCTGCTCACACAATAGCCCTGATGTACCGTAAACTAGCTCAGGGACTTTGTCCTTGATGATTTACTATTTCTCAGCTTTTCTCTCTCTGCATGTTGGCAGTTGTTAAACCATCTGCTGTACGAGCCAGCTGTACCATTTCACTCCTGAAACCCTGTGTTAATTACATCGCTACATGGTATTTCTTCACTTCTACCGGACAGCCATGTGGTAGTGATCTTTCGAGGCAATCCTAAAAGAATAGTATTTTACGATTTGGTTACAACAAGAGATTAAGGCGGTTACAGAAGACGTGTCTGTAGGCAATTCTCAAGTCTTTATGTGTGGTTGAACTTGGTATCTGCCTCATGGGACAAACTCTGTATAAAAGTTAAGAGTCCCGTTGTCAGAGGCACTGTTTATACACTCACCAACTATTCAAATCTACCTCTTCTAAACACATTAGACGCTAGTTTTTATACTGTCCTTTTCTGTGTATAATCAGGGACACGGTGGTCATTAACGTCCTCAGTCAAAGGGGTGTTCCTGATTGGTTCTGTTGGATCCTACTTTGACGCCAGGGTCCTGCATGGCACCCCTCCATTCCATAAATTGTCTATGCCCTCTCACCTCTGTTAGAGGTGAGGTAGAAAGTGGACGTATGGAAGTTTAGCACCTAAAGAGGGCGGGTAATCCACAAGCAATAAGTAAGAGAGGAAAGAGGCCATTATCCAAAGGCTCTTGGAGGTCCTCCTTAGACAATAACCAGTGCCCAATCTGCCTCTGTTCAGCTCCCTAGTCCTGGAGCTGGCAGGTCCTTCTTTTGGTACATACCCCATTCCTTCTCCTCCCCGCTATCGGTCAGCCCTCCCCTCTCCCTTTTCCTGATACAGTTTTATTTAAAGATGGAGGTAAAACTCGGCTCCATGTACCCTAAAAGGTCCCCACTTAGAATGGGCTTTTCTATGAGCCTTTGTGTTTGCTTCACTGAGGCTGGAAGAGGGGAAAACGGTCACGGGGAACAGAACGTCTGGCAAGCACATAAATTAGTATTTCAGGATTTAACCTTTTAGCTTGCTGAATGAAATCCTCCACATCTGAGGATTACTCCGAGACCCACTTCTTGTTTGAGACCTGTTGACTCTACTCCATTTGGCATAAGTTATCCCCTCCTCAGAAGTACCGTGTCTGCATCACTCATTTGTCTCTCCTGAACACACTTCAGTCTTGCTCTAGTTTTTATTCTGTTGTTTTAATATTGTCTAAATTCACCTTTTGTTGTGTCTTTCTACCTATGTGATCAACTCCTTTAGAGCAAGGAAGATTCCCAAAAGTATTTTGCAAGCCTGTGCCTCCCACATAATAAGCATTCAGCAAACATCTGCTGATGCATTGGTCAAGTCCCAATCTGGAAGCACCTGCAAGGTACAACTGACTACGAGAGGCAGGATGCTCGTCGACATGCTTTCATGTAGGGAAACCCCCCTGCCCTAAGTATTATCACTAGAGGTTCTGACACAGAATTCAAGTCACGGGGTGCACAGCCTAAACAAGCAAAGTGACAAAACTCCACAGGGAAGTTTATATCATCATCATCATCATCATCATCATCAAGATTTGACTACTAACCATGTTCCAGATCCTGTTGTGGGTCCTTTACACACATGAACTCACTTAATCCTTACAGTAGATAGTCTGCATGATCCACATTCATGGAGAAAACATTTGTGTGTGACCTAAGAGAATGGGCTCAATATGAAAGAGCAAAATAGAAATTGAAAAAGATTAAGTTTCCGAGTTAGTATTATTTTCCCATTAAAGTCTCAATGCTCACCCCAGGAAAACAGCATATTGCATAATATTAAAGGCATTTGCATTTTTTTTCTAGTGCTCTAAAGCTCTCCATTACCAAGGGAAAGGATTTCCACTCAATTAGATCACAAAATAGAGGATTATGCGGTTTGAGTCCCAACATGGGGAAGACTTGAAGAGATTGTGTGTCAGAAAAACTAACTGAAGACAAGAGCTACAATGTGTGTTAGCACGGAGGCAGTGTCCGCCCCAGGAACAGTCAGGTATTTGTCTACCTTTGTGCCTTCAGAGGGCTGTGTTGAGGGCTAGCACTCATTTCCAGGAGAAATGAATCGCGCACCCTCAGATTGGATGTGGCTAGCTGGGTCTAGCGGGTGTCAGTCTTTGAGCTGTGTGCCGTCTAACGTCAACACTTCGTTTACTTACAACATAAATTAAATCCCTGAGCTGGAACAAGCCAGGGGAGAGACAGCGGGCTAGACTTGTCATGGCAGGAAAGAGTAAAACACAGGGTATCCTCACAAAACATATTAAAGATGTAAATTTGGGTAGGAAAAATCCCGTTATGATTATTGCTTATTACATGTTGTTACTTAATCTGAATTCTTCCAGGAAATTTGAGTTTACCGAATTCAGCTTGGTAGGACTCAGTGGAATAAAGAAAAGCTGAAAGACTGGGGCGCCTGGGTGGCGCAGTCGGTTAAGCGTCTGACTTCAGCCAGGTCACGATCTCGCAGTCCGTGAGTTCGAGCCCCGCGTCGGGCTCTGGGCTGATGGCTCAAAGCCTGGAGCCTGTTTCCGATTCTGTGTCTCCCTTTCTCTCTGCCCCTCCCCTGTTCATGCTCTGTCTCTCTCTGTCCCAAAAATAAATAAACATTGAAAAAAAAATTAAAAAAAAAAAAAGAAAGAAAAGCTGAAAGAAAGAGTGTTAAATTCTCCACCTGGTTTGGTTGTTGATTTCTCTTTAACCTATAGGTGGTTCATTGTATTCTGCCCTTGACAGACAGTAATAAAATTATGGTCAATTTGGGTGTTTAGTTTTCCGAATGAGGTTTTGCTGATGGGATCATTTGATAAAGCCATGGACTCACTAGGACAAAGGCACACGTCCCAGAACCCACAGGAGCCTTTTTGCTCTCACTGCCACTCACTGTACCCCAGTATATTCACACTACTGGTCACCAGGAGGACCGGATGAAAAAGGGTGAAGACAGCAGCATGTGGTTGATGCTCAACAAATCATTGTAGAAGGGACGTTGTTTGAAGTTATAGCCTCAGATGTCACTTGGAAGCAGTTATCAATAAATGTCATCCCTATTTAGCTAACTTTGATTCTCCCGTATTGGAGAATATATATGAGGATGAAGCCTAGATGGTACTAAAACTAGTAATTTACATGTGTAACCAATATGGATTTTTCCACTTAGGTCAATAAATGTCACCATCTGTGGGGCATTCGATAACTAGCTCCCTATGGGCGCGCGCGCGCGCACACACACACACACACACACACACACACACACACACAGAGGGAAGGTTCCAGGTCTACAGGATGCACCACCCCAGGCTATGCTAGGTGGCAAACCTATCTAGTCTGCACTGCCCAGGGGGCCCAGGTGAGAAAACTAACAGGTTTTCTGTTTGAAATTGGTTCCCCAGAGCCCAGCAACCTCTTTCTTCCTCCTTATTTGGGGTGGACAACATGAAAGAAAAAGCTATTATATACCCGCTGAGTAAAGAACCTAGAAGGGGATTCAAAAAAACTAAATCCAGGGGCGCCTGGGTGGCTCGGCCAGTTGGGCGTCCAACTTCAGCTTAGGTCATGATCTCACAGTTCGTGGGTTCGGGCCCCACGTTGGTTTCTGTGCTGACAGCTCAGAGCCTGGAGCCTGTTTCAGATTCTGTGTCTCCCTCTCTCTCTGCCCCTCCCCTGTTCACGCTCTGTCTCTGTCTCAAGAATAAACATTAAAAAAGAAATTAAAAAAAAAAAACAAACTAGATCCAACCTACAGAAAATTTTTTTGGCCTTCTAAAGAGTTAAAAATTTGGAAAGTTTTGTCTAACTATGTGGTTTGCAGCTGCTCCAAAATAACAGAAGACCTAGCATCACTGGAATGACGTTTCCGTGTGGAGCTAATCGGTGAGACCTGAGTAACAGCCACTCTTTTCAGACGGCCCTGTTCAGTGCCCACCTAGCCTAAACATTGGGGTTGAGGGCAAGAGGGCTACAGGAGAAAGAGAGCTGAAGGGGCGCCTGGGTGGCTCAGTTGGTTGAGCGTCCAACTTCGGCTCAGGTCATGATCTCACGGTTCCTAGGTTCGAGCCCTGCGTTGGGCTCTGTGCTGACAGCTCAGAGACTGGAGCCTGCTTCAGATTCTGCGTGTCCCCCTCTGCCCCTCCCCTGCTTGCATTGTCTCTCTCTTTCTCTCAAAAAATAAATAAAACATTAAAAAAAGAAAAAGACCTCAAAAATACCAACGAACTTATCAATAAGATTCCAGCAGATTTGCATTCTTCACTTCCCTTTCGGCTGCCCTCAGCATGCCCTTTTGTAGCCATTGGTTTTAGTGAATGTTTTCATTAAACATCCTATGAACGTTTTCAGATAACAATAAATAATGAGAGCTAACTTTTACTGATCTCCCACAGTGTGCCATGCACTCTGTTAACCGACATATGTCATATCTTTTCATTATTCTAAGAACACAGAGATATAGTTACAACTATTATCTCCTCTTTAAAGACAGTAAACAAGCTTGGAAAGTTTAAAAAATGTGTCCCAAGGCAGAAAGCTAGGAGATGGTAGGGATAGTTAAGCCCAGATAGCATCACTCTTAGCCATTAGACCACACTGCCTCTAACGGGAAACCCACTGTTTCATTATTATTGATTTAATAATGCACACTGATTTAAATATGCGCATTGAATCCTTGAGGTAAAGAGGTGAAACTCAGATCCCTAATTTAGATTTTCTCTCTTTCCTCATGCAAACAATGGTGATATACACCTAGTAGACTAAAAATATATCACATAGCATGTAGACTTTTACAAACAGAAGGGGAAGTTTTTGGTTTTGGTTTTTGGTTTTTGGTTTTTTGGGTTTTTTTATTTTATTAGGTGTTTTTCTTTTTCCTTAAGATTTCATGTTTGGGCACTATCTAGAATACCTTGCAATAAAACATAAATTTGTATTACATTTAAAAGCCTTTCAATGGTCCGTTTCATTATAAAAATAGCACACGCTGGATAAAAATAAGAGTATTCCACTTTAAGTACACTTTAAGCCCTTCCAGAAAAGCTAAAATATTGGTACTCTGTTCAGCCAAAGCTGAGAAGGAATTCTAAGCAGAATTCTAGTACAACCCTATATTAAAAACTAAAGATAGAAATATAAAATGATAGGCTAGATAAGGAATAAGTATTTTTAAAATATAAATAAATAAACAGAAGAATTTTGGAACATACTGGCCTCCCCCCACTCTGTTCAACAGCTTCCGTTCAAGTGTTCCAGTCTGTGCTTCTATGACAAGATAGTGTGGAAGGAAAAGCCAAATCAAATGAGAAACCCAGTCGCTAAAATGTGTTTAATCATTTACAATGTCTGCCCTTTCACAATTCAAATGATTTTGGGTTGCACATAACTTTTCCAAGGAGCCAGGTTTTCTGCAGAATGTTCGTACATTTTTAACTAAAAATTCATTTTCCCCATTCCATCTGGAAATGTCTAAACTTTTCATTCAACTCCCTACAGATTTACAGATTTCTATACTTTAGTGACTGAAGGAAAATTTCATGAAAGTTTTATGATGCAAATTCGGTCAAATTCTTTATCACTGCCTGCTTTGGATAACTTTATCTCTTTTAATTAAGAAGGTCACTTATAGTCAAACAGAGAGACTGTTTGACTGATTTTGTAATCAGTAATGGAAAAAAAGCTGAAAAGAATAATCACCAAAAGGAGTTACTATAGCTCTTCACACAAATTCCATTGCATAGACCCTTATAAAAATAAGCACCGGTAGCCAATGGCTGAGTATAAAGAAAATAAGTCAGAGCCTAAAGCAGTATGACAGATACTTAGGCCTGAACTCAGTGCCTGAGGAATGTTGGGTTGTCGACATAGATCTGCTCTCCTATTGCTTGAAGGATACATTTTACTATATTTTCTTTTTTTCTAAGTTTATTTACTTATTTTGATAGAGAGAGAGAGAGAGAGAGAAAGTGAGAGAGTGGGGAGGGGCAGAGACAGAAGGAGAGAAAGAGATGTAGGGCTTGAACCCACAAACCGTGAGATCATGACCTGAGTCGAAATCAAGAGCCAGATGCTTAACCAACTGAGCCACCCAAGTGCCCCTTAATATAGTTTCTGTTTTATTTCCTATAAATTTCATATATACATATGATTGCCAAATTCAGAATGGTGATGTCATTAACTATGATTAACTCTGTGCAAGTCAGATATATATATTATATAATATTAATATTATATATTAATTATATACATATAATTATATATTATATATATTATAATATAATTATATATTATATATATTATAATAGAATATAATTGTATATTATATATTATATTATATTATAATATATGATAATTTTATAATATTATATATTATATATAATATATAATATATAATATTATATATAATATAATGTAATATAATATAATATAATTATATTATATTATAATGTTAAAATATATTATTATATATTAATATATAATATTATTATTTATTAATATATTTTATTATATATTATTATATTTATTATATATTTATTTTTATTTTTATTTATAATATATATTTATTATTTATTAATATTATTATTAATATTACAATATTATAATTATAATATAATATAATTATAATATATAAAATATATAATATAATATATTATATATAATATATCATATATTATATTATATTATATTATATTATTATGTATAATATATTATATAATAGATAAAATATATAATATAATATATAATATATATAATATAATATATAATATTATTATATATTACATGATATATAATATATAATATAATAATATTATAATATTATAATACTAATATTATATAATTAATATATTATATATATTATATGTATAATATATATATTATCAGCAATGAATGCATTATAGCTTTCAAAGGAAGGAAGTAGAGTATCTGGTAAAAATGACATGATCTGGGTCCCTTTGGTAAGGCATAGGTTTTGAAATGTTTTCCAACTTTGTAATAAGTGATTGCTGTAATAAGCACAGCATTGTAGAGATTTATAAAGAAAAAAAAAAGCCATCCACCTCCCACAGTAACCCATTTCAACTTTTGGGTGTTTAAGTATCCATTCTTTTCCCTATGCTTATACAAAAGTAAGCTGTTTTTATTCTTTAGAAAACATACTTTTTTTAACCAGACAATAAATCATGCAAGTTCTTAACTTCACACTAACATTCACACTAATGTTCTTTACTATGGTGGTATAATGCATTTGATTAGTTCCTATGTCCCCCAAATTGTGCGATCACCACCAGTCTTGTAATAAGTAGCTCTATACACAGAGTCTTGCATATATGTATTATATGTATATATTTCCAAAGAGTTTATTCTCAGAGGGAAGATTTCCAGATCAGTGGATAGGCACATTTTAATTGTGTGTAAGTATTGCTAAATTATTTTCAACGATATTCCCATCCCTCTCAGCAATATGGAAGTGCCTATTCCCCAGAGTCTTGTCAGCTTTGAAAACATAACTTTAAGAAAAAGTGTTTTCCAATCTTATAAGCGTAAAAAAGGTATCTTGCAATTTTAAATTGCATTTTTCTGACTATCAGAAATTTGGGCATTTTTACACATGTTTATTTGCATATGTTTTTGTTCTTTTGCATTATGCCTTTTCTGATTTGCTTTTTACACCCTAGGGATCTTTTCTAGTAAGTTATTTGTCTTTTTCTTATAAATTTGTAGGAGCTTTTGGTATAGGAGTTAAATAAACCTTTTGTCACATGGATTGACATAAATTTTGAAAAATTTTTCTACCTATTACTTATCAAATAAGCAATATAATAATATGCATTTTGTAGAATTGATGTGGAAATTGAGAGTGTATCAGTACCAAAAACAGTGTCACATTACAAAATAACTGCTATGCACTTAATCATGTATCCCCAAAATTAACATGTGAAGCTCTAACCCTCAGTGTGATGGTGTTTGGAGATAGGGCCTTCAGGAGATCATTAAATTTAGATGAGGTTGTGAGCATGGGGCCCTCATAATGAGATTGCCACCTGTATAAGAAGATACATCAGAGAACGTGCTCTCTCTTTCCTCCTGCCATGTGAGGACGCAGCAAGATGGCAGCCATCTCCAAGCCAAGAGAAGAGATCTCATTAGAAACCCATCATGCTGGCGACTTGAACTTCTAGCTTCTAGAACTGTGAGGTAATAACGTTTCGTCATTTAAGCCACCCAACCTATCTATTGTCAAGCTGACCAAGGCAACAACAACATACAAAACTCAAAAGAAATGTTGCCTGAAAGAGAGCAGTATCCCTCAACTTTCTCACCAGTTATTGAGGTCTATTTGAATATGTCTCATCGGAATTGTTAACCGCTACTATCTGAGCATTGCTTTTGGCATTAAAGGTCTCCTTGTACTCTCATTTATTGAGTGTGAACCATGCTCTCAGAGATGATGGAAGGGGTCCAGGGCATAAGTATCTATTGCTGTAAAACAAACTACCTCAGACTTAGCAACGTAAAACATCGCCATTTTATTAGGCCCAGAGATTCTATCTCTGTTGCATGAAGTCTGCCACCTCGGATGAAATCTTCCAACAGCTTGGTAACCCAAACACTTTGGGGCTGGAATCACTTGAAGGCTTTCTATTCACATACCTAGTGCCTGGGCTGGGATGATTTAAAGGTTGGGTCAGCCAAGACTGCCAACCAGTGTCTATGCCTGTCTGTCTTCTTTATGTAGCTGGGGCTTTCTTGTACCATGACAGTCTTTGGGCAATCAGACTTCTTATATGGTGGCTTAGGGCTCCATACGAGACCGTTCCAGAGAACAAAATGGTAGCCACATGGCCTTTTATGACTTAGCCTCAGAAAACATATAGCATCACTTTCACTGTGCTTCCTTAAGCAGTCACAAGCCCAACCAGATTCAAGGAGAGGGATCATAAACCCAATTTGTCAATGGGAGTAGAACAAAAGAATTTGTACTCATGTTTTAAAACTGTCACTCACAGATGTAAACTAAACATATAGATATGCATATATATACATGTGTACACATGTGTAAGTATGTGTGTTTGCATATTAAATACCCTATAACTCTCACAACGAATCAATTGACTGGGTTGTATTATGTCTATTTTAACTTGCCCAGGAGCATGTAACTAGTGAGTTATAGAGGCAGGATTCCAATCCGTATAGAGCAATGTCATGCTAATTCTCCTAACCATATCAACCTCAGGGGACACTCTATTAGTTTCAGTGCTTAAAATTGCCACTGTAATAATTTTGAGTTGACACTATATTCAGGGTAGCAGATTTGCCCTGAAAACAAAAGAAGCCGGAAGAAATGAAATTGTGTTCAATTTAAATAAGCATAATGTACAAAACAGATACACCCCTGGTAAAGTTTCACAGAGTTTCCACTCGAAACCAATCATGTTCAGGAATCAACTCACCCTAAGCCACAGCATTTTCTAGAATTCTAAGAGGAGGCATTCTTGAGTGGTTTTGTTTTGTTTTGTTTTGTTTTGTTTTGTTTTGTTTTGTTGGGTCTGCTTCCACAGCTAGACATATCTGCTCCATTCATTCTCCCTTCCCATAAACTTCGGCTGATTTGAATTATCTGAGAAATTGACTCGGCTTTTCAGTTCATGGTACACATCGAGATAAAGCCACAGATCATGCTTATAGAGTGGAGAAAACAGGACTCTGGTATGGGCTACTAATTTTCCTCTAGCATCTTCTCAATCAATACTAATCACGACAGCCCATTTCATCACCTACATGGCTTAGTGAAAGGTTAACAGGAGAAACCCCTCTGTTGCTACGGCTCATTTGTGCTGTACGTAGAGAAGTCGCTAATGAACAATTTCTGGACAACTCAAGTTGAAAGTACAATTTTCTGGCCTCAGTTAAGGAGTTATATTGAATGTAAACTCAAAGGTTGAATGTTGAAAGAAAAAGAATAATCACTGAAACACACACACACACACACACACACACACACACACAATTACATCTTATTAAAGGCCATAAAATCCATTACTATATAGGGTGTCCACTTCATTCGCAGTCATTCAGCAAGCAATCCAATTCATAGATGCTAATAACCTTTGCAGAATGCTCTGCTGAACCTGCTCTGTTCATTCCCACTGACCGCGTACGTGTGTGTGTTTGCGCGCTGAAGGGTGCATCTGAACGTTTGCCAGGTCTCTATCGGTGAGCTGTGTGTATCTCTTGACAATGACAAAGTCTTGCTACGCCACTGAAAATACCCTGACGGAGGGAGGAGACAGGAGATCACTACAATAAGAGTGATCAGGCCCTTAAAAGGGAGCTCCAAGGAATATATTTTCTTTAAAGTAGAGTATCTTTGCAGGGTCCCAATCCTTTGTATGACTTAAACAAACGCATGGAAATAAATGCATAAATGTGAAAACTGGGAGAGCTGTAAAATTCACTGTTTATATTGAATGAATGATTGCTAATATTCAAATGAGCAATTACTGACAAATTGATTTGTGCCCTTGGGCTGCGTGTTGTCACAGGACCACAAGAAAGGATTTTTTTGTGCCTTGGTATCAGTAAAGGCTATGTCATACATATGGTTGGTACCGTTTTATGATACAGCACCAGTGAAAGAAAAAACAAAGAGAGACGGGTGTGGGTGGCTGCCTGCGTGGGAGGGCAGGCCCAGGTAAAAAGCGAGTAATAGAGAGAGAGGGAGAAAGGGAGAGGTAGCATGAATTTTTAATCAGCTGCTTCTCATGAATTAAGAAACTAAATTGTACCATTCTACCTAAAAATATTTCAGGCAGTAGAGAAAAATAAAAGTCCGGCTTGCTTGGTGATCTGGCGAAAACCATATACCCCTGAAAAAGCATCAAATGCCTTAAATATGAATTAAATACTATTATGAGATGTGATTTGCCAAGACAAATGCAGATCCTTTTTATGGGTGTCTTTCTTATAAGTGTAATAACTAGCACATACTTGACATTTGATAAATCGTATTAAGCCAGTTAACGCTACATACCTTTTGACCTTTTTGTCAATTAGAAGATAGTTGGTAAGTACTGACTCTATATGGAAGCCGCATATTTAGAAGTTGCCTGTTTCTCAGCACAGTGAGAATGGAAACAAATTGCACGTATGTCGCTCTTTATCCTTACTCAGTCTCTTATCCATAAAAGGAAGGACAAGCCCTTGTTACTTTCATCTTCTCTACAAAATGCCATGAATCCACTGTGTTGTTGATTCTTTTTGTTGGTACTTAATTCTCTCAAAGGAAAAAATGCAACAAACTGATATTTTAGGTTTGGTTTTTCCTTTGTAACTTGTCCTTTGATGTAAAGCATGAATTAAATGATATAAACCAAAGGATGTGGTTAAACCAAAGGATGGTTAAAAAAAAAAAAAAATTAAGTTTTTCATATATACAAAAGCAATACCAGAATCCTCAGTGGGCTTTCCTAATTCCTAATTACATACATCACTACCATCTAGGCTGGGGTTTTAAGCATAGGATTGAGTCATCCAGGCCAAAGAGGAATGTAAAACATTTCTCATGATATGGTCTGTTTGTGTCCCTTTCTCCTTAGGGACATTTGTCACTAGACAGATATTTATTTTATTGTTTATTATCTTTTGTGTTTTCCAGGTTGCTATAGAAAAAAAAAAATCACATTCCCTTCAACAACAAAACGTGTCACACAAAAACACTTTAATCTATGGAAAGACAACCTTTCTATTAAAAAAGTGTTACAGCAGTATATGTCTCTCATTAGTAAGATATAAAACATAGGGTTATTGTTTTGCAAGACCCTTTCACATATAATCTGGTACTGATAATTGCTTTCTGAGGTAAACGGAACACATTTTATTGGTAGTATTTTACAGATGAGGCTCACTGAACTGAGGAGACTTGTTCAAAGTGACACAGAGAAGGGAGGTTAGTTTCCATACCTTCCATATCCATTAAGTATTCACTCCACTTCCTGTTTGCATTGGTCATCAGTTCTACCCAACCATCTTTTGTGTTATGGTTTAAACAATATTGTTGGGAGAAAGAAGTGAGTGTTCTACACAAAAGCAAATAGAGTTTCAAAGGATTCTTTTCAACGTTAGAGTTTCCCGTAAAAAGATGCCATCCCAGGGCCATGATGTCATTGAGACTTAAAGAAGAAATGGTGACGACTGAGGGCCATTTGCTCTTACTAGAGCTCAGTACATTGGCTATGATGGGAATTTACTTAATTGTTTCAGAATCTCACGGGTATTTAACAATTCCCACAAATGGCCGTTGCCAGGGTCACTGATGTTAGCTCTTCATAGTTTTTTGTTTGATTTATTTGAAAACCGTTCATTGAATGCCACGCTTGGCCTAGGCACTCCACAGTGTGTGGGGTTACAAATGTGAATAAGCATGTTTAATGAGAAAAGCAGGTAAATTAATTAATTAATTAATTAAAGAAGGTTACTTTATGTTTTTATGAATTTTTAAATTTTTTTTGATGGTTCTTTTTGAGAGTAAAGATTTTTTATTTATTTTTGAGAGAGAGAGAGAGCAGAGAGAGGCAGAGAAAGGGAGGGAGACACAGAATCCAAAGCAGGCTCCAGGCTCCAAGCTATCAGCACAGAGCCCTATGCAGGGCTCGAACCCACGAACCTACAAACCGGGAGATCATGACCTGAGCCAAAGTCAGATGCTTAACCAATTGAGTTACCCATGTGCCCCTTTTATGAAGTTTTTTAAATGTTTATTTATTGTTGAGAGAGTGAGAGACAGAGACAGAGCACGAGTCGGGGGTGGGGGGCAGAGAGAGAGAGGGAGACACCGAATCCAAAGCAGCTCGACGCTCTGAGCTGTCAGCACAGAGCCTGACACGGGACTCAAACTCATGAACCATGTGATCACGACCTGAGCTGAAGTCGGACTGAGGCCACCCAGTCGCCCCTTAACAAAACAATTTTTTTTAATTTATTTTTTTATATTTATTTATTTCTGAGGCAGAGACAGAGCATGAGCAGGAGAGGCACAGAGAAAGAGGGAGACACAGAATCAGAAGCAGGCTCCAGGCTCTGAGCTGTCAGCACAGAGACCGACGCGGGGCTCGAACTCACAAACCGTGAGATCATGACCTGAGCTGAAGTCGGTCGCTCAACCGACTGAGCCACCCAGGCGCCCCAACCAAACCATTTTAGTGCGTAAACAGGATGTTTTAGGATTCCAGGGGTTATTTTCCTTTATGCCACGCGCAGTAGTCAATGCTCCTTTGTAAATACTAATAAGCCTGGCAAAGGAGCCTGTTAGTAAATGGTAGTCGCTCTGGGCCCACCTGCAGGCGATTTTATAAAGGTAGCGGTAAGAGATGAGCAATGCCTTGTTTTCCCCGAGTAGCCAACACAGTGTTGGCTGAACAGACTTAACACATTGCCTTACTATGGCAGTTGACCAAACTATGGTCCAAAACAAGAGACTACCTGATCTAGTCAGAACCCCTGCCCAAGGCTTCTCCTCCGTCATCTGGCCAACTTCTACTTATTCTTTAACACTTTGCACTAACATTGTCCCTTTGAAAGAAACTTCCTGGGCCTCCCCCTACCCACCCCAAGGCACCTTGCCATCCCTCCAGACCAAGGTGGGGATAATGCAGATATACACACGGTATCGTTCTTACCACAGCATGTATTTCTCTACTGGCTGTAGCTTCCTTAGAGACAGAAACTACCGATACTTGTATTCACAGATCCGCCCACAGGATTAGCATGGACTCAGAGATAGCGACACCGTCTCCAAGGGGTGGCATATGGTGGGGAGGAGGAAAAGCTTTTAGCTTTCCACCTCTTCCTCCATAGTCTCTATTAGCCATCCCCTCCTCACCCCAAATAAACACACAGCGTACTTGCAACCAGTATGCATGCTAGGCCAGTGTAGAATCGAGGCAAGGCTTCTAGTATCCCTTTCCCGCAGGATGCTTAGAGCGTTCCTCCTACGTATCCCTCAAGCTCAATAAATATCTGCTCAAATGCTTTCGGGAGAGAGGAAAGAGGAAGAACAGGAAATGATTCGAACGGCCATGATTTTGAAAAATCAGGTTTGTTGAACTGTAATTTACATACGGCAAAGTGTTCCTTCTCTTTCATATAAAAGTTTGTTGGCCTTTGACAAACGCATAGTCATAAAAGCACCATCATAATCATGGTAGAGGACGTTTGGCAATCCTCAAAAAGTCTCTTTGGACAACCAGAGTTTTACATGAATTCTAGAAGAACCGCAAAACCAATCAATGCTGTAGATTGAATCACGTGTGCTTGCATCTTGGACAACTTAACGCCCCTCTCCAGAATGAATAGTTTACTTTCCCTCAGTCACAATGCCATCATTTGGTTGTGTTGCGTTTTCCTTTTGGAAATCTCAAAGCCTTGAGCCAACAAGACTGTACTGTCATTCCCCAAAGAAACCTGGTCCGACTACAGAGATTTGGATTTCAATTCAATGAAATCAACACATCTCTTCCCAACTGACCCGTCTGTTTCTCTTCTGGGAATATTGCATTTAATGAGCTGGCCATTAGCTCGATCAAGTAGGCATGGGCCTTTCCCTCATTTATAGATTATACTCCCTGGTGGTGACTGTGAAAAGCTTCTGCATCCTGGGGACACTTGGTACATTTGGAACTGAGTGGATGGATAAGTGGAATGACACAGCAGACAAGTGAATGACAGATTCATGAATGAGTAAATGAAGGAAGGAAGGAATGAGCAGTGGCCTCCCTCTCATGGATGGCGCCGTCTGAGAGGCACCGTGAGGTCAGGTGACTGGCAGAGAGCCACATGCTGATGTGCTGGCCGGGCCAGATCAGATGCCAAGTTGATTTTCTCTGCTGTCTCCATTTACCCATCAACTCTCATTTTGAAAAGTCTCCATGAAATATCAACCAACCTTCAAGGGTAGAGACGGGAAAATAGGGCACGCACAAAATAAGTGGCCTTTTTTTTTTTTAAGTGAATTTCATGTACAAAGAATGTCAGGAGTAAGGACTTGGGGGGGAGGGGGTAGATTTTCACTTGATAGGAAAAGGCTTTCCTCTCATTCACCCGTGCTTCCTTTCCATCAAATGGATTCAATAATACTTTCTGGTGACGCTCTTTTGTGTTTTTACCATAAACCACTTTGTACGTGTTCATTGTGTTCTTCTTCAACAGCCTTCCTCAGTGAACAAGCCACAATGACTTCCACTGTGGCCCGCTACAGTGTGTAGGGAGAGGACGCCAGAAGAGGTTCCCTATGGTGGGAGATCGTCCATTGTTAGACCTAGGTTTGCACCTGATTGCATGTTTCTCCACATTTGGACAGATCACGAATGAATTTGATTACATTTCCACTGAGAGCCTTCCTTCCGTTCAGGAATACGTATCAGAAGCATGCCCATGAGCATAAAAGAAAAACGCGCTGCATTTCGTACGAAACTCTGATCTCAACGGTCCTAACCGGAGAAAGAAAAGAAACGGGCGATTAAAGTAGCCCTCCCGAGGGGTGTCACTGCTTTGCAGTGCGTCCTGGGCTGGTGCCTTCTCTCCATCCGCCGCCGCTCAGATATTCATGAATCTCTGCGTCTCCAGCAGCTCTTTCTCTCTCCCTCTGCCTCTCCGGGGCGGCTCTCCCTCCCTCCCTCCCTCCGGCTTCTGCTCTTTCTTACTCCTTCCCTCGGCTGCTTAACTACAGCTCCCACTGGAACTTGCACGATCAAAAACAGCTCTCCTCCCCAGCAGCCTCCAGAAGCGCATCACCTGGAGCCCAGCGGCTGGCCCCGGCGCGCCCGCCGCAGAGCAGCCAGGTACCCGGGGGGGCGCGCAGGGGGCCGGGGGGCGCCCTTCCCCGGCTCGCCAGTCGCGGAGCATCTCTCCGGAATCCGCCGCAGCCCCGGGGGGCCGGCAGCCCCCGATGCCCGCGTTTCGGAGCGACGATGGGCAGAGCGAGGCCACTGCCGGCGGCCGCTGAAAGTGGGGAGAGGTTGCTGCAGTAGCCGTGCCGCAGAATGTGCGAGTGAAGACCTGAGCCCCGCTAAGGTTCTCCATCCCGCTCCGTCTTCATCAACTGTCTCCGGGAGGGCAGCCGGGCACCAGATGCGCTAACCAGGCGGTGCCACCCTGGATCTATAACTGTGAACTCCCTACGGTGGAAAATGGTAAACAAAGACATGAATGGATTCCCAGTCAAGAAATGCTCAGCCTTCCAATTTTTTAAGAAGCGGGTAAGGACAGGGTTTGTGTGTTTCTTTTGTTTTCTCCCCTTCTCTGAAATGCTTTTGACTGCTTGCCCGGGGTGAGCCTAAGGTTTGGTTGCGGAACCCCGAAGGAAAGGCGAGCTTCTGGAAGCAGTGGTCCAGCTGGGAAATACACCTGCCTTGATGCAGATTTGTGGGTGGGGGCGCCTAGAAACAGTTGTTTGGGGAGGAGGGGGCGGGGTGGCCCGGATGCCTTAAAGAGGGTTTGAGCCACCGGATTCCAGGCAGTTTCGAAGGGAATGGGCCAGGGGATACAGTTATGGCTAGCCATTTCGTCGGGGACTACTAATTCAGTGGCTCGCCTCTCTCCCATCTTTGAAGGTTCAACTTTTTCCACACCTTTCATGGACTGGGTCTCCAATGCTGCATTACCATGTTCATTAGTCAGAAGCAGTCTGGCTTCCCAAATCCATTCAGCCAATAACTTGCTGAGTCTCTATCTATGGTAAAAATAGCCAAGGACTAGAATGACCTTTTGCAGAAATGATGGAATCCAGCATTTTAAATCCTCTCTTTCAAGTGGCCTCAATGTTGTTGGGTATGAACGCCTGTCTTTCAGCGAGAACAGTGGGAAGTCTGAATTCAAGGGACAATATGGGGTTATGCTGCCGTATACATTTATTCCTCAGATACCTTGTTCTTCCATTGGCAGTGTTAACATTACTTGGCTTATAAATAAGCAGAGAAGGGAGAGAGGTCTTTTTCCATGTGTTTCACAGTAAGCCGAATTCATTGTGATAGTCACTCTGCTGGTGTGCGTAAACCGGCAGATTTATACACAAGTGGGAGGTAAGAAATGCATGATTGTTAAGGGACCGGTGACTGATTCTTACGGAGAGTTTCTTAAGCCACAGAACCTTCCTCCAGCCCCGCAGGTGCCCAGTCCTACTTAATACCCTAGGGCAATTCCATCAAAATGGCTCTCTCCATTCATTCTTCTCTCCCTTCATTCAGGTCCTTTCTGTCCTGTGCCTGACACACAGCCTTTCACTTAACACACCTCCAGCAGAATGCAATGAATCACATACCGGGCCAGACCACCTCCCTGCACCAAATGGGTCATCTGGGAAGGCAGTGCTGAGAGCAGTAAGTCAGGCCTGGCCAGAGGGCCAGCACAGGCTCCCTTGGACTGAATTCTCATCAGTAAAACCCAACCTTCCCGTAAGTCCCATGGGTCGAGACGTATGCATTAAAACCAAAGCAAACCCACCCTGTCCTTACCATCGCTCCTGGAGATCCCTCAGCGCTGGAGACTACAGGCTGAACCCTGACAAGTCGGTACAACTTCGCAGGGCTCTGCGGTGTTCCTTGGTTTTCCCTGTAGTCAAAATATTTCTTTCCAAGGAATGGGCCCTCTGTGAAAATGAATTTCCAACACCAAAAAAAAAAAAAAAAAAAAAAAATGTTTTGCTAATTAAAAAAAAAAGAAGAAAAGAAAAGAAAAAAAGAAATGAAGTCATAGCCCATAATTCAGTGCTTAAACTCTTCACTCTCTTTTAATTAATTAATTAACTTAGTGGTATTGGGTGGGGAGGGGGACCAGGGTGATATTTTAGAAGTCCTCAGTTAGATATTTTTTATCCACCAAGTAGCTGTCAAGTAGAATTTCTTTTTTAAGCTGTCACTTATCTTCTTTGCTACCAAAATGTATGAATAGGTACATAAGTGATCATCTGGTTTCTTTTTGCTTAAAAGCAACATTTACCAATAGTCTTCAGTTGGCACCTCTATTGACCTTGAATTTTGCAAAGAACCAGCCAGGTGTGTTTTTCTGAGTACTTGGCAGAGAGAAAGAGGTCTATACCAAGATTTTCTGGCCGGTAGCTTCATCTGCCTTCTAACCTGGGTTTATCAGTCGCTGGAGATAGAATCAGAAATCCCAACCCCGCCCCCACCCTACTGGTCTCCTTACCCCTCAAGGACAGCAAACTCAGCAGAACGTGACTTTGTTGGAAGTCATGAACAGCCCCAAAGATAAATTCCTTAATTCTTGTCTACTGGTATACAGGTTCTCTGTTCTAAAAGTGCATTTCATTTTGTACCATGACTTTTGCTTTGGGCTTTGCTTTTTTGTTTTGTTTTTGTTTGGTTTTTAATCATACAGCCAGCAGGTAAATAAATGTGTAAAACATTAATACTATGCCGAGGTAAATCCCACCTCTTCCCCAATCTTCCCCAGAAGTAACTGTTGCTACCGTGTGGATGTTCATAGTTTCCAGCCTTTTTCTATCCATTTACATACACATTCATATACTAGGATGTCTTTGTTTTCAGCTAAGAATAATCCATTTTTCCTATATTCTATTGTTGAAGTTCCACACATTTCTGCATATTTATTTTTAACCTAGATGGACAGTCTTACAAAGTGAACCTTTGTCCAATGCCCACATAAGACCATGAATAGATCTTAGGAGGGAAAAAAAACATAGGTATTTTAGGGCTTACGAGAAAGACTGAGGTCTGGATCCATATTGTTATTGCAGAAGGCTTAAATAGTGCTTCTGATGCCCCTGAGACATTCCAAAGGGAGCATAAAGAAGCTCAAGGAAAAGGAATATTGACGAACTGCCCCATCATTCATTTACGAGAGTAAGTATAGCCACCATTCATTGAGTGCTTCCTATGTTCTAGACATTAAGGGTCAAGTACTTTACGTGTATTATCTCATTTAATCCTCACAGAAACCCTATGAAGGAAGAGATATTATTAAATGTGCAAAGTGTGGTTCAGGGAGATTAAACAACCAGCCCAAGCTGACGTAGATAAAAAGTAGCAGAGCTAAAATTTAAACCTTATTTAACCCAAAGTCTGTATTCCTAATCCAGACTTTTGATTTCAGATCGTCCTCCCACCTTTTTTTATTTTCCACCACAGAATCTTTTTTCTTCCAAGTGAAATCTTTGTGTCTCTACCTAATGTATCAAACC
This sequence comes from Prionailurus viverrinus, assembly GCF_022837055.1. Lineage (NCBI taxonomy): Eukaryota > Metazoa > Chordata > Mammalia > Carnivora > Felidae > Prionailurus > Prionailurus viverrinus. The sequence continues at coordinate 121,742,215 of NC_062565.1, read as the reverse complement.
TACAAAGGCGACAAGTCTCTCGAAGCTCCTTTCCAGCCCACAGTCGGAGGACAGGCTTGGTGCTCTTCTCCCAAATCCTTTGGACTTATGCTTTCCACTCTCATGTCTTAAAAGCTCAACCAAATCAGCTTAATTTCATTTAGTTGAGAATTGCTAAGCTAAACTCCATACGAGTCCTACTTTAATTCTCTCCGTGTTAATGATAAGTTAGCATTAAATGCCTATGGATTATGTTTTATTCTCAGAGCCTCTAAAAATTCACTTAAGATGAATGGGAAAATGTCCTTATCAGTTTTACTCCCACAATCCGAGAGCTTTAAAAGTTATCAATCTCACTAAAGAGAATCCATTTTCATGGATTTAAAGATCTGTTCATAGTTCAGATTCTTGCATTATGAGTCAGAAAACACAGACAAATGGTATTGTCTCCAACTTGATAATCCTTTTTGGAAATACACCGGGTATGTAAAAAAAGACTTCTATAGCCATAATTATACTGTCCTCTGTAAAATTTCAAACGCTAGCTAGCCATATAATATTTTGGATTTGGAGTGAACCTTAGAATGACCTCACTGACTTCCCTGTTCCAATGATGAGGAAACTGAGGATCACGGAGGTGAGACACGTACTCAGTTTAGGACGAAGCTAAACATTCCTCACACGTTGGGTTTTCACTTCCAGATCTAGCATGCTTTCCTCTTCATTGTGTCCTCTGACTAGTTCAGTGCCTTGTCCAATGCCTTGTCCGTTTGTTTTTTAAACAAATAGAGTAGGAACAAAATCCAGCTCTTGTCTTCGTAGAGTTAACCGCCTCGTGACCACCAACTTCGACGAGATACTTCTGTCTGGGCTCGGTATCTCCCGATTTTGTACATGTAAACAATTCCTCACATTGTATTCATTTAAGCAATTCCTTATGTTGTGTTGCTCTTTACTAATAACAAATGTTATGATAGGTATCGCTTATGCAAAACTAGCATTGCTGGGCACTGTTCTAAGAGGTTTTAAGTATGCTACCTGTACGTAAATTCTCACAAAAATCCTAAGGTAGATGCTGTTGTTATTCCGATTTCACAGATAAAGAAACTGAGGGGTACGGAGGTGGAGAAAATGGTGCATCCTGCTAGTTAGTGGCAGAATCAGGGTTTGGATCCAAGAGCCTGGCTCCAGTGTCCATACAGCCTTAACCACTAGTACATGCTGCCTGTTGGCGTTAACCAACCCAGCGTGGTCGGAGAAGTGAAAAGGTAGGACTATGCCTGCCCTGGGGTCCTCCTTTCTCTAAAAACGTCAGGGAACGGAGCAGAGGTTTTCAGCCTGGTTATGATGTCTACTCTGGCAGAGCTGAGGGGTGAAGTTTAGCTCCTCTGAACTGGTTCCGTGAACAGCGTTCCCTTCCGAGCATTTCCCTTTCCTGTTCTATTATGTCTGCTTAAAGCATTGAATTAGAATGATACTAAAGGTCCCCTTCGTATGTGAGCCATTTCATGTCTCCCCAGAGGGCTAACATTTACTGGGCTTTTACTAAGGGTCGGGCACTATTCAAAGCACTTTGCTGCTGTAATCCTCACAATTATGCCCATCTTACAGCTAAGGACACTGAGCTTCAGGAAGGTTAAGCAACTGGTCCAAGGTCATAGGGCTATGAGGAGGGGCAGCAGAATGCAAACTCAAGAGGTCAGCTCTAGCCCCACCAGTCTTCCATTTGCACCTCTGGAGTGCGCTGCCATGATGGGAACACTGCGTCAGGGTTGGCTCTCCCCAGTGGAAACTACCGTGAGGATGATCCAGGCAGGATTTTGTGTGGAATTTTTGGCCATAGGTTTGAAGAGTTAACATTTTCCAAGCGACTCCCAAGGGTAATAGGAATGATTTCCAACAAATCTGAAGTCTCCAAGATAATATTTGGTCATACTTCCTGGAACCACGGGGGAGACTCTACTGGCTTCTACTGTGCTTTCTTGAGAAGTAGCTAAAATCTGAGTTATTTGAGTCCCTCTTGTGTGCGCTCCAACAGCAGAGCACATGGTCCTGCTTCCCGCCCCCCGCACTGTAATATCAGGACTGTTTACTCACCTGTAGCGCCCATAGAGCAGGAAGGTCCTCAAGGACAGAGAACCCATTACCTTGTTCACCATATCCTTTACTTGTCAAACCAAATTTGTTAAATGAAAGTATATACCAAATGAATGAATGAATCCTTTTGTTAACTTGTCCCTAAGTCGTTTACTTGCCCTCTTTCTCCCCCGTTTTCTTTCTTGTAACAGAATTGATAACTTAGAATCATGCATTTTAGTTTCCTCTCTGTTTGGATATGGATTATAAATAAATGAAGACTTTGAAAAATAACTTAAATCGGGTTCAAGGACAAGTTGTCGCTATGCTCAATAGCCAGCAGGTGCCTAGGAAACTTGAACCCATCTTGTTTGCTGATGCAGTGCCTACACCACAATTCCTTTTCTATAATGTTTTTCCTGTTGGGCCAAACAACACAGATGTAGTAAGATTGACTAATCATTTTTATTTTATGCTAATATAGATCTGACTTCAGCATTGTATAATATTTGCGTTCTATATTCTCCCACCTACGATTTTCAAAACCCCGTTCCAATTATTATTTTTCCTCATTTTTCAATGTGGTTTTAGGAGCCACAGAGGGTGAAGAAAAATCGGAACTCAAGATGCTTTTTCCGCTTTGGTCTCCGAGACCTTGGGGGTTTGGCCTGGAGCAGGGGCAAGTTTGGCTGGCAAGGTTTGGTTGTGCTGGGGAATTCGTCTCCGGTCCCACAGAATGCGGGTGCGAAGGCACACTTTGTCATCCGAGCAGTTCTCGAGAAAGCCCTATGCTAGTTATGCTCTCACTCTGCTCCAGAGCTTGGGAAATGTTTTGAATGGAAAGTATAGCAGAGTTCCTTGAAAGTTGCCTTTTTTGAAGAATTAGTGCTGAAGTGCCATATATAACACCGGAGTAAGAAATATTTCTGAGCTCACCCACATTTGATGATCTACTTAACAAGATAAAGCAAAACCAAAATGGGGGTGGGGAACCATTGAAACGCATGTCCCCATTTGAAGAGGTCTGATTAGAAAAACACAAAGGGAAGAAGTATGAGGATTGCATCGATAGAAAAACTTAATTAGTAATTTAGGTCAAGCTAAAGATAGTTCACTGGAAGAAATACTGTGAAGGCAGACTTTTTCAAGTGTCTTTTTTTTTTTTTTTTTTTTAATGCTCACTAGTTTTAAGTTTCAGGAATAAGTCCCACAAAATTAAATAGTAAAGATCAACATTCTTAACATTGGCAGATAAGGAGAAGACTGACTTACCAGTAGGATGCTGCTCCCTGCCTGCTAACTAGAGCCTTAGATCTCAGCTCGCCAGCTTGTCTGAGTGTGGACTCACTGGCCTCTCACCAACACCAGGATGGGGACCTTTCTCCTTTCCATGGGGTTTAAGAAGGTTAAGTTCACAGGGCAAACAGTTTCCCCAAAGAGCTTTAACTCTTTGCACAACCTCTCTGGAGATTCATGACCTTCCTGCGGGGAAGACCGGTCCGGCCCTTATTCTCAGGTCCCCCTCCTGGCCCAGCAACAAGAAGGTAGGTATAGCAATGCACCCCTGCCCTTGGTCTAAGGGCCATCCTAGCGGGCGGGTGGCCAGATGTCTCTGGCAGACTGCAGGGTTAGGCTAACAAATTTTAAAAGGCTACGTGTGGGACGAAGAAGAGGGTGAGGTGAGGGAGAAGACAACAGGAGAAGCGGACAAGGCAAGTTAGGTGCTGCTCTGGCTTCCTTCTGTAGCTGCTCCGCACTGGGAGAAAGAATTACTATTATAGTTTGCTTCCTCTCACACCTATTGCTCCCCAGCATTGTAAAATGATTTCATAAGTATTTACAACAAAGGGAAATGAAAATCGAGGCTGTAACTAGGGCGGTAGGAGAATCTTCCCCCTTGGTAGTGCGAGATGCCAAAATCTTACTCTAATTGCTTTACACCTCCTGCTGTGATTTTCTTTTTCTGGGAAGAGTCCACTTAGCTATTTTTATAGTATTGGGGTCACCTTGATCTATTTTCCCTTCCTAGGTCAGGGCATTCGCCCAAAATGCCATTTGCTTGGGGAAATGACTGACCATGTGGTTCTTCCCCTTCTCTCCTTCTCCTCGTCCTCCTCCCCCCCTCCTCCTCCTCCCTCCTCCTCCTTCTCCTCCTCCTCCCCCTCTTCCTCCTCCTCTCCCTCTCCATCCTCCCCCTCTTCCTCCTCCTCTCCCTCTCCATCCTCCCCCTCTTCCTCCTCCTTCTTCTTCTTCCACCTCTCATCTCTACAGGACAAGTTCACTCCAAGGTAATAGAGACAAAAGCCTGAAGTGAAATATTCCTAGATTCACATCCTATAGAAAACAGAACTCTTGTTCTCCTAACCCACGGGCTCCAGGAATATCTTTCCATTTCTGAGTCTGTTAGAGTTGAGCTCAGCCAGTATGGAAGACCTCGACAGATCAAGATTTTAGTTTCTAGAAATAGCCCGGTGAAATGGTTCCCCCAATAGTTAAAATGTTTTAGGACTTAGGTCCGTGTAGGGCCAACAGTAAAATATACCAAGGGGGCACCTGGGTGGCTCGGTTGGTTAAGCATTCGACTCAGTCTCAGCTCAGGTCATGTTCTCACAGTTTGTGACGTTGAGCCTCAAGTCGGGCTCTGTGCTGACAGTGCAGAACCTGCTTGGGATTCTCTCCCTTCTCTCTCTGCCCCTCCCCGGCTCGCGTGTGCTCTCATCTCTAAAAATAAATAAACTCAAAAATATGTACAGAAATAAAAAAGAATAATAAAATATACCAAGGAAAAAAAACTTAAAGTTAATAGTTTGGGAATTAAAAATACACAAGGATATGTATTTTCAGTATTTATTAGTCGCAAATATAATCTTTTCCATAGATTTTCCATAGATCCATAGAATGATCTTTCTGAAAATCGACTGCATTTCCTTTGAATCCTGAATCTTTCTGGACCGGTACTAATTTTGATGGTATCGCAGCAAAAATTTATGAGAAAAAAAAGCTATGAGTGTATAGCTTTAAGGGTGGTTAAGAAGAACAAGGTAAGGCTAAATAGTCCAACGGTGCAGGGGCAGTCTAAAAATGGACACATTAAAAATGAACTCTCTCTCTAGTCTCACATAGTTTCTCTGAAACCTGGAATAGAAACTTCCTGAGGGCAGGAAGGCAGAGGGAAGAGGACCTGAGGGCAGAGATCAAGAAGATATGTTTAATGAATCCATAAAGAGAATGTAATCAAGGGCCTTGGGGAAAAGGCATCATGTGTAACTGTAATAGAATTACCTGGTTAAATAGGGTATTGACAAAGAGGGGAAGTAAGAATTAAAATAAAGCCGAGCATGATTTCCACGGCTTCTAACTAGGGGTATTTGACATTCCACCAAATAAAAGTGAGACAGAATTAGAGCCTTATGCCTTCATGAGTTACTATACTCTAAAGCAGATAATAAAGTGACGTTTTTCTTTAGTTAGGCTAGGCAGAAACTAGATTTGAGCAACAACCTCTAAACTATCTTGATGATTAATTTGGCGTTCTTTACCACGAGATGTAAGTAATTAAAAAAAAATTGTGATAAGTTGGAGGGCTTGATTTAGGAATACTCACGTCTTTTACATCAAGTGTACTATGATTAACAAGAAAAGGGGAGTGAAAATATGAATAGTTTACTGAAGAGTATGTTTGATGGCATGATAAAGCTTAAAGAGTTAGGAGATATCAAAGACATGTATAGCATTTCACTCATGGAGGGAAATTACAGACTCTAATCCATCTTTAGGTAAGAAGCGAGAAAGCATCTCAAAGCCATCTTTGATTTTCACAAGGCCATTAAGGTTGTGCGAGCTTGGTAGGGCTCCCATAACAAAATGACAAACGGGAGGGCTTGAACCACAAAAATGTATTGTGTCACGATTCTGGAGGCTGAAAGCCTGAGATCAAGACGTCGGTGAGGCTGCTTCCTTCTGAGGCTGTGAGAGCGGGATTTCCTTCCAGGCCTCTCTCCTTGGCCTGTAGGTGGCCATCTCCTTCCCGTGTCTTTACATCTTCCGCCCTCGGTGGGCGTGAGTCCAAATTTCCCCTTCTTATAAGGACAACTTATAAGGACCTTTATAAGGACACCAGTCACACCTCATTAGCGCCCACCTCCTCTTAACTTGATTACCTCTCTAAAGATCCTACCTCCAGACACATACTGAGCTTCTGGGGTTAAGACTTTAACATATGTTGGGGGGTCAGGGGCCATAATTCAACCTGTAACAGAGGTTTTTCCTTACCCTGGCAGCTTCATTTACATCTTCAATGGAAAATCCCCGGTAAAATGGACTCCTAAAGCAGAAATTTTCACTTTGTCAAAATTATTAGTAAGTCCAGGGAAACAAGACTGCAGAAAATCCATAACACTGGAGAATTTCAGGTGAGACAGACGTTCGGCAGGCAAGAATATCTTAAAAAATGGTCCTAAAGCTGGCAATGTGGGTAGAACTGGGGAAAAATTGCTGCTGAGTTTTTACGTAATAAAGCTTGAGGCGCTAGATGGCTGATAGAATGTCTAATATAGCATTTAAGAGCTTACAACTCATAATAACCATGTGTAAATGAATTTCTCCAAAGAATATCGATATAACTGCTTTCTCTTTCATCCACTTGAGCTCCAAGATGAAATGTTACCTAAGACCTAGGACCTGGAACTTACTGTATACAGGGCCTTAGTTATCAGCTTTGGCAAAACAGTCATTTCTAATGGTTTTGTCTCTTAGTCAACTTTTCTGTGAAAGGCCCACAGTCTCACACCACCGCTAATAAGCTGGGGTAGCCATTTCTAATAATTAGTCTTCTAGCATGAAATGAATGCTTCAAACTAGGCCTTTGAGAGTAACTGTTCAGACTTAATCTCAATCAGATGGAATTTCAGAATGTGTCATTTTTTTCTGTCTCTTATCTTGACAAGTAGTGCTTGCATTATACATTTAATTCGTTTCCAAAACTCAGAGCCGTGAATATTTCTAACAATGCTTCCCTTCCTAAAATTATTATCCCCGAAACAGCAGGTTCAGACTAAATGTTGAAACTCACCCTTTTTGCGGGGGGAGGGGAGGTGATTTCTCATCACCAACAGCCAACATGAATTCCCAGTTGGAATTCCCAGTCCTTTTTTTTTTTTTTTTTTTAATGGCACCTGTCAATCTGTAATCACACATTGAACAAATGTCCGGAACATAGAGGTGCCTGGGTGGCTGAGTCGCTTCGGCTCAGGTTATGATCTCACAGCTTGTGAGTTGGAGCCCCACATCTGGCTCTCTGCTGATGGTGTGGAACCTATTTGGGGTTCTCTGTCTCCCTCTTTCTCTCTCTGTCCCTACCCTACTTGCGTTTTCCCTCTCTCTCTCTCTCTCTCTCTCTCTCTCTTTCTCTCTCTCTCACACAATAAATAAATGAAGAGTAATTTTTTTAATGTCCTTAACATTAATTAATATCCTCCTACACCATGATCTCTTTGAGGGAAGGGGTGTGTGCCCTCCCTTGCTCATAAATAGATCCTCCTCTGAGCTTTGCACCTGGAGGGTATCAATGTATCCCTATTGAAAGCAAAAGGCAATTATGAAATTCTGATGTAAGGGGGGAGAGAAGAGAGGTGTTAACACTAAAAACCCACAAGTCCTTTAAATTCTATTCCGTTGTGTTTTGTTTTGTTTTAAAAAGAGGCAGATGCTAAGACTTCAAATCTGAGACACATTTATATTCCAAACGGCATTGCTTTTGAAGTCATTGCCTCTTTTATCATTTACTACTCCCTGTAAGGAGGTCCACATGAGAAATTGCTCTTAAAATTTCGCAGTAGGTTAAAGATTTTTCTTTTCTAAAAGAAGTCACATTTGGCATGGTAGAATCCCACAGGTTTGCCTCAGTTGCCAGGAAACGCAAAGCTAAATTTAAAGGTATATTTCCATGAACAAATTAGACAGAGCTTTAGAAATAACTTCTCAGTTGCTAAATTTGGTTTTAATCTTGTATTTTTATTTTAACTCTCTTGTTATGTGTATCTCATTGTAAACTGCCTCAGATGTTTTCAAAAGTCAGACAGCGTATTATACGAATGTATTGCTATGGTGATGAAACAGCAAACACAGAAGAAATCTAGTTCTAAAATATGAAGTTCTTCTTTACTAGCTTTTCGTCTTGAAAATACTTGCCTCAGACCAGATGCAATTGACAACTGAATCAGACAGAGCTAACTTTTAAACCGTAGGTTTATTATCTCAGATATAAAACATAGGTCACTTGGACTCAAAGTAAACTCTAGGAATGTTTTCTCTTTGTCCCATTAAAATACAATATTCCAAATTTTGTCTAAGTGTACCAGAATTATAGTATCTATTGTTGCATTACAAGATAACCAAAACTTAGTGATCAAAACAGTTTGTCAGGGTGCCTGGGTGGCTCAGTCGGTGGAGCGTCCGATTTCAGCTCAGGTCATGATGTCACGGTTCATGGGTTCGAGCCCCACGTCAGGCCCTGTGCTGACAGCTCAGAGCCTGGACCCTGCTTGGGATTCTGTGTCTCCTTCTCTCTCTGCCCCTCCCTGACTCGTGCACTGTATCATTCTGTCCCTCAAAAATAAAAACAATGTAAAAAAAATTTTAAAAGACCCATCAGTTTGTTTTTCTCATGCTTCTATAAATTAGGAATTCAGGTTGACTCATCAGGATGGTCCCATTCCATGTCGTTGGCTGGCTTATTTCTCAGCTGCGCTCAGCAGGTGGCTAGGCGAGGCCCGTGAGTCCCAGAAAGCTTCACTCTGATATCTGGAGCCTCATTTCTCCCCTTTTGGCCTCTTTCTTTCTCCACGTAGCTTGGGCTCCTTCACAGCATCATGGTCTTAAGATAGTCGGATATAGAAGGCTACTGGCTTTCAAGACGATGTGCTTCAGGAGAGGGGTGGAAGGCGCACATCTTATAAGGCTCTGTGTTGGAAACTATACAGTGTCGTTTTCACTGCATTTGATTCCTCAAGAAAATCACGGGGCCAGTTCACATTCAAGAGAAGAAATAAACTTTGCCTCTCAATGAGAAGAGTGGGAAAATGAAATTATTGAATGTTTCTATTGGTTCCACTAAAACATAGCATAATTTTCCAAAATGTACCCAGCTGTAGTGAATTTATCTCTAACCTTTTATAATCCCAACATTTTCAGTTACATTCAAAAAGTAGAAACACCCAAACCCTCAAAGGAGAAAGATGTTAAGAACTTCTAATGTGGGATCAGACAAACCCAGTTGGACTCTTACCTACATTACGGACAAGCTTCGTAACATTGCGCAAGCTATTTAATGTTCTGAGTATATTGGCTTATCTGCAAAATGGGTTTAATAACAACGCATAACTCATAGAACTGTTGAGAGGATTAAATGACAGAATGTGTGTAAAGCATTTAGCCCTTGTATCCGGAACATATTTAGCACCCAAAACATGTAAGGTGTTATCAAGACAGCCTCAAAATTATGGCTTAGCTTTTTCGTCTGCGATTGTACACTTTTTGCTATGGTATTGGTCGTGATTTTACTCATGAGTCTAGTTGTAGATGTGCTGCTATTAAAGTCTTTGCTTTTGGATTTTATCGTTCAAAGGTGATTTCTCAAAAGACCTCCTCATGGTCAGCAGGCTTACACTTTTATTGAGTTATTTAGCGGTTTCCAGAGACTTAGGAACTAGAGAACATAATTAATTCTTCTTCTGTTGATACTTGTCCCTGAGCAACGGCAATGGTCCGGCTTCATGGCCGAAATGAAGGATTGTACAGGATCTTAAATCGAACGACGCCAAATTACTTTGTGTTGTTGTTGTTGTTGTTGTTGTCGTTGTTTTCCTTCCATGTACATAAAGCCCTGAGGGAGAAGCAGATACCCAAACCCTTATGTCCAGCATATGATCAGTTACTGATGAGATTCTATCTGAACGTAATGCCAAGCCTTGTTTTCTAATTTGGCCACCACCCAGTCAAGACCTGAAATCCATCTGAATATTCCGAAGCACAACCCCTGTCACTCATGAACACTCTGAAATAATCTTTAAAATCTTTTTATTGCTCCACTTTCATGAAAATATTTCTTACTCAAGACTCAGAAGCTTGCGTGGCAAGGCCTTCGGTCCCTAGGTTTTCTTTAACTCTAAGATCAAGCTCTTTCCTAGGCATTTCCTTTGTCCTGTGGACGCTTATCTATCATTATCTTGCTTTCTTCCCTTTCTGGGCCGGCCTCCCTGAGGCCCACCCCCTCCAGGAGAACTCAGTCCTGGCTTCTGTGACTCAGCAGTATTTAGGTTTTCCTCTCACCTCTGGGCTATCTCTTTGTTTCCTTTCAGCCTCTTCCTGTTCTATCCTTCTTCTAATGTGGGAGTGGCTCAGCCTCCAACCTTGGTTAACTGGCCTCTCTTCCTCTTACCACCTTTTTCTCTCTTTTTCCCTCTCACTCTGGTTCTCCGGCTTTCTCACCTCCCCACACATTCTTTCCTTTCCCTTCCCCTCCCCAGCAACACACTAAGTTCATTCATTCCCAGGCTTTAAATGCAATCTGTTTATCTTTCTTAAATGATCCGTTCACTGAATGTCAGATCTCTGTTCCCATTTGTCTACCTGACGTTCCTGTTGAAATGTCTCATGGACACCTTAAATTAATCCTATCCCAACCTGAACTCTTGATGTTCCTTCCTACCTAATTCGGTTCCTTCCCTATTATCCCCATTTCAATAAATGAAACTTCCATCTACTGCTCTGTTAGAGCCAGAAATTATTATTCCTTCTTCTTTTCTTCCAACATCAATGCAATCCATTAACACATCCGATTGAATTTACTTCTAAAATAGATTTCTTTTTATCTTCAGGACCTTTAATAAAGCTTCTTTACTCTTGTCTCTACATCTACTCTTCCCTGCCTTTCTTCTCCTTAACTTTCCCATGAAGAAATCACAGCGCTTTTTGACAGATTAACAACTTTCCCATAGTAGTAAGTTTTCTTGAGGAAACAAGGCAGTAAAAGAAGGAACCTCTCCAGAGCCATATAGAGAAGTGGCAAACTTGACCTTAGAAGCCAAGTTCCTTCTTTGTGGCAATACGTTTTTTTACTCTCAGATTTCTACTCTTTTGTTTTTCTCCTCTCTTTCTTTTCTTTTCTTTCTTTATTTTTCTTTTCTTCTTATTTTTTTTTTTGAATTGAAGCATTTTATTTTGTGAAGAATCGTGGTATTTGGGGCTCTCTTGAAAATAGCGGATGCTGGGACGCCTGGGTGGCTCAGTTGGTTGAGCTTCCGACTTCGGCTCAGGTCATGATCTCGCGATTTGTGAGTTTGAGCCCCGCGTTGGGCTCTGTGCTGACAGCTCAGAGCCTGAAGCCTGCTTTGGATTCTGTGTCTCCCTCTCTCTCTGCCCCTTCCCACTCATGCTCTGTCTCTCTCTCTGTCAAAAATAAATAAAACATTAAAAAAAAGAAAAGAAAATACCGGATGCTAATATGCTTCGGTTTAAATTATATTATTCATCCCCATCTACCTTAGGGCAAAAACGTCACAGAGATTGGAAAGTCACCCCAAACCTTGTCAGAAGGAAATGGCCTAATTCTTTCTTTGAAACAAAAATAAACAGATGTATTCAAACATTGAGTATTTCCAGACTGGGAATCTTTTTTTTTTTCCAGATTGGGGATCTTTTTTAAGTGATTTACTAAACCAAAGTATAATAATAATGTTAGGGGCCATACTTTTTATGAACTTTACTGTTTGTCAACCGACCACTTTGGATTTTGAAAGTCCTCCTTATTCTGGATACATCCAGCATATTTGACCTTATCCCTTACGCTCCTTGGCATAACTCTCCACCTTTAGTCGCTCAAGAATGAACTGGGCCCCGTCTCATCCCTTTTACTGTTCTTCCACCTGATAGTTCCTCCTTTGTTCACTCCTCATCCTTACCCCACACTTAGCTAAATTCTACATGTGTTTCTGTACCTAGCTGTCAGTTCCACGTGACCCATAGAGCTTATCCAGGTACTATAATTTGCATAGACTTCTTTCTTCAAATGCCTCGTTAACTTTCAGTAAATACTGACTCATAGTACTCTCCCTTTATCGAGTGGTCATAATATACTCACACAAGTAGCATTTTCAGAGCCTTTCATTTGGAAAATTGTCCAATGATGGTTTTTCTCCCTCATGTCTCCCAACTGAGGAATTCAGGTATCCTTAGCTTTGGTTTACCAACAAGGATGCTGAGCGTCAGACAGGTTAAGTAACTTTCCGCGGTCACACAGATAGGAAGGCCCACGACAGCTGACAACATTTGAGCTTCTCTTTCCATTACATCACATCACTTCTCGGGCAACTGCTATGGGTTTTCACTGGACCATTCCAAGCTCACTGTCTATTACCATAGGAAACGTCAGAAACTTGGGATGGAGTTTTGTTTTCATGCTAGCCTTCTCAGATTCTTCAGTCGAGGAGTAGAAGAGCATCTTCTTATGTCAAGTCTACCTTCTAAATAGCTTCTGTTTCCCATTTCCATTCATTCACTGACAGTCTGCACTGCCATTTCCCTAGTTCAGGTCACCTTTAGTCTTCTCTGGAGAATGGCCACCACCTCCTAGCTGGCCTTCTGCTGCCAATCTTATTCCACAGAGCCCTCCAAACTGCCGTCTAGAAGAGCTTTCTGAAACACAAGTTGGAGCATGATATCCCTGTGCTTGACACATTTCAGTGGTTCATCATAGCTCTCAAAATAAGGTCTTAATTCCACTTACACAAGGTACCTTGAGAAGTCAAATCCGTACAGACAGACAGAAGAGTGCTGGTTTCCAGGAGCTGGGGCTGAGGGAGAGGGGCATGAGGAGTTACTGTTTAATTGGTAGGAGTTTCTGTTTGTAAAGATGCAAAGGTTCTGGAGATGGATGCTGGTGATGGTTGTACCCGAACATGAATGTACAAATGTTGTACATTTAATCATGATTAAAATGGTATGATATCGTGCATGGTTTCTCACACTAAAAGAAAGTAAAACACACTTTATTAGATGGGAAATGGCTAAAGAAAAATATAGATAAGAAGGGGGCGAGGGGGGGTTGTGAGATAGGAGACCAGGATAGGATTCACTGCTATCGGATTTCTTGCTTGTTTTTGTTCAGGACCTGAGTTCCATGAAGATTCAGAAAGACCTAAACCTTCCTTCTGATTACCGGTGGGTTCAAAAGTAGAGCTTTTGAAATGCATACTGCTAAATTCCCAAGAACTGGATGCCTTTATTCCTCCAGTGCAGTCAATAAGAAATCCTCAAGAGGAATACTGGCATCTCAAATTGTTATTCAGACCTACCATTTATCTTTCCTTGTCCACATTTCAGTTTGACATAAACGCTTCTCTGCTGTGCGTCATCAAAGAATTATGAGACCATTTGAGGAAGTAAAGATGACTAGTTTTTGAAAATCAGATAATTACATCTGAGTTATGTCTCCGACGTCTCGATAAATCACCTTAATATCGATGCTTCCTTGGGTATGGTTTTATACTATTTACTTTTCATAACTCACAAAAAATAATCCGTGTGGATTCCAAGCCCAATTGTAACCTGTTAGAAAGCTATCTGACTTCTGATCTTTTGATATTAAGATGCAAGTTTTTATTAAAGTAAACATCATCAAATCTTGAGGCTTACAGGTTTGATATCAAAGTTCGATATATCCATTACAAAAACAAATGGTTTTAACGTAAAGCTTCTATCTTATCAAGGCTGTTTTGACTTTGTAATGTCAACCTTACAGCCTAGCTGGTTTTTCTTTTCTTTAATGGTAGCTTGGCCAGTAAATAAACATACATCTTCGAAAACTTTTGTGTACCTTTAATCTAAAGTTTCCACCATTTAGGGACAGTATGAGCAGCAAAACCTCGTGAAATTTTGAGTCTAAGACTCCTTTACAGTGTTATCTTAGTTAGTTGTAACTATTTACAATCTTAAACATTTACAAATCTTCCCCCAATGAAATGGAAAGACTGTTACAGCTTATCAGAAACTGGCAAGTTATGAGCCATCTTATATTGTCTATATATAGTATAAATTGCCAGCGCTAATTCCTCAAAAATTAAAAATATTACCTCCTTATTCTCACCTTCTTCTGAGACATTCAGACAGAAAACACGAAGCTTAGCTGAAAACACCGCCTAGAGAAACACAAGTTATCTAATTTGGGAGACAGCATATGACTCAGAGAATGAGCTTTGTGGCCATGATGCTATCATTTAATTTCCCTGTCTAGGTCTTCTTGTATTCTTTCAGATGGGAAACATTTGACATTTTGATCATCGTGAAGATGTATTGGTAATACTTCTAAGATTCTTAGAAAATGGAAATATGTAAGTGACTGCTAAATCAGAACCCTTGACCGAATACGTGGCCAGTTTCACGTATAAGGTCAGCTATACCTAGTGCTAAAAACTTTTTAAAGCCTCTTCTTTCATAATTTCAATGCATTTTATATTCTTGTCATCTCTCCCCCCCCACCGCCTCCCACTTTTCTGTAGCTCATCTGGACTCCCTCAAAAGGTTCCTAACAGGGCTTTCCACTACCTGTCTCTCCTCACTCCAAGCCATCCCACATATGGCTGAGCGGCAGGTCAGCATTCAATATGCAAGTGACAGGTGTGGGACTGGCTTGCTCACAGAATTCATTACAAACCCATAAGCTAGCGCCTAAGGTTCTCAGCAGCAGAACCCCAGTAGGACCTTTCCTGCCTTCCCGTCTTCTTCCCTGCGTGTTCTCTGCAATCATCTATTTGTTCGTTCAGATGTATTTACTGAGGACCGTCTGCTGAGCACTATACTGTGTGCTAGAAGCAACAATGAGGCAAACCGGAGAAGTCCCAGGCAAAGTTCTGCTTAGGCAAAGAGCTGAATGGGAAGAGGTGGGGAAGTTTATGAGACAGCATCTAGACCGTGAGGCTGGAGCAGAGAGACTGAATTCGGGGGTAAGTCTGAGAGTAAAGTGAAAGGAAACAAACACCTCAGTAGGAACTCATGTTTCTCCTTAAGGAATCGTGCTCTTACCCTAAGCATGACGAGAAACTCTGTTTAACAGAGTGGCAGTCCCCCGCCATTTCTCTCCCCCAAGTTGTTGCTTCTACAGATTCCTCAGCGTGAACTACACTCTTTATCTCTCTGACTTATAACTATTATTCAGAAAACCAGTTTCTTTTTTTTTTTTTTTAACGTTTATGTATTTTTGAGACAGAGAGAGACAGAGCATGAACGGGGGAGGGTCAGAGAGAGGGAGACACAGAATCTGAAACAGGCTCCAGGCTCTGAGCCGTCAGCACAGAGCCCGACGCGGGGCTCGAACTCACGGACCGCGAGATCATGACCTGAGCCGAAGCCGGCTGCTTAACCGACTGAGCCACCCAGGCGCCCCCAGAAAACCAGTTTCAAATGCCGTCTTCTCCATGGAAAATTTCCTTCTCTCCCTAAACCATTTATGCTTTTGTGCCTTCCAAATACCGGACTACAAGGTCCAACCCAGTAGCCACTAGCTACACGTGGCAGTTGAGCCCCTGAAATGTGACTATTCTGAATGGAAATGTGCTGGAAGTGTGAGGTTCATGCAGGACTTTAAAGATTTAGTACAAAAAAAAAAAAAAAAAAAAAAAAAAGAAATACCTCGTTGATAATTTTATGTTGATTGCATTTTGAAGGAATAGTATTTTGGATGTGTTGGGTTCGATAAATTGTATCTGTAAGTAATTCCGTCTGAGGTTAGCGGAGCATTTAAAATTACATGTGTGGTTCACATTTTATTTCTATTGACCTGCACTCTTTTCGACTACACCCCTCCTGCATAGTGAATGTTTGTTCAGTTATACATCTGCTGATCATCCCAGCGGAAGAGAACACTAGCTCAACCTCGCTATAGTGTTTAAATTCTTTGCCGTTCTCTAAAGGGTTTTTTTTTCAAGAAAGCGGTTTGCAATTTTCGTATACTACCTACTTTCCATCTGAAATGTGCAGCCAAGATTCCACAGTGAAAATAACGGGCAGTGGATGGGGACAGGTTCTTGCCGGGACCCTAAGAAGGCTGACGCACTGAACATGGGGTATGACCATGGCAAACGGAGTGGCCCGTGACTGCTGATTCAGAAGGTTTCTCTGTTTCCAAAACAAGAACTTTTATTGCAGTGTGTGGAAGGAGCATTGGGACAAGAGGGTCCTTGTGGTTTCTGATTGTATCTGTGGAAAAAACCGGAGGTTAAGGTCTAAATTAAACTGGCATTAAAAAGAGCCTTTGTAGTGACTATGTGCGTTTTAACGTCTGTTGCTATAACTAACTGACACTGACTGCTCTGAGTGATGGTTTCTGAGGGATGGAATAAAGTGTGGTTTCCTGCTTATGAACATTCTCTAGTGTTAGCTCGATCTTCCTTGATGATGAGACATAGACCACGGAAGATGATTAAAAGTAGAGAAAACATAACACAGAGAAAACAGTATTCGGATACCAAGCTGTTCTGGTAGTTAGGACTCCCAATACCACATCTGTAACTTTATGGATTATTTTGTTTGGGCTGGCTTCTGGTTGAGAGCAAGTCTTCATAGAGGGCCCCCCATGGCGACCCTGCATATCCATTCACCTTTTTGTTAACGGGCCTTTGAGGATGAACAAACACATTTGTCATCGCAAAATGGTATGGGAACACCTCTTTGCCAATTAGAAAACTTGATTTCATGGAAACGATGTTCTACACCTAGAAATGATGCTTAGTTTCAAACTTCCCTGAAGCTGTGCTTTCTGTTTCTCTCCCCTAGGGGTCTTTCGCTTCAACCAAACTCATCTCTACACTGTCCCTTGAAATGCTTGCCAATTCTTCACGTTCATCTCAGCCTTCACCTTGCTCCTGACCAAGGGTTCTCTCTGAAGGGCTTACAATGAAACTCCCCTCAGAAGGTTGTCAGATTGCTACTGAAGATTAAGTAGGGAAAGAATTGTCATACTAGCCCCTCCCATAGGGCAACAGCAGCCCATAGCAGCCTGCCCGCATGCCAGGTGCCTACTTGTATTTCAGTGGGTGGTGGCCAATACGACAAAGTCATTTTAGTGTGTGTGTGTGTGTGTGTGTTTTCCTCAGAAGGAGCAGAGTGTGGCAGATGCCTAGAACAAATAACCCCCTCTCCCAAATACCTTGTATTGTGTTTGTATCTGTGAATGGTGTTTCTGTTTATTCCCAAGCTCAAAGAAATTTTGTTAGAAATAATTACTCAAGTGCGGTTATGGGATGCCGGGATAAAAACGTGTTTGTATATTTGTTGTTGAGCCCGGCCCATTCCGCGGAACGACAATGGGAGGTAGTAGGTAGAACTCTGAGAGGAGTCAGACCTGGATTCTGGATCTTACTTGCCGTGTGACTTTAGGCAAGTCAAGCAACTTTTCCAAGCCTCAGTATTTTCCATCTATAAGGGGCAATAATTGCACAGTGTCGGGGATACCATAGGCCTTCAACAACAGAAAGCTTCTTCTAGGGTATTGGGCCATTGCTGTTGGAATCAGTGGTAGAAATTTGACGTTGTTTTTACTAAAATGAGTCCTTATTTGAGGACTCATTTGTGAAATATTTGTGAATCTAGAATGGGGAACCATGAGACTCAGACTCTGTAACCTCGGATATTACATCATTCATAAATGATGGCATTTTACATAGTCAATGATAATATGTGGCAGCCCAAATCCAATTAAAGCAAAGCAAAACAACTTCTCAGTACATCATTTGGATCTTAGGATATTCGGTAGCCAATAGGATGGCCTTGTGGCAAATCAGCGTAGCCTTTAATAATAATGCACATTCGCGTAAACCCGGTGTTTTCACAAGCATTATCTTTATTAATCCTCACGATGACTATTCTGTCCTACAGGTAGACATCTGAGAGTGATGATGAATGTGATGATGATTAGGGAAAAGACGAGAGTAAGATCACCCTGGTGGAGGAGAGGTTGCACATGTAAGAAAGCACAAGCCGAGAAGGCCAGACTTCTTGGTTCTAATTCTCAATCTGAATGAAAGGACGGGAGTAAAATCTAAGATTAATTAGGTGCATACTAACGGTCACGTATGTTGTTTGGTCCTTGCAGCCTCCCAGTCAATTACTAGAATATTCCCATTTGGTAAAGGAGGATGTCAAGGCCCGGGGAGTTAGTAACATGAGGAAGGTCACAACGAGTATTCCAGCTGGAATCCAAATTCCAGCCTGTCAGATGCCAAACCACCGTGTCATATGACCAACGTGCGCCTGTTGGAGCTTGGGCAAGCTATTTAGCCTAATCAATGTTCATTTTCCCCAGCTGTCAGAAGGCTCTAAATGATCCCTTGGGCCCCGTTAACCTCTGACCTTCTAGTCTGGGTCAAATGTTGTCTCTTGCCGGCCAGTTTTCAGCCTGTATGATCGGAAGACACTCCGCGAAACCTTTTGCCTTGGTTCACCTTGCGTACTGTTTTCTCCGTTAGAGTCAATCCGGAATCAGGAAAAGTGGGTGGCACCCTCATTCTAAGAGCATTACAGGTGAAACGGGCGGTCTGCTTTAGAAGGCAAATGCTTTAGTAGCTCCTTTCTCTCAGTCAATCCGAATGCCCTACTTCTGATATTTATTTTTCAGCAGATTTTGTCTCTATATCACTTTCAAAAAGATTACTGGCCTTTAGTAAAGTTAATTGTCTCCCTTTTTACTTTTCTATTTTGTGTGTGTGCTTCCACAAGCACCTAACAACTAATAGCCATCAAAAATGTTCAAGCATGGGGCATCTGAGTGGCTCAGTTGGTTCAAGCATCAGGCCATAGGCCTCTTGATTTTGACTCCGGTCATGATCTCATGGTTCCTGATTTTGAGCCCCGTGTCGGGATCTGCACTGCTTGGGATTCTCTCTCTCCCTTTCTGCCCCTACCCCACTCGCACGCTCATGCATGAGATGTAATTTGGCTATTACCATTAACTGGAGGAAAGAGAGGATATCTGGGCTTCAGAAACCCCTCTGTGATTTGAAGGAGGAGGGGAAGGACGCTGAGGGGGGAAAGCATGAACTGTGCAAGGCCTGGCGCAGTGATTCTCAAAGTGGGGTCCCCGGAACAGCAACATCAGCTTCACCCAGGAACTTGATAGAAAAGCAAATCCTGGTTACCACCCTGAAACTACTGAATCAGAAACTCAGGAAATGGGGTCCAGAGATCTGAGTTTTAACATGGCCTCATGCGATTCTGATACAAGCTTGAGAACCACTGCCTCGTGGAAGGCCATCTATGAGGAGGGAGGGAGCCCAGGCGATGGTGCTGACCCCAGGCCAGGGGCAATAGGAGCCCCTCTGGGCCCCATTTATGCAATGCCTCTGCCATTGGTGTTCTGGCCTCGCTGGGAGAAAAGTGTGTGGAGCCTGGTCCCAACCCATCAGAGTACTGTCCACCTACAGACCATGTCCCCTTTAGACCATGCTCCCAGCTCCCACCTGGGATCTCCTGTAGCAATGGCCCCAAGCCCTCTCCCAGTGACGGTCCTCCTGGGGGGCGGGGACCCCAGGGCACTACTGGGGGGCATTGTTGGGGTTGGAGCTTGAGCCCTTGGCAGTGTGTGTGTGGGGGGGAGTCCGATGACTTGGCTGGGGGCTCAGGAAGCCTGAGGTGCTATCATAGAAATCTACACATGTCTCCAAGACAAATCCCTACTCACAGTCTTGTCTAGGGGTGACCCAAGTGACCCCGGTTCCAACCACCGATCTTGAGAAGACGCACTTTTTTACCCCCTCAGAAATCTTCTAGTCTTTGAGAGGAAATCAAGAAATTCTATGAAAATTGCCTTTGGTGTACTTTTGAAAGAACAGATCATATTTTTTCCGTTTGCCTTTTTATATACTGTAACCCCAATCAATCATTTAAACAACCATTCTGAGATAGACCGTTTTTGCCAGGCTGTTATAGATAGAATGCTGAAATAAGGTCTGAAAGCCTAGGTTAACCGGACGATTAATATCAATCGAGCTTGAATTTGAGAGTAACTTTAAATTCCAAGTGATTAAATTTTCTTCTAATCAAGAACTAAAATATATATATATATATATATATATATATATTTTCACAACATGCCAGCTCTGGAAATACTTGAATATTTTTAAAAATTTTTTAAAACTTTTATGTATTTATTTTGAGAGAGAGAGAGAAAGAGAGAGTGTGTGTGTATAGAGGAGGGGCAGAGAGAGAGGGAGAGAGAGTGTCCCAAGCAGGCTCCATGCTATCAGTGCAGAGCCTAATTCGGGGCTTGATCTCATGAACTGTGAGCTGAAGTCAAGAGCAAGGTGCTTTAACTCACTAAGCCACCCAGGCACCCCTCTTAAATATGTTTATTAAAAATTTTTCCATTTCCAGGAAAATGAGAAAGAGCAAATAATGAAGAGCACCACGGCAATTTTAGGACCGGAAAAATCTATTCAGTTCTAAGATTTATTGGTTCTCTTCAGATTAATATGAAATAATACCTTTCCTCTTTTAGAAATACATTTTTAAAATATTTCAAAGCCTACATCCTTCTCAATTAATATAATTGTATATAATTTAATGAAATAAAAGAAAGCAGAAACAAAATTACGTTAACTGGTACCTGAACACATACAATATCCTTCAAGATAACTAGACAGAGGGACCTAAAACAGGCATAATTTCTATCTAAGAACTAATGATTAGAGTGAAAAGGTGCCTCGTTTTAAATGAAGAAATCCGTTATACTCATTGCCAGTTGTGAGGGATAATCATTATGCTGTTATGATATTTTATATTGGCTCCATATTTCAACTCAAGTTGCTGAAGTCTAGAAAAAATAATTATAGCAAGCAATTGCATGAAGTGTATACCAGGAAAGGTAAAATTCAAAGGAGGAGCCCTCCACAAGCCCATGCCTGCATGACCGCATCCAGAGTTGGGTGCATAGGACACACTTTAAGTATGCATTTCAAAGGCATAGCTGGCTGATTTTGAAGTCACCTCCCAGCTTTGAAGTTATTTTCGTAAGATTCGCTCAATAGCTTTGGGAGATGTCGACAGTAGCATTAGGCGTCACAAAATGATAATGCCACTTGTGCATGTCAAAGTTTGCCTTCTTAAGAATTCAGTTCTTGAGTCTATGCCTAAAAAGCATAGAATGTGTTTTGCCCGCTAAAATCACACTGAAACATTTGCAAAACTTTGTACAAGGCTAAAGCCATGTGGCTGAGAGAGGATGCCTCGCGTGGAAGGGGAAACACCGGTTGAAAGTTTATAAACTCTCTAGTCTTATCCAAGTCCTGATCTGGCCGGATGACTTCAAAAAAGCATCAGCTTCGTCTTCTATGAAATGAGAACCATGTGAGTAGCTTTGCTCGGTGAATGAATATGTATCTGGGGGCTTCCGGCTTAGTCTAACGGTCCACAAAGTGGAAATATCATTTATATGAGCGGCAGTGAGGCTCTGGGAAGAAGAGTTATAAGAGCAAATAACATTTTAAAGAGCTCTAAGGAAGTGACTCATTTAATGTCTAGTACTAAAAAATGCATTATTTTGGCACTCCATTTTAGGGAGTGAAAGGTTGGTCAGATTTTCTCTTTGATGCGCCTATTGAAGGGCAGCTGCCTTCACTAAAAGAAAGCCCCATTTAACTTTTGGTATATGGGAAGCCCAGAGATGCCTTGCTATCACTTCATCCATTAATTCACCTCTCACACAATAGCTATTTAAATACTGGAAAACTGTTGTGATGGCCTTCCTGAGTTTTCATTTCCATCTTTCTTGTTTGATCCCTACATCAGCCACATTTCTCCAGAGGAACAGAACCAGCAGGGGATATAAAGAAAGTTATTGGTTGGGGCGCCTGGGTGGCTCGGTCGGTCGGTTAAGCATCTGACTTCGGCTCAGGTCATGATCTCACGGTCGGTGAGTTCGAGCCCCGCGTCGGGCTCTGTGCTGACAGCTCGGAGCCTGGAGCCTGTTTCGGATTCTGTGTCTCTCTCTCTCTCTGCCCCTCCCCTGTTCATGCTCTGTCTCTCTCTGTCTCAAAAATAAATAAACGTTAAAAAAAATTAAAAAAAAAAAGTTATTGGAATGCTTTGGCTCGTGTGACTGTAGGAAAGGCAAGTCTGAAATGTACAGGGTAGCCGCGAGGAGACCTCAAGGTTGTTCTTAAAGCCTTTCAGCCAACTGGATGAGGTCAACCCAAATTGTCAAACATAAACTCTTTCAGTTATGGTAAACCGATTGTAGATCTTGAACACGTCTATGAAATTCCTTCACAGCAACACAAAGATCAGTGTTTGTTTTATTTAATAAGCAGGTAAAATGGTGTAGCCAAACTGATACCTAGGACTGACAATCATCATCTCTTTCCCCATTCTATCCACTGTGGTTTGGGTGTTTCCTCGTTTGCTGCTACCGCTGTTACAATCAAAAGAACAAGTCTAGAACCAATATTCCATGTTCAGTTTAACAGGACAAAGAGCAGTGTATCGCCTTTCTTGCTCTGGCCTCAATGTTTATAATGGCACAGCCTCATTTAACTAGTCCAGAAAAAACTGAATTAGAGTACTCCTATAAGGCTTACAGTAAACTAAAATCCCTGGGACTTTTCCTACTTGAACTGCTTCCAAGCCAGTATCTCTTATTCCACAATTAGGAGGAAAATAATTAGTGAGTTGACCTGTCAGAGCTGAAGTGTAAAATAGCCCAAGCACATAGTTTAACTTTATTAGCATGAGTACAAGTTATATGTGGGATTAGGGTATGTCAGAACTGAACAGTATCATAAAGATCTTGACTTCTCTCTGCCCCTATTTGCCAAAGCGCCTACAACTTTCTCTGAAGCAACCCTAGTGACTGAAAGTTTCTTGCCTCTTCTGATAGCCAATTTCACTTTTGAAAAGCAAACTGAAATACTGCAAAATCAATGACCTTGATAACAGGCGTTCCTCATTTTATTACACTTTGTCGAATTGCGCTTTGCAGATACCGCGTTTTTGTTTGGTTTGGTTTTGTTAATAAATTGAAGGTTTGTGGTGTGGCAGCCCTGTCCTGAGCAAGTCTGTCGGTGCCACTGTTCCAACAGCATCTGTTCACGTCGTGTCTCTGTGTCACATTTTGGTAATTCTCTTAACACTTCAGACTTTTTCATATTGCTATACTTGTCATGGTGATCTGGGATCTGTGATTACAAGTAGCCGAAAGCTCAGATACTGGTTAGCATGTTTTAGCACTAAAAGCA
The DNA here is from genome assembly GCF_022837055.1 of Prionailurus viverrinus. Taxonomy (NCBI): domain Eukaryota; kingdom Metazoa; phylum Chordata; class Mammalia; order Carnivora; family Felidae; genus Prionailurus; species Prionailurus viverrinus. The sequence goes on along the minus strand of NC_062565.1, from coordinate 121,718,882 downwards.
TACTTTTAAAAAGGTATGTTCGATTTTTTAGACATAATGCTACTTCACACTTAGGCTACACTCTAGGGTAAACATAGCTTTTGTATGCATTTGACAACCAAAGAAATTCATTTGACTCGCTTTATCGCGACATTCCCTTTATTGCCAAGGTCTGGAACTGAACCCACAATATCTCTGAGGTGTACCTGTATATGTATATTACAATGTAATGTATATTACATTTACCTGTATATGTATATTACATATACCTGTATATTACATATATGTATATGTGTAAATGTATATTACATATATGTATAAATGTATATTACATTTCCATGTATATGTATATTACATATATTACATATAGGTATATGTATATACAATGTAATGTATATTACATATACCTGTATATGTATATTACAATATAACGTATATATTACAATGTAATGTATATTACATTTTACATACTTAGAAGGAGCTCACATACCTTCCTGTATGATCATTACCTCTCAATGGATGAGAAAAGACTCAGAGGTTAAGTTAGTTGTTCAAATCACTCATCTAATACGTGGTAGAAACAACTCTTGGAATCACGCCTTCTAACAGTGCTGAGACACAAAAGCTAAAATTGTAGGGAGATGAAAATGTTGGATCAGGGCCTTAAAAATGTAGTATGATCTAGATTCAAGGAAAGTGGAACCGAAAATGGGGCGGTGAACTCTCCAAAGATTGGGTCTGCTCATTCATTCGGACCTCACAAGGTGCCAGGCGCGCACTTAGCAACTAATCCAACAAATTATTTGCTGCACTTGATCCATGCAAGACACTGCTTGGGGTGACAAGTGACACAAAGGTGTCCAAAGCGAAACCTTTATCTATAAAGAATTTACAATCTAGTAAGGGACAAAAATTAAGAAGCTGAATCACCACTATATTTATCCATTCCTTTACCTGTCTATTCCTTCAACAAATACTTACGATTTCTATGTCCCCTCAAGACAGTCATGAATAAGATATAGGTAATGAAATGGTAATAGGAAGTATACTTTACCGGACAGAGACTTCTTTCTATAGGGAAATGCCACTTGCACGATTGAATGGGACTGAAAGAAACTTCTCACCTCAAAGAGGAAAATGGTGAAGAGTAAAGTGGATGGTTTGGTGTAAAATGGTCTAAGAACTCCTACCCCCAAACATTCTCATAGTGGCTTTTGTGTGTTTTCAGGGAAAAGTGACTTAGTGGGCAACAGCTATAATGAGACCAGTTATTTTTCAAGAAGGTGATAACTGAGAATACTAAAGCGTGATATAATCAAAGAGGCAAAACTAATACCAATGAATGGAAAGGCAAGAAGCACCTGAAGATGAAATTATAAGTGAATCATTGGCCACCACCCAAGTCAAATAAATGTCAAAAGTAAAGTAAATAAGTGCTATGGAAAACATTGGTCCAAGGACATGTTAGGAATTTTACTGGAGCCTTTGAGATCTCGTACTCTCCCTCAGAAAAATGAATACAGCAGTGGTGGCAAAGAAATGAGTTTTACGACTGAATTACTCAGGGGAATTCTCAGGGTATAAATGAAGACTTCCTATTTTATGTATGCGTTATGAGTTATTTTCTCCTAACCCTTCTAGCATGACATTATGGCAAAAAAAAAAAAAAATTCTATATATTTCCCATGACCCCAGGAGGGGAATGTACCTCATGGTAATTATCCATGAAAATAAATACTAGCTGGAGTCATTAAAGAGTGCATGAATCATGGTGCTATATAACATGATCGGGTCACACGAGAAGTTTGAAGTAGAATGGGGGTTCAAGGGGGAAGACACTTCATGGAGTTGTAATGAGCATTTGTGAAGACGTTTTTAGAGCCAAGTTGTCAAGTTTGGGTAAGATCTGGCCTAGCAACACTGAGATGAGGTGAGCAATGAAAGGCACCTCTGTTGGCCAGAACACATGAACCGTCAGAGGCTCAATAGACAAAAGATACAGGTTTTGTTAGGAAAGGACCAAATAATCTGTTTTGGCTGGTTTATGGAACAAAGGTAGGTGAGTCATGGGGAATAGGATTGTAAATTGTGCTAGGGCCAGAGCATGTAGACAGTCCCGGGAAAATGCTCCCTGAAGTGGCTTGGCCTGTACTCAGTAGACAATAAAGAGCCATTCAGAGTACTAAGCAAGGAAGTAACATCATCAAAACCTAGTTTGGGGAAAATGGATGGAACAGCGAAAGGTAGGGTGGACCGGAAAGGGGCAAAGGAAAGAAGGCAAAACGGTAGGCTGTTGTGATAGTGTTTAACGACCACCTGGTCTGCGACCTTTGGGTTCTAAGCAATGTTCCCTGTGGGGTGAGAAGAGAAAATGTACCAGTGAGCTAGTTCTTTGCTGACCATACTTTTTCTTTCAATCATCAGCATTTTTTAAATATTTGTTTCACTAGGGAGAGACAAACCTAGAGTTCAAATCCCCCATTTTCATTAATATTCTGTTTTTGTTTTGTACCTCCTGAGATCCATGCAAGAAATTGTATTTTATCTTTGGAAAAAATATTTTATCTTTGGAAAATTCTTCCCTATTGTTTTCTTATTAGTGTCCCTTATGCTCAGAACATTTACTCTGTTTTGGGTTTTTTTGTTTTTGTTTTTTTTTTTTTTAATGAAATGTAGTTGCTTCTTTTATTTCACCCTGGACGTGAACAAATGATTTTTTCTTACACCTGCTGGCATTTGGTAGAATGCTTAGGGACAGCTGGATTGTGGAAAGCAATGAGATCTTGGTCATCACCAATTTAGGATGTAAACAGAGACTACAGGATCCAAAACTGTAAGAACAGTCAGAGTTCAAGCAACTTGACAGTTTTTGTAGCCATGGGTAATTTATATCACACAGTCTCCTCTGTCACTGCCACAAAAAATAGCCCCAATACCATCTCCTCTTTCCCCAAACCAGGGCTGATGTTCAGTGGGCATGCATAATAAGCCATACTGATTTTGAAATATTGAAATGTTTTTTAAATATAACTTATTGTCAAGTTGGCCAACATACAGTGTGCTCTTGGTTTGGGGGATAGATTCCTGTGATTCCTCGCTTACATACAACACCCAGGGCTCATTCCAACAAGTGCCCTTCTCAATGCCCATCACTCATTTCCCCTCTCCCCTGCATCCCCTCCCCATCAATCTTATGGGTTCGTAAATAGCCACTGTCCAGAAACCTGTGAGTGTCCCCTCCCTCCAACCAACCCAGCTGTTCCAGCCTGTCTCAGGACTCTTAAAGAACTCTCCACCATCCAGCAAGCAAAGAGGTAAAGCTTGGGACAGGAGGGGCCTTATGGGAGCTGCCCGGGTCATACAACCAACATCTGTGCTCTGTGCCTTGCTATTCAGTTGGTGAAATATTTTGAATTATTATATCTACCTAAAAGCAATTTTTTTTTTCCTTGCACCTAACTACACTATGGTCTACATTAAAACAAATGCACACTTCCTGGAATCCGAGTGCAATGTGTCTCTCCCTCTCACGAGGTAGACTATTATCCCAGGCTTTTGCACATGACAAGAGATGTGCTGCTGGTATTTCTTCAGGGAGCATCCCTAGAGCTCGCACTCCAAAAGGAAAGAGAAGAAAGACCCTACCGCCCAGGTTCCGTATGAAAAAAAAAAAAAAAAAAAAAAAGCTTGCAGAGAAAGATTCTGATTGGCTCTGTTGTGTCACATGCTAACCCTTGGACCAATCACCATGGCCAGAGGCATAGGATTTTTACCGCTGTCTTCTTGAATCACAACTCCATCCTGTCCAGGTGTCATAAACTGTCCTTGGCAAGTCTCCAAAATCACATTTGAGAAGAGTTGTTCCCAAATGAGAAAGTGGAAGTGGAGATGGGGGTGGGGCTGCCTTCACCATAAAATGGGGCAAAGGATGCCGGGATGACAAAAACACCGAACGCACCCAACGCTAGACTTTCTAAGCAAAGCTGAATGTTTGCAGTTTTGCTTGTAATATTGTAGTATATGGCTTATGGAACATCTGTTGATTCCAAATTAGTATATAAACTCAATACCTGACTTGTCTGAGTGTTGATTTTGCAGTAAAAGCCTGGCACAGCATGATGATTACAAGTTTCCGTAAACCACCTTTTCATGTAAAATTTGTATATGAAGTGCTCCCCCCAAAAGCCAACCATTTGCTCTTTCCTATGGGGATTTAATGAGGACCATATTAATGCAATGCAGTAAATGCATATTTCTGGATTATTCATTCCATTTCCTTTTTTTTTTTTTTTTTCTTTAACGGGTCAGCTCATGCTGTTCAGTATTGATATCCATTGACAGATTACACCATTTCTGGAGGGGGTAGGATCACCAGGGACGAGGTTGCTCAGATTTTTCTTTGATTCTCACCCTTTTGCTCTATTATTGGTATTTCTATTATTTTTACCATTATTTACATGTCACAAAAACGCATCTGTCCTTCTCCGCTTACACAGACTCATTTTCACAGTAATTTTCCTCTCTCACAGTGGTCCTGAGGTCGCAGTGAGTTTTCCAATTTTAGCAATTTCCATAGGATCGTCAAACATCTGCAATTCATTCTCCACATTTTTGGAGACATAATTTTTGGACATAGTAGGTACTTAGTAAATATCCACTTATTAGCTTATTCTCTTCTTGGTTTCAGGGAACAATGAAATCTTACCACTTTCTTTATAAAACATGAAGTGAGAAAAAATAGAATACCAAAATAGAAGTCATTACCAATACAGCACAAGCATCATTTAGAGGAAAATTGTTTTTGCATAAAAATAAAACTGAATGTGCCAGGCGCTTCTTGTATAAGAGGACTCAACAAAGGAATGGAAAGAACAGGGAGTAGTAATGAGCCCCCATTTGGGATGCTGTTAACCATCTCCCCTTTCATTTGGTATTTCGAATTTAATTAAGTAATGTACACAGTTCAAAGAATGAGACTTTATTCAGTCTTTCTTACTGCCATTTAAATGGACTCTCTGGCAACTGCCCTTAGCCATAAAATTATTTTATTTTATTTTGTAATGTTTATTTATTTTTGAGAGAGAGAGAGAGAGCACACGCGAGAGAGAGCGCATGAGTGGGGGAGGAGCAGAGAGCGAGGGAGACAGAGAATCCCAAGCAGGCTCCACATGGTCAGCACGGAGCCCAGTGGGGGGCTGCAACTCATGAATGGTAAGATCATGACATGAGCCGAAATCAGGAGTCAGATGCCTAACCGACTGAACCTCCCAGGCGCCGTTCATTTTTACACCTTAAATATCCTTTTGTTCAGCAAATTGTGAGGAAATCCAAATCACTTGTAAACTGACTGCTTAACCTCCGAATAACGTGAAAACAATATTATACTTGCCGTTTAGTAACCTCTCATATGCCATTCTTGACCTTGCCCTTAGCCATAAAAATACACTGAATTTGTAATATAACTAGATTATTAAGGGCTTTAACTGCTATATGAAATAATAAACCTTTATCACTAGATTAGGTTGAAGGCGAGGGAGGGAGAATGGAAGAAAAGAAAGAGATGGTCTTTGAAGGAAAACACCAAAGAGCTCCAACAGGGGTGCAGAATGGCGCTTCCACTCTGTTATGTATGGGGATAACCACTCCCAGTGCACCCTCCTGGGTCTGCCCGGTGACCCCTCTATACATCCTACCTGAACCCAGACCTTCAAAGGCCCACTCTTTTCATGCCCCATTCAGCCTTCACTTACCCTTCTCCAGGTCATATAGGGCTTGAAAATAAAATTAAAAAAATTTAACAGCCACTTGTAAACTTCCTTTGATAGAAGCTCCCCGGGGTTGGAAATGCGTGGAGAGGTGCCTTCCTGAGACCCCTCTGTACACAGTGCTCATTGCTCTAGGCCAGTCCGCCTCTCCCCTGGACCTACTCTAATTCATCCAAGAGTACAGCAATCTGATCAGATTGCTCTAAAGTTTAAAATTCTTACGTTTTCCCATATTGTAAACTGAAGATAACATTTCAGCATTCAAGCATTCACGTCCCTTTGATGTCCGTCCCCACCCTTTACCTCTTGGCTTTCTATCTGGCTGCACACAATTACCCACAAGATTGGCTCCAGTCAAGCCCTCTTCGTGAGCTTCCCTTTAAACAAGCTGCTCTCTCTATCCCATCACAGCCCTACCCTGCTTGACCCAGCGATGCACTCACGCTAGCTTTAACACTGCTTTTCACCTGTTGATTTCCTGGTTGCTACTTAAGAACAACTGCCTCTTCATTTTTTATTCCCTGTTCCTTGAATAGTACCTGGCTTTATACCAATCAACAAATATTTCTTCATCACCTACTGTGTGCTGGGAGCTGTGCTAAGCTCTGCGGATAAACTAGCGAGCCTTCTTCCTGGAGAGCTTCAATGTAAAGTGAGGGCAGATGGGAATTGGGGAGGGGATAGACTTGGAAGAGGGGACACACAAAATAACCCTTGTGGATGTCCTATTGATGAAGATAGAAAATAGTGTCTTAGTCCTTGTGAAACGCACATTCTAAGAGGAGCAATAGATAAGTAGAGCAGAATAAATGTGTGCGTGTTCCCATGCAAACAAAATCAATGCCAAAATGGGTGGAGAAGCAGAGAAGCCAGACAATGGAAGAGTGTCCCAAGTATGTGACTCTTAGCAGGACTACCCAGATGGACAAGGTGGGTCGGAGGGAAGAGCCTGTACACAAAGACTTAGGAGAGCAGTCTTTAAGACAACCGCAAATCGGATGATATGGCGAAAGGTCTGGATGCACAGGGGGCACAATGGGAGATGTAAATTCAGATCCTAGGACACTTGGTATCCAAGGCCAAGGAATTTAGATTTTACCATTTAGGCGTTCTTCAGTTTGCGTGGCACTTACTAGTGGGCCATGAAATCAACTCAATGGGTTGAAATCAACGTTTGAAAGGAATGGATTGGCATGGAAAAATGTGAGTGCATTTCCTGTAAAAAGGGTAAATTTGGGGGTGTTACCAATCCTTTCAGTTGCATATCTCTCTATATTTATTATAAACGTATATAGCAGCATAGGGATTTCTTACAGTACATGGATCTTGACCAAACAGGTTTGGTCACTGCTGAAAGTCACTGCTGCTGGCGATAGGGAATCATTGAAGAAGTTAAAGCAGGGACAAGATCAACTTTTGCATTTAGAAAGATGCGATGGTTTCAGTAAAAACAGATTTAAGGGGCAAAGCCATTTAGGAGATGGCTTTAGGAATCCAGAAAAAAGGATATGGACTGGAGAACGGAATGATAGAGTTGATGACACGTCTCTCCTTTCCATTCTCACTGCTACTATTCTTGCTGGGCCTTCATCATTTCTTTTGTAAGCAATCCCTGACTCATCTGGCTACCGATGTTCTTGACCATCTTATAGCCATCCTTCACACTGAATTGAAAGACCCATCTGACAACCCTACACCCCTGTTTACAACACTTCAGTGGCCCAGTTTTTCTGTCCAGCTTCAGTTCCTGCCTCTCCTCTGTGGGCTCATTTTCTACACGTTCCGTGCAGATTTCTTGCCTCCTTTCGCTTCTGCCTTCCTCTCTGCTGGAAATATCTTTTCCATTTTAGTCCACCTGACTTCCTTGAACTCAACCTCCATGACTCATTTTAACCTTACTTCCTCCAGACAGCCTTCCCTGATTTCTCCCAGCTTCCCCAAACATCCCACGTCTTTTCCTTCCATGGCCTTTTGTATAAAGCTCTCTCGTTACATCGAGACATCGCTATAAAGCAAATATTAACCAAGTGTTCACCCAGTGCCAGGCGCTGGGCTTATGTGAATCGTTTCATTTAGTCTTCATAAAACCCTGACGAGGTAGGTATTATTGCTTTGGGAAGGTGGAGCAATAGTTCTCGTTTTCAGCCAAGCACTGTTGTTCTAGAACAAACGATTTCTACCCTTTGGTACATGATACACTCACTACACCATGATAAACCACAGGCTCTTGGGTAAGTCTCTGAAATGCCGGCACCCTCACTCAAAGATCATGCAAGCAGTTGCATTTCCTTGTGTCCCCACCACCCAGCAGAATGCCTAGCAGATAGCTAAGCTTGTGGCGAAACCTTTAAATGCTGCACAGCATGAGAGCCAGGTAGGTAACTGAAACGTGTTGGCTGGATTTGGCAATGAGATTTATTGGCGTCTTGGTGAAAACTTGTTCCAATGGGGTGAGACTCTTTGTCATGTCCCTGCAAATATTAGGTGATCCGTAAGTATCGTTTAGTGAATAGATGGCAATGGGCTGAGGAGTAATGTGAGGTGACTTCACAAAGCATGGCTAAGAACGAAAGCAGTCAGGTGGGGTGAGAGGGCTGCTGGAACGAGGAAGTTCGTGGGTAAAAGAGGGGTGTTCTGTTTTTAGTTTGCTAGCTTTTAGGAGATGTTGCAAGAACAACGTGTTGAATGTGCTAAGAGCCACCAGCCAAGCGAGGGAGAGGTAAAAAAAAAAAAAAAAAAAAAAAAAAAAAAAAAAAAAAATTAGAAAAGGGGATTTCTTAGAGGAACCAGGAGAGGAAGTTTCCAAAGCTCTGGTGAATGAGCTGTGGACAGGCGGCGGGCTCTTTCCTAGGGGTCAGCCTGGCATTGCCATTTTCCAAGCCTCAATTTTCATTCGCAAAGGAAATAACACCTCCTGTCCCTTAGATATATTACCTGAAATGACTTTTTTCTGCTCCCTCTTTCCTCTTCTTTCCTCCCTCCCCCTCCCCCGCCCCCTCCTCATCTTCCTCTTCCTCCTCCTGCTTCTTCTTCCTCTTCCTCTCCTTCTTCTTCTTTAATTTTTTCAAATCCGAGGAAGACTAATTCAAGCCAAAAGGATCAGCCCCGTATCTTAAAGGACCGAGAAAAAATGTTATTTCTATTTCCAAAGGAAGCCCTTATGTCACGAGATTCCTGAGCTTTTTCTATTTAAAACGCGATGGGGTGGGGTCTGGTGAGTGCCTCAACGGGGAGCAGGAGGCAGAAGGGGATTTTACACTTGTGCAGCTGGCAGTACAGGGCAAGGGCTGTGTTTGGTGTCGGATTCTCAAGAGAACTCGCTAGAGAGGGCAGGGGCAGCCGTCTGGCAGCTGCATAAGATGGAGTCCGGGTGCTGCCCCCTGGGTCCTCTCTTTCCTTCCTCTTCTCCTAGTCCCCTGGCCGCCCCATCCCCCCCAGAGGAGGCCTGGGGAAACACCAGGTTAGACGCTGAGGATCTAGAACAGGATGTAAGTACTTTGGTCAACGTCGAGAGGAAAGGACAGGGAAACCCCAAGGGCAAATGGCACGGGACGATGGGGAATTCCAAAAGCCACCCAGTCGTCTCAAGGTGCCTGGTCTGGGAGGTATTGCTGCGTATGGGAAACCGTGACATACAGCATATTTATCACCTTGATAGAGGATGGTGGCAAAGTACGTTAAGATCTATACATGAATATAGTTGTCAAAAATAATCCAGCAACTCCTATTTTTATTGCCTGCTATTTGTAAGACCATATGTTAGCCTCTGAGGAATTAAAAAAAAAAAAAAGCCTAAGAAGCTGTTCTCACCCTTATGGTCCAGTTGGAAAGATGACATAGGCATAATAACACCCCGTGAGCAAAGAAGTTCCATGGAAGTAAATAAAAAAACGCAAGAGATATTCAGAGGAAAGAAAGCGATGTGATGACCCATAGAGCTAGGGTGAATAAATCCGATTACTACCACTGCTGTCGGATTGTTGTGTCACTGTTCCATTTGTACACAGCCATGCTGTGAAGCGGGCCTCGGGCACCAATGTGAGAGGAATGTGCTTCCAGGAGCCTTCTCCTGACTTACATTAATGTCGTAACCAGTCTACCGACGGGCTCCTTCTGGAAAAGAAGACGGTGTGGGGGTCCCTTTTTATAGCCAATTGAATTGTCCAAGTAATTCCCACTAGAAAAACTTGACTGACTGTATCCGAGTTGAAAGTAATTATGGGGGCGCCTGGGTGGCTCAGTTGGTTTAGCATCCGACTTCCTCTCAGGCCATGATTTTACAGTCCCTGGGTGTGAGCTGGGCTGACGGCTCAGAGCCTGGAACCCGCTTCGGATTCTGTGTTTTCCTCTCTCTCTCTGCCCCTCCCCTGCTCGCGTGGTCTGCCTCTGTCTCTCTCAAGCGTAAATAAAACATCAAAGAAAAAAACAAAAACAAAAAATCACGCCCCTCTGGAAATCGCGGGAGTTGTGTCCAACTTCAGGTTCACTTGGATTTTAAGGAAAAGATCGTTGTTCGTTCCCAGACAACGAAAGAAATGGTGAGACTAGCAGGTATTGCTTTATGAGTTCGCCAAGAAGTACCTGGGCGCTCTATAATTTTTCTGCGCCGGTTGATATCATGATCAGCTAAACCATTTTAAATTAAGAGCAATATCTGTTTACTATTACATCATAGGGGAAAAAAAAAAAGCACAAGTGGAAAATCCCTAGAAGCTGGCCAATCTCTTTAATCACATCTGGCGATTTTCTAGTCTGAGGGATTATCGCTTTGGGATATCATTTTTTTTTTTTTTTTACCTTTTTTCCAAATAAAGAAATTAACAAAAGCAGGGCAGACTGGATTTAACAAAAAAACTGGATTCGTATCTCGGGTAAACCCTGTGCTGTAAGAATAGCTGTGGGGTGACGCGAAGGGCCTACCCCTTTCACCCTCAGGACTAGAGAAGCAATGGCTTCTAAGAAAAAAAGTCTGATGCAGTTTGGAGAACAGGTTCCTATCAAGCCCAAGTGAGGGAATTGGTGATCTGTTCAGGGTGAGGAGGCCCTCTCACCCCCCAGCCCCCCCTTGTCTATGTCTGTTTACAACTCCCTCCATAAACGGTCGCGTAGCTGTGAATAAACCCAGGGCCCAGGTGGCCTAGGAGCGGGGGCTGAGGCTTGTATCCGGGCATTCATCTTTCTCACACACACAGCTGCGGCAGCTTTCCCTGAGCCATTGTGACGGGTCTCTGAGGACCCAAAGCCACTCACAGGCAGCTAGTCCCTGCGGCAGAGCCCGAGGGGACACAATAGGCCAGTTGTAGCTCCAACTCCCTCAGGGGCAGAGGTAGTGTTCCTGCACTCAGCAGTTTTAGAGGGCACCTTGCCCGACTCAAGGGCCTGAGGGAGAGCCCCGTGCATTCATTCACAAGCCAGCCACTCTCTCAAGATCAAGTAAACACCATAAACCAAGTCCTTAATCAGGCCTGTAAAAACCACTGGGGAGGTTAGGAAGCCAAGGAAATGCGTAAAGGAGGAGCGAGGAAGGGACGTATTGAAGTCAGAATGAGGGTTCAGCCAAAGGAGATCATGCATTTCAAGACGTAGAGCATGTAATTAATGCCAGCCACAGTCCTACGAAATGTATCCCTGCAGCTATTTTTATAACACCTTTCTCCCCGATGCTTCTGGAAAAATGGAATATTTCTGACTTTCCCTGGCCACACTCTCTGTGGAAAGCGGGAATATCACATCCCCACATGTCCACGAGGCTCAGAATGGGTTAATTTGTCGAAGGTCGATTGGAATCCTGGGCCTTTCTATTGAAATATCACCCCCACCCACTTCTTGCCCCTGTGGAATGTGTTAAGGGACAAAATACACACCCCCTCTCAGAAGACTCTAGTAAATCAGGTCGTTCAGTAAGTTTCAGTGAAATGGAATAGATTCTAATCATCAAAGTCGCTTACCTTACAGAAATACGAACTTAACACCCGGACACATTACTCCACAAGTAGATCCAGGCAAGTCACGAGGTAGTTTTTTTCCCGAAAGACTTCAGTAGAATATGGCTGTTTGTTTCAAGTCTCCTGAAATTCATGTTTGCAGCTGGAATCTTTCCTCTGAAACGCAGACTTGCCGGTCCGGGTGCCTATTTGATAGCCCACTTGGATGTCCTGGAGCCTTATCCCCTCTAGAGACTTTACTGAGAGGCCTCCCTTTCTCATACAATTCCAGTAGAACCCTCCCACCCGCAAGGATCCTAATGGAGCCTCTCTGCTTTATTTACCCCCTTCCATATTATTTTTATTTCATTAAATAAATAATGTATTCCCTTAATAAATAAATTGATTCCTTTGGCCATAACTCACACTCCATAAGGGGAGGTTTTCGAAGCTCTGTCTTGTTAACTGCCATGTTCTCTCAACGGCTAGACTATGCGTGACACCCAGTTGGTCTTCAATCACGAACGATGCATAAATGAATTAATGAACGAATGCAAGTTAAAATGTCAAGAGCCTTAGACTGCTTTTTGAAACAGGTAGAAGATACCAAATCATTTTATTTCTACCTCATGGAATTTGCCTTCATACGAAGTTCTACGTGATAGGATAACTTCAGGGGTCACATGGTGACCCTTAACGATGTGAGGTAGATTTGACTAGGGTTTTCTTGGACCACAACTGTTTATTTGCTTGCTTGGGTTTTTGTTTGTTTGTTTGTTTTGTTTTTGTTTTTATTTTTTTGTTGTGTTTTTATTTTTGTTTTTATTTTTTTTTATTTTTAAGTTTATGTATTTTTTTTTCAACGTTTATTTATTTTTTTTGGGGGGGGGGGACAGAGAGAGACAGAGCATGAACGGGGGAGGGGCAGAGAGAGAGGGAGACACAGAATCGGAAACAGGCTCCAGGCTCTGAGCCATCAGCCCATAGCCCGACGCGGGGCTCGAACTCACGGACTGCGAGATCGTGACCTGGCTGAAGTCGGACGCTTAACCGACTGCGCCACCCAGGTGCCCCTGTTTTGCTTTTAAAATTTTAAATTTAAATGTCCTTAGCAAGCATGCCCTTACGGTCCCTGCCACTCCCTATTTTCGTACCCTGGTCATTTACACAGTTTACGCTTTTCTTGTTCCTGCCAGCCTCTGAAGGCATCCAGCTTGCCAGCTTATATCCTTGTAGAAATTGGTTCAGTGATTTGCTGAAACCATTAGGTATAGTTTTGATGCATAATACTTTACAGTGTGACTTTGGGTAAATTACTAATACCTTTGGGTCTCTTCCAAACTTGAAATTCTATAAAGACATCTCTTAGTTGTGTGACAGCATATGCTCGAGGTCAGCTCGACTATTTGGGGGAATTCTTAGCTGGATATCAAACAAAACGACAATTCCTCATGTGATTCTTAATCCCAACGATTCCTAACATGCCACAGATCATTTATGTTTATAGATCAGTGCATACTTTGACCTGAGATATAATGTCTCTAAATTCTTGTCCTCGGATAAAAACTAGTTTGTTTTTTTCTATAACATAATGAAAGCTTAGATTCAGTCACATGGACATTCTTCCATTATAAATTGAATCATTGTAAGACAGTATTGCATAGATTTACTCTAAATAACGTGGTCCATAATTGTAAGATTTATGTTTCAATATATGAAGATTCTTAATCACTCAGGCCATACAAATTCATTTGAAGATAAATCTCTTTGAAATTCAGTTCCTAGTGGGGCGACTGGGTGGCTCAGTCGGTTAAGGGTCTGACTTTAGCTCAGGTCACGATCTCGCAGTTCATGAGTTCAAACCCCACATAGAGCTCTGTGCTGACAGCTCAGAGCCTGAAGCCTGCTTCAGATTCTGTGTCTCCCTCTGTCTCTGCCCCTCCCCCACTCACGTGTTCTCTTTCTCTCTCTCTCTTTCTCTCTCTCAAGAATAAATAAACATTAAAAAAATATTCAAAAAAATTCAATTCCTAGCAACCCCAAAGTTCAATCTACTTGGCAAAAGAGACATTGAAAGTAAGCCAGAATAAAAGATTGAATTTAAAATACAAGGTTGGCAACTAATCAAGAATGGCCACCAAACTTCAAGCTCAAAATCCTCTGAATAAGAATAATAAAAAAACCATTTTCCATCTCTAATGAAATTTAGTTCTTTTTAGATTGATCAAGAACACATTTGGTAGTACCATCAGGAAGAGAGATTCTATTGTAGTCTCAAACTTTTTGAGTTTCATTTAAACTTTCATTAATGAATCAAATAAACGCTTTGAATGTGCCTGCTAAATACCCTGGCGTGCGAGAAATACTGAAGGAAGCCTCCCAAATAGTAACATTCGGATGGTAAACTCGACAAGATATTTTAAATGGTTATTGAAAAGAGTGCATATAAATAAAGCAAATAAAGCAATTAAAAGGCACACATGTAACCAAAGAAATATGATTTTAAGTGCTTGAGATTCTTATAAACTTAAAAGAAATTATGCTTTAAAAACTTACATTGTAAAAAGGAAAACTAAAACACCCATAATCCTAACAATGAATATAGCAGGTTTTATCTTGCCTAGTACTTTCTTGCTTTACCTGTGGATAGTACATGTATTTTTACATTTGCAATTCTACTGCTTGAGCAATTCTGTATTGGGATTTTTTTTTTTCATATAATTACGGTCTAAACTTTTTCCGTATTGCCAGACAGTCTTCATAATATTTATTTTTAGTGATAGCATAATATTCCATCCAATTGCTTAAATATTCCTTTGTTATTACAATTTTAGTTTCTTCTCAGTGTATCCTTAAAATATTTAATTGTAACATTCCTATAATTCAGTGTTGCCATTTCATATCTTTGTTCTTTTGGTATAGGGTTGATTTTATTAATTGTTTAAATCCTCAGGGGTTTCAAAGAGCATGGAAAAGACATATTAGATCAAGATAAATTTCAAGCAGTTAGTGACCACAAGTCGTATAACCCTGTAATGCTTGTTTAAATTCCATTTCTGTAAAGGAATAGATTGTGGATTTGAGGCACCTGGGTCCCGCCTTTGCTCAATATCAGCATTGTGTCTTGGGAAAATTTGCTTCAGCTATCTGTGCCTTTGTCTTCTCATCTGTAAAATGGGATTAGTACTAGTACCTATCATGTAAAATTGTTCTGAGGATGAAATATCTGAGGACAAAATGTCAAACATTTACAACAATGCCTTTTAGATTTAAAGTGCTATATAAATAGTATGCGTTTTAATATTAGAATCACTTTGGGGCACCTGGGCGGCTCAGTCGGTTAAGTTTCCGACTTCAGCTCGGGTCACGATCCCACGGTTGGTGAGTTCGATCTCCGCGTCGGGCTCTGGGCTGACAGCTCAGAGCCTGGAACCTGCTTCCGATTCTGTGTTTTCCTCTCTCTCTGCCCCTCCCCTGCTCATGCTCTTTCCCTTTCTCTCTCTCAAGAATAAACATTAAAAAAAGGTTTTAATTTAAAAAAAATATTCGAATAGCTTTATATATTCTCTGTGCTTTATAGGAATTCTACATGGAAGCAACAAGTGGTGAGTTTTAGAATTTTGAAAACACTATGAGGTAATTTCGTAACCAGAATAACTTCTTTTATAATCAAGGTTTTGCAACAGTGACATATATGTTAATTCATTTAGCAGCAATTGAGCCGTAAGCTCACAATCTTAGGTGAGTATTTCCTCTAGTAAGAATAACTAGCAAAACAAAAATGAAAACAATAAAACAAAACAAAAATGGAAACAAAAAAGAATAACTAGCAATTCACCTTACATATTTGTGAATCAGTCTGTCAGCATAATCATATTAGTAAGAGTAAACGTAAAACAGTCACCATCTACTGAACACTACATTGTAAAATCTTCATGATGACCTGGGAGGAAGTGCCATTACCCCAATCATCCCCAGATGGGGAGACAGACTCAGTGAGATGAAATGAGCAGCCAAAAAACACACACACCTAAAGAGTGATCGGTTAGAACTGACCCGTTTGGATGATATTAACACTTGAAAGAGAAATCGTGAGACTGAATTCTCCTTTCATGAGGATCCATCCACCAAATTTCCCACTGGGGTCCCATTAAACATCACAGGGGGTAAAATGCAATTCTTTTCTTTTGCATGTTGCAGGTACGCAGGTGGATCAAGAGCCCAATGGTCAGTGTGGACAAGCATCAGAGTCCCAGCCTGAAGTACACGGGCCCCTCGGTCATGCACATCCCACCGGGGGAGCCAGATTTTGAGTCTTCCTTGTGTCCGACGTGCCTGGGGGACCACGCTTTCCAAAGAGGTGTTCTCCCTCAGGAGAAGGAGTCGTGTTCATGGGAAACTCAATCCGGGTGTGAAGTAAGTTCAGTTTTGTTCCGGATCCATTACCCTGAAAGGATTCTAGACCTTTATTTTTCTTATATTCATGCCACAGTATGCAAAAAAACCGAATTCAAAAAAAAAAAAAAACCCAAAACATATTTAATGCACATTTCTATAAAGCTCCTGAGGCAGATATGGAATGTGACCTTTGCTAGCCCATTGTACTAAATTGTTTTAATAGCCTTTATTTATTAGGGAAGTTTTAGCTTCACAACAAAACTGAGTGGAAGGCAGAGAGATTTCTCATGTACCCCCTGCCCCCCACACACGCACAGCCTTCCCCACTATCAACACCTTTCACCAGAGTGGTACATTTGTTACAAATGATGAACCTACCTTAACACATCCTCACCCAAAGGCCGTAGTTTACATTCAGGTTTGCTGTTGGTGTTAAGTTTGGGCAACTTTATAACAACCTGTATCCATTATTAGAGTATCCTCTGTGCTCCTCGGGTTCATCCCTCCCTCCTGCCATGCCCTGGCAACCATTGATCCTTTCACTGTCTCCATAGTTTTGCCGTTTCCTGAATGGCATATAGTTGGAATCCTCCAGTAGGTTGTACTGATTGTAATACTGTTCCAAGATGGATACAGCCATGTTTTGGTCAACTAGAAATCCTTTATAAGCTGTTTGCTCACACGAAGATCAATTGTTATGGAATGCAAAAAAAATATGTAACGTCATCTACAGGTTTGTTGCCTTTATCAAAATACTTATCTCAATATGATTTGACTCACAACAGAGCACTATATAACTCATATTTCCCATTTTCCTAGATGTGGTACTTATATTTTTTATATATACTCTTATTTTTACTAAGACTTATTTTTCCTTGCTTACTCCAAGACTTTTGTTTTTTGTCTTTTAATTTGGTTAATCCAAGAAAGCCAGATAACTGACTTAGCTTGAAGGTTCTAAGATTTCAAAAATTTAAGATTTCATTTTTCACTTATAACTCAGTGAGGCTTATATTTCTTTTGACTTTTTAGACCATTAAATCAAATGCTTATGTCATTTTTATTATCACCTTATTGACATAAATGCACAAATTAGGGAGACAGAACATGTTGTGACAAAATACAATTAGTTGCAAATGATCTACCAATACATTACTTCAGAACAGTGCATTATAAGATGATAAATGTTAATAGTTCCTCCCTTCTTTTTTTATTTCTCTGGAGGAAAAGTTTTCCAAAGATAAAGGAATCATTTTAGCTGCTAAAATAAAACGCTTGATTCCAAGTTCAACTCTAGGATACGCAATGTCTCAGAATCGGTCTCTTGCCCACTTTCTGAGGTTACTGGAAGGATCAAATGAGATAACATATAAAATATTTCCTAGTCTGGAAAGTGCCATGCAAGCAGAAATCATCATTACTTATGCTTGCTGATTTACATATTAGCTAAGCCTGTGAATCTGTAACACTAAATTAGACTTCCGTGACTAGGTTAGTGCTTTGCTGATCTGTGAACATTTGTCATGGTGCATTTGTTGTTTTGCTAGACGCTGGCTCAACTCCGGGTTGACCATAAAAGGTGGCAAATAGATTCTAAACGCAAGTATTGGCAATTTTTTTTTTTTCTGCAAAGAGCCAGATAGTAAAAGTCTTAGGCTTTTAAGACCTTTCAGTTGCTGTCATTTCTGTTCAGCTCTGCCCTGTAGGGAAAGCAGCCATAGATAATATACAAATGAATGGGCCTGACTGTGTTCAAATAAAAGTTTTTATTTACAAAAACATGTGGCTGGTCCACCAGCCATAGTTTGCAGACTCTTAGGCTCTTAGAATCTAAAAGAATTTGCCAACTCCTTAGAGTCTAAAGACCTATTCATAACTTAGAGGTGGAAAGAGGGCTCCAGAAATCCTACACAGAGCACAAAGGCCTAGTACTAAATGTTTACTCGAGGGCCTGGTAGATGCCCCATTTGTTAGGAGCTGGGGCTAGATTAATGAATAAATAGAATTCCATATAAGAGGAAACAATAAACAAAGAGCTGGAAGGAATTTAAAGCCACACTGTGATTCATCCTTTTACTTTATCTGGAATAATAGGTGAATCATTCTTCAGTTTACAAAGGACAACCTGGCTCTGACTTTGTTGAGTTTTTTCTAAGGTCGCCACAAATCAAGAAGACACTTAATATGTTAACAATTTAACAGCGAATCTGTATTTTGGGTTCCTATAGGGATTAAGCCGTGAGACAGTTCCTTGAGGAGGCACCTCGGGCCTTTTAGGAAGTGGCCTTGTGGGATAAAAAGATGGAGAGGCTCTTAGATGCACAGGCCTGGTAGTAAAGAGTCCACGTTGTTTTTCTGACAACTCCTAATGTGGATAATTTTAAGCCAGTCATTAATTCATCCTTCCTTTTCAGTCTCCCCTCCTATGAAAATTGAGATTATTCATGCTTGCCATCTGGTCTTTCCTGGAATTTTTTTTAGTAATTTGAGGATGAGATGGGATCTTTAAAAATCTTTCGTAAATGTAAATTTACGTATAAACAGTGTGCCGGGCTCAGGCAACCCACATTCTGATGCCGGCTCTGCCACAAAGTCAATATATGAACTTGAGCCAGTCACAAAAACTCTCAAACATAGGATGAGCCTAACCTCATTAAGCTCTTTTTAATCTGAAATCCTACGGTTGGGGGTTTGATGCCCTGTAAATGAAAATAAACTCTGTACCTAAAAGGAAAACATAAAACATAGAAAATGAGGTGAGAATGTTTTAAATAAAATAAGAGAATGAATAGAGTACCAGTCCTTTATAAATAATGTGAGCTTTTTCTTCCCGCTGACTTTAAAAATAGTACATTCTAAATGCGACCTGTAATGGCCAAAACTTGGTAAGAGTTACATTGCAGTTAGTTCGTGCCAGGCCTTGCCAATGGTCCAGTTAGCGGCCTTTAGACATATTTCTTCCATGGAAGGAACGAGGATATACATATTGCCAATATATCACCCAGAAGAATAGCCATATTGTGATGTTACTTAGTGTGGTCTAAAACGGACTGTTTACAAATTAAACAGACCTTTCTGGAAATGAGATGGGAAGATGATAACACTGAGCTATGTAAGCCGTTGCTGAATAATGCATGCCAGTGAAACTTAAGTTGTAGCATTTCAGGCTGAAACCAACTTTTGGGCCATAAAGAAATGGAAACCAAAGTAGTTTTCCATTTCAACGGGTTTGAACGGCCGACCCGTTTTCAACGGGTGCGTGCCGACCAAACGTATTCACAGACTTTATTCTGTGCCGTCTCTGTCACAGCACCTTCAACATCCAGACCAACTGAGCTGGAAGGAAAGGTGAGCACTGTTTTAGGGTAGGAAGAGGGCAGGAAATCTGGAATTAAGGAAAGTATGGGATTGGATGAAGATGGCAGCCCGAGCACATAATGTCCTCCTTCCTGCCTGCCTTAAATGACAGGAAAACATGCACACACACACACACACACACACGCACGTACACATGCACACACACACACATGCACACACACACGTACACATGGACACATGCACATGCACACACGCACACACATGCATTTTCATTTAGAGTCATGAAAACAAGGGAAGAATCTCTGAAAGACAGAAGGCAGGTAGGATTATGGCGTCCACGAGGAAAACACAGTCCAAAAGGATCGCGTCAAAGAACCACCGCAACAGAAGGGAACACTGCAAGCGTAGGTCTTCAAAAGGACCCAGTAAATTGGAAAATAAAGATGTGCCAGGCAAAGCCTAATAAAAGGAATATAGTTTTAGCAATATAAATGTCAGACAAAATACAACCAAGGGCAAAAATTTTCAAAAAAAAAACCCAGAGGAATATTTCACATCGATGAAAGAAATCTGTCAAGAAGATAAAACACTCATGGGGCACCTGGGTGGCTCAGTTGGTTGAGCGTCGAACTTCAGCTCAGGTCAGGATCTCACAGTTCGTGGGTCTGAGCCCTACATCGGGCTCTGCAACGATAGCTTGGAGCCTGCTGTAGATCCTCTGTCTCCCTCTCTCTCTGCCCCTCCCCCGCTTGCTCTCTCTCTCTCTCTCTCTCTCTCTCACGCACACACACAAATAAATAAACATTTAGAAAAAGAACATAGGGGCGCCTGGGTGGCTCGGTCGGTTAAGCATCCGACTTCGGCTCAGGTCGTGATCTCACGGTCGGTGAGTTCGAGCCCCGCGTCGGGCTCTGTGCTGACAGCTCGGAGCCTGGAGCCTGTTTCAGATTCTGTGTCTCTCCCTCCCTCTCTGCCTCTCCCCTGTTCATGCTCTGTCTCTCTCTGGCTCAAAAATAAATAAACATTAAAAAAATTTTTTTTAAATAAAAAAAGAATATAAAACATTCACAAACCTTTTGGCACTTAACAACATAACACGGAGGTCTTTAAAACAACCACTAATGCAAATACAAAGAAAAATTCATGAATTCATGTCATAGAAAGAAATTTTTACCATACATCTAGAAATTACCATTTCAAGAAGACTAAAAATATGTAAGGATAGATATTTAATAAAACAACCAAATATGATTTATGTAGAGATTTGTAACTAATAAACAAAGAATACACGTTATTTTAAGCATACATGGAATATAAACTGACCAAGAATTAGATCATGAAGCATATCTCATCAAATTCCAAAAAGCAGAAATCACACAGGCCACACGAGCTGATTACAATTTGGTAAAATTAGAAACTAACAATAATATGAGAGCCAATTTCCATCTCTGGCCAATCCTTTCACATAGAGTCCGTAAACACCCTACTATTAACTCTGGGCTTACTTAGAAAAGAAAAAGAGAAATTGAAAACTATTGCTTTAAGTTTATTTAGTTATTTTGAGAGAGAGAGAGGGCGCATGAGCCGGGGAAGGGCAGAGAGAGAGAAAAGACAGCACGGGGCCCGATGCAGGACTCCATCTCAGGAACCATGAGATCATGACCTGAGCCGAAATCAGGGGTTGGATGCTTAGCCAACTGAGCCACCCAGGCACCCCAAGAAATTGAAAACTATTTTAAGTGCTTATTTCCACCACCAGGAAAATGCAAAATGAAACAATGAAATTCTATTTGCTTTGAATCCGTCAGATTATCAAAGGGTTGAAAAGATAAACAATGTCATATTGGGACAAATATGGGCCAAAATGTTGCTGGCAGAATAGTTTTTTGGCCATGTTCCTCTATTTAAAAATTTTAAAATCTCAGACTTTTTAATTTAGCTAATCTATGTGTCCACATCTACCCTAGATATATACTTGCTTTTGTAATACTAGGGACAGGTAAAATGACATCCTTTGTGATATTGGAGATGGGAAAAAAAAAGGGGGGGGATCATCTGTGGGTAACAAAATTATAAACTCATAGGGAGTTATTGATTAAGGCACATCAACATTGTGGAACAGTACGAAGCCGTTAAAAACGATGTCCCTATGTACTGACATATCTCAAGTTAGAAAGCAAGTTGAAAGTGAATTCTGTGTATAGAATTGTCACATCTATTTTTTAAACTTCATAGTTTTCTCTCAATGTGTGCATGTGTGTGTGTGTTTGTATCTCTGAATGTTTGTGTGCACGTGTGTTTATGTGTCTATGTGTATAAATGCAAGCAAAAAAGATCTGGAAGTACGTTCACCAAACCGAAATGGTGATCACTACCTTCCAGGGATTCAAACTGAGAGATGATGAGGTGGAAAAAAAAAAAAAAAAAAAGGAGTCAAGTACGACTTCAGCCCTGTCTATACTGGTTGAATTTTTCAAGACCTTATTAATATATTACCTTTGGGTTTGGGGAAAACACCATGCCCACCAAGGAGCCTCCGCTGTAGAAAGTAAATCGTTACAACTCAGTCCTATTGGTTGGAAGTCAGGTACCGTGTCAAAGATGGTTTCATAACATAAGACCATTCCGTCACGACGAAGAAAGGCTCCCGAAGGAAAATGGAAAACGCATGATATTTAGGCTTCCACAGAACCTGGCTCACGCTTCTGTTTGTCAGCTATGTTGCCCTGTTTGTATACGTGTCCACTTATTCTGGAAGCTTCCCTCAGTCGTTAGCTCTAACGTGCGTTCGTCTTCCTATCTCCTCCAGGCCTTGTGTGCGTGCTGTAAAGCTACCGTGTTCTTTTTTTTCCTCTTTGCCTTCATTAGCTGAAATTAAAATTTTGGCCGTGCAAGTTTTTCAAACATGAGAAAGAGAGACTAAGGCAGAAAACTCTGCAGCCCCTGCTGGCTGTAAATCACGTGCATTCCAGAAGCACTGCCGAGCCAGGGCTCAGGGCCGATTCTCATTAAGCCTTCCCTCTCATATGGGATAGATTTGGCCCAGTGAGGATTTCCTCCGCCTCCTCTGTCTTTCAACTGAAGGCAGCTCGAAAGGTGCTTAGTCAGCACCCAACAGCTAAAGCCGGGGCGCCGGGCACTGTCTTTAAGGCCTAGAGAAGTCAGTCCTCTGGCAGGAGCCGTCCAACTTGGAGACGTTATTAACACCTTCCTACCAACACGAGAATTAACATGCAGTCTTTGCCTTTGCCGTGATTCGATGCAAGGTCACTGCCGCTTCTTCCTCCTCAGTGAATCACCAAAGACCATAATAGAAGGCACATTTAATTAAGCAGACTTTACACAGCTCCGGGTGGGAGTCTGCCCCAAGAGGCTTGTTCAGTATTTCGGATGCCTTACCTCCGTCTGTTAGGCTCCCGCAGCCGCTGCCGTTACCATTATATTTCTTCTCAAAATTGTTGAGCCGCTTCTTTGAAGCCCAGGAAGCTCGGGATAAAGTGGTCAGCTGGGCAATAGTTTCCATGCCGGCTTACTTTTCTATCGTCTTGAGTTTTTCTGATCCTTCTTAAGAGGAGGCTATAAAATATATATATATATACTTAAATCATCCAGATGGCTTTAAAGATTTCTGGTTTCTTTCAATTTACATAGTAAACCTGGTTTTTTTATGAAGGCTTATAGGGAATAAAATAATCGTGGTTCAGATTGCCCTCTTCCCCCAGTTTTCTGCTCTTGGCATGATGTATTACGGTCTCTGAAGGACATATGGTGCTTTCTAAGCTCATCACCCATAATGGTCCTTGTTCTGCACCAAATTTTAAGCCACGTAATCCTTGAGAAGGCACTTATCACATAAAACAAAAGATGAGATGGCTACGGGAGGGACAAGAAAAAGCCTTCTCCCCTCCCCCTTTTATTTTGCTCTGTATCCTTAGAATGTAGTGGAGTAGATGACATTCTACCCAGAAATCCTGGGTTCTACACCCAGCTCTGCCTCTGGCAGGTCACATGACCTTGGGCGTGTTTGCGTGTTACTTGATCACACTCACCTGCCAACCCTGGAGAATAAACCAGTGCTGCCCACTTCACAGGGCTGAATGAGAAGATGGGGAGCAAATGAGAAAACAGGTGTAGAACTCTTGAACCACAGGCGCGCCTGGGTGGCTCAGTTGGTGGTGTTTCCTACTCTTGATGTCAGCTCAGGTCATGGTCCCAGCGTCGGGGGATCAAGCCCTGCGTCCAGCTCCTTGATGAGCATGGAGCCTGCATATGATTCTCTCTCCTTCCTTCGCCCCGTCTCTCCATCTCATGCACTCTCTCTCTCTCTCTCTCTCCTTCTGCTTCTCTCCCCCAGTTGCATTCTCTCTCTAAAAAAAAAACACACAGCAAAACGTAAACAGCATTTGAAATTTTATTAGTTGGCAAACATTCCGAAAAGACCTTAAAACAAGTAAATCAGTCCTAAGCAAAAGATTCATCACATTTCCAAGCTTTCCTCCTTAAAATTAGTAATAATAACAATAATAAAAGAATATTACCTGGAAAATAATATGTCTTGGGAAA
The DNA here is from genome assembly GCF_022837055.1 of Prionailurus viverrinus. NCBI lineage: Eukaryota > Metazoa > Chordata > Mammalia > Carnivora > Felidae > Prionailurus > Prionailurus viverrinus. Next base: position 121,694,935 of record NC_062565.1, on the reverse strand, counting down.
CACTGAAAATGACTCGATAAAGGGCAGCCTGGGTGGCTCAGTCGGTTAAGCACGGACTTCAGCTCAGGTCGTGATTTCACAGTTGGTGGGTTCGAGCCCCACACTGGGCTCTGTGCTGACAGCACAGAGTTTGGAGCTGGCTTCAGATTCTGTGTCTCCCTCTCTCTCTGCCCCTCCCTGCCTGCTCAGAAATAAACATTAATTTTTTTTTTAAATGACTCAGTAAGTTGCCCTCCTAGGATAGTGAAAATCCCTATAACTACTCTTACCATTATATATCTGAAATTATTCTAACACTGAGGCAGAATTATAAAAAAGATAGATTCACCCCCCTCAAAAAAAAAAAAAACCTTGGAATTCTTTTCACTAGAAAGGCAGCACTTTATTTTATTTTTTTTATTTATTTTTTAATATATGAACTTTATTGTCAAATTGGTTTCCATACAACACCCAGTGCTCATCCCAAAAGGTGCCCTCCTCAATACCCATCACCCACCCTCTCCTCCCTCCCACCCCCCATCAACCCTCAGTTTGTTCTCAGTTTTTAACAGTCTCTTATGCTTTGGCTCTCTCCCACTCTAACCTCTTTTTTTTTCTTCCCCTCCCCCATGGGTTTCTGTTAAGTTTCTCAGGATCCACATAAGAGTGAAAACATATGGTATCTGTCTTTCTCTGTATGGCTTATTGCACTTAGCATCACACCCTCCAGTTCCATCCACGTTGCTCCAAAAGGCCATATTTCAGTCTTTCTCATTGCCACGTAGTATTCCATTGTGTATATAAACCACAATTTCTTTATCCATTCATCAGTTGATGGACATTTAGGCTCTTTCCATAATTTGGCTATTGTTGAGAGTGCTGCTATAAACATTGGGGTACAAGTGCCCCTGTGCATCAGTACTCCTGTATCCCTTGGGTAAATTCCTAGCAGTGCTATGGCTGGGTCATAGGGTAGGTCTATTTTTAATTTTCTGAGGAACCTCCACACTTTTCCAGAGCGGCTGCACCAGTTTGCATTCCCACCAACAGTGCAAGAGGGTTCCCGTTTCTCCACATCCTCTCCAGCATCTATAGTCTCCTGATTTGTTCATTTTGGCCACTCTGACTGGCGTGAGGTGATATCTGAGTGTGGTTTTGATTTGTATTTCCCTGATGAGGAGTGACGTTGAGCATCTTTTCATGTGCCTGTTGGCCATCTGGATGCCTTCTTTAGAGGAGTGTCTATTCATGTTTTCTGCCCATTTCTTCACTAGGTTATTTGCTTTTTGGGTGTGGGGTTTGATGAGCTCTTTATATTTTGGATACTAGCCCTTTGTCCGATATGTCATTTGCAAATATCTTTTCCCATTCTGTTGGTTTCCTTTTAGTTTTGTTGATTGTTTCCCTTGCTGTGCAGAAGCTTTTTATCTTGATGAGGTCCCAATAGTTCATTTTTGCTTTTAATTCCCTTGCCTTTGGGGATGTGTCAAGTAAGAAATTGCTGCAGCTGAGGTCAGAGAGGTTTTTTTCCTGCTTTCTCCTCTAGGGTTTTGATGGTTTCCTGTCTCACATTCAGGTCCTTTATCCATTTTGAGTTAATTTTTGTGAATGGTGTAAGAAAGTGGTCTAGTTTCATTCTTCTGCATTTTGCTGTCCAATTCTCCCAGTACCATTTGTAAAGAGACTCTCCTTTTTTCCCTTGGATATTCTTTTCTGCTTTGTCAAAGATTAGCTGGCCATACTTTTGTGGGTCTAGTTCTGGGGTTTCTATTCTATTCCATTGGTCTATGTGTCTGTTTTTGTGCCAATACCGTGCTGTCTTGATGATGACAGCTTTGTAGTAGAGGCTAAAGTCTGGGATTGGGATGCCTCCTGCTTTGGTCTTCTGCTTCAAAATTACTTTGGCTATTCGGGGCCTTTTGTGGTTCCATATGCATTTTAGGATTGCTTGTTCTAGCTTCGAGAAGAATGCTGGTGCAATTTTGATTGGGATTGCATTGAATGTGTAGATAGATTTGGGTAGTATTGACATTTTAACAATATTTATTCTTCCAGGCAGCACTTTAAAAAGTGTTTATTTCAGTTGGAGGTATATAAAATAGAGGAAACTATTGTCTTTTCTTTGAATTTTTCAGTATTTTTTGCCTTTTGTTCTACAGTAATCTGAAATGTTCTAAGTAACTTCCAATTCAAGCAATTCTCTTTGGCTAAGAGCCAGAGGAAAGATTGTTTTGTTATCCTCTAGCTTCTACTAAGAGCTATCATTTGGCCAAAATTTCCATTTTTAGATGTCATGTCTTTTAATATCAGTCCACCTCTTTTCTAACTTTTCTCCATGATTTTCACAATTTATATAAGAATTATAATAGCAGCGTTATTGAGATGTTTAAAAGTCATTCCATTTTTCTTTACATAGCAACAATGTTTTTGATGTGTTCTCTTTCCATTGGTCCCCACCTGTATGTATCTTGCACATGATTGTTATACTGTATATACGATAGTTGAAGCTGCCTTTTTCTCACTTAACATTCTTTGAGAACATGTATACGTTGAAACTTAAATTGAATAACTATCATTGTGATTAACATCCCATCAAATTGATCTCATTCTATGTAACCATATACCTACTGTTAGTACTCTCATTTTATTAACTTTCTTTCTCTTTTTGATAAGGCTGCAAGTGATTTTTTTCCCCTCAATTTGAATAACCTTGGGATAAATTGAACCTAGGATAAATCCCCAGTGATAGAATTTGAAGATAATTATGGTTCTTGTCAAAATACTTATGAGACCGATTTAGAAAGAGTGGCGTCAACCCAGCATTATATGAACAAACCTATCCCACTAGTACATCATCCCTTGAAGGTAGTGGCATATTTTAATTTTTGTTAATTTAATTAAATGAGACTTCAGCGATGTGACATGCTTTTCTTTGATTACCAAAAAATTAAGGAATTTCTCCATTTTAAAATTTATTGCTAGTAATTCAACATGGGAATTATTTCATTCAACCCTTGCCTCTTTATCTGTTGCAATTTTGTGTTAATTTTCATCAACTTAAATGAATTATTTTTACGTGGATACAAAGTCTCTTTTAATCCTACCTGTGGCAGATTTTTTTCCCCCGTCTGAGCCTCGAGTATTATCTTCTCCAAAAGGTCTACTTTTTGTACTATGCAAGCTTGCTGTCTACGTTAGCTTGAAGCTAAAATATTCACACTCTTCCTTCAGAAGCGGTACTGAGCAAGGCCCTGTTGCCGCCAGAAGGGTTGCATGTGAGACAATGCCAGGTCCTAGCCAAGGATGGCTTTCTGTCTGTTCCATGTGCACATTTTGTAGCTGGCCAGACAGCTTGATAACCAGGGAGCTGGCTCCTCCTTTTCCAAGAGTACTTATGTGTTTGCAGCCCATGTTTCCAGGGTTCTTGGAACCAGGAGGCCACCTCCATCCAATTGAGAGCTCCTTTTCTCTCCCAGAGGCAAGGACCGAGGCTCTAGAGGGGAATTCTCTCAGGATCCAGGGCACAGAAGGAGGCAGCATGGACTCCAGGTCTCCCACTCTCCCCTCTAGGCACTGATCGAAGGACTGTTTATCCACAACTTGGCCCAGTCCTCTGCTGTGTTTAAAGATGTGATTCAAGTCACAAAAATTAAATTTGAGAGATGAAACTTTGGGGTAAAGTAAGTTGATGCCTGAACCCATGGCAGTCTTCGTTTGTATCACCCGAACTCTCCCATGAGTTACATCCTACTAGTATGCCTCTTTCCCCGGTGAGAAGTCTGGAAACGGATTAGGGAATCCAACCAGGCTGCATAGGACATAAAATATTCCAGGAAAGTTCCTCCCTGCCTTCTCCTGGAAATCTCTAGACAGTGCTTACACTTACCCTTGGGTTGGAGCATATTTTGTTGGCTCTTGTATGTAACCAAATCTTTCCTGCTTCTAATTAAACTTATTCCTTTTAGTATAGTCCTTCCCAGAAACCATATGGCTATTTTCCACTAAAATAATATCCCTTCGTAGTAGTAGTTTGGAGACTTTGAAAATGTTAAAAGAAGACTTTTTATAAACTACTAAAAACTTACAGGCAAGAGCAAAATTTAGGGAAATAAAGCAAAGTTTAATTGTATGCCATTTGATTTTTTGCCATTCTTTCTCTTTTTCCTCAAAGTCTGTGCTACATTTTCCTTGGATGACTTAATGAAATGATAGAATTTAATCTATTAAGTAGCATCCCTATAGTGTAAACAACGCCATCAAGAACAAATTAAACAAGAAATGAAGGATTTGGGGAAAGAGTTTATGATAATTTCTTAAAGCAGTGTGACAATTCTAAAATTTACCTTTGGGAGCCTGAAGCCTCATCTTGTAAACAAAGAAAAAGGAAGTAAAAATGATCAATATCACCTTGATATTTCCTATTCGCAAAAGGTAAATTTCTCCTCGTTCATTCTGCTTACAGAGAGCCTCGGATGAATACTTAAATGTGCCAAGACACGCATTTGTCCACGGTGTTTGGGATAAATAAGTCATTTTATTTTCACTTGTCACTGATTTTAGAACCCCTTGTCTTTGTGAGCTAGTAAATAAGTCAATCTATTTCTAGGCAAGACTCTAGCAAAGCTCAATTTGGGTGACATCATCTCTTGAGAGAATCATGACAACCAGCCAAGTACACCGATATGATGAAAGTGACTCAGCTCTATTCCACAAGAAGATTAAACTTTTCTTATCGACCTTGAGTAGCAGACATTGGCCTAAGAACATATTAAAACTCCCTTTGAAGTCAAGCCAAACTCCACAGCTTGCTATCTATAATTTTAATTTACTTTTCCAGTGTCCATCAGCCTTGATAACTGTAAATACGTAATTCTGTTCTCAAATCACTTCCCTCTTAGGCTGGTAGGTTGTTTTCCCTTTGACGTGATTATAAAATGACCATTTCAGGAGATTCACCTACAGTTCTCTTTGAGGGAAAATGCAACCCTGGCTGGGTTGGATGAGTAGCAGATGGGTGGCTTCCTAGTTAAGTCATAGGGAGCAGGGGCTATAAGTCTTTGTAGATCAGAAAATGCTAAATGCGTTAATTTGGTGGTAACAAAGAAAAGGAAAGAAAAGTTAATGACCCTTGAGTTCTCTTTTTGGCTTACAATTGCGTGTATCAGCAGCACTGAGTTATTTTTTGAAAACCATCAGTCTGACACCAGCATGACGGCAGACCTTTCGGGTAGCAACCACCTATGCAAAATGGTGACGGGGACACCAGAATGCCAAATCCCCTCCTACAACATAGCCTGGGTTTGTTCTCTCAACTAGCATTTGTCAAGAGTTTCTGTTATAGACCAGGCAGCTAGTATCCTGTGCAGTGTTTTCAGGAGAGGGGGGAAATACTGACAAGCAACCAGGCAGTTATAATCATTGGGATACATGACACCAGAGGGGAATGTATAGATTGCTCATAAGAGGGTCCCGTAGCTGACTACGTGGGGACCGGTGAAGGCTTCCCAGCAGAACACTACTCTCAACTAAGAGGTGAAGAATGAGTAAATTAGTGAGGTAGGGAAGGATGGGGATAGGAAGCCAGGCAGATGGGACCAATAACCAAAAACCTGGAGGACTTAAGTAACACAGTAAAATTGAAACAAGGAAAATCAAACTGAACTGGAAAACAAGAGTCCAGGTCATCAAGGCTTTTCGCAAGGCGTTTAAAATCATTTCTGTACTATCCTTGGGAAACAAAGATCCATTTACATGTTTCAATCACAACAAAGTGTTACCATAGGCATAAAGAATGGACAGGAGAGAGTCAAATGCCAGAAATTCTTTTGGAGATTCAGGGCCTAGGATTAAGGTTTATGGCTGTAACCCTGTTAAGGACAAATGTGCTTGAGATTTAATACAATCAGCTGGGTTCTTGTTTTACAAAGAGAAACAAGGATTTCAGATTTGGGAAAGGGTGATATTAACCAAAGAGCTCTCGTTACTGGTATGGGAGCAAAATGACTTAAAAAGGGGGTGTGAACTCAAGAGCAACCTTTGTGGTTCGCTAAATTGGTCATTATTTAGTGACAAAAGAGAAAAGGTAGAATTAGCGTGTCGAACTGAGAAACTTCCACAAGGATGGTAGTTGTGGTGGAGCGGGGAATACAGAGAGAGAAGAAATGACCTGGGTGTGATACGAACAATCCCAGGCTATATGCTCCATTTGGTGTTGGATGTGAGAAATCCAAAATCGTCTTGGAGAGGCAGAGCCGACTGCGAGCAGCGTCCGGGAGTTCTCTCTGTTAGGGTGGCTTGTACAGGAGTAAGCAAACAGCTGTAAAAGGTGGAGGAGAACAGGTGTCTCTAAGGTGCTCCTGGCTTCGGTGTCATCAGTCTCTGGGGAGATGACATTATTGGCCGCCCCTGTATCAATGTTGAGTGTGGTCTGAGCTACAATCTCCTGGCATCAAAGACTAGATTTGTGCGGATCTGTTTATATTCTCTCACCTAATCTGGCCTAGACTAATAGAACAAATTTTCAATAGACTTGGAGGGTTAACCTAGCTGAGCTCCCGTGGGCTGGAACGAGGGGCCTTGGCCTTTAGCACAATGCTGCAATCAGCTACACTCATCAGACCCACAGCTTTCCATACACATGAGGGAAAAAAATAACAGAATTTGAAGAAATGGTTTTTTTTTAAGTGAGTTTTAGTCCCTGAAGGATGCAAAAGTTCCAATTTTCTTTGTAAGTGAAATAATAACAGCTGTAAGAACTCGACTGTTTATCAAAGACGGAGGCAGAAGTCATAAGGCTTTATTGCATGGATTAAGTCTAAAAGCTGTATGTACTTTCATGAAGCCTCCTAATGGATTGGTAATGGTTATTATGGATGATAATATTTATTTAGACAAGTTAGAAATACCAAGTTCAAAAGACATTTAAAGCAAAAATGGCATAGACTATTTCACAAATGCACAGACTGAAATTATCTGTAATTTCAGTGAATGGCATAAATTGTATGACACAGAGTTGGCTCTGGCTTTCGTTTTCATGGTAAGGACAGCTTGTAAATCAGCGACATTGACTCATGGGTCTCAGGCACGGTGTGCATCAATCAAGCACCTGCCTTCCCAATCCGTCAAGTTACATTCGTAACTGAACACAAATAACAATATTAAACCGCAGTCATCCAAATTAATCTTTCAGTATGGAAAGGAGGCGCATGTTTAAGCTAATAGGGTTCATTTCCTCCTTGTGGTGTATCTCATGCACTGAATTCATAAAAATGGTGCTGTTTCTTTCTGCTGAATATCTCAGAGGTCAACGCTATTTTGGGTTCGGTGTTTGTGGCTTTGTGTGGGCCATATATAGGTAAATTTTACAAAAGGCCACAGCAGATGTGACTTTGAACTGAGGCCATGTGACAAGCAACAGCATGCTGCGTAACCTCACTTTGGGGAAATCCAAGCTTCGGAGTGGCCACACAGGATGTTTCATCAAAAGAGGGATTTTCCCCTCTGCTCTGGGATGCACTGCTTCCTTCCCCTTCCTCAACTCTGCAGTGCACAAACATTCTCAAAGCGGCTAACAATTTGTCCTGTCATGGGTGACCGTGCTGGGGGATGGGATGGTGGAGATAGAGAATGGGGCGGGGGGCGGTTAGTTCGAGCTCCGGGGTTTAAAAGGAACAGTAAGAACAAAGCTTTGAAATGTGCTGGTCAGCCCATCACATCTCTGGGCTTGCTACTTGATATTATCCAATACTAAAAAAAAAAAAAAAAAAAAAAAAAAAAAAAAAAAAAAAAAAAAATCACTGGCTCACAAATGCATCAAACATCATTTGGAGTTCCCATTTCAAAGCCCTGTTCCAACCCATCAGTGTCTTTGAGTTCCCCTGTCTGTAAATGGATACTGATACAAATACTAAACAGGGTTGCTGTGAGGTTTAAATGAGAGAATGTATGGACATTTGCTGCTTCCCTCCTCCCCCAAACAGGTCTACACCATGAAATTATATGGTTCTGAAACACATGTAATGTGCCCATCTACTCCTTCCCTTTACCTTATAATTTGTATCCATTGGATACCATACTCACTAATCATAAGCCTATGTCCTATGTATTTTTGATCAGCAAAAAGGCGGTTAAAAGCGGAAGAAGAGATCACAAAGCGAGTACATTGTTGAATGAACTTGTGTCAGTGTAACTCCTATAGACAAATGAGCTTTTCATCAGTCAAGGTAGTTTGTCAACTTATTTCCAGTCTCCGTTGTTACGTCAGTCTCTGAATCTCTTGAGCTAACCTTGTGAGGAAAATGGAAGAAAGATCTGCAAGTGTGCCTTTCTCTAGGGCAAAACTTTTGGGATTCTGTGTCTCACCTGTAAAGACAAAAATGGAATAGAGTATGAAAAACAGAAATGAAAGTTATCTATATATTGATGGACATCATCTTGAGCTTTCTGAGAATATCCCAGACAGTACAATTCCTTCATGCAGGGTTAATGAATAGTATAGATTAGAAAATTACTAGCGATTGAATTTCTTCAAGGACTGTACTTTAAAACTGTAAATTACCATGAAAATAGCAAGGCTATAACTTGGTAGGTAATGAATTGCCCCAGTTATAGTTTTTATAATTTACTGTTAATATGCCTCCATTCAGGCAATTTCAAAGTGAAACTTAATCCTTAGTATATTACAGAGGGCGTATATTCTTTAGTATTCTCATAGGAATTCATTAGAATTGATTCTATGTTTCCTGCATCAGAAGGCAGAAGCTAAATCGGGAAATGTATTGGTGACAATGCTTTTAAGTGTTTTTTATTTGGAAGACATGAGGCTCTTGCTGAGGTTTTTCATCACGAGTTGAAATATCTATTCAGACTGCCACTGCATTCCAGTTCACAGTTGAGGACAGATTACTGTTGTGAATATACAAAAACCTGCAAATGTTTGAAGTCTTATATTTTTTTTTCAACGTTTATTTATTTTTGGGACAGAGAGAGACACAGCATGAACGGGGGAGGGGCAGAGAGAGAGGGAGACACAGAATCCGAAACAGGCTCCAGGCTCTGAGCCATCAGCCCAGAGCCCGACTCGGGGCTCGAACTCACGGACCGCGAGATCGTGACCTGGCTGAAGTCGGACGCTTAACCGACTGCGCCACCCAGGCGCCCCTGTTTGAAGTCTTATAAAGCGGGGTTGGATAAATTTCAGATGGTCCAAACAGCTCCACTGTTGGCCCAGACCACCTGTTTTCCTCACGCGCGTTCCTTATTTCAAAATCTCATTTCGGCACCAACAGTCCATGCCGCCACGTTCCCCAAAGGGTCCTCCTGCTCAAACTCTGGGGTTCCTGACTACCAGCGCTGTGCAATCACTTCCTCTCACTCAGGACCTCCTCTGCTCTGTCCTTTTTCTCACGCAGCAACACCATGACCCCCCTGGCTTCTCCTTTCCACAGCCTCCTGTCGGACATCCGTCGGCAAACTCCATTACATCACTAAAGTTAACCTCAAAAGCCTCCCTCTGCCTTCTCGTCTTATTCTGTCAGATCGGAATACGTACCACATATTAAGCAGAGTTTGTTGGCCAAGTGCGTTTCGAAAAGGCCAGGTTAGACATCTCAGAGACTTCATTTGGGCAATGTGCTCTGTGAACCGCACCGCCCCCCCCACCTCCGAGGGAAGAGCCTGACCTTCCCCACATACATTGGATCCAACACCATTTTTAAAGAAACATCTTCAGGAAAATGCTGCCTTACTTGAACTTTGGCTTTGCACTAAAGGTGACACATCTTCTCTGATGCCCTCAAGCATTAATGGCTCCTCCAGCCTCCTCTGTCTGGAGGCCAAGAGCTTGGCTGGCCCGCTCTAACTTACCCTTCAAGAACTTCACCGGCTCTCCTCAGCCAGGCCCTTCGTTGTCATCATCTACTGACCTCCAAGACGCTTCTGGCTCGTCTATAACCACTTTGGTGCCTGATGTAAGAATTTTCCTCTCTACTCCTTCACGAACATTCCCTCTGGGCAAATCCAACATTCACACTCACGATTCACCTAGCGCTAACAACAATGATGGCACCAGTGATAACCAACATGTCATTTCTGAATATCTACCGAACGCTGAGCACCTTAACACTCCACGTGCATTATTTCATCTCCACAACCATCTCCTCTCTCGCAGACTCTGCCATGCCCTTTTCCTACGTGATGCCCTCCAGGCATTGCCTTGCAAGGTGGCTTCTTGTCACGCGGGCATCATCAGTCTCTGCTGAAGCCGTACATTGTACCAGACCTTTCTATAGTGTGCTTAATGCAGGGTGGACCCAACAAGCTGTGCATAGCGTGTAGGTAGCTTACAGCAAGGGTGACACTGGCTTCATTTGCTGGCAGGATTATTAAGCGCATTTGGAATCGTTTAGGAGGTCGTCTTTGGGTGCAGCTTTTTCCCAACTTCGGCTGTCATCAAGCAACATGCTCTCTCTCTCTCCTAGAGCCAGCGTCAAATGTTTGCTGTCATTCCATGTTCTTCAGTAGTCCTTTCTCTGCGTGCCCAGCACGTATTCTATAAAATCACAAGCCGATGTGATGTGAGGATTGGAAGGGCCCACAAAATTCATACAGGCCAAGCCCTTCATTTTACAGATAAAGAGCTGAGGGCCTGGGGGAACCCATAAACTGACACTGTCATCAGAAATTGCTAAAAGATCAGATAAAGATAACAGAATTTGCCTATTCCTTTTCAAACAGAGATTTCCTTCATTGACTCTATCCTTGACTATGGTCTTATCTGCCAGGTTGTCATGGTTTTAGATCCAAAACTGTTCGTAAATACCCTGTGCACACATATTCCTCTGGATCATTCACTAACTGCGAAACTTACGTGTTGTCAAAGGGAAGTAGGGCCGACTGCTTTTCACAGCAGCACAATGAAGCTCTTTCTGTTGGGTGGGACGCTTCGTTCAGATTTACTTTGCACCAGATGGCTGTCCCCCAAAGGCCCCAGATCTTCTGGGATCATTAGGATTCCAGATGTTGCTGGCTACTGTCGATCTGGGGTGATGCGACTGCCCTTTTCTTCCTGCCAAGTATGTATCCGGCCGTTAACGCTGAATTCAGAAATGCTGGCTGGCATGCTTCTGATCTATTTGATAACTTTCATTTTGGATTTTGACCCTCCAAACAGGCATTATGCAGCACAGATATTTACTCAGGCTTTTAGCAATTAAAAACCATGCCGTGCGCCTAGTGTGTCCTAGAACCATGTTGGTGAACATCTGAGACAATCTAATTCCTAGGCCCCAGAGTTCCAAGGCGTCTCCCCCAGAGTTCCAAGGCGTCTCCTTTCTTAATGCATTGAACTTGTTCTGAATCCAATCATTCTCTTTCCGTTTTGCAAAATAATTCATTTCGTCTATTCATCAGTAGAACGTACTTTGATATTGGCGGGGGGGGGGGTTTACTTTAATGTGCTCCAGATTGGAGACCCTTATTAAGGCCGGTCTGCCTTATTTCCCAGCTGTGCTAATTAAAAGCACTAATTATTTCCATGTCAGAATCTCAGGACCATCCTTTGATGCATGAAAGTTTGAGGGAATTGAGAAAGAAAAACTGACTGATTTGGGGAATCATGGGATATTATGAATATTCTTTAGTCTCAATTAAAAAAAAAAAACAAACTTGCATGTCAATTCATTTGACTTGGGTCCCTACTTCTTTAGTTTCAGATCCGTTCTGGATTTCTGCCATGTGGGAAGGAGTCACCAGAATCCCTTTCTTTATTTTGCAGTTAGTGTAATTAATGCTGAGAGGGAACTTACCTCACCCCTGATGTTAACAGGCTTCTCAAAAGCAGTTTTCATACCTAATTCGTGTCATTTAGGAAGGAATTAATAATCCAGATTCCCAGGGTCCTCCCTGCATCTAAAGTCAGTGATTCTCTAAGACCGTATGGCCACTTTCCTAATTCATAAATCACCCCATTTTCTTGCTCTCGTGAGAAATAATCCAGGTGTGCTTCGGCAGGAAGTAAGTTATTTACTTTTCTATGCAGAAGGTGGGAGAATGGAAGAACGATTATCTTTCCAGCTGGAAGGCAATCCTTTCCCAGAGATACATATAATCTCTTTGAAAAAATTCTAGACTCCAGAACAATTATGCTCTAAAAAAAGAATTATTAGGTCACATAAACTGAGGGCACCGTCATACCGGGAAGTAAGATTTCTATTCACATTTTTAGTGGTGCAGAATTTTGTGTTATGTGAATTATTTACAGTCTACTTTTCTCAATGGCAAGTTTATTCTAATTGAAATCCTCTGAGACTGCAAGCCCATGGCTTACTAACTCCCTTCAGTAGATCTTTGCTCGAGAGAAGAGAATATTTTGGTGGCAAGCTATTTCAGTGGAGTCAGACTATGTAATAGGATAGAAAAAAACAAAGAGCTAGTAGAAAACAAAACAGTAGAAAAACACCTTCCTAAAATGTATATGTGTGTGTATATATATATATTTATATATATATATTTATGTATGTATGTATGTAAGTGAAATTGGATTTATTTTATTAATATAAGACCAATGAAAATGATGTTGGGATGTGTAGGGAAACCGGAAATAGCACGAATACCTTCTACCTGTGGAGTTAATAGCCTCCTGACTTTTGAGAAGGGGAGAGTTGTAACTAAACAGGCAGTAAACCATCCTATCCTGAAATTAGTATAATCATCTCAAAAACCTTGAACATGAAGCGCGGAGAATAAAGCTATTTCTGATCACATTTGAGTCGCCGGCAAGCTCCCCCCAAATAATCATCTCTTAAGGATTTTTTAAAATCACTTCTCTAAGGCTACTGATGAAAACAACAAACTCTGGGCATGAAGCGTAGAAGCAATTATGGGAAGAGAAAGTACCTAATAGTATGCGAAATGTGCTAGAACTGAGTCATATGTAAAATTTTTAAACTTTTTTACTCTAAAATTCTGGTTCCTGGAATCCCTCTTTTCTAACTGACTCACAATCTATTTTGGAAACAAACCTGGCGGTGCTACAACCCTTTTGCCAAAGATTAAAATCCGTCCAGAAAAGTCAGACACTCATGGAATAATTGGGTAATACTGACTGAGGACCCTCACACCCATGCAGCTCTGTGCTAACCACTAAGCATATGGCCATCAGGTTGACGCTGACCTAAACTCTCCACGTTTCGAAGTTATGTTTCCTAATGTGGTGTTTGGAAAAATGAATTTGTCAGAAATACCTAGATCACAGTTTAGGTGAGACACTTGATCTTGTTCTTTATTTAAAATATCTACTTTTTTTTCCACTTCTAAGACTTCTCTATATTTTTTATAAGGAACTTTATCATTTTGAAGTAATGCCTTTATTGTCTTTTTTTTCTGCAAAGAGTTTGGAGTTATGTTTTCATCTTGATCTTACTTGCTTCTCCTTCTTTTGTTTACAATGGTCAGCTCATTTTGTTTCAGAGTTTACATTAACTTCGGGACTTTAAGAAGATTCTTTCCAGGGACCTGAACCATAGGCCTGGAAGGGACACGAGTGTATCCTTCACCTTTAGGCAAAGGCGCCCAAAGAATATTTTTCATAGCTTTAAAGAAGATTGCACAACATCCACCTGTGTGTCATTTTGACAACTGAATATTTTTACTCTGTCTAACCAAAGCCTTCACGCTTCAAATCTAGCCTGTTTTCCTTGTTTCGTACTCAATGCAGATGGCCAACCATTTCCGAATAAAAAGCTCTCCACTACACTCAAGGAATATATTCTGTTGGCATCTGGTTTTTCTTTAAGAAAATGAGTAACAACTCATTTACCTCTCCTCATTGGTCTTAATTTGCAACACTTGCATCATTTTGCTATCTCTGTAGTTGTCTTCTAAGTAATTTCCAAGTTCTCCAGTCATTAAACATGCACTCCAGGAGTTCAGAACAAACTAAGTTGGGATTACCTAAAAACTCCTTCACGTAATACTCTCAGTCTACATTTATTCATTTTTATATTGGTCCTTTTCAGTATGTTATTATTAAAAACATTTTTTTTGGCCTCGATTTGGATTTGTTTTTAATGCAACTGACTTGGTAGACATTTTGTAGAGTACACATTATATAGAAAGTCTATATAGAGTAGACATTTTATTTTTTTTTTTATAAAATTTTTTTTTCAACATTTATTTATTTTTGGGGACAGAGAGAGACAGAGCATGAACGGGGGAGGGGCAGAGAGAGAGGGAGACACAGAATCGGAACCAGGCTCCAGGCTCTGAGCCACCAGCCCAGAGCCCGACTCGTGGTTCGAACTCACGGACCGCGAGATCGTGACCTGGCTGAAGTCGGACGCTTAACCGACTGCGCCACCCAGGCGCCCCATAGAGTAGACATTTTAATGCAACACTGATACAGAAGTAAGATTTCTCCAAGATATATTTATAGAAATTATAACCATAACTTAAAAAAAAGTTTTATTGTATTTCTAGTTAATATTTTTTTCAAATATTTTCCTCTACTTAATCTTGGATGAATTTTCTAATTCTGTTTTTCCAGTAAGTTCTAGCCAAAAAAAAAAAAAGAATCAAAATTAGCTGCATAATACCAGTACAATAACTATGCCAATTTAGTTTGGCATCCATGTGATTATGAACAAATTTAGAGCCTTTAGGAATATTTTGGGCTATTTCTGCATGAATTATATTTGAATCCCAAGTTTATTGTTTTCTGTTTCTTTTTTTCTTGGAGGGGGGTAGCGGGGTGGAAAGCAGCCTGGAAATGATTACAATATACGCAATTTGATCAATATGTCTAAAGATTTAGGCCTCCAGAAACGGTAACCTTGTCTGGCATATTCAGTATCGGTCTTTGGGGAGTTTAACAAAGTACTGCCCGGGCATGTGTATTTCATTTACCTTGGGAGAAAAACCAGGTCCATGGGGAAAGTAGGCAATGGAAATAATGACTGAGGCCCAGAGGACTTAAAGGAAATCTTCAGGTGGGAACCTTGACACTCCCCGTTCCCTGTTTCTCAATGACACAAAATGAACCTGTCATAGATTAATATTAGAGAGTATTACCTCTGCACAAGTCTGAAGAAACTCAAGTACACTAAACTAGAATTGAAGACTCCAGGTAGAGTACACATGCATTCAAGATTATCAATCATTCTATGCTGAAAGATGCATGAGACTATAGCCTCAAAATGCACATCATATATATTGCATATATATGCAAAATGCATGTCATATATATATTTATAAAGTAATACTTTATATTAGGGCCTTTCCGATCGTTTCTCTCCATTTCCAAGATATGTTAGATAGATAGATAGATAGATAGACACGTAGGTAGGTAGATTTATAGATATCAATCAATGCTAGATAGTTTTCACATTATGAAGATAATATTAAAATATTATTAAAATTTCAGGAGACAGAAACAAAAGAGCAGCATCCATAAGGCCACTACAGGAAAACAATAAACATTGCTCCATGCATTGACTTGTCTATCCTTCTAGACACAACTGAAACACAATTTTGTATTGTGATTTCTTTTATTTAACATAACATGAGTAACATTTCTCCAGACTACTGGAAACACTTAAAAGGCACCGTGTGCACATTGACTGTGCTGTTCTTTAATCATTTTTTTTTTATTAAATTTTAGGTTGCTTCCAGTGCGTTGTGATTACGAATAACGTTAAGAAGGCTTTGTGCACACAAATTTATGAATTATTTATTTAGGATAAATGACCTAACATGAGAAAATAAAAGTACTAAACACATTACAACTATTAAGATTATAATAGCTTTCAGAAGACATTTAAAAATTAACATACTAGGAGGGGCACCTGGGTGGCTCAGCTGGTTAAGTGTCTGATTTCAGCTCAGATCATGATCTCACCGGTCTGTGAGTTTGAGCCCCGCATCGACCTCTGTGCTGACAGCTCAGAGCCTGGAGCCTGCTTCAGATTTTGTACCTCCCTCTCTCTCTGCCCCTCCCCTGCTCATGCTCTTTCTCTCTCTCTCTAAAAAATAAATAAGCACTAAAATATTTTTTAAATAAAATACAAGGAGAAATCTATGAGAATAATACTAATTTTATGAAACACTGACAGCACTGAATATTGTTGTTTAAAAAATTAGTTCTATTTATTATTAGAAATGTTATTTTCTTTTAAAACATAAACATTCTAATCAGATAGCATCGATAATCCTATCCTTTTATGTGGGGAAAAGGGAAACACGTATTATTTAAAATACATTGGTAAGGCATTTTCCACTTAGGTTTTTAATGAGCAGCTTGGATTACTTAAGGAGTGGGGCGATAAATCAGTATACTGTCTTCGGTTATAACCTGCTTCAGTAACCTTGGGGGCAAATTTTCCATAGCATCAAGGGCTAAAGTCTAACTCATTTCGAGGAGAGTTATATAAACTGTTGTGTTCTGGGCTGTTGTCCTCCAGCCTTACTCAGCAGCCTTACTGCAAGGTCAAGTCCTGTTAATTATCGTATCAAACTCTTAAAGCCTTGAACTAAATGCCCTTCTGTACATAGACTTTTTAGTGATTTGAATTGGGGAACAAGGTGTTGATAACAGAAGTGTTGAGTGCAGGAAAGAAATTACAAAGATTCTAAGCAAGCCTTTTCCTTTCCCTCAAAAAAAAATTTTTTTGTTAATGTTTATTTATTTTTGAGAGAGAGAGAGAGAGAGAGAGAGAGAGAGAATGTACAGGGAAGGGGCACAGAGAGAGCAAGGGACAGAATCCAAACCAGGCTCCAGGCTCTGATCTGTCAGCACAGAGCCCAACGCGGGGCTTGAACTCATGAACCGTGAGATCATGACCTGAGCGGAAGTCAGAAGCTCAACCGACTGAGCCACTCAGGCGCCCCTCCTTTCCTTTTTAATTGATGTCCCCAGTCCTGACCCTGAAGCCTCATTCGCACTATTCACCACAGACACAAAGCCCAGAGATGTAGGTGCAGGTGCACACACACACACACACACACACACACGCATGCAAAGAAATCATTGCAGATACACATTTGGGTATGTATGCATGGAAATTTCCTGGAAGAACCCACAAGAAACTGTTGGTGGTGGCTCCTGGGACACTGGGGACAGATCTTTCTTTCCCTTCAAAAATCAATTTAGTTTAAAGACAATTACTCCCATGAAAGCTCTGAAAAGATATTTCTTCCATTTCCTTTAAGAAACTAAGCATATGTGACCAATATAAATGGAACTGGCACTTTTGTATGGTTACAGGGTAAACAGCACAGAATGATTTAGCAGATGTTTAAGTAATAGGCTGCTCAGATTCATTTTCCTTTATGCACTTGGGTGCTTCAGGCTTACTCTTGTTAGCTTAAAATACTCGGTGAAGAGTAAGGGAGGTGTAGGGACCAAGTCGAGGCATTAATAAGCATAGTGTGCGTGAGACAAAGCCTTGCCATAAATCTACCCACTGCCGCCCCACCCTCGGTATCTCTCTTCTGCAGCCCCAGTGATTTGTAGCAACCAGCCACAGCAGGTACAAGACGTGAACTTTCATTCGCTTTGTAAACATCACCTGGAACCCCCCTGGGGGACCTTGGGATACATTGAAAACAAGGTGACATAAGCAGTGACCTATCTATGCTTACGTAGGGCACACTTCTGGTTTTGAGCAGAATTGAGCAGTAAGATATATACACACACATGTAAAACCACAGTTTATCATTCATTCATGTAACAAGTTACTTGGCTATGTAACTCCTATTGTGGGTGCTGGTATGCTGTTATGCTAAGGCACTGAAATTTAGTGAACACAGCCCCTTTTTCTACAGTGCTTACAGCCTAGGAATATCTAAATTATAAATCATAAGCAGTAGAAAGGCTTTGCTTTATTCAGGAAGCATATGTTTTTGTACCTTTTCTATTCCCTCCCCTCTTTTTTATTTCTATTACCTTGAAATGGAGATTTTTTTCCCCTAAGTAATTTCTAATCATTGTTTTGTGAAAAAGTATCCTTTTATCATCTTTATTTTCCCACAACAAATACTTAAAACAGTAATATATTTTATACCATCTGGAAAGAAAGTGAACAGTGATGGTAACAAGAACGAATTCCAGGCACGCCTGAGTGGCTCAGTCGGTTGAGTGTCCGACTTTGGCTCAGGTCATGATCTCATGGTTTATGGGTTCAAGCCCCCCACGTTGGGATCTGTGATGATGGCTCAGAGCCTGGAGCCTGCTTCAGATTCTATGTCTCCCTCTCTCTCTGCCCCTCCCCTGCTTGTGCTCTATCTCTGTCTCTCTCTCTGTCTCTCTCTCTCTCTCTCTCTCTCTCTCTCAAAAATAAGCAAACATTAAAAAAATAATAATAATGAATTCCAGGAGCACTTGGGTGGCTCAGTCTGTGAAGCTGTCAGCACAGAGCCCGCTTCAGATCCTCTGTCCCCCTCTCTCTGACCCTCCCCTGTTTGCAGTCTCCCAAAAATAAATAAATACTTTTTTAAAAAATAGAATGAATTCCGTTCTTTCTTCTTTTTTCAAACAGACCAAGGAGGCAGGAATAAGCCCTAAAATTAAAAAGACTAAATTCCGATTAACATTTCCAAATAAGATCTTATTAATAACTCATGTAGTGTTTGCAATCTAAGTCATTTGACTTTTAAGTCCTGAGAGGCATTATGATGTTGTGATTAAAAGCCTGGGCTTGCTAGCTGCATTTACCTTTTCCAAGTTACCTTATCTCGGCATCTGTAAAATGGGCACAACGATAATAATCCCTTCCTCAGACGGATGTTGGGAGCACAAAGTGAGTTAAGGTGAAGCACTATAACAGTATGCTTTTCATTTCTTCTCCGGCCCTAGAAGGCCGCCCTTGTTTTTCACCTTCTGAAGTTTTCCAGCACACACGTTTCTGGCCTGGCTGAGGGATGAGTCCCTTGCAGCAAGCCTGGGGTAGCTCCTGGACAGGTTTAAAGAGACATGCAGCCCAAGGTCAGGACCGGGAATGAGGGAGCAGGTGGGGAGGGTGGGGGAGGGGGCTGACTCTTGAGGACTGCCCGTGGGCCGGAGGACGTTGGGGTGAGGCAAGCAATCACATCGCAAAGCTTTCCTACCATTTTTAAGTTGCCCCCCTTTTTGAAAATTCAACCTTCAGGGGCGCCTGGGTGGCGCAGTCGGTTAAGCGTCCGACTTCAGCCAGGTCACGATCTCGCGGTCCGGGAGTTCGAGCCCCGCGTCAGGCTCTGGGCTGATGGCTCAGAGCCTGGAGCCTGTTTCCGATTCTGTGTCTCCCTCTCTCTCTGCCCCTCCCCCGTTCATGCTCTGTCTCTCTCTGTCCCAAAAATAAATAAACGTTGAAAATTCAACCTTCATTTGGTTGCTATAAACCTCTGTTTTCTAGAGTTTTCACACATTTGATTCTGAAGTTCCTGCTTGCTTTTTGAGGTTTCTGTCCAGGAGGGGATCTTGGAGGTAACTCCTCCGCCATTTTGCCAGGGTCACCTGTCTGAATAAGGTCTGAAAGGTTAACTTGTCCATATTTCCCCTCCTTCCAAAAAGGGACAGTAAGAGTGCCTAGAGGGTGTTCAGAGGATTAACTGAGTAATGAGATAATAAATATGCCTGGCCCGTAAAGACTCCATAGAAATATGATTAGTAATTACTTGCTGAAATACAGCGCGACTTTAAATGTCCGCTACTCTAGGTCTAGGAGGAACTGCAATGCCAGATTGCGGGGGCATTCGCTTCCATTTTTTAAGACGGCTAAAGGTAGCTTCATCCGTTCCTCAGTAACAGTCCTATATGCCTTTAAACACCTGCAATGTCTGTTTGATCCTTGACCGAACTCCGGATCCACAATTATGTTCCGTTAAGTATTATATGCTCTCTATACGGAATGATAAAAGAGAGACTCAATTCAAAAGGATTTTCTAGAGCCCACTGAAAAATACGTAGAAAAGAAAACGGAGACCGAAAGAAAAAACAAAAGTCAGCTGCATGTGGAAAATACCTGCGAGAAGAAACAGCTAACGCAGGATCTCGTTGGAACGTTCACAGGCTCACGTTGTTATTCTGCTTCCTTCCCAGAAGTTAGTCCTCTCAAGTGTTCTGGCTGGGATCAGAACCTGCACCTCTTAAAGCTGAAATTCAGTACCTGGTAAAACTATCCACTTCTCCACATGCTATATAGACGTTTTTCATCCCTTGGACATTTTCCCACTTATTTCTCCATGGGCCTAATGACCTACCCACTGAATACCAGGGACATGTGGGAGAAAGAATCATCGTCGAGATGTATGATTAACTTGGCTAAATGCTAATACAGTTTTGCAGCGAAAACCTTCCATCTCTGCCTTTCAAAACTTTGTAAGAGATGTATTCACGGAGTTTTTGCTTACGCAAAACAGGCATTTCATAATTGTCAGGTATTGTTTTTAACATGTGTTTCATATCAGATACAAGAAAGGTCAAATGAAATCTTACAAAAAAAAAAAATGTTGCCTGGCTCTCCTATAAGTGAGTCTCCCAGCACATCTGGGAACCTCTGTAAAAAATTAACTCAACATTCTGGACTCTTGGGATGGCCAGATTATTAACTGGTTTTGCAGAAGCACTCTGTGAAAGCCAAGGCATATAAGAAATATTTTCAGACCTGTAGACTATTAAATACTGTGTAGTTAGCCCACGGCACGAGAAAAACAGCAGGTAGTTAGTTAAATGGAGGTATCTAGTTCCATTCACAGAGGGAAAAAGAAACCACGCCTTTGTTGGCAATTGCATTTGACAATTTAGACCCCGGCTAAAATGTTATTGGAAGATTGAATATCAGACTTTTTTATTAAAAGAAAATAAAACATTAAGAATTATAGCAAAGAGCAAATTATAATCACATTGGCCTTGAATCTGACGTAGCTTCTGTATAGGAAAGCAGTGGGAATATTTTTCCTAGAACCTCATATAAAACCCAGATCCAGATTTCTATTTCTCCCCCCTTCGCCAAATTCCCTTTTGGAGGTAAGCTCAAAGAGAAAAAATACTAAGAAATATATTGTCGTTTGCACTGAGAGATTATACAAAACATTTCTCTCTCTCTCTCTCTCTCTCTCTCTCTCTCTCTCTCTCATTTTTATGATGCCAGGAATAAGTGTTTTTTCATCATTTAACTTAGGCTGGACATCATTCCTTATGTTATCCTTATGTACTATGACCCTGAAATCACCATACTCAGTTTCTTCCCTGCACCCAGTGGATAAATACAACTGAATTCATGTTACTTCTGTTTGGCAGAGGTTGGTTTAAGCATGACAGAGATTCCTGGGCATACCCCAGTCCCCTTTCCCCTTGCATGGGGTCCTGGCACTGGTATTTATTTTTTAAGTTTCTCATTGTAATGTGTAGCCTTGACTGCGAACCACTGGAAAACAACACGTCTTAAATGGGAGAAAGAAAAATCTAGTTGTGGACTAGACACGGACTAGTTGTGGACAAATCCAAATGGTCTATTGAACTGAGACCGAATCTATGTACAGTGTTGAAGATTAGATTTTCTCAGCCACCTGTTGTGTTATAGTCAGACATAATGGTCTGAACAATGAAAGTGGCCAATCATTAATAACTTTTTTCCAGCGAATATATTTGGTGGTAGCACAGTAAAGCTTAAACAATTGTCTACACCTTTATGCAAAGAAAAATAAATGGTTTGAATGGAATGTCAGGAGATAAACATCAGACCAGGTGCCAGCCTTACTCTTAGGTGGGGAATAGTTTCTTTCAATGTTACACATTTCTGGAAGCATTAACTACTGAGTTAACCCCACTCTAAATCACTTCAGTACTCCAACACCAGAAACTCAGGAGGGTTAAAACCCTAGAAGAAATG
Source organism: Prionailurus viverrinus (assembly GCF_022837055.1). NCBI lineage: Eukaryota > Metazoa > Chordata > Mammalia > Carnivora > Felidae > Prionailurus > Prionailurus viverrinus. Next base: position 121,673,093 of record NC_062565.1, on the reverse strand, counting down.
AAGACATGTGTTAAACCACAATATTTTGCCATAATTACCATGTCCTTTCATTTCTAATAGCTTCAACTGAGGGGGACTTACAGACTTCATGTTTAACGGTTTAGAGATTAATAATTCAATCATTTAAAGCACATGTTTACTGAATGCCTACTGCGCACCAAGTCCCCCTGTGGACTCAAGAAATTTATAAAATACCATACAAAATGAATAAGACAATCATATATAAGGAGGTATTAAGTGCCATGGTGAAATAAAAAGAAGGAAGAAAGGCTTTTCCATTTTAAACAGAAAGGGCTTCACCGAGAGGGATGACGTTTGAGCAGATACCTGGCGGAGAGAAGAGTTATGCAGATACCTAAGCAAAGAAAGTTCTAGTCTGAGAGCTCAGCAAGCACGATGCCTAGAAAGAAGTCTTTTTCCCCTTTTTTTTCTGGGACTATTGGCATATAGATAATTTCATTAACAGAGCAAACTTTTTCTATCAAAAGATTCCATTTCTTCTAACCTCCAATATGTTATGATTCTATTAACATTTTGGTTGTATGACTATGGGTAATGACTCCTATCAATTATTGAGCCTTACAGGAAGCTAAGCCTAAGCCTAACAATAACTTGGCCAGTTTTTCCAACAAGGAGACTAAGGCTGAGAGAGATTATGTAACATTCCCAGGGTCATACACATAGCCAAGTCTGGGGTTGCTTTATGTTTTACAGGTCTATCTAAGTCCAAAGCCCATGCCCTAAACAGCTTTCTCTAATTATTTCTACCAACTTTGATCTAACATAAATGCAAGGAATCTTCTCTTAACCACAGGGGAGGTATCGTAAACAACATAAATAACTTCTGACTATCTGTGTGACCTGCTGTAAGTCACTTTACCTCTTTCAGAATTCGTTTTCCCATCCGTTAAATAAGGGGGCTGAACCAAGTCATCTGTGAAATCCATTCTACCCACAAAATACTATTATTCTGTGATACGTTAACTAACTTTGGCCCCTTTACCATCTTTTGAGTCCTACCCAATCAATGGTGTTGTCAATGAACACGCAGTGATTGCCTTTTCTGAACCAGGCACAATCTACAAACACCATGCCCCCAAATAATTTCTACTTAAGAATTTAAGGGGTGCACAGGTGACTCCTTCGGTTAAGCGTCTGAAACTTGATTTCGGCTCAGGTCATGATCTCACAGTCATGGGATCAAGCCCTTTCAGGCTTGGCACTGAGCATGAGACTGCTTGGGATTCTCGGTCTCCCTCTCTCTCTCTGCCTCTCTCTCAAAAAATAAATAAACATTAAAAATAAAAAAGAATTTAATTTGGTATAGAATACATAAAGGTTTGACCCGAATTCCAGTCAAACCAACTCTGTGTGTCTACTTTGTTTTGTGTTTTAACTTACAACTGAAGATGTGTGATCGTTGACTCTGATGCTATTACTGAAAAATCCATAAGAAGACGGGCTCCCATAAGCTTCTAAAATGACCACATATTGCCTCACCCCCCTACTCATGTCACCCAATATATTGCCTCCACACTGCTCGTCTCAACTGCCAGCATTAGAAAACGAGTTCTATGAGGGCAGGGATGCATCCATCTGGTTCCCATCTATTCCACTTAGCATTGTGCTTACCATTCAATATGTTATCCACAAATACTCACTCAATGCAACATACAGTTGAATTAACTTTAAACCTGAGGGTAAATCTAAGTTTTAAGAAACCAGTATCAGTGCTCAGCAGACATCTTGAAATGTCGAGCTTTGGACTCTAGCCCTAGATTAGTCACTCACTTAAGCTACTCTAGTCCTCAGTTTCCTCATCTGTGAAGCAAGGAGGCAGGTGACAAAAGATCTCTTCCAGCTCCTCAAATCTCTGATCCTTTCAACTCTACCAACATCTTATTTAATAGAGGCTTAGCCTGGACGTCTTGAATGTATGTAGACCAGACGTTGCTACTGAGACGCTTGCTGGGCCAGGCAGGAGACATGCATAAGCAAAATGGGGTTGACAGCAAATCGTCCTAAGCAATTCACAGTCACAAAGGCCAAACTGAAAAATATAAAAAGCCAAAAAGAAGGCAAGTGAAAGAAAGCCTCCAAAAGAAGAACATTTGTCTACTTGCTTGGAATCACAGTCTCTTCAGGGGCCGAGAATAGTCCCTTTGTTCCATGTCACGTGGATGTCATTAATGTCAAACAACTGAATGAGGATAAATCATTGGTTCACCCAGAACTGGAAGACTTGTGATCCCTGGTGAGATGCTTTGACTAATCTCTAGACGAGACTCCTGCTGTCCTTTCAGACACTGTCATCTTCACGAGGGTGGAGGTTGGTGATTCCAGACGGACAGGTCGTGGAATGTTTGTTGTAGTGAAGTCGTAAAGATGGGTTTTCATCCTGCCATGTGCAAGATGGAGGGTTCATCCAGAGGTAGAGGCCAGAGAAACCCACCTGCCCACACCTATGTAAGTGAAGCCTCACCCAGAAGCACCCAAAGATGACACGGTCTGGGTAGGTCAGAGATGCAGCAGGTGCTTCCAGAAGGACTGCAGGCGCAGCACACAAACTAGGGCCCACGTATGCTCCCCGAGCCTGCCATGGTAGCTTAAGCACAACGGAGAGTGATTTCTTTAGCTGCCAGAGACCGTGGACCGTCGTGACCACATTTGACCATCCTTCCCGGTCACTGAGCTCCAAAGCTCTGAAATATTTTGGACGCCCTCATCTTCCCTCATTTTCAGACATTCACCAAATCTTAGAAAATCATTCCGGCTGCCCTTCACACCCATCCCTCCCGTTCCATGACCGAGGTGCCCTTGCTCATCGTGCTCTCATCCACATTTCTCTGGTGGTACAGCAGCCTCCTAATCACCTCAGTTTTGGTCCTTTGTGACTCTGGTCTTTCATACAAACAGCCAAGGCTCTTGAATTCTCTCAGAGTGAAGGATTCATTGACATTCAAAGCCTTTCACCACCTGGTTTCTTCCTAATTCCCAACCATTTCTCCTGGGAGCCTTGTATTCCAGTGAAATTGTTCCACCAACAGTGGCCCAACCCTGCCTTATTCAGTTTGGCTCCCATATCTTTGTTTGTATTGCCCCTCCCACCTTGGATGCCTTTCTACGGCCTGTCCACCAATCCAAATGCTGCCAGTATTTTCAAAACCTGTTCGAGTCCTCCCTCTTCCTTTAAACCTTGCTCAACAACTTTGCCCACACCGTTGCTTCCTTTTTAAACTATGGACAAAATGTAATAGCTATATGGCATCCTTCACCTTGGATTTAGAGGTCCTTAATATCAGATTCCATAGACATCTTTTTGGGTGTCTGTGTCCTGCTCCCAAGTCAGAATACAGGGTCCTAGTAATCAATGAGTTTTTGTTGGGTCCTTATAACAACCAGGGTAGCATCTTGGACTTAAACAAAAGCTTAATAAATATGTGTTGGATATAATAAACCCATCCAAGAGAAAACAATCAAGGAAGACTCTTCTTTCCCTGGATACACAGAACTGAATTTAAACTTAATATTTGCAGGATGGCTTTACACCCTATGATAACTTCCAGACGACATTTTCTAAAGTCTCACTAACGCAGTTTGAGAAGCAAAATCTTATTTCCCTCGATATGAAGTGTTCTTGCTTACTTTTGAACATCACGTAACCTGAGATGGGAGAGAATCAACGATGCTGGTTAATAAGAAACACGCATTGTGACAGTTCTTATTGTATTTTAGGAAGAACTATAAGCAGGATGCGTAACTCATACACAAAATATAAATAAATCAAAAGTAAATCAGGGACGAATCCATATGTTCTGATTTATGTTTCCTGTGTCATCACGACAGGTAATTTTTAAATTATTTATATACGCATGCATATTTCTTTATTGTGGACCAATGTTCTTTAAATCAGGATAAGATGGAGTGAAGAAAGGTGACCATAGCTGTTCCCTTTCTAGCAATCCTACAAATATTACAGCTTATCATTAATTGAAGGCATTTTGTAAAAGTAAGATTTGGCTCATTATTCATGTCAGTGGAATCTCTAATGATTTATTCCCAGGTTCATTCCCCAGAGCTTGCTCAAAAAATTTCTGAACATCTGACATCTCCCTAAATGGGATATTCTGATATAACCTACCTTCTAATATTGAACTACTTCTATCCTTGTTCAAATGCCCTTATCTTTCTAATGTTCTCAGGTTATAGTAACTTATAAAAGTACTTCTAGATCTCAAAAGTCTAGGGAATAAGCATTCAGCAATGACCTTCCAGAAGTAATCCTCTTTCCTTCACCTTCAACCTCCAACACTTTCAATTCTATCAGGTCAAGAAGATTTTCCCTCCTTTGCCTCCAGGAACACATTAGAGATAAGTTGAAAGAGAGCACTACTTGTATTAGAAAAATATTTTTTTAAGATAGCCTCTCCTCAAAATGTCTATAAGGATTTAAAATCAATGAGACCAAATTCCACTGACTTTGCAGAACTCACAATTTTAAGGATCTCTTTTTAAATCATCAATTCCAAATCGCTCTGTATGTAAAACCGTGCAAGTGCTCTTTGTGTTTTTCAAGATGTTTATGCTGTCACTTATTAAATAAGTAAGCTTCACCAGCCTTCATTAAGCTTAATATACCTAATTGTTGAAATTGTTAGTTCCACTAATGACACGTGGTTATACAAAAAAGAAACATGTCGTCAGTTGAAAACGTTCTAAAGAAACTATAGACGAAATGTCACAATGTATGGTGTTTGCGTCACAACATTCCAGCCTGAAGAAGAGGGGACTAGATGAACTAAGATTAGTAAAATGGTAAAATGTTGAAAATTGTTAACAGCCGGCTGATAGGTACATAAATGGTTATTATACTGTTTACTTTTGCGTGTGCTTGAAACGTTTACCTCAGTAAGGAGACCTCATTTCATGAGGAACAGAGAAAGGAAGGAGCCTTGCCAACTTGGAAACGGAAGCCTAAGGTGAGACAGAATAGCCACTGTCAAATATCTGAGGTATTGTTTCTGAAGGAGAGCAGATATGTTCTACGTAACTCAAGAGTGATCTAGAACCAGTGGGCAAAATTTCAAGGATCCAGATTTCAATTCAACTTGTAAAGAACTTTCTAACTTTCTAACAATTAGAGCTGCATTTTAGTGGCATATGTTATTCCTTTGAAGGAATTTATACAGAAGGCCACTTTTTGAAGTCTGAGGGATTTTTGCATGGCTGCTCAAAATGTCGTCCACGGAATGGTGCTGGTCCATTCACTGTTCTTCCCCCCGCTTGGGATTACATTTTAGCGATTCTTTTTTCACCACAATTTTACTTCTAAACTCCTACTTCCTATCAATTAAAAACAGATTAGATTACCAGAAAGTTCCATTAATGAAACGTTGACTACTTCCATTTTTATTTATCAAATAGGTTACGTCTCTGATATATGAACAGATGGAGGATGGTGACCTCCCCATAGGGTTTTGTTTGTGTGGTAAGAACAATTACCATGACATCCTCCCTATTAACAGATTTTTCGAGGTACATCACAGTAATATTAACTATAGGCTCAACGTGCTTCAGCAGATCTCTAGAAGTTAATCGTCTTGTGTAACTGAAACTTTATACCCACTTCTTCCACTTCCTACTTCCCCAGCTCCTGACAACTGCCATTCTACTCTCAGATTTTACGTATTTAACTACTTTAGATACCGCTTATATGTAATACCATGAAGGACTTGTCTCTCTACGTTTGGCTTATTTCCCTTAGCATAAGGTCCTCAAGGTTTATCCATACTGTTGCAGATGGTGGGTTTCTTCATCCATTCATCTGTCCATAGGCATTGAGGCTGCTTCTGTCTCCTGGCTGTTGGGAATAACGCTGCAGTGAACATGAGGGAGATCCTGATTTCCACACATTCTTTGATTGTGGTTCACAACAAGAGACGGAGCTCGTGCCAGACTATAAACTGACACACTGCTTCTTTTATAGGTAAAGACCTGCTATGGAAAGAAAACATCGGCAGAACTAAACTAACTACTTACTGACATTCTTGAGTCTTTTGAGTATTGCTGCAGTGGGAGGAATTTATCCATTAAACAGTCATAGAGATTTTTCACGGCAATCAAACTATAGATACAAAAATACCTATAAATGGAATGTCCTTTTTAACACTGAGATTTATATTTCTTTGACTGAAAATATATTTGCAAGCCACACACCGCATTAGTGTAAGGTTGTGTAAAAAACCAAAGGGTCATTGCTGTTCCCTGGAAATTATTGTGGAGAATCTATCATTTACATATGCACTAGGCAGAACTGTGAGGTTGAATGCATTATGTATATAGCATATATATATATATATATATATATATATATATATAGCATATGTGTGTGTGCTCCCATTGAAAAAATAGATTCTGTTATGATTACAAAAATAAGAATTCTTTTTATTTTTTTGTTTCAAGTTTTTATTTAAACTCTAGTTAAACAGAAAGTGCAATATTAGTTTCAGAAGAGTTCATTTTAAAGTGCTACTGAATTTAAAAATAGCTCTTCCTTATTACGTATTCCCCCAAGCGTATACACTAAAAGTAGCATTTCTATTATGGAGAAGTCCAAAAACACTTTTCATGTGCGAAGTGTCCTCACATTGATCTACTGCCAATCATACAGGGCCTCTGCATACGGCTGTATAGTTTACACACTGCAAAAAAAGCACGGGGTAAAGGAGCGAGTGGAAGCTTAGCGCCAGCCCCCATATGCTTATCCGGCCACGAGCCCTGACAGCGAATCGACATCAGGTCAAGGATCACCCACAAGCCCAGTGTGCCCAGCACTGAATGGATGTTCCATATGTGCTAGCCTTGGAATCCTGCCTATAGAATTGTAGGTCTGAAACAGCGAAAACGGTGAATCCATTTTCACATCACTTCTTTTCTCCTTATGTTTTCAAGGCGAAAGAGCCATGTAATCATGCCAGCATCCTGACCAAGCCTGACCCAAGAGCCTTCTGGACTAATGATGATTCAGGTATTATTGGCAAAATACACTCAGGCCCCGCAATGTACAGGAAGCATTCTGTAGTAAAGCCCTACCCAAAGGCAAGGTTTGGGGGGCAATTGTGTTTTGCTTGTTTGTTTGCTTATTTATTTATTTGTTTATACCTAGTCTAACACTTGACTATACTTCACGATCAATTTTACATGTTTGTGTGTGTTACAAGTCCCTTTAATTTATCTTCTTGGTTAGTGTCTAAAGCACCTATATGATCAGGGGTAGCTTTATGGAGCGTGAAATGCCTTCAAGTGTTGGGGGCAACTTAGGAATGAGTCTCTTTCCTGGAGTGGAGGACAGAGGTGAAGAGGGTTAAAAAACCCATGGTGAGCCACACTTGAGACTACTCAATCGAGGGCGGGCATGACTTATCCTATCAATCCAGGGGTCTAAATCTACTCAGAATCAGAGGCATGCCACTTTCTGAGATCAGAGAATATGCTTCAGGTTGTGTAATTTAAAATTACCCTCAAAGAGTATGGGCCGTTCTTACGGGAAATAGAAGACATTTTTTTTTTTCCTTATTTTTATTCACCGTGGAGACACGAGGCCTAATTGCATGAGGCAAAGACCCACTAGAAATAACAGAAGCAAGTTAGGCCAAAGGAGCTAAAATACTTAAGAGAGTGTTACTAGAGCTTTCACCTTTTCTAATTAAATAGGATCTAATTAAATAGAGAGCAGGAGGAGAGTAGTAGAGACGATACCTAATATTTGCATTAGGCCTCACGGCTTTATGAAGGAAGTGCGTTCACAAAAATCTAATATCGTGGGTGCGGCAGCCCTGTGAAATAGGAGGGGTGGCCTATCCTCACTGTCCCTGGGTGAGAGATAAAATCAGATCTTGAAAGAGGTTAGCCGACGTATCCAAAGCTCACCGCCAGAAAATACCAGGGCTGGGAGTAGGTCTGAGAGCCTGCCGGCCCAATTCTATAACACGCTTCCTCAGAAGAAGAAACTGTCTTGTGAGAAACAACGTGGGTTAAACCCCCGCTTTAATCTTTTCTTTATAAAAGGGAGTGAGGGACTATGCCTATTAGCAGAAGCAGGATGGGAGTATAAAACTCTGATGCCTTTTTTCCAAAGACCAGGCTCATAGTCTAAACTTCCTATCAATATCGTCAGTGGAAAAAAAAAAAAAATTGTTCTGTCTTGTTTTCCGCCTTTTGAACAGAGATGAAAAACATGAAAATGAATTGGCCTATTTACGCCATCATCTCGGTGCCAGTATAGTCCCACCACAAAATAAACAAGACAGCCTCTGGCTAATACCCCTACTCAGACCTGCAGCACATACGGCGTGAGGAAGCTACGTAGAACGAAACATCACAATTAAAAAATAAATGTTCTTAAAATTATGTAGAGGCTGGAATGGGGAGGGAATCTGTCCAGGACAGGTCTAGAAAATAGCGTTCGTGCACTTTGGGGGGCTGGGAAAATTATGTTGCGACAAAAACTGATGCAGAACATGCAAAGAAATATAATAGAAATACTTCAGATCCGTTCATTTAAAAAACTTTTATTTTATTATTTTTGTGTCATCAATGGGGTTACAAAGACACCGCATCCCTTCTGCAGCAGCTTCTCTAATGAGGAGCTTCCCCAGTAACCAATTCCTACACTAGGGTCTATGTCTAGTGATTTTGGGGGCAAAGGAGAGGGGCTGGGCTCATCGTTCAGTCAATTCCTGATAGGGGTATTAAAATCTGTATCTATGGTGGTAGAATTATCATTGGCTTCTTTCACTTCAGTCGATTTTTGTTTCATGTATTTCAAAGCTCTAATATTAAGCACATAGATTCTTACAATGGTTACGATTTCCTGATGAATTGATCACGTCCCACTTTCTCTCTGGTAAAAGGCTTTGTCTGAAGTCTGTTTTTTTCTGACATTAATATAGCCAAGCCAGCCTTCCCATGTCTACGCTTCACATGGTGTATCTTTTCTATCCATTTGCTTTCAACTTATCTGTGTCTTACAGTTAAAGTGCGTCTCTTCTAGTTGGGTTTTCCTTCTAAATCCAATCTGGCAATCTTTGTTGTTGTGGTTGTTGTTATTCAGAATGTTTATATCTATATCTACATGTAGATATATCATAGAACATTATTAAGCCATAAAAAATAATGTATAGACCACATCTTTTCTATCCGTTCATCTATGAATGGACCCTTAGATCGCTTCCGTATGTTGGTTATTGTAAATAATGCTGCAATAAACATAAGGGTGCATATATCGTTTCAAATTAGTGTTTTTATTTTCTTTGGGTAAATGCCCAGTGGTGAAATTACTAGATCAAATGATATTTTTATTTTTAATTGTTTGAGGAACCCCCATACTATTTCCCACATTGGCTGCACCAATCTACATTCCCACCAACAGTGCATAAGAATTCCCTTGACATCCTCACCGACACTTGTTATTTCTTGTGTTTTTGATTTTAACCACTCTGACAGGTGTAAGATGATTGTGGTTTTGATTTTCATTTTCCCATGATGATTCGTAATGTTGAGCATCTTTTCAAGTGTCTGTCGGCCATCTGTATGTATTCTTTGGAAAAATGGCTGTTCAGGTCCTCTGCCCATTTTTTAATCAGATTATTATTATTATTACTATTTTGGTGTTGAGTTGTATAAGTTCTCTATATATTAGGGCATTAACCAAAATATATATATCATTTGTAGATATCTTCTCCCAACTAGTAGGCTGTTTTGTTTTTTTTTGTTGTTGTTTTGTTGATGGTTTCCTATGCTGTGCAAAAGCTTTTTATTCTGGTGTAGTCCCAATAGTTTATTTTTGCTTTTGTTTCCCTTGCCTCAGGATTCATCTAGCTAGAAAATGTTGTTAAGGCTGACATCCAAGAGATAACTGCCAATGTTCTCTTTAAGGAGTTTTATGGTTTCAAGTCCCACATTTAGGTCTTCAATTCACTTTATGTTTTGTATAGTGTGCATAACGGTCTAGTTTCATTCTTTCGTATGTAGCTGTCCAGTTTTCCCAGCACCATTTATTGAAGAGATTGTCTTTCCCCTATTGTATGTTCTTGCCTCCTTTGTTGTAGATTCATTTGCCATATGATTGTGGGTTTATTTCTGGGTTCTGCTCTATTGATCTGTATGTCTGTTTTTGTGCTAGTACACTATACTGTTTGGATTGTTACAACTTTACAGTATATCTTGAAATGTGAGATTGTGATATCTCCATCTTTGTTTATTATTGTTTTCATTTTAATTTTAGTATAGTTAACATACAGTATTATATTAGTTTCAGGTATACAATATAGTGATTCAACACTTCCATACGTCATCTAGTGCTCATCACGACAAGTGCACTTTGTAATCGCCATCACCTATGTCACCCAAACCTCTACCCGCCTCCTCTCTAGTAACCATCAGTTTGCTCCCCTATAGTTAATGTCTGTTTATTGGTATGTCTCTCTATTCCTCTCTTTCCTTTGCTCATCTGTTTTATTTCTTAAATTCCGTATATGAGTGAAATCATATGGCTTTTGTCTTCTTCTGACTGAATTCTTTCGCTTAGCATTATACTTTCTAGTTCCACCCATGTCATTGCAAATAGCAAGATTTCATTCTTTTTATGGCTCAATAGTATGCCATTATATACATATATAATATTATATTATATAATTATAATAGATAATTATAAAATATATATAATATATTTAATAAATATATATTTAATAAATATAAATATTTTTATACATATATAATTTGTATATAATGTATAACATATATTTATATATATTATATATTTATATATAATATACAATATATAATATATATTTATATATAATATACAATATCTATTTATATATAATATATAATATCTATTTATATATAATATATAATTATATTTTATATATAATATATATTTATATATAACATATAATATATATATTATATTAATATATATTTATTATATATTATATAATATATAATAATTATAAATTAATATATATTAATTATATTATTATATATTATATGTAATATATATTATATAATATATAATATAATATATTATATATATACACCCCCTAATACCCCCTATTCTTTATCCACTCATCTGTCAGTGGACACTTGGGCTGCTTCCATAGTTTGTCTATTGTAAATGATGCTGTAGTAAATATAAGGGTGCCTGGTGATACCTCTACCTTTGTTATTTTTTTCTCAAAATTGCATTCGCTATTCAGGTCTTTTGTGGTGCCATACAAATTTTAGGATTATTTATTTTAGTTCTGAGAAACATACTACTGGTATTTTGTTAGGGACTGCATTGCATCTATAGATTGCTTTGCACAGTATGGACGTTATGACAATATTAATTTGTCCGATCCATAAGCACAAAATATATTAATATAATGTGTTGTCCTTCACTGGCTGCTTTGATTTTTTGTTTTTTAATCTTTGGCTTTTGTCAGTTTGACTATGATGTGTCTTAACTAGAATCTATGTTCTTTAAGATGTAGACCCCTCAGGTTGAAGAAGTTAAACATCCTTCTAATCTATTAGTAGCTTGCTTCGAAATTGAACCTGAAGGAGGCAGTTATTATTTTTTTAATGTTTATTTATTTACTTAATGTTTGTTTATTTATTTAATGTTTATTTATTGGGGAGAGAAAGAACCAGTGGGGGAGAGGCAGAGAGAGGGGGGAACAGAGGATCTGAAGCGGGCTCTGTGAGATCATGACCTGAGCTGAAGTCGGACGCTTGACTGAGCCACCCAGGCGCCCCAGGATGCAATTATTTCTGCTGTGGTTTCTGCACTGCAGCAATGTTGTCCTTCCTCAGCATATCACCACTCTAACCAAAACTTTTCCTAAATGCCTTCAATTCTGTAAAGGGTAAACACAAGCTGAAGCAACTTTATAGCCATCCTTTTGCAACACACAAAGGTATGAGCCTTTAGGTGGCTTCTTCACAAAGGTAATATTCCAGTCACAGTATGAATTTTATGATGTGAACTTTTACCGAGTCCTGAAATAATTGTGATAAGATTATTCCATCATTTCCTACGGAAAATACATTTCAGCAAATTGCCTATTTTCATTCGAAGCCAGCTGTCATCAGAGGATTTTACTTACTCAACATAATGTATAGACTCTTGAAACACAGTTTAAGTAGAGTTAAATATTAGGTGTAACTAGGCCACACAGTTTGATAGAAATAAATGTTAAATTTTAAAACTAGTTTGTTTTGAAGTAAAGAATTATTGAGGGTTCACGCACCTTGAAATCAGATGAGAGTGTCTAGATTTTCATACTGTCTTTTTTTTATATTTAATTATTTATTTTGAAAGAGAGAGCATGCGAGAAGGGGAGGGTGAGAGAGAGAGAGGAGACAGAGAATCCCAAGCAGGCTCTGCACTGTCAGCACAAAGCCGGACGCGGGGCTTGAACTCATGAACCAAGAGACCATGACCTGAGCCAAAATCAAGAGTCAGTCGCCCAACGGACTAAGCCACCCCGGCGCCCGTCACACTCCCTGCCTTTTTGCGTGACTGTCGGAGGACAGAACTGGCTTGCTCAGTTACGATGTGCAGATACGGTAGTTGGAGAAACAAAAGTAATTTTCAAAAGCTTTTGAAAATTCCATAATATAGAAGTAGCATTTCATCATAGGAGAGAAATGGAAAATAGAGAAAGGAAGAAAATTAATCACCCATAATCCTACCACCCACACTTGTTTTCGTTGGACTGGACTCTCCAAAATTCTCAGCATTTGTTCTGACAATGAGCAAACAGGCTTCACAAGTTTAGGCTCTGTCCTATTTTCTTTGTTTTTAGGCTTTGAAACCTGAGTGGTTTGTTTTTGCACACCTTTGGTTTTCAATTGCTGGTCCTGCTGAGGCCTGTGACATTCTCTTAAATTAGAATCTCAAGGTAGGATGAGTTTCTCCACACTTTCAAAATACGTGTTTTTCCCAGTACTGTTACTGATAACATGGATAATGCTCTTTGCTTAGAGGAAGTCAGATAATAAAGTGATTAAACAAAAAGGTTTCCTTTGCAAAGGCCAGGATTTTAACTGGACACTTGATTTGCCAGGTAGGAAAATGTGACCAACCCCTTGATGGTCTTCCTGGGCTTTTATTTTAAGTCACGTTTTCACAAGAAAATGGCATTCTACCTTTGAGATTTTCAAAATGTCTACACTTCTCTCAAGCAAAAATTGAAGAGCAAGAATCAGTACTGTGCAAATTTTTCCCAGAGGAATAAAAATGAATTTTCTCTTACGTTTTTCAGGATCATGCATTGTTTCTTTACAATTTCTAATGAGTCATCACATTTTAAAATTCAGCCCAAATTTCTGGGGATGCAGAAATCACTCTAAAGTGGTATATTTGTATTTATTGAGCAGCCGTAATAGCTTATGTACCAAATGTAGAAACAAAATGATTCATAGTTTAAAAACATATGGACTGCAGAACTATTTCAGTCTTCCAGAGAATATGTAAAATTAGATCAGTGGTTTAATATAAAGAGAGGGAGGACTTCATTATGTAGATTTTAAAAAGCGAAGAAACCTAATTTCTAGATTTTTTTTTTTCTTAAAAAGCAAAATACTCTCATGTTTCTATCTAGAAAACAGTTGTTTCATCCCTCAAAGTATGGCATTATCTAACAAAAAAGAAAAATGTGACACAAATTCGACATGATCTGCTTACACAGGAACTCGCCATCTGACACCAGTCAACTGGGTGTAGACTTTGCCTCTTGCGATTAAAGATAAACCATTTAGTAAAAATCTATGGATACGTGAAGATCTTTTAAGTGGACTCACCTCATTTATTCAGGTCGGAACTACAAAACGGTAGCTGTCCCAGTAATAAAGGTCATCTTACCAGAGTGAGGAATCCCGGAGTTCACGTAATGCCACCAAAGGCAGCAGCAGTGGAACTAAGGCTTTGGAAGGACCAGGGAGGGACACAGTCGTAAGGACTGCGCTCGACGCACTTTTGACTGCCCCTGTTTCTCTAACTCAAACTTGTTTCAACATCAAACTGGGTATTAATTCCCCTCCGTCATAGATCCAGGAGCCACAATCATCCTCGGTTTCTAAACCACATCTCTTCCAGCCCACTGGACTCATTCACGTCAGAGCCGACCAGCAAGCCATTTGGCCATGCTTGCCAGTGAGCATGCGTAGAGCAGCAGGAACGCCCCTCCCCCTACATACACACATACACACACACACACACACACGCGCGCGCGTGAGGTTTACACCCCCCCCCCCCCCCCGTTTTGGTCAGTGCTGTGGGCTCCTGAGTTGGCCACCACCTTCAAGGCTTATTACCCGTGTGACCTGGACAAACATTTTCACCCTTCTGTACTTCCTTTTCTTTCGGCTGCAAAAATGGAATATTTATGCGGACCACAGAGTTTGGGGAGGGTTAAAGGAAATAATGCAGGTCAAAGTCGTCAAAACGATGTCCGACATATAGCTCATGGCCAATTTATGTTAGCTCTTCTTACTTGTAGACAGAAGTGTGTCATTTATAGAAACCTGAACACAGAGGCCCCTGCTCTATTTAGGGTTTACAAACCATGGGTCGAAAGAAGAATACATTTTATTTTGTCACTGCTGTTACTATCTCCTACTTTACTGGACCTGAAGCTTGTTTTTTTTTCTCCCTGAACCCCGAAGCTCATTATTCGCTGTTGACTGCTAGCTGGCTCCCCAGACATAAGACTGATAAGCTTCCTGAAAATAGACATATGGCTGGACATAAAATCCTCAAGCTGGGGAGAACCTTGGACGTGGCCTAGTCATTTAGATAAAATATCACCTTCCATGAGGATCTGTGAAGCAAAAGACACTTTGTTTATACCCGACTTTAACCTTTTACAATGGTTTAGAGGGTTCCTAGTTCAAGGACGGGTTATTTATTCCAGTGAGTAGCAACATATCATTTCAAAACTCCTCTGTTCAAAGATAAAGTCATGCTAGGGGCACCTGGGTGGCTCAGTGGCTTAAGCGTCTGACTCCGACTCCGGTCATGATCTCGCGGTTTGTGAGTTCAAGCCCCCATTGGGCTCTGTGCTGACAGCTCAGAGCCTGGAGCCTGTTTCGAATTCTGTTCTCCCTCTCTCTCTGCCCCGCCCCTGCTCATACTCTGTCTCACTCTGTCTCGCTCTGTCTCTCAAAAATAAATAAATGTTTACAAAAAATAAATAAATAAAGATAGAGTCATGCTCATCTAGCGTTTAGGTTTGACGGCTAAAGTTTATCAAATCCGATCCTTCTGATTGTCCTGTTACCAAGTGTGTGAATATGTGACTGCGAGGCTCAGGTTAGCTCAGCACGGAGAAGCTCCCCGTCTCTCTGCCTCAGAAGGTGTAAATTAAGAGGTTAGCTTTCTGAAGCTTTGCAGTTGGAACAAAATCCGTTTCTGCCCTTGTTGAACTCACAATGTCCTCTTCCTCTTTGTTATGACCCAAATTACTTGTTACTTCTGCTGTTTTACCCAAGGCTAAACTAACAGTATTTCACAGTAGCTGATTTTTCTGATTCCCAGGGCTCTTTTTAAATGTTTTCACACAGTGTTTCCTTGTGCCCATTTTATCCAGATCATTCATTTCATGTCTAAAATCTTTGATTTTCCTAGCATTGAAGGGCATTTTATTATGGCTAAAATTAAACCAGAAAATTTTCTCACTGAAAAAAATGAAAGGAAAGTAGATTAAATTCAACTTCATAATTTTGGCAAAGTTATTTTTCGTACACTTTGATGAATATTTTATTAGTTTGCATCAGACTAATCTAACAGCAGATTTTTTTACATGTATTTATTTTTGAGAGACAGAGCACAAGTGGGGGACAGGCAGAGAGAGAGGGAGACACAGAATCTGAAGCACGCTCCAGGCTCTGAGCTGTCAGCACAGAGCCCGACATGGGGCTCGAACTCACAAACCGTGAGATCATGACCTGAGCTGAAGTTGGACGCTTAACCAACTGAGCCACCCGGGTGCCCCTAACAGCAGATTTTTTAAATGCAGTGGATTTTGGCTGCAGCTGATGTTAAAATGTCCTTGTGTATTCTATTATTTTCAACATGCTGAGATATTCTGCCTCTGACGGCTTTTTTTTTCCCCCAAGAAGAGTGTCCTATAATACATCATACGTAATACACGAGACAATTATTTCGGGAGGTTATATGTCTGTAACAGGAAAAATAAATGAAAAGGGGGTTGGGGATGGTTGTCTTAATAACAGAAGCATTTTGTTTAGCCGAATATAAATATAGTTTATATAGTTTATAAAATATTTATAAATATATAAATATTTTATAAACTATATATATAGTTTATAGTTTATATAGTTTATAAACATATTTTAAGAAAAATAATTTTTCAATTTTCAAATTGTACGTTATAAAGAGAATAGGTCAGTGACTAATAAATGAAAACAGGCTACCTCGAGGATGAAATGGTCCATGGAAAGGGACAAGTGCAGGATAGAGAGGGAGGTATTAGGCATAAAGGGTGGATGCATGGGGGTAGGAGGAGCATGAAGATATGGAGAAGGTTTTATACGTGGGATGCTCAGAAATAAGACTAGAGTTGGAACTCAAGACGGGAGCCTTCGGCAAAGCTCATTTGTAAAATGAGAGGTGATGGAAGCAAATCAACTCTAACAGAAACTCATTCGACAAAGATGCAAGTGGACAGCGAAAAGCGAATGGAAATGGATTTAGAAAAGAAAAAAAAATGGCTCCTTGTGGGCTAGGGACCTTGGCAATGGACTTTGATGAGCAGTGTAGCTCTGGGAGCCCACCATTGCCTCCTCACAAATACGTGGCCATCACCTCTTCCACTGATTACAATTTTGGCTCCGAGAGGACAATTTAATATTAAGAGTTCAGCTGCACTGTTCTTGTAGGTATTGAGTTTGAAAACTTGAGTTTTCAAATTGTCCTCCCACACCTCCCCTCAGCTGATCTTTCCAGTTGCTCTGTGGGAATGCTCTGGTTTCTCTTCAGATTGCATAAGTCTTTCACCTTTTACCAATTGCCCCGTGGGATTGGCAAAATGGGTGTTAACCCAGAGGCTACTTGAAGAAGTGAAGTGCTTTGCCCCAAAACGAGATATTGAGTCATTGATACTAAAATACGGAAGTGACCTGGAAATTCCTCCAGTTCTCTTGCTATAGCTTCATGGAGGTAAGAGGGGAGCTTTGCAATGAAAGTCGCTTGAATGTGGACGCAAATGTTTGAGGAAAGAGCAGAAAGTCAAGGATGAGATGTAGCCTTGCCACGGGGCAGGGAGAGCTGGCGAAAGGGAGAAAGTAAGGTAAATGCAGGGTTTGTTTTCAACGAAGGAGCTATATTATATCCCTTCCTGTCCAGCACTCTGCTGCCTTCTAGGGAAAGGGGCAACAGGGTCCCCTTGAAAGTTCAAGTAGATAAATTGGACAGACAAAATCGTGTAAAGCCAAGTTAGACTAAGTACAGCTACCTACGGATATGTGAAGGACTGTCATTTGGAACAGATGGAGAGGCAGATCATTTCACCGGTTAAAAGCAGAAGTTTTGGCATCAGAGAAGCCTAGTTTTGCTACTTCTAGCTGTGTTGCCTCACACAACTAATGTTTACCTCTTTAAGCCTCAGATCTTAAGAACATATAAGTAAGGTTTTCATGATTATTATGAGGATTAACTGAGAAATTGCATTTAAAAAACCACTGAAGCATAGTGCCTACTACTTAGTATAATCATTTGATGTTAGCTATTGTAATAGATGCACAGTAGAAGTTACAGGGAGGAACATGTTCGTTTCCGTGAGATACTTTCACTGTTTTCCCGGAAGTAATCTAGCTAGGTCTACTGTCTTTGTTCTCTGATATCTTTATGGAAATGTGCTTTCAAATATTCTCAAACTATTAAAAATTTAATATTTTAATAGTATTAATGTAATAGATAATGTATGTCACATATAACGTATAAATACACGATATATTGTGTGTAATATTAATTCTAATCCTCTAAAACTGTTTTAAGGAAAGATATGGAAAAAATGGCAGTTCTGAAGGACCTTACAAGGTCCCCGTTAACTTTAAAGAAACCGATAATCCTAAAGAAAATGAAAATCCTAAGAAAAGTAAACAGGAAGTGGGAAGAAATAAGAAGGAGGCAGAGGAGAGGGGTAAGTGGGGCTTAGACAAAAACAGACGTTGGGCTCCTTTCTGCCCTTTGGCTATTTGTTCCCATTGTCAAAGGAAAAACCAGAAAGCAGTGGGCCATCAGTGAGGCTTCCGAGAGCAGCCTGTAGATGTAGAGTTACAGTATTTACCACGCAGTAAAGAGGGGGAAATGCTTTTGCTCTTAAAAGGCAAATTCAAGGTTTATTAAACAGCACGTGCCGAACTAGATTTATGTTGGCAATTAAAAGGTACATAAACAACACGATTTGGAGAATGAATTGCAAACAGGCCTATCATGATGATCTATGCTCGTGGTCTAGATTTTTAAGCAATATCTTACGAATTGTGAAATAGAACCATTGTAGATACGGACAGTAATAGTCTTGTCTCTCTGGAATACCATTTGATTTAAATGAGGATCAACTCTAGTGGAATTTTAAACATAAGAATTTTATTTTTTTTTTAATTTTTTTTTTCAACGTTTATTTATTTTTGGGACAGAGAGAGACAGAGCATGAACAGGGGAGGGGCAGAGAGAGAGGGAGACACAGAATCGGAAACAGGCTCCAGGCTCTGAGCCATCAGCCCAGAGCCCGACGCGGGGCTCGAACTCCCGGACCGCGAGATCGTGACCTGGCTGAAGTCGGACGCTTAACCGACTGCGCCACCCAGGCGCCCCACATCTGTTTAATTTCTTGTCTGTGATTTTCCTGTGGTTTTATACAAAGCCTATTTTCATTTTTGCTTTTAGATTTTATTTATATCTGTTGTGAAGGGGTGATTAGGAAACAAGGTTGCTGTCGTCAGACAGACAGACACACACACACACACACACACACCCCAGAAGTAGTTAATACATCTGAAACTCTTAGCCAAACCATCAAATAGTTTTTTGGGGACAACCAATCTTATTTGTTAAAAAGATTCGGTAATCACAACTCAAAAACAGATAGTACTATCAAAAGTGTCTGACAATAAGACCATATGCTGTTAGAAAATTTGGCTGTGACAGCTAAACATTGTTCTGATCCAGGATATAACAATAAAAAACAAAAATAAATTTCCTCCCACTAACTAGACTAGAATAAACATCTCCCACTATAATGTGTCACCTGAGCAAAAGATTGTGGCTTTTAATGTTTATCTTAGGGTTTTTAAGCTGACAAATAGATACACTGGAAAATTTATGGTGGGCCCAGCAGAGAGATTTATTCATTAAATATGTCCAAAATTGACTGAACATTTAATGTGCGATGCATATGTTAGGAAGTAAGGAAAGACAAGAGTACCAAATAATCCTGCTTTTTTGGCGTCTCAAATTACTAGAAAAGCATAAACATGTGCACAGATTCTTAAAATCCCTGCTTAGCTGAGGGGTCATTACTAGCAGGGATGAGACCATGAGCCTCTTGGGGGTCTTCAGGGGCTGGGGAAGAGCTTCAAAACCTCAGAATAAGCTGTATGGAAAATGAAGTTCCTGCTACATCTCCTGAAATTCTAGGAGTAGCCGATTATGGAATCACAATGGACACCTCCCAAAAGTAACAGATATCAAGCAGTCACATTTTCTTGGGGCTTTTTTAGGCATCAGAAGAACTAAGGTGCCACACCCTGGCACATGGAGTATTCGAATTGCCAAGTTGTGGTCCTACTGAATAAAACATAAAATGTGCTGTAGGTGACCCTCTGAATTTTCTACAAAAAATTATCCAGTGCCCAAACAATGCCTTCCATACATTTACTGAAATATATTACACGGATGGTCAAGTAGTAATACAGTTAGGGCATCACTAATATTTCTTTGAATTTTGCCTGGTAAATTGAGGCAGTGCCCAATTTTCACAAGGTTACGGATAATTTACAAGTATTGTAAATTATTAGCTAAAAGGAGAGTAGGCACACAAGAAAAGCAACAAAATCCAAATATCAAAGCTAGCCAGGAATGTTTTAAAAATAGTGAAATATACTCAAGTCTACTAAGCACTAAGAAAGTAGCAAATGATGTTGAATCCTCAGGAAATACCAATCCAAATGCTTAGAACCAAGTCAGTGGGTTAGTGCATTTTCATATTTCTGTGTGAGATGACGCTTGTGTGTGATACCCTTGTGTTATGAATGACACCACTGAGATACTGGCACGTATAAACACAATCATGGAAGTCGATAGCTACAATGCTATCGTCCCTTTCTGGCACATTGCTGCAGGATAGTGGTGAAGGAAATCCTCTCGGTGGGCAGAAGTTAAGAGCAATTCACCTGGTTGCTCATTTTGCTTGGAAGGAGAACTGGACAGACATGGGACTCTATACCCATTCATGGGAGGGCAGCTAATGATTTGGCAGGATGGTCAAGCAATTGTAAGCAGAAGAAGCATGATTTAAAAATGGGTGACAAGAAAGTCTGGGGAAGAGTAATATGGATAAACTTCCCTGCATAGTCAAAAAATGTGAAGATATTTGCGTGCCATGTGAGTAATTTCCAAGGGGTGATCTCAGGAGAGGAGGATTTTAATAATCAAGTGGATAATATGACTCATTTTGTGGATATCAGTCAGCCTCTTTCCCAGTCACCCTGTCGTCAAAGGGCTAGTGAACTGAATAGCCATGGTGGCAAAAATGGAGGTTATACATGGGCTCAGCAACATGGACTTCCATTCACCAAGGCCAACCTAACCACAGCCATGGCTAAGTGCGTAATCTGTTAGTAGCAGAGACCAATCCGGAGCCTCTGATGTCACACCATTCCCCAGGGTGATCAGCCAACCATCTGGCAGGTCGATTACATCCAACCCCCCCATCATGGAAGGGGCAGACTCTTGTTACTCTGGATACAGATTTGCCCTTCCTGTATGCAATGCTTCTCCCCACACAATCATCTGTGGACTCACAGAATGCCTCATCCACCATCAGGGTATTCCATGCAGCACTGCTTCTGATCAAGGAACTAGCTTTATAGCAAACGAAGTATGCCACTGGGCCCCATGTTCAGGGAATTGACTGGTCTTAACCATATTCCCTAATAACCTGAGGCAACTGGCTTGACAGAATAGTAGAATGGCCTTTTGAAGATGCAGTTACAGTGCCAGCTAGATGGCAATACTTTGCAGGGCTGGGGCAAGGTTTTCCAGGAGACTATATATGCTCTGAATCAGCATCCAGTATATGGTGCTGCTTCTCCCATAGCTGGGATTCACAGGTTCCGAAATCAAGGAGTAGAATTGGTGCTGGTGCCACTCCCTGTGTGCCCTAGTGACCTACAAGCCACATTTTTGCGTCCTGTCTTCCCAACTTGATGCCTTGCTGGCCTAAAACCTTGGTTCCGAAGGGAGGAATGCTTCCACTGGAAGACCGAACAACGATTTCATTGAACTGGAAGTTAAGACTGCCATTCAGCTTCCTTGGGCTCTTTGTGCCCCGAAATCAACAGGCAAAGAAGGGAGGGACTATGCTGGCTGGGATGACTGGTCTTGACGACCAAGGAGAAATTCGACTGCTACTCCACAGCGGAGGTAAGGAAGAGTCTGTCTGGAATATAGGCGATCCCTCAAGGAGTCTCTTAGTATGACCGGGCCCTGTGATTAAAGTCAGTGGAAAAAGACAACAACCCAATCCAGACAGGACAACTAATGGCCCAGACAGGACCACTACTCCCCTGTTGGGGAGAAAGGTTTGCCTCACCTTATTAGGTAAAGCACCGTGACCAGCTGAGGTGCTTACTGAAAACAAATAGGTAGTGGCATAAAATAGTTATAAATACCAGCCGTGACTACGCGACCAGTTACAGAAACAAGGACTATGACTGTCATGAGTGTTCCTTCTTTATTTGTTATGAATATGCTTGTGTTTCTGTACGTGTATATCAATCTCTTCCTTTTCTTCCCTCTCTTGTCTCTTGTCCTGTAACATAAGATGTGGTGACTGTATACCCACGGTAGTTAATAATTGTGAACTTTACATTCATAGTATTTACGTTATAGGATACGAAGAAGAATAGACATCCCACAAAGACTTTACATCTTCTGGGGGAAAAGTTAGTAGGTTTTCAGTTCTATGCAGGATAGTTGCATCGCATTAGGTAGCAGCATTGACCTTATTATTGTCTTTATATGGAGATTAAACACAAATTAATAAGATGCATGTGGCTGCCAAATTCACAAGAGGTGGACTTGTGATAGTTAATTTTATGTATCAGCTTAGCTGGACCACAATGCTTAGATACTTGGCGAAACATTATCTCAGATGTTTCAAGACGGTATTTATTGTATGAGATTAACATTTAAATCACATTGAGTGAAGCAGATTGTCCTCCATGGTATGGGTGAGCTTTAACCAAACAGGTGAACAGTTGAATAGTGAACAGTCTTAACAGAACAAAAAACCTGACCTCCCTTGAGCAAGAAGGAATTCTACCGGCAGATGGCCTTCAGACTTTAGCCGCAACATTAGTTCTCTCCTGGGTCTGCAGCCTGCCCCCCACCCTATAGGTTTTGAACTTCCCAGCCTCCACAGTCACATGAGCCAGTTTTTTAAAAATAAACTCTCTCCCTCTCCTCTCTCTTTCTTTCTCTCTGTATACACACACACACGTAGACACATATATGTAAATATGCATACACAGAGATACGAAAATACAATTACTTACCAACTTGGTACTTGTGCATGTGCCTCGCCACTCTGACAACCCAACGGTCATTCTGCCGTGGCTGCAGAACTACACGCTAGGCACTGCACAATAGGGACCCCTTCATCGAGGCCTTACCATTGAGTAGAGAAGGATATTTAAATTTTTTTTCTTAATGTTTTTATTTATTTTTGAGACAGAGAGAGACAGAGCATGAGCAGGGAAGGGGCAGAGAGAGAGGGAGACACAGAATCGGAAGCAGGCTCCAGGCTCCGAGCCATCAGCACAGAGCCCGATGCAGGGCTCGAACTCACAGACTGTGAGATCATGACCTGAGCCGAAGTCGGACGCTCAACCGACTGAGCCACCCAGAAGCCCCCGAGAAGGATATTTTAAAAGAAAATAAAGCAGGGACACCTGGGGGCTCAGTAGGTTAAGTGTCTGACTCCTGACTTCAGCTCAGGTCATGATCTCGTGGTCTTGAGATGGAGCCCTGTGTCGGGCTCTGCACTGAGTGTGGAGCCTGCTTGGGATTCCCTTTCCCTCTCTCTCTGCCCCTCCCCTGCTCATGTACGCACACACACACTCTCTTTCTCAAAATAAATACACATTTAAAGAAAAGAAAGAAAAGAAAAGAAAAGAAAAGAAAAGAAAAGAAAAGAAAAGAAAAGAAAAAGAAAAAAGTAGAAGTGTTTTGTAATAAATGTTCATTCAGGCTTTCTGGCAATATGAAGGTTATGAAAGACCTTTGTGATTACAAGATAGAAAGCCCTCCGTGAGGTGACCGGGCTATCCTGTGTGTCCTCAGGCTGGATGAGAGGTTCTGAAACTCTTGGGGAAAGTCGGTTGAATGATAGAAGTCGAAGCCACTATGACAGCATTCTTTCCTATAAACCAAATTCATATGGTGTCATTAATGAAGAGAGTGTTCCCTCCCTTTATTCCTACGTATCTACAAATACAGGTTTACATCTTGCTA
Organism: Prionailurus viverrinus; assembly: GCF_022837055.1. Taxonomy (NCBI): domain Eukaryota; kingdom Metazoa; phylum Chordata; class Mammalia; order Carnivora; family Felidae; genus Prionailurus; species Prionailurus viverrinus. Next base: position 121,649,287 of record NC_062565.1, on the reverse strand, counting down.
GCAACATCTACTGAGGATACATCTACTTTTAAAGATTCTGCAGGACAATCACAGAATGCTGGGAAGAGACCTGGAGAGCACTAGGCTCTCTCTGTGTCTGAGCTGTGCTACTCTGGGAAAGTTAGCTTGCCATTTCTTTAACCTCTGAACAAAGGGGAGTTCTCCTTAGTTAACGGCCAATGTCTCATGAGTATGATCAGTCTGCACCTGCAAAACCAGGGAGGTTCATGAAGGGAATAGGCCAGAAGGCCTTCACCCAAAAGCATAAGCAAAGAATCATGGGGCCTAATGGATTCTCACTTTAAAATTCTATTTTAATAGATGGCAAAGAATTAGGGGACAAAGGAGAATTTAGGGAGCAAGTTTAAAAGGAGAGAAAAGAGAGGATACATTTTTCTGACTCATTGGAAGATTATCTGTGGTCCTTGGAATAAGAGGCAACACTGGCATTTTACCAAGATGGACAGATGAAAGCCTTAGATGGCCCCCCTCCCAATGGTAAGAGTCTCTGAACTTGACAAAGTGTCCATTGAATGTGGTCTGTAAAAAAGAGTATCTACTTCAGTTTTCTTGAAAAATGGTTATTCACTATGATTGTTTAATGACCTCCTTGGACTAAAAGAACAGCCTTGATTTCAAAATCTTCCTTGTACATCATTTATAAAATTTAGTGCTTTGGTTTTCTGAAGGAATTGAGTAGCATAATATGTAATATATAATAAAATACCTAAATTCAAGAGTTTTCTTTTTTGTTTGGTTTGATTTTGTCTTGCTTTTTATAGTGAGGTGTAAAGGGATTGCTAAGAAAACGTACCCTTGATTATGAGATGAAGGGAAGAAAACCATAATTTATTGAGAAACAATTATGTACCCAGCAATATATAAGGGGTATATTATTAAGTTGTTTCATTTATTAAGCACTTCCTTTAGGCCACACACTCTTCCAGGCATCAGGGATACTATGAAGAATCAAATATCATCCCTGTCTTACAGAGGCTACTTTCTAGTGCAAGGAGATAATGAACCCAAGAAAAATGTCAGATAATAAAACTAATATGCAGATCATTGAAATAGGGTGAGTGGCAAAGGATGGCTAGCTGGGTGGTTTAGGTCCATTGTGTAAATGATGTTTACTCTAAGATCCGAATGGCAAGAAGGATCCAGCCATGTGACCACCAGGAGGAAATCATCCCAGGTGGAGACTGTGGCATAGACAAAGTCCCAAAGGCAGACACAAGACTGGTTTTGTAAAAGGAACAGAGCCAAGATGGCATCAGCCTGGAGAACAAAAGAGAGTGGGAAGAGGGAGCTGGAGAAGGGCCTGATTAAAGAATGTTAGGTAGGCAAGAAACATCAATCTCACTCATGTGGTCTAATCTTCAAAGAACTCAACAGTCCAGAGGGACACTTGAGATGTAAATAACTAAGCCACAAAATCCTTGACTAAAGGCTACAATGAGGGGCAGAAGGGAAGGGCTCCAAAGGAGTAGCCGGCACTATTTATAGGAGGTGGTTCTGGGCATCCAGAAGTTCCTTTCAGATTTATGTTTTCCCAGATGTCACAGCACCGCACAATATTACAGCTACAAGAGGGCTTCCAGCTCATTCCTCACTTGAAAAAGTGGGTATTCTAAATGGTTACACCTGCCCGAGGCTGTCTCTTAATGGCATACCTGGGTCTTAGAAAAAGTAGAAATATCTGTAAGCTTATCTTTGCTTTTGGGAAGCTATTCAATTCAGCTAAAGAAATATGCACCATGCCCTCCTTGAGTGTGGCAATGCTGTCCACCTTGGATATCTTTGTTAGATCCAGGACTCAGCACACTGCCTGGCACAAAAGCAGTGTCCCATAGAGGTCTGAAGGACTAAACATAATAGGCCACACACACAGGCCGTTGGAGTTTTCTCTTCTTTCCCTGAGGACAGGTGGAACGACCCAGGGAAAGCATCTTCCGTGTTGACTAGCCTTGTAGGACCTGCTTTCAATGACGCCACCCTCTCAATAGGCCCAAACATACATTCTATTGTTTTCCATCCACCCTGAGCAACTAAAAACTCCTCTGGGTTAGCTTTTGGCTTACTCTATGCTTTCTCAATTTAAACTTTAGCCTTTGTTTGATAAACAAGTGTTTATTCGGTTATCAGGGCATCTAGTTCCTTGATCCAACCCATTCTGGAGCATTGTCCATGGGGAGACCAAGAGAGGAGGGAGAAGTCTGAAGAACTAAATGGATCATCTTTTCAGGCCCTTGGTGGAATTGCCATCGCATGGGCCTGTCCTTGGCCCAGCAGATTAAGTGGCTCATATTCTTCATGTGCTTTAAGCGCAGTACATAACCATAGTTGTCGTGATTTGTGGGAGCCATTTGAGTTGTATGATATGTTCTGTTTCTAGTTGTGACATGTGTAGGGTAGGGGCAAGGAACACAGATGTGTCCTATTTTCCATGTGAGATTCCAACTTACTATATTCTCTATTTCAATTATTTTTTTTGCAATGTATATCAAGTTTTAGTATCCCCATTATACAGATTTTCAAGGTTAAGACAACACCTTGTCTAAGGCGTCACAGGTAATGAGCCTCAGCTATAGTGGATTAACGTGGACCACAGAGAGCCCCACCTTCAGCATGTTACTGACACTTCAGAGCCTGTTGAGGAAGGTGACATAAATGTTTATGCAGCTTACATTCAGGGTTGAAATCAAAAGGAAGTTCACTTGGGGCACCTGGGTGGCTCAGTCTGTTAAGTGTCCGACTTGGGCTGAGATCATGACCTCTCGGTTCGAGCCCTGCGTGGGGCTCCGAGCTGGGATCCTGCTTTGGATTTTCTCTCTCTCTCTCTCTCTCTCTCTCTCTCTCTCTCTCTCAAAAATAAACATTCAAAAAAAGTTAAAAGAAAAAGAAGCTCACTAAACTGCTTTACATTAAAATTATGCCAATCAACCTTCCACCAACCATCGTGCTCCTGGTTTTCCCATGTTGGTTACTGTTACATTAATGTTATTTTGTTACTGCAATTTGTAGGCAAGTTTCACTGGAAACAATCCTTGATGGGGGGAGTTTCTGTTGTTTCTTACTAGATTAATTATAGGGTCAGAAATGGGAGAGATTTGGGGAGACATTCACACTGAGCAAATTGAAGCTTTCAGGTTTCACTTAAGTTTGGCAAAAGATGTTTGCCAGAAATCCAGGCTCCTTATTTGTTCTTGTCAATTATAGAGGAGGGGGGTGAAAGATTGCCCATTATCCGGTCTGCATGTAGGTCACAACCTTAATATGTGTGCCCCAAGAAAGATTCAGCCTGCAAGGAAATTTCAAGCCCTGTGCTTCCTGAATGCCAGGCTGGGCTGTGAGATTTGAGAGGGAGAGTAAGTGCAGGTGTGGACTCCCCATGGATAGAGCCAAGGAAGGAGGTCTGAAGGTCAAAGCTCTCTGGCTTTCCTTGCCTCAATATCTGGCATTTTATCATTACATTTATCATTTCTTAATTCTCTGGTTGAAAATTATTTTTTTAATGTTTATTTATTTTGAGAAAGAGAGAGAGAGAGAATGAGAGCGAGTGGGGGAGGGGTAGAGAGAGAGGGTGAGAGGGAATTCCAAGTAGTTTCCATGCTGTCAGCACAGAGTCCAATGCGGGACTTGATCTCACGAACCGTGAGATCGTGATCTGAGCTGAGATCAAGAGCCAGACATCCAAGGTAACCTGAGTTATCCAGGTGCTCTGATAGTTGTTCTTTTTTTTTTTTTTTTAATTTTTTTTTAAGTTTATTTATTTTTGAGAGAGAGAGAGACAGACAGTGGGCGGGGGAAGGGCAGAGACAGAGGGAAAGACAGAATCCCAGGCAGGCTCCGTCCGCACTGTCAGCATGGAGCCCACTATGGGACTCTAACTCACAAACCATGACATCATGACCCGAGCCAAATCCTGGAGTCAGAAGCTTGCCAACTGAGCCACCCAGGCAGCCTGCGCCCCAATAGTTATTTTTTATTTTTATTTATTGCTCATTCGATCATACTATAGCAGACATTTACAGCATCCCAAAGATGGGGATACGGTGAGTTTTCAGCCTGTCATAGACCCTTTGGCTAGATTGCCATTCCTACCTTGTCAAGAGCGACCACCGGCTTCCTTTCTTTGATTTGTCTCCTGACTGAAGTAAAAAATTCACTACAAAACCATGCCCCCATCCTCCCACCAATTTTATTGTTAGGCAGATGGGTCTAGAACATTGGCGTCATTTACTGTCTCTGAAAGATTGCCAATCCCCGTGTTAGATTACACCTATGCTTGTCTAAAATGTTCATACATCTTCCAACTACATAAATCTCCCATTCCAGTCTCCAATGCTCCCTTACATGTTTGTGCGTGCAAATTTGTTCATTTTTAATGAGCTAGGGGTACTTAAAAAAAAGCAAGTATCCTTTGAAGGATTAAGAGTTGAGTTATGAATCATGGGTTGGTTTGAATGAACTTTCCAAAACACATTGGAATATGTCTCTCCAAAAGCTTTGGTGGAATAATTTTCCTTGTGGCTTTGAATCCCTTCTTAGTCTGGCTCAACCTACCTTCGTGGGGAACTTCCCACCCGGCCCTCCCCATGTGAGCTCATGTTCATCACTGTACCTCCTGCGTCTAGCGGTGTCTGAAGCAGAGTTCTAGAAGAATCTGTTGATCAGGACCAAGGAGCTCCAGCTCTATCTAGAGCTATACTAGACACAAAGATACCTATGCAGGCTAATGCTTGGCAGTCCTTTAAATGGATGTATTTTTAAGACATTATCAATTACGTGTATATCAGGGTTGGAGAGGGGGAGGCAGAGAAAGGGAGAGACAGACTTGTGCCTCTGGAATCTTTATCTCCCTTGAAAGTGCTATTTCTCCACTGCAGCAGCAACAGCAGCTCTACACTGTGCTTGTGTGTAAGGTCTGAATATGGACCATATTTCCACAGCGTTCCAGAGGTGCTAAATAGCACCTGAGAGTTAGTCACTCGTGCTATTTCTTCTGCCTAGCATGACTTTCCTCTCTTGTTCCCAGCTGAATCTTCCAGGATCAGCCCAAACATGATTTCTTTGTGGCGACTTCCCTCGACATGCACATGGTTGCTACTGCTCCCCGGTAGAACAGTCCTCTCTCCGCTCTCTTGTGGTAGATTGTCCCAACCTCTGTTTTAACACTTATCATGGGGTAACACTCCTCCTGGTGCCTCATCAGGCACACGTATGCTCCCCACCGAAAATGACAGCTTCTATGCATTCAGATAACTGGATTACTCGTATGTGTGTCCCTTGATCTTAATACTTATACTTAATAAATCCTTATTAAATGCTTGCATGTACAAATGGAAGGTGGGGGAAGAAGGGAGCAAGGGGGGCAGGGAGGGAAGGAGGGCGAAAGCCAGGGAGCTAGAGAAGGAGAATCTGGTCAATACCTCCTGCGGGCGATTAGCTGAGAGCAGGGCTTTGAGGCAGTTGGCATTAGGGGAGAGGAGGGCAGAAGGCAATATTCCAGGGTTTTCAGGACCACAGCGTGTGCCAGTGCTGTGTGTGGGAAGTGGAGAGGCCCAGCAGTTCACTCCAGTGAGAGAGAAGGGTTATAGGAAGGAGATACATTTGGTCCCAAAAGCAAGTTTTGATACTTCACAAGTTTGCCTGTCATCGGCTCAACTCCGAAGGAAAGCAACCAAAATTGCTTAATCCTTAATAACTTAAAAGTGCTGCTAGACAAAACAACCTAAAGCCTCCCTACTAGACAGCTACGTGTATATTAGTTAGCAAAACCCTAGTTCAAGGTTCTTAGAGTGTGTAGTCTTGTTTATTCAAAACCGCTGTCTTGGGGCGCCTGGGTGGCTCAGCCTGTTAAGCGGCGGACTTCGGCTCAGGTCACGATCTTGCGGTCCGTGAGTTCGAGCCCCGCATCAGGCTCTGTGCTGATGGCTCAGAGCCTGGAGCCTGTTTCCGATTCTGTGTCTCCCTCTCTCTCTGCCCCTCCCCCGTTCATGTTCTGTCTCTCTCTGTCTCCAAAATAAATAAACGTTTAAAAAAAATTAAAAAAAAAAAACAAACAAAACCGCTGTCTTGGAAAAGAACTAAGCCCTGCATAAATAAAGCATGTAGTTTTGTGGGTTTTAACAACACTGAACACTATTATTCTAAGTACTGTGTTCTTCTCTTATCATCTATTCGATCACATTCTCATCTTCTTTATGCATTTCACTTTTGACAATTATGAATACAGAACATACTAATCACTACAGAACCTGTGATCTATAGACATTTAACCACTACTAATTACTTACCTATAATAGCCATTATGAATAAACTCATTTTTTATCCTTTTCTGTTTGATGAATACTGTAAAGAAAAAAAAAAGGCATGCGCTCGGTGACGATCTTTAGCAGAAACTGATTGACTTAGTTGCTCTCTGGAGTAATAGTTATGGTTTTGGGTGTTTCCGTGTAATTACGTTGGTGATGCTCCAGGAAAAGGATTCTATGAGGATCAATGAATAAATCAATACGTATGGGAACCTAAACTGTGCACAAGATTGTTCTAGAATATTTGGCACTTTGGACAGTGCAAAACAATTGAATTGCCCTATTATCGTGGAAGGTACTGTATCTAAGGAATGAAAAGACTATAGTCTAGCAGAGACATTTAAGAAGTAGCCCAGGAGGGGCTATAACTAGGTCCTTGTAAAAATATTTTCAAAATATTTACTTCACTATGTAGAGAAATATCAGGAATTTCCTTCCAGAACCCTCAAATTAAATGAAAAGGGTCATATCTTAGCAAAGCCTTCAGGTTTTAGTATTTACAGCCCCTCATGAAGGAAAATTAAAGTAGAACTAAAATGATTTTTCTGAAGCATGAAAATACACGCGCACTGGAAAATGATTTGTTTCAGTGCAAACTTTACATCTGGGTGAATCATTTCCATTTGAGTGTTTTGATAGCAGTTTCCCCACTATGAGGCATAAATGAGATTACTGGCTTGGGGGAGTGGGAAGGTAATTAGCCTATCTCCTATCAAGCCGTCTATATTTTCTGTGACTGCACAAGGTGTTAACAGAGAAACTCTCTGGAACTGATTAAACCTCAGGAGAAGTGGGGGGAAATCATGCACTCCAGAGCGGTTCTCGCAGAGAACGCGATCGCCCTCTGGGTTGCATTTACAAGCTGAATTTGGTGACTCAACTCTGGCCACTTCGCCACCAGGCAGTAAGAGGAAAGGGGCCGGATTCCTCCCGGTAGGAAGACTATCGGGACCAAAGAAAGAGGCTGGCGACGGGAAGGAAGAACAGACGAAGCGTTTGAATAGCGACCACAGGGCAACCCTAAAGCCAGTGCATAGTTAACAGGCGCGCGTCACGCACCGTTCCCTCGTCTACCTCCCCCCCCCCATCCCCCCCACCGCATACCCCATCCACCCGCCGCTGTGTGTCACCTTCCTGTTCGGAAGTCTTCGTAGGTTGCTGGGACAGAACAGGGGGCGCCTGCTCCACCCTTCAGGTATCCGGTTGGAAGAAAAGCCAGTCTCAACAACTTGATTCTCTACGTTAAATGATAAGTTTAGCAGACCGTCCGTCTCCAAGCGCCGAACATTAGGGTAGGGGGAGGAAGGCGAACATCAGACGTCCTTTTTCTGTTCCAACCACAAATCATATGGTTGTGCCTCTTCTCTCTTCCACTTAGAGCCCTCTAACTTGAATTCCACGTTCCTCTTGGAATGCATGTGGCAGAGCTTCTTTGAAAAAAAAAAAAAAAAAAGATCCCCGTGCATGTGTTTTGAATTTTTTTTTTTTTCTGGACTGATTTGTGATGATCATCAGTCCAGTTACATTTCTTGTGTGTCTTGCTGGGGGTGTAATAAACTCAGGACGCTGATGACTGTAATTTTCTGAGTGATGTTGCAATGGAGAGAATAAACGGCCCAGTGTTGAACTTTGCAGCTTGCTCCCTTCCTGTATGTAAATTGCCTTTATATAAAGTGGGGTGCATAACAGAGCAGGACAGCTGCCTCTGACTCCTGCTCCCTATCATCTCAGCTTCCAGCCTTATCAGGCACAAAGCAGGGAGACTATTCCAACCATAACTGAGCTCTACCTTCAGCCTCCAGAAAGTAATCCCCAACGTTCACATCCTAGGCAACCTGAAGAATGAAAGAGGAAGCTATAAAATCCCCTTTGAAAGGTTGGTGTGATTTTATTGCTATAATTTGGAGGGAATGGAGAAAACGAAGACGCTTTAGAGGATCTGAGGTTACTTGGCCTACAGAAGGCGTGGGGTGTGGAGTCGCAGGGGAGGGTCTCTGATAAAAGTTTTCTCAACTCCGTGCTTTAAGAACAAACACGCAGAAATCTTGGTACAGGTCGGTGTTTCCTGACAATCTGTGCCAAATTTGCTGTCTTCAAAGGGGACGGAATGGTGTGGGAGCAGGGCCCGGCTGGGCTAGTTGGAGTGGAACCTGACGCGGGGGGGGGCACTGGCAGTAACAAAGTCATATTCTATGAAGGATCCATGGAAGAGGAAGCAGTAATGGGCCACTTAAACTGTGAATTGGAGTTTCCTAAACCTTGCTTTAGATTGGAGCATCAATTTCAGGCATCTCAGGCATTGAGAAGTGTTTTAAAGAGTGAGTCCCGGGCAAAATTTCCCAGCCAGTCTCTGGCAGACAGAATGTGTGTTCCCTTCCCAGTTTGGGGCTGTTGCCACTGAGCAAACCAAGCAGCAGCTGAGGCTACAGGTCATATTAGGGCAAATGAGGTGCTTGTGCCTGCAAAACAAATCCCTGCCCGGGACGAAAGAAAAAAACCGCTTCACAGGCTATTCTTGGTTTGACAGCTGGTATTTCGGAGTGTGTCAGACCCAGTATGTAACTCAAAAATGGCAGGGCCCTTGGCAGTGAGGGGTCACGGCAGGGCAGCCGCGGCCAGCACCAGCAAGTGCCAGGTACCCGGCCCTACAAACCTTAGTTCCCTGCAGCCGCCTCCCGCTCCCGGCCCAGTCGCTGTGCTCTCGGCTTCCCCGCCAGCGCTGGCCTGCGTCCCCGCGCCGGCGGTCGGGCTGCAGCAGCGCCCAGGCATCTCCCAGCGGCGGGGTTACTGGAAGGCACCGCGCCGCTGCTCTGCAGGCCTTCCCCTCTCTCCACTGCTCTCTGGAGAGCGGACACCCGGCTAATCTTTCACGCGTCCACGAGTCCCCGTTTACCTGGGACTCGAGAGAAAGAGCAAGGTGGTTAAACTGTAAGAAGACTCCCGGGTCAGCGCTGAAATAAACCGGAGGAGGGGTAGGGAAGACGAGGACAGACTAAGGGTGTTTAAGACGATGTAATGCGACCTAGCGGAGTTTTCAGGTGGGAGAGCGGGACAGGGAATCCGGGAGTCGCCGATGCCCGGGGTCACGCCAGGTCGGCGCCTTGCGCGGAGCCACCGCTCCCCTAACGTGCCACTACCTCACGTGTTCATGGCGTGGCGGAGATTAAAGATGCAAGAAAAATTACATGCGGAACGGACAGAATGTTCTCAAAGATTAGAGGAGGAAAAAAAAGTGAAATGCAGATTGTACTTTTTTTTTTCCCTTTAGTGCAGAGACGAATTTTATTTCCGCCCCCTCCCCTACACATTCCTGACCTCTCCCTCCCCCCTTCCCTCTTTCTTTCCTTCCTTCCTCCGCTTCCAAGTTCTGGGATTTTGCAGCCTTGCTTGGCTTTGGCCAAAAGCACAAAAAAGGCGTTTTCGGAAGCGGCTCGGCCGTGCACAAGGGCCATTTGTTTGTTTTGGGTCTCGGGGCAGGAAATCTTGCCCGGCCTGAGTCACGGCGGCTCCTTCAAGGAAACGTCAGTGTTCTCCTGTCGCCCTCGCCCGCTGCGCGCCGGCCGCCGCTGCCCATGGGGGAGATGCAGGGCGCGCTGGCCAGGGCCCGGCTCGAGTCCCTGCTTCGGCCCCGCCACAAAAAGAGGGCCGAGGCGCAGAAACGCAGCGAGTCCTTCCTGCTGACCGGCCTGGGTAAGCGCCGCGGCCGCCACGCGGGGACCGTCCCGCTCCGCCGCTAGTCGCTCGGCTCGGGCGAGAGGGGCCGGGGGTGGGTGCTCGTCCTCAGGGTGGAGGGACCGAGGCCGGCCGAGGGGGCGGCGGGAGCGGGGGACGCGCCGGGCGTCCCGGCCCCACGGCGACCCCGCAGATCAGGGCGCGCGGGGCCGCCCTCGGCACAGAGACACCTCGGGCGGGTTGTGCGCGGCCGCCGGCCGGGGGCTGCTGGGCTGCCGGCGGGGTTGGGGGCGGGGGGGGGGACGGCCGGCTCCGGGACCCGGAGGGGATCGCCAGTGAGGGTGTGACAAACCAGAGCGGGCACAGAGCCACCCGCTCGCCGCGCGCCGGGCGGAAAGCGCCCCAGTGCCGCGACTCTGATTTCCCAGCCGGGTGGAATAAATGAGAAGGGTGGAAAATTACCCCGGACTCTCCCTGTCCCCGCCCCCTCCGCCTGCGGTTTCCCTCTGTCCCGCGGGGTCGCTGAAAGAGGCAGATAACAGCCCGGCGGCCGGGCCTCCCGGGCAGTCCCCGCGCCCCCCGCCCCCGCCGGGAGGGCTTGCCCTCCCGCCCGGGACCGAACCGCTCGCCGCCGCCCGCCACACAGCGGTCGGGTGGGCCGCGCGGCCGCCGGGGGCGGGGCCGGGGGCGGGGCTAGGGCGGGGCCGGGCGGCGCCTCTTCCTCATTGTGGCGTGAGCCCCGCCCCGCGGCGGCTCGGGGCGTATAAAGCCGGCGGCGCCTCGCGCGCCTAGTGTTGGCTGAGCCGGTGTCTCCTCTGTAACGTCTCCCTGTGCGCTCTCTCTGCGGAGATGACGGTGAAAACCGAGGCTGCTAGGGGCACCCTCACTTACTCCAGAATGAGGGGAATGGTAGCAATTCTCATCGGTGAGTGTAGGAATTATACGGGACTTCTAGGATGTGCGAAGTGGAAACTTTTTTAAGGTCACGCGTCAAATCAGTGTGTGTGGCGTCGGCCGTTGCGAAGCCATCTAGACGTTTATTTATTTCTCCTTTAATTCACAGCTTTCATGAAACAGAGGAGGATGGGCCTGAACGACTTTATTCAGAAGATTGCCAATAACTCCTACGCATGCAAACAGTAAGTTTGGGGGAGGACTGGGGGAAATAAAAAATAAGTAGCCTAGCTTGTTTATCAGCAGTGAAGACACACTCTCGTCGGGGTGTCGATCAGGAAGCCGAAGACTTCCCCGAGGGTGGGATCCCTTTTCTCTCTCCAATTCCAGTTTAGAGCATTTTAAATATTAAAACTAATTTGCTGATTTGGCCTGGAAGAGAGAGCTGCAAGGTGAAAATTTTCCTGTTTGCCTAATCCACCCCGTTTCCATGAAAAACAGCCCTCATCGCTGTATTTTAAGTGGGCTTATTATTTTCTTTGGCTATTATTTTCTTTAACTGAGTCATTTATTTGGGTGGTTTTAAGTTTAAACACTCGGACCTGTCCGGGAAAAGTCGAGCCCGAACCTTGACTACTGGTGTCGGTGTGCCCCCTTGCGACGAGTCAGGGAGGTTCTCAGTTGTTCCTTTCTCTGCAGCCCTGAAGTTCAGTCCATTTTGAAAATCTCCCAACCTCAGGAGCCTGAGCTTATGAATGCCAACCCTTCTCCTCCAGTAAGTATTCTCTATTTGTGATGCTTCCGTGGAGGCATCTTGTAAATGAGTCAGTTAGTATTCCTACCGTGATGGATTAAAATAGCATTTTCTAGAAATTAGTCTCAAGGTAGGAATGCCTCAGTTAATGGCATAACAAGTGACATAAGCACTTAAGTATTGAGTCAGTGCAGTATTTTAAAAGGCATGTTGCATAAAAGTTTTATCTGGTTACAGCATTACTGTGTACCATTTGCAGACTCCCATATGAAATATTACTGTGTACGGATGAAAAGTAGTTTTGATTGTGTTTAGGATGTATGGTGATTGTTGCCTTCCTTTGAGGCAAGGCTATTAAAAGAAAACGTTTTCTTTTCCAGCCAAGTCCCTCTCAGCAAATCAACCTTGGCCCGTCTTCCAATCCTCATGCGAAACCATCTGACTTTCACTTCTTGAAAGTGATTGGCAAAGGCAGTTTTGGAAAGGTAATTTCACATCTGAAGACCTCATTTTTGATAGTCTTTCATGCATTCGTCTGACATCCTCAGTGGATGCGGACAGCAAAATGATTTTTTGAATGGAAATTTCAGGTTCTTCTAGCAAGACACAAAGCAGAAGAAGCATTCTATGCAGTCAAAGTTTTACAGAAGAAAGCGATTCTGAAAAAGAAGGAGGTATGAAATGTGATGGATTGCAGTTGGAGATAAGACATTCACTGGGTGGTTTTACCTTAGAATTTTGGTACCGCGTTGAAATTTGCCACTAAATTGTCCTTTTTCTAGGAAAAGCATATTATGTCGGAACGGAATGTTCTACTGAAGAATGTAAAACACCCTTTCCTGGTGGGCCTTCACTTCTCCTTCCAGACCGCTGACAAATTGTACTTTGTCCTCGACTATATTAATGGTGGAGAGGTGAGCGGCGGGAATGGGAGCTAACCTTTGGGTGTCGGTGCATAGCATTCTTGTTTCCAGTTTGAGAGGAGAGGTTTTAAATGATACTTAGGGGGGAAAAGTTACCAGAATTAGCATTTCCTTTAACCTGAGAGTTTCATATAGTTAAGAGACTATTTAGGGCCGCTTCCTGCAATTGTTCTCTTTAGCTATATATGTCAAGTCTAATGAAACGCATTGTTACCAAGCCTTGGCAACCCAGCTGACCTTGTCCTGTCTCCTGCAGTTGTTTTACCACCTTCAGAGGGAACGTTGCTTCCTGGAACCACGGGCTCGTTTCTACGCTGCTGAAATAGCCAGTGCCTTGGGTTACCTGCACTCTCTGAACATCGTTTATAGGTGAGCTGCAGGGCTCTCAAGGTTACCTTCCTGGGTACAAAGAAGACATAGCCCTAGCCTTTGACGGAGCCTTAAGATAATTTGTATTTACGTACAGCTTGGTCACCTAAAACCGGATACCCCAGCATGTGAGCCGCCTTGACTCCGTGCCACCAGGGAACTGGCCAGCTAGGATTGTGCCTAATCCAGAATAGATTAGCAGAACAAGGACTCCCTTTTTGTATTCACTGTACAGCCTCAGTGAATTGAAAATGCTTCTAATACCCCACGCTATTATTTTCCCAGAGGATTTCTTATGAAGTGAAATTAACTTACACAACTACTTTTTTTTTTTTTTTTTTTTTTCCCTTGCAGAGACTTAAAACCAGAGAATATTTTGCTGGATTCACAGGGACACATTGTCCTTACTGACTTTGGGCTCTGCAAGGAGAACATCGAACACAATGGCACAACATCCACCTTCTGTGGCACGCCCGAGGTAAGAGCGCTCTTGATCTGGGGACTGGTCTGTGCCCCTCCTTCCAGGGGGAGGCAAGTGCAATAATACTTAAACTACCAGAAGAGTAGATCATCCTCAGAGATTTCTCAGTCCCATTCAGCGCAAGTAAAACACATTTGCTGTTTGATGCAGCATGGGGAATCCCAAGGCCTCATGTTGCTTTCATTAAGACAAGCTGTTTGCAAAAGCCATGGCATAAAAGGTTTTCAGTTCCCAAGTAGGATAATCTGCTGGGTGCCCAACAGCTTCCTAAACATCAGTACAGCTAACTGGCCCATTAGCCTCCAAGTCTAGCAGTTTTCTCAGGAAGTAACGTAAAGGCATGTGTCCTGTGGGTGGACCCAGGGTCTCTCGGCCCTCTCAAAGTGCATGCCTGGTCTTGGGATTCCTGGTTTCGCGGACTCCTGAACACTGTTGTCCTGCTTTGTGTTTCAGTATCTTGCACCTGAGGTGCTCCATAAGCAGCCTTACGACAGGACCGTGGACTGGTGGTGCCTGGGGGCCGTCTTATATGAGATGCTGTATGGCCTGGTGAGTAGCACGTTGAGAGTCATGGACTATCGCCCTGGCTTGACAATGCTCCCCAGAACGTAGTCCTCTTGAAACCCAGACTTGTCTGGGCACACAAGTCCCATCTGGTCATTGTGTCTTGCCCTTTATGAATAACCTTATCAGATGCTGATAAGAGAAGCCTATTGGTTATTTTATAGGTGTTTTAGAGCAAGCTCTTAGTGAATTTTTTTTTTTTTTTTTTTTTTTTTTTTTGGTAAACTCACATTTTCTAGATGTGACCACACTTAACCTGCGTGAGGAAAAATGTGGCTTATTAATGTCTCCTCTCTGATGAGGATTGCGAAACAGACAGTGAAAAATCCAGGGCAGAGAAACCCCATTAAGGGAAGGGCTTTGTCGCATCTAGCATACCACAGTGCATTTCTCTCTTGGTGATGTCTGCTGTACCAAACCCCCGATTAAGCGCTGATTTCCCCTGTTCCTTCAGCCTCCTTTTTATAGCCGAAACACAGCTGAGATGTACGACAACATTCTGAACAAGCCCCTCCAGCTGAAGCCCAACATTACCAATTCTGCCAGACACCTTCTGGAGGGCCTCCTGCAGAAGGACAGGACCAAGAGGCTGGGTGCCCAGGACGACTTTGTGAGTACCTTCTCCCTGTTCTGGGCGGGCTGGGAAGCGCCCTAGACCTCACTGCCCTTCTGGAATTCCACCTGTCTAACTTAACCTCCTGTTTCTTCTCGACAGATGGAGATTAAGAATCACGTCTTCTTCTCCCTAATTAACTGGGACGATCTCATTAATAAGAAGATTACTCCCCCTTTTAACCCAAATGTGGTGAGTGTCTCTTTCTGCCAAGTAGAGGAGGGCCCAAAGGGCATTTCTTTAAGTCAGAGGCTGTGGTGGTGGAGGGGAGGGCCCTCAAGGAACAACTTGGCGGGTCCTCTATTCACAAACCACAACCTTCCCTAGGTGAAAAGTGGAATTTTTGTCCCAGCCAAGCTAACATCACTTCTCCCCACAGCTCCCAATTCAAGTACCCAAAGCTGAAAAGCGAACACCCTCCGCCTTATTTAAACTTTGTGCGGCCTTTGGCTTCTGTGCTTGAAACGGATGGCTGTTACGGGAGTTTCCATAGAGTGCCCCGAAGAGTCGAGCTCTGGGGTTTAAAGCCCGAATGAGGATTTCCCTGCCCTGTACGCACCGTGAATTCTTGACGCTGAGTGTTTTGTTTTGTTTTCCTGCCACAGAGTGGACCTAGTGACCTGAGGCACTTTGATCCCGAATTTACCGAAGAGCCGGTCCCCAGCTCCATTGGCAGGTCCCCTGACAGCATCCTGCTCACAGCCAGCGTCAAGGAAGCGGCCGAGGCCTTCCTAGGCTTTTCCTATGCACCCCCTGTGGACTCTTTCCTCTGAACGGTCCCAGGGTTGGTCGTGAAGGATTCGTGTGTGTGTGTGTGTGTGTGTGTGTGTGTGTTAAGTGTTCTAGTTAGCCTTCTGGCGGGGCCGCCAGCTGACAGGACGTCTTAAAAGAGAATTTGCACATCTCTGGAAGCTTGCACGTCTTGGCAATCTCATTGCACACTGTTCGCCGGAAGCTTTTCGTTCGAAGAGCACATCCTCCTCTCAGTGAGCTCATGAGGTTTTCATTTTTATTCTTCTTTCCAACATGGTGCTATCTCTGCAGTGAGCGTTTGCGTGCCGCCGTAGACAGAGGCAGTAGTCTTGTTAGGACGACGCAGCTCTAAGGAGGGTTTTCTGAGGGTCTGTCTGGGCCGTGATGTCGAATCTGATGAAATGTGCCTTTTCTGATGAGATCGTGTTAGCTCCAAAGCTTTTCCTGTTGCAGAGTGTTTCAGTTCTTTTTCTTTTTTTTTTTTCCCCCTCCCCTTGTGGATTTACTGTGTGATGAACAGTGGTATGAATGTGGTATGCTTGATCACAGATGGATTTCGTTATAAGCATCAATGTGACACTTGCAGGATACTACAATGTGGGACATTGTTTGTTTCTTCCATATTTGGAAGATAAATTTATGTGTAGACCGTTTTTTTCTTCTGTAAGATACAGCTAATAACTAAAATTTATTGAAAATGGTCTTGCAATGACTTGTATCCAGATGCTTAAAGAAAGCATTGCTGCTACAAATATTTCTATTTTTAGAAAGGGTTTTTATGGACCAATGCCCCAGTTGTCGGTCAAAGCCTGGTATTTTCATTGTTTAAAATGTCACCTGTAAAATGGGCATTATTTATGTTCCTCTTTTTTTTTTTTTTTTTTGCATTCCTGATAACTGTATGTATTGTATAAAGACAGTCTGTACATTGGGTTATAACACTAGTATATTTAAACTTACAGGCTTATTTGTAATGTAAACCACCATTTTAATGTACTGTAATTAACATGGTTATAATATGTACAATTCCTCCCCCCCCTCCCCACCACACAACTTTTTTTTGTGTGCGATAAACCAACTTTGGTTTGCAATAAAACCTTGAAAAATATTTACATAAATTGTGTCACGTGTGTTATTTCTGTATATCTTGGTTGCGGGGGGAGGGTAAGTAATAATGGGTCCATTTAAAATTTTAAAGCCTGGGAAATGCTGCTGTAACTTCCAGCTCGGTGGTTTGCTTCCAAGAGCGTCAGGTTCAGACTCCAGGGGGCTACAGAGTGGTCTTATGATGTCAGTCGTTCATAAACCCATCCAAATAAATCCTTTTCCATAGACCAATGCATTTCACAAGGAAACCACGAAGCAACGTTCCCTGTATTTATTGCCTACCCTGCGAAGTTGGCTGTTGGTCCTGACATTTGGTTTGCCTGGCAGGTAATTCTTTCAACAAATAATCTGGGCCAGGCTCTGCTCTGAGTGCTGGGGATATAGCAGTGGGCAAAGCAGACAAATCTCTGCCCTTACAGAGCCTAATAGGAAGGACGCTTTTTCAACAAAGCAATGGAAGTCAAGATAATAGTCTGCAAGTAGAATGCCACTCGAGAGGGTGAGGATGTCTGTCCTGAACGACTATGTTCCCAAGAAGCTGAGCTGGCCGAAGCTAAGAGCACCAAGAGCTCAATGGAGTACCGTGCCAGCTCAGAGAAGGACCCCCAAGGAGCCAGTCCCTGGCACAGGCCAGAAGCCTCTTGAGCCTGTGTGTACCCGGCAGTGCACGGCCCCAGCCGACTCTGGGTCTGCGGTGTAGACCCCCATGCTCTGGTCTGGGGTGTAGAGGCCACTCCTAAGGCTCATACCGCTGGAATATCTACTGTAGAAGAGGGAAAGATATGAAGATACTAAGAGATCATCCAAATTTGAGTCCGAATTGTCACAGAGACTCTAAAGCCTGCATTTTCCTAATAGAGATTGACACCAGCTCTGACCAGGGGGGCTTTTTGCAGAGCTTCCCCTCATTCTCATTATCAACAACAGTTACAAACTCCTTCTTGAACCAAAGGCGCTTAAATTACCTTTTTATCTGAACACAGTTCTTGCAGGCTTGGGAATCTCCAGTCTAATCATAGTTAAGTCACAGGGGCTGGTCATGGATGACAGAGATTTTTACTTTTTTAAGGGTAGACACTTGGTCTATTGGGTTATAGTCAATCACTGTATAAGATCTGATCCTGTTGCTTGGGAAATGATAAGAGCAGAGGGGTCCCAAGGGTTGTCACGCAAACAGTGAGAGATGAGATCAAATACAAGTGGGCAGGAAGGGAACAAGGTAAGAACAAGGAAGCTAAGAAAGAACAGGGGGTCAATTTTTTAAAAGGGCAAATATTTACCAAGTACTGTGATGTAAGGTAGCATACAAGCAGAGGTATCTTTTATCTGGGAGAAGAAAGTACCTCCCTGCCAGCATTGGAAACTACAGCTTGAGCCTGGCGGTTGCAAAAAGGGACAGTACGCTTCTCCATCGCCCTCTCACCGTGCATCTGTTCAACTGTGGGTTTGGGGGAATGTATTCAGCTACGGTTCCCCCAAGTTAAAAGGGGACTCTGAAACCACTGCTACCACGAAGACTGAGTCAGTCACTGTGCTTGGGGCATTGGCCATCAACTTGGGGAGACAGGGCACCTACTCATGGTGCACAGCAGGTGCCGAAGGAGGGGTAAAGAGAACTTCAGAAGTCCAGATGCTTCCGTGGGATCAGCTGCCTGGAGCAGGCTTCACAGAGGGGATACCAAAGATTCTTACCGACCGATTCTATTTGTAGGAAGTCTAATTGGGTGCAGGCCCTCAGGGTTAGATAATAACACTAACAGCTAATGCTAGTGAGCTCTTACTATACACGAGAAGTTAGTCTAAGTACAGTATAGGCTATTTCAGGATGACCCTGGGATATCAAAAGCGAAGAGACTAGTACAGAAAGGTAACTGGCCAGTTAGTAAGTGGTGACGTTAGAAGTCAAATCACGAGGGGTCTCGAGAGACTATGCTTGTAACAATTATGCTATTCTTCCTGACAGGTGACAACAGATCTAGAAGCGGACCCCTGTGCGTTTGTTAACCATTAACTTATTATTTCATCAGACGCTTACGGAGGTACCTTGCAGGCGTCAGGCTATGCGGAGAGAGAGAGAAAGGGGGTTGGGATTTGCAAGCATAATGTAGACACTATCAGTTGTTGGTGCTGATTCAGAGCAGCTGGAAATACAAAGCACATTACCGTGGGCGTGTAAAGTAGCACCACCATTTTGGAAAACTGCTTGGCACTATTTGCTCAAGATAATCACGCATATAACATTTGGCCTAGTAGCTCCTCTCCATGCTTTATACCCCAAAGAATGTACATGTATTCAATAAAAAAAAATTGCAATAATGTTCACAGGAGTACTATTCATCTTAGCCCCACATGGGAACAATTCAAACTGTCCACCAAGGGTAGAATAAATTAGCATGATTTCATACAAGGGAATGCTATACTGCACTGAAAACGGATGCTCATTACATACAATACCAGGGAATAAACCCCACAAACAAACATAGCAAACAG
Organism: Prionailurus viverrinus; assembly: GCF_022837055.1. Taxonomy (NCBI): domain Eukaryota; kingdom Metazoa; phylum Chordata; class Mammalia; order Carnivora; family Felidae; genus Prionailurus; species Prionailurus viverrinus. Next base: position 121,630,350 of record NC_062565.1, on the reverse strand, counting down.
ACTGTATGGTTTAACGCATATAAACTTTGAAAGCAGACAAAGTGAATCTATATAGAGGTCAGGACATGATCACCTCTGAGGAGAGGACGCGGGTGGAGATCATGATTAAGAGGGTACGTGAAAGGGGTGGTCTCCTGGGTGCTGGTGATTTCTCAGTTTGGCTGGTGGTCTCAGGGAGTAGTTTTGCTTTTTGATATTTCATCAGGTTATATGCTTATGATAGGTGCCCTTTTCTCTGTGATGCTTCAAAAAATGTTTATTAAGATATGTAGAAAAAGGGGCGCCTGGGTGGCGCAGTCGGTTAAGCGTCCGACTTCAGCCAGGTCACGATCTCGCGGTCCGCGAGTTCGAGCCCCGCGTCAGGCTCTGGGCTGACGGCTCGGAGCCTGGAGCCTGTTTCCGATGCTGTGTCTCCCTCTCTCTCTGCCCCTCCCCCGTTCATGCTCTGTCTCTCTCTGTCCCAAAAATAAATAAACGTTGAAAAAAAAAAATTAAAAAAAAAAAAAGATATGTAGAAAAAAATTACGTAGTATAATCAAAACAGGACATTATAGGAACACAGAGGAGGGGCACCTTACCTGATTTGGGGGGCGGGGACTAAGTTTTCAGAGAGTGGAGGCCAGAGACGCTTAGGGAGATCTAGAGTGTTCAGATAGGCTGTGTTGGGAACTGGATCGTGGAAGTGAGGCAGAAAGAGAAGCCTCTCAGGTGCTGGCTGGTAGAGGTCCGGGAGCGAGGGGGCAGCTTGCATAAACTAGTGGATGGAATATTGGAAAAGGAAAGTTGTCAGATCTACATCAGAATCCCAGCCCTACGGATCAGCTTCCTAGCTGGGGACACATAGTAACTCTCTTCTAACCTACCTCTTCACAGTGATCTGTGAGACAAGGTCAGAAGGAATTGAAATGCCAAGAATGCAAATCGATTTCTTCTTTCCCAACTCATTACGTTTCTCGATTTCCCCTCCTCTTTACTCGATGAGGGGAGAAAAGGATATTAAAAAGCAGTGAGAAGTCATTTTGAATAGAGAGATCGACCTTGTCACTGCTGTTCTTGAAAGTCTCACAGAGAAGTTTAGAACTCAGAAGGTAGCCACAAGAAGCATTTGGCGGCTTTCCATGAGGAAAACGAAGTGATTGAAAGGAGTGTTCGGGTGACTCTTGCCGAGAGCTGAGTGCAGGGAGGGCTTTATAACTAAAAGAAGAAGAAGCAGAAGAAGAAGGGGGAGGAGGAGGGGGGGCGGGGAGAAGGGGGAGGAGGGGGAGGGGAAGAAGAAGGAGGAGGAGGAAAAAAAAGGAAGCCATCTGGAGACTTCTTGAGAGTCATTGGTGACGGTGAGGGAAGGATAGAGAAGAGATGTTTGCCAGACCCCAAATCAATGGAGTTTAGTGAGTCACTGGGAATGAAGAAAGAAGGATGAATCCAAGGCAAGGCACGGTTAATGTAGTTTGTTTCATTAATGTAATTGACCTAACTTATTGAAGCAGTTGTCATAGCTGCAATAGTAACATCTAGGACAAAGGCCACCCACCCACCAGTTTCTTCAACATTCCCAAGGCATGACAGACCAAATGATCAATAATCAATCAGCATGATTAGCAAGGCAGGATGTTACACACTGTAGTCACTGCTACCCCATCCTGTTAAGAAATTTCTTGCTTCATCCATCAAACAGCCCTTGGAATTCTATTCCCTATGCCTCAAGTTTTGTTTTAGGAGCATGATGATGTTAAACTTGACCTGGTGTTGATCAGTATAACACTTCTATTAAGAAAAAATACACTCATCTAAATTAATGAAGCCAAATTTGAGAAATTAAATATTTTCCTCTTACTGCCCGAGAATTGTTATCCAGTCACCAAAACCAACAATTAATGATTATAGCTTAGACTTTACTTGTGCATATATGTGATCTTTCCCGGTCCACTTTGGCCTCACGTACTTGTATATAAGAACACATTTAATTTATTCATGTTTTTTCTGCTTCCCGCATCTTTTCTGTGATGAACGGTGGCACCAAGATGAGGGGTAATCCTAGATGTTTATATAGTGTCTGCCTACAACGTTGTGTTCAGACAGATAAGTTTGTGTATTTGGATACCTTGGAAACCACGAACTACAAAGGATAGGGTTCTTGGTTTCCTCTTTTCTGTGTTGTCTGTTCTGTGCTCCACCTAAGCATATCACAGCAAGCATGATGATGATACTATAACAATAATATGCAAGGTACAGATTGTTTCCAAGAAAATATACAATGCGGACCATCACTACTTGTGAACAATAGATCAAGGGTCATAAGCATAAAGACATAGTGTCACTTTACATACACCCATATAAAAGAGATGAGTGGCAGCCAATTTGTTCATGATATCGAGATAATCCTAACACACTCTGCTCTGTCTTAGTTTACTGCCACTTTGGATAGTCATACCCTCTGAATGTAGCATTCCAGAGGCCAAAGTCATTGTCTTCCCCAACCAGACCTAAACTGTTTGATTCGAAATGTGTTGCTATGTTGCTAGCAAAACGCAATATAGATCTTTTTGTTTCGGCAATAATCAATTAAATTAAAGTTTTACTTAATTAAATTAATTAAAGTTGCATGGAACTGATCTGGAGTCCACATAAAAAACAGTGATTATATTTTCCTCTGAAAGATCATGAAGAAGGAGCATACAGTGATGATCTGATCCTTGAATTAAATTACATGATACCTAATAATAATGGACATTTGGGGATACACTTAGAGAAAATAGAATTTGCCGAATCAAACATATCGGTGACAACTCTTTGAAAAGCAGAGCAAAATAAAGATGAAATAATCAGGGAAGAGGAAAGCATGTGAATGAAATGATGCCTTCCTTTATTTATAGACAGATAACATGCTCACAGTAAAACAAATAAATAAAAACACAATGGGTTGAAATGAGGGATAATTTCGTGACTGCCTCTCCCAGCCACTCCCACCCCAATTTCCCCTCACTGCAAATAACAAATAGTAGGCCTTCAGGTGTATCTTTTCAGAAAGATGGTATGCATGTACAAGCCTAAAAGCTTCCTTCCAATAACACAGAATTAGAATTTTAAAGGACGGAGCAGAAGGCGGGTCTTGATTTCTGGTTGATTTCTTTTTTTAAGTTATCTTAGTTGTTCATATTTTCTAAGTTCAAAGTCTCACTTGCGGGATTCTAGTGCTTTCAAAATATGCTGGTGCAACAGAACTCTTTAACACTGCCTGTAGACTTTTTCATTTGGTGCTGAATGAAGACACAGCAATCTGGTCTCATGTTGCAGAAAAAAACAAACAAACAGACTCACTGAGACACAAGACTTGGCTTTCAAGGTTGCCCTTTGCAACTATGTACAAGTTTTGCCTTGCCCACAGTCTTTGGAACCTAACAGCTCAGCAACTTGGCTGTAGATACACTCTTTCTAAAACAGCTGGAAACCATCTCCATTTTCCAGTCACTAAAGTGCCGTCTCATGTCTAGGGCATACTTGAATATTTTCACACAAGTTACCTAGTTGGGGGATAAGACTCTCCCTTCTAACCATTCCTACATTCCTTTAAGTCATTCTCCCTATCAACTCTCCTGGCTTTCCAATTCCACAGAATCATAAAAATGTCAGGGTGGGAAAGATTACTAGGTCTAGGGGTCATAAATTCACTGCCTTTAGGAACCAGACTTGTAAATCATATTAGAATAAGACAGAGCCACTGACAACGCATTTTCTCTTAAAAGCCTTGACATTAAAATAATTAAGATCAAAAACAAAAATTGTGTTGGCCAAGTAAAAATGAGTCTAGGGGCAGAAATATTTGCAAATTTTCTCATCCAATCTCATATGCAATTATGTAAAATTCAATGAGCCACCCTCTCTTTTGCATTCTTGCCATTCTTTATCTATGAGCAACACAACAAAAAAAAGAAAACCCCAAACACTGGAGATTGAAAGTTCTGCTTCTCTCCACTATACAACAGTGAGGGAGAAATGGGCTTCTCCCATTTCTCCAGACAGGAGTCTGGCATTACATGCCACAGAGTCCATCCTTCCAGGTTGATAAAGATTGTCCCCAGCTCCCCATCATATTCACACGCCTAGAGGCCCCAACTTCCATCAGAATTCCATAGCCAGTTTTGGAAAGGAAGCAGACAGGCTCTTTAGTATATGATCTAGGAGCTTTTACGAGGCCCCCTTTTTAGCAGACCACTCACTCAAAGGGGAAAATAGATCTGAAGAATTTTCTGTCTGCCATAAAAGGATAAGGAACCAGCTTGGCCAAACTATCCTGAGTTACAATGAACAGGAAGTAAAATGTGTGTGTGTGTGTGTGTGTGTGTGTGTGTGTGTGTATTGAGGGAGGCAGCATAGTAAATCAGGAAAACCTCTGAGTTTTCACACCTGTCTCCACTTCTTAGTCTCCCTGAGCCTTCTCCCTTCTTTCCCAAATTGGAACTAAAAGCACTTCTTTTGTGCTATAGAGGATCTGGGCTAACATGTTTCAGCCTGTAGAAAAATGTAATTCAACAAGTAAAGAACAACGCTCTTGGCACTTGATTGGGGGAGCTGAGGGTCTGGGACCACTCAGACCTTCTGCATGCTTCATAACTTACTGTTTCCAGGCAACACTTCCAACTGTGCATCTTTAAGAGAACAGAAAATGACCAAGTGTCCTCAGATTCTGTCCCCCTCCTCCCCGTAGGCATTTCTACTTTCCAGCTGCAATAGACAGGTTGTGAAGGGTACAATATAATATTTAGGTAAATAATCCTATGTCCCAATTATATGGAGTTCAAGGTGTTTCTAATAGTCCCAAAGGATTTTCAAACTTTTCAAATTAAATTCCTTTTAGGTTTCTTAAACACGCACCATAAAATAAGGGTGAACTGTGTCCCATTAGTCACCAACTAAGAGTAGCATAGCCCTCAACAGCCTGATACTATGCCTGTCAACTTTTTCTTTAAAGACAGAAGAAATGAGTTACACAAAAACACTCTGTTCTGACTTTTTCATCATTGCTAACATCAGTAGGGTCAAATCTCTGGAAGAAACCCAGGGTTGTTGGGGGCATATCTGGATATAAACCAGAAGATCTGGGTTCTGCCTTGGTCATCTGGTAAGTCTCTTTTTCCATAAAACGGGGCTACAGCTAACTGTTGTGCCTTCCTTACAAGCCAGAGCAAAGATCTAACAAGACAAACCCTGTACGAGAATGGGCTTTGCTGACCAGGAAGTGATCAATTAGTTTCGGGTGCTTCTCAGGAAACAGCCTGCCTTGAACTGTACCAGTTTACATGACTTTCGATTTTAATACTTCAGACCTCTAGGAGTCTGTTAAGACTTTCTTCATAGGTTGTCCTACTGAGAGATTTGTTACTTAGTAGAAATTAGTTTCTAAACATATCTAATGCATATGCTTATTTGAATCGCCTTTGAAAATTCTTCCCATTTAAAATCAGGAAGGTTTTTCAAGGAATTAATTCCCCGAATTCAGAGATGAAGAATTGTTCTTCATTCTACTAACCCTTAACATGATGAAATCTTGTATGTGAACAACCAATTTAAAATATAAGGTATAAGGGCGCTTGGGTGGCTCAGTCAATTGGGCGGTGGACTCTTGATTTCGGCTCAGGTCATGATCTCAGGGTTCAGGAGATGGAGCCCTGTGTCGGGCTCTGTGCTGACAGCATGGTGCCTGCTTGGGATTCTCTCTCTCCCTCCCTCTCTCTCTGCCCCTCCCCTGCTTGTGTGTGTGCTCTCTCTCCTTCTAAATAAATAAATAAACTTAAAAAAAAATAAAATACAATATAAGGTATAAAAGGTATTACTAAATAAAGAACATCCAAATCATTATCTTACTTTTCTTTCAGTTTTATTTAAATGAAAATCACACACTGGGGGGAGAGAGAGAGATCCTGATAATATGAATCCTTTTTGCTATGCAACATATTTAACATAGTTTTAGAGGACCCAGCCACATAAAAAGACCAGAAAAAGTAATAAGAGGTAAACGTATCAGGAAAGAAAAGGCAAAATTGTCAATGATGCAGATGATGTGATTCTACAACAACACCAAGGAGATCCACAAACTATAATACTTCATTGGGGAGTTCAGTAAGGTTGCCTCGCATAGTATCTACCTGCACAATTCAATAATGTATCTCTACTCCGTAATAACCCAACAGAAAAAAATAGTTTGTTTATATTTATAGCAAAAATTATAACCTAGGAATTAAGTAACCTAACAGAGGTTAGGAAATTGCCTCTATTAAAAGAACTGGTTACATGAAGGGAGTATTATGTTAATGCATGGGATATCACAACTTTGCAAAAGGTATTGATTCTCCCGAAATCTATCTACAGGTTTCAGTAAATTTCCAACGAAAATTCCAAAAGGATTGTTTAAGGGGGGATTGAATCATGAATTTTGAAATATACATGAAAGCTTACATCTTTCCACTAATATTTCATATAAAATTTACATGAAAGAGTCGGTCCACGATAACAGAAAATGGAAAGGAAAGAGAGTAAAGCAGACCTACCAGATCTTAAAACATATTACAAAGACATCAAAACAGTATTAAAGCAGCCTGCAATCAGCATATGGACAGACAAATGGGCCGGAATAGATGGCATAGAGAATATGAGATCAGTGCCACCACAAATCAATGGAGAAACGATGGGTTATTTAGCAAATAACGTTAGGAAATTTAGCTCATCATATGCAGGGGGAAAAGTTAGATTTCTACTGCACGTGACATTTAAAAATAAACATCAGATGGACGGAAAACCTAAAACTGAAAGACAAAACTATAAACCTAATAGAAAAAAAATCAAAGACTATCAAGTCATCGATTAGCTAATTAATGAGCAGATACCTCAAGTTGAGAGAAAACTTTTGATTTGAAAAGCTCAGAGAGTCTTCTGCACGGGGTTTGCAGGATTAGGGGAATGGGGAGGATTTTAATGAACGTGGCCCAAGCTTCCAGAGAACGTGATAACAACCTACATCCACGAAGCACCGCACTCTGTCACCTGCTGACGCGATCTTCTGATAAGACGGGAGAAGCAAACAAGATAACGTATTTCTATTCCCTTTTTGCATGTGCTAAAGTTGAAGCTCTGAGAAGTTTACCTGAGCAGACACCCATGGAATACGTGAAAGAGTCACACTTGAACCTACTGCTCTGACCCCAGAAGCTTTCTCTTTTCACAGCCTCTCGCGAAGCATTCTGGCATGTTTACTGAGCCGTGAGAGCAAGAGCCACCATCTGGAATGTCCAGGTCAGCTGGTCCGGTCTCCCTTCCGTAGAGATCGCTGGGTTTCCAGAAGGACACTTGGAAAAAGGAACCGAAGGTCACCGGGAAATAACTTTGGAATCTGCAGCTCAAATTCAAATGGGCTGCTTTAAAGGGGTTGGCTCCATCAGTCTCCTAAGAGGCAGTTTTCTCATGTTCTCATGGTTTGTAAAGTCTGCGTTTAAGAGATAGAAACACATACTCCTCGTTCCTCCTAGAACGGGTGTGTGATTCAAATGAGAAGAGTTTTTCATTACAAGGCATGACTGTCTTATTATTTCCCGATTGCCTTTAACAATTTGTGGAATGACATCAACATCAGCCTGCAGCGCCACCCAGTGGATACACTAATGCTTGATGTTTTTAAGTTGTTCTCAGGTGGTAAACATTACCTGTATTACAGGTACTGTTACTCAGGCCTTTGGCTCACGGTCGGTATATTTCTTCCCTATTTTTGATTTATAAAAATTGTCTATATGAGGTTTTTTATAAGTCAGCCATGACCAAAAAAAAAAGGAGCCGAAGATCAGAGCACGACCTATATTTTACTTGCGATGCTTCACCCTGTGGGGCTGCTCTTGTCAAAATTGCAACCCACGTGTTCCTTAAATCCCAGCTATTATTTAACGCAAGAGGAACAAGCTGGGGGTGTTGTTGGAGAGGTCTGTTTCCTTCTTGACGTAAGTTGTAGTTCAAATTGCCGAGTCCACACTTGAAATTTTTCTTGTTATAGTTCACTCGTTTGTACACATATCAATGCCTTCGTAAAAATCTATTGCATATTTTTGATGTTAGGCATCATGCCCAGTGCTAGGGATTCAATGATGAGCACAAAGGAATGTGGTCCCTGGCTTCACGGAGCTTGGAAATCTAATGAGAAAAACATACGATAATTAAGTAACCACACAAATGTTGCCTCACTTAGCTCAGAAAATGAGAATATTTATTTCTTCCTTTTTTTCCCCCAAAACAGCAAGAGTTTTAATTTTTCCTCATGTATATCTGGGTGTTTGGGGTTCAGGGGGCTTGTAATGGAAGGGTTTGAAGCTCTTTTGTTTAAATCTGACAATCATGGGAAGAAGAAAGGCATTTCCTCCATGTTATAGCATCACGGTGAGAAATGGTAGAATTTGGAGTCAGAAACCAGGGTTTAAATCCTGTGATCTCTTTCTATGCTTGTGACATTCAGCAAATGATTTTAGTCCTTGACACTCAGTTTTCACTTTCTGTGACATAGAAATAATAACACCTACCTTGAAGAGGGAAGGCCATGGCTAATATAGCACAAGGTATATAATAGGCGATTAATAAATGCTTTGCCTAAAGGTGCCTGGCTGGCTAAAGCATGTGGGTAAAGCGTGTGACTCTTAGGGTTGTGAGTTCAAGCCCATGTTTAACGGGGAGCCTACTTAATTTTTTTTTTTTTGCCTAAAGCATCATGTGATCAAAAGTGATATGACTTTTATTGCACCACTCATATTTACTGACCCCTAAAATGGAACATAAAGTTTAAAGCAATGAGAAAAACTTTTAAAGTCAATTTTTAAAAATAAGAGACAGCTAGTAATTTTGAGACGTTCGTGTATGGCATGATGATGTGGAAATGCAAATATGTGCCACTTATTTTTCAAAGGTATCCAGTGACTATATCTAAATTCTCGTTTATTCGCCCCAAGAGTTGGGGTAAAACAGATGTTGTAAATCCAACTGGTCAGTTGAAGGACGAAGCAATGCGTAATTGGCTAGCTTGGGTCTCACCACTAGTTAAAAGGTGAAATGGAACTAAAATCTGTGACTCTCACTCTCTGGGTTGCATCTCTTTAGATCCCATTGAAAAGAGGGGCGCCTGGGTGGCGCAGTCAGTTAAGCGTCCGACTTCAGCCAGGTCACGATCTCGCGGTCCGTGAGTTCGAGCCCCGCGTCGGGCTCTGGGCTGATGGCTCGGAGCCTGGAGCCTGTTTCCGATTCTTTGTCTCCCTCTCTCTCTGCCCCTCCCCCGTTCATGCTCTGTCTCTCTCTGTCCCAAAAATAAATAAACGTTGAAAAAAAAAATTTGAAAAAAGAAAAGAATGGATACTGCGGAATAGCTAAACAATATTACCAGAAAAGACTTCTCAAAATTGTTACAAGTCTTGCCGTGCAGACAGACTTGCAAATAAGTCCCTTATTTTACATATGAGCAGAGGAAATGTATCACGTGTTGTTCCAGTTATAAGAACACACACACATTCGTACATACAACTCAAAATATTTCAGAAAAGAGGGAAAGATTCAAGTGCTAACATTTGTTGAAACCTACATGTATGTTAGATGCATTATCTTATTATCAGGTAAGTACGTTGTCCCTGAGTTATAGAGGAGACGCTGAAAATAGTAAGAATAAATAACTTTTCCTTGGAGTTGGGAATGGCAAAGAAAGAATTCAAGGCAGGTCCTGCTGACCCCAGAGGCCCTCATATTTCGATCACTTCCCAGTCAGAAGAGTGACCAATGAAAAATGCTCCTCTATGACCTTGAACATATTTCACTGTGTACGATATCCCGCCAATTGGCAGTCACATTATGTGACATCAGGAAATTGAAGACTGCCAATGTCAACCTCTTCTTCATTTTTATAGGGAAAGTTGGGGAGGTTCAGATCCTTCTGTGAACATTACTAGAATCAGAACAACTCAGTTAAAATAAAATAAAATAAAATAAAATAAAATAAAATAATATAAAATCACTTTATATTGTCTACTTGGGGACATACATGCTTACTAAGTTTTTATTAATATTTCTTTCTTCTCAAGTTCTGACCACATTTTTGTAATTTTTCTCTGTATCCTAGACTTCTGAGAAGGGCCCGCTGGATGGTCCCTCCTTGGCTCATGTGCTTATTATTTAATATGATATGGAAGGAAGAGGAAAATTGGAAGTCAAAGCTAATCTGGGCAAGAGACCGGTGTCACTAGACCTTGATATTAATTTTCCAGATGACTTTGCAGCTGAGTTGGCATTACTCTGCGGCATTAGAAGACTGAAAATAGGTAATAAGGTTAATGGAAGGCCTATGCCTGCCACCGTGCACTGTATGCTGTAAAGCAGGAATAAGACACAGGTGCTAGCCCGCATACGCATACGCATACCCGGACTGAGTTCTGACACCAGCTGGGACCTTTCAAAAGGGATACTTCGCACTGTTTCTGTGGCTGCTCAGCCTGGAATTCGCGATTCCATGTGCTCTTTCAAACGAAAATCCCCCATGAGAGAGGAGTCCTGAGTTTGCCAGGTGAGGGCCAAGGGTCGGGCTGAGCAGTCAGCCCGCCTTCTGTGCTCAGGGCTGTGCTCTGGGGAAAGACGTCTTCACCGTGCTCTGAAATGTGAAGCCAGGAGCAGACCCGAGAAGTCCCGTCCTGGGGGCCAAGGTTATAGTTGGGACCAGAGAGACAGACACCGAACCAGATCATGTATCTCAGGACCTAGACGTAGTGGTCTGGCTCTTGCCTGTCTCCAGGCTTTCCATTCGTGCTTTTCTTTTTCCGAAAGGCTGTTTTACCTGTTACTCCACCTTATCTAAAGCATCTCCTCTATATTCTGTCTCCCTAGCACGTTTATTTCCTTTATCACCCCACACTGGGCGATTATTTACGTATTTGTGTCTCTTCTTAGAATATAAGCTCCCTGAGGGCAGAGACTTTATCTTCTGATATCTATTAAAACCCTAGTACCCATATGCTTAGCATATAGCAAGTGCTCGATACATGCTTGTTGGACGAACAAATGAGTGATTCACTTGTGTAATATTTCACAGACATTTAAAAAAACCTCTTTGCTAGAAAAGCGGAAATGATCAAACTTGGATTCGCGACAACTGGCCAATTAATCAAAACAAACCAATAAGTCGATAGCCTGACATTAAAACTTGAAGCTAAAAAAAGGAACTGTGACATGACGTATGACAGAGTCAGAATTCAAGAAGGTTACTGAAAGCATTAAGCAAAATGAGAATTGGTTAAAAAAAAAAAAGGAAATATGAAGTTTCAGATAAGAGTCAAAGAATCAATTTTACGACTATAAAAGTGAAAAGGTCGGGTTTGACAGTACTTGTGGAAATTAGACAATTTAATAGATTTCAATCCCAGTATTAGTATTAGTCGAGTGCAAATTAAGCTTCCCAAAACCAAGTGCACTCTTAGACTGATTACCAGAAATACTGCGTCCGAAAGAAAAGTTATTATTACTGATGAAATGGTACCAGTAGAAGCTTTTGTTTCTGGCAGTATATTTCAAGGAAACCACCCCAATGAAATGAGCGGTGTGCGTAAGATACGGAAACCAGATTTCATAAGAAAAAACGGAATGGCTAGCCGGGAAAGGAAAAGTTTGGAGGTGGCATTTAGCCCGAGAGGGGCAGTGAAGGGGGTGCGCAGACAGGGAGCTTGATAGCTGTGCATAAATATTTGGTGCGGAAGGAGAATTGACTTTATCTTGCAGCGCTGTGCAGCAAGACAGGTGGAAACCATAGGGGGGTCGGCTTCCAAGACATCTGAGGAGGTGATGAGATCTTCAAAGTTGACATGACCATCTTGTGGCTTTGTGTGTTCGCCGGGATGCCCCAGAGACACAGAACCGATAGGATATGTATCGATAGCAGAAGAGGACATTTATCATAGGAATTTGCTCATGTGATTCGAGTCACTGAGAAGTCCCCCAACCTGCCCTCTGCGAGCTGAGACCCGGGAAAACCAGCAATGACTTCAGTCTGAGTCCTAAGGTTCTAGAACTAGGAGTGGCCGTGTCACAGGGCAAGGGAAGATGGATGTCCCAGGTTAAGCAAAGAAAGAAAATTCACCCTCCTTCTGTCTTTGTGTTCTATTATGTGCTCAGTAGATTGGATTATGTTCACCTGCATTGGTAGGGACTATCTTTTTTACGCAGTCTACCTATCCAAATGCTAATCTCTTCCACAAACACCCTTACAAACACACCTAGAAATAATATATTGCCAGCTATCTGGGCATCCCTTGGCCCAGTCAAGTTGACACATAAAATTACCCATCACACTCTGTAACTACTCTGGGGGCAAGCGGTATTGGATCAGGAAGGAACCAGGGCAGGTAACCCCCACATTTTCTTCCAGCTCTAAACATTTTACACTTCCAATGGTGTCACATTTAGAAGTATATAAAATACATAGCCTATTGTTTTAATCTACCGTTAAAATTTTCTGCCCAAACATTATTAAACACAAGTTTATTGGGGTTCTTTGAAATAACTAAGAATTGCAAAATACAATTATAACAAGAAAATGGAAGAGTCATTCAGTTGACTATTTTAAGTAATTGTGATAGAGAAGTTCCATGTTTGTAGTTCACTTGCTTGGAAAGGCTACTTCCAGGGGAGACAAGGAGACCAAACCCCATTCTCTTAGAGGCTTGATAAGAGCTCTATTGACTTCAGTCACTGATGTGTCACAGCAGAATCATCAGGGAAACTGGGATGAAGGAATTCTCTGGAAAAGAGCCCCACAGCATTTATTTTAAACCAATATTACAGCACGTGTCACATGGGCCTGGGGCACATTCTGGAAATAGACATTCCCCTGGCCTTCCTCACCCCATGTCCCCCAACCCCACCCAAATTCACTTGTGAGAGGCCAGGTGTCTCTTTACACAGAAGGATTTTCCAACAGTGTGGGTTGTGGCTCAGTCAACTCTGGAATGCATTCTGGGGAATGGCTAAACATAACATCCTTCCTTAGAAGTGATAATAAAAACAAATAGGATAGATTCTCATTTGTCAGGGGCAATCTGAAGCAGTCATTGAGGGCAGGATAACTTCCGTGTCATCCAAAACCCTCCGCAAACACCTACTACCGGTACTTACATAGCGGTTGCTCGGGTAGAAGTTACCCAAACCTAGGATCACTAGGATCAAAATAAGTTACTGTGGATGCAAATCTGTGTTGATGCCGATGTGGTATAGTTACTGGGCTCAGGAGGAGAGCAAATCCTCCCCAGTTGCTAGCATGTAAGCACATGGCCAGTTCATAACATTTTCTCTAGAGACAATATGTCAGCCCTTGCACTTGTCTGAAAGTACAGACTAATTGCACTGAGTTCTATCCAAATTCTAGGTAGAAAAATAAAATAAGTTGTTAGTAAACTTTAGCGGATGAGAACCAACTTCCAAATCCAAACCTGAAGGTAATTTTCCATGAGAAAGTGCCCAGGAATCTAGAATAATTCCTTAAAGTTGACGAGGAGCAGAGCTAGGAGATCCTGGACATAGCGTAAGTGTCAAACCTACTGAAGACACTGACATTGTCCCTCAAACTCAGCTTTTCTGAGACCGACTGTGGATGAATGATTTCTGCTTCACCCTTAAGCTTTGGGTTTCTCTGGCTTTTTCCATCCCATTTTCTCCCTGGACCCCATCAAGAAATCTGGCATGACACTTGTCTCTAATTTTTGCCAACTCCTTAACTTCACGTCCCTTAAATCAGTCTTATTTTAAGGCATTTGACTAAATGGATATAAGTATTGTATTTTCGTTGAAGTCAAAGCTTTTAATTTTATCATGGATATATGGACAATTGCTTCATTTTGCTTTTCTCCATCTCCAAAAATAGGTAGAGGTTTGACTTGAACTTTCTATGGCTTAGTAATAAAAATGTAAGCAGGATAAGAAATTGTATTATCTCCATTGCATTTGGCACAAATGTTGAGATCAAATAACCAGTAAAAGTGTTATTAGTTTAACATTTTCAGAGGAAGCATATTCCTGGTCCATTATCCCAATGAGTAACGCGGAGACATTTTCTAAGCTATTTTTTATCCAAGAGTTGGAAGTGCTGTATAGATGCAGCATCGGGTTACATTTATTGGTGCTATTATCATTCCTATTTTACAAGTGGGAAAAGTGAGAGGTTAAATGTCCCAGAGCTAAAAGCAGAAGTAATCTCCCACGCCAGGAATTGAGGCCATTGCTGTTGGTTTCCCGTCACCATTTACCAACAAGGTCATTCCCCTTTCTGTGCTACAAATCAGCTCCTTCTAGTGGTGCAAAATCTGCCAAAGGGGCACCCAACAAACATGACAAGGTCTGAGCTGTAATACTGCATGACCACAAGTTTGGTCCCCATTCTATTTTTTTTTTAATGTTTTTATTTAGTTTTGACAGAGAGAGAGAGAGGGAGAGAGCACAAGCAGGGGAGGGGCAGAGAGAGAGGGAGGCAGAGGATCCGAAGGCGGCTCTCCACTGTCAGCACAGAGCCTGATGTGGGGCTCGAACTCACAAACCAGGAGATCATGACCAAAGTCGGATGTGTAGCCACTTGAGCCACCCCGGGGCCCGGCTCCCCATTCTGAAACATGTACTCACCATGACAAAGAGCACAGGGGAGGGAAAACCCCTGAGCAAACCAACTGTTCACTTCCAAAGTCATTCTCGTCACTGGAATTCCAAGGGCCACTCAACACAACCACCTTTGGAACACAAAATCTGTACTAGTCCAGTGCTTCACATTACAGCAGCAGCAACAAAAAGCAAAGAAAGAAATCGTCACCTGTTAGCTAAAGCTTAGGGTGATCTACAGCACATGTTACATTCTCTCGACCCGCGTTCTTCCCAGCTGGGCTAGAGATCACCCGTTAGCCTAAGGTCAGGACATGGACAACTTTTTTTCTTAGCCTCTGTCAGACACAGAGCTGGAAATTGGCTGGAGCAAAAGCAAATGAGCAAATAGCATGTATTAGGTCCCAGAGTAAAACATGTTAAGTGTTTTCTCCAACTCAACATTTCAGACTGAAGAAGGTTGCTCCCTTTCTTTTATGATGCTAATCAATAATCAATCGCGTGCTTAGAAGATTTATGTCAATAGCATGGATAACAATGTAACTGATTTTTATCACCAATCTTTAATTATATAGATAATATACAAATATATTCTCCATCTAGAAGATTAGGATTTACAAGAGAAACTAAACTCCCTTTGATTATAGCTTTAATCAAAATTTTTCCCCAAAAGGTAACAAATGGTTAACATTTTTTAGGTATCCTTCCAGATATCTTTTTTTTTTAATTTTTTTTAACGTTTATTTATTTTTGAGACAGAGAGAGACACAGCATGAACGGGGGAGGGGCAGAGAGAGAGGGAGACATGGAATCGGAAGCAGGCTCCAGGCTCCGAGCCATCAGCCCAGAGCCTGACGCGGGGCTCGAACTCGCGGACCGCGAGATCGTGACCTGAGCTGAAGTTGGACGCTTAACCGACTGAGCCACCCAGGTGCCCCATATCTTTCCAGATATCTTGCTAAACATTACATACAAGTAGACCCACACAGATGTATAGCATTATTTAGCATATAAATACCATATTGGGTGTACCAGCCTGCCTTTTCATTTCACAATATGACATGAAAATGACTCACTTTCAGCACAAAAAATTGTGTAGGCATGTGAATATTTAAGTTGTAAAATTTTTCTATATACAAACATTGTTGCAGGGGACACCCTTGTGCACGGGTGTTTCTCTGAGGTGAAGCCTAAAAGGAAAATCGAAAAATCATAAGGTATAAATATTTTTAAAAATTTTTAATGAAAATTCTTTCTTTTTAAATTGTATTTATTTTGAGAGAGAGTATGCACGTACACAAGTGGGGGAGGTGCAGAGACAGAGAGAGAGAGAGAGAGAGAGAGAGGGAGGGAGACAGAATCCCAAGCAGGCTCCACACTCAGCACAGAGCCCTACTTGGTGCTCGATCTCATGAGCATGAGATCAAGACCTGAGTTGAAATCAACAGTCAGACGCTTAACCAACTGAGCCACCCAGGCATCCCTAAAATTGTTGATAGATAATACTACTAATACTTAATTCTTGTTGAAGAATTACTATCTCCCACTTGCTATTCTAAGTGCTTTACATTTACAAATTCTATTAGGAGACTATTAATCTTAACCCTTTTTAAAAACGAGACTACTGAGACATGGCAAGAACGAGAAACTGGCCGCCAGGCACAAAGCTAGGAGGTGACAGGGTCAGGATCGGGGCCTGGGGGTTCTCCTTCCAGACTTTTTCTTATTCAAGACACTCTACTATTTTTTTTTTTAATTTTTTTTTTCAACGTTTATTTATTTTTGGGACAGAGAGAGACAGCATGAACGGGGGAGGGGCAGAGAGAGAGGGAGACACAGAATCGGAAACAGGCTCCAGGCTCCGAGCCATCAGCCCAGAGCCTGACGCGGGGCTCGAACTCCCGGACCGTGAGATCGTGACCTGGCTGAAGTCGGACGCTTAACCGACTGCGCCACCCAGGCGCCCCAAGACACTCTACTATTTATAGCATGGTCTTTATTCTTGTCCAGCTCCTTTGTGTTTGCCAGTTAAAAAGTGGAAATCTACTTCCTTTGATTGGCTTTACCAATCTTATTAAAATGTAAGTAGAATAAAATAAAATAAAATAAAATAGAATAAAATAAAATAAAATAAAATGTAAGTGGAGTTTTTTTGTTTTTTTTTTTTTCAGGTTGAAAATTATCTTCATAATGATGGCTGATAACATAGTAGCCTTGGCAAAGGAGGCCTCATAGCTTGGCAAGACGAAAGAAAGAGATGTTTCGCTGTCACCGGTGTGAGGAGATGACATGAGGAGATGAAGAGACTTTAGGGATATCTCTTTGCAGAGAGGGGAAACCCAAAGCAAATCAGATCAGGAGCAAAATCTGTCCTCATGGTAGAACTTGGTCTCCAGTCTTTCAAAACACGTGCTTAATTTGTAAGATCGGCTCAAACCCATTTCTTTTTTTTAAATGTTTATTTATTTTTTAGAGAGAGAGAACTGCGCGCAAGCAGGGGCGGGGGGTGGGGGGGGGGTACAGGATCCGAAGCAGGCTCTGTGCTGAGTGAGAGCAGACAGCCTGAGGCGGAGCTTGAACTCACAAACTTCCAAAGTGCTTAACTGACTGAGCCACCCGGGGGGGGGGGGGGGGGGGGGGGGGGGGGGGGGGGCCCGGAGCTCAAATTCATTTCAATCAAGCTTTCCTGCTCATCCTCTGAGCAGTCTTTGAGAAACTAAAAGACTGGAAGAACCTTCTTTGTACTGCTGTCATGTGCATCATTCTATCTTATTTTGTTTCACATTTGGGAAACAATCTCAAACTTAATGAAAAGCTTCAAGGTCAGAGTAAATGACTGATGACGTTGCCCCATCACCCCCAAATATTTTAGCACTTAGTACTCCTATAAACAAAGCTATTCTCCTACATAACCACAATCAACCATCAAAATCAGGACATTTACACTGATACACTTGTAATCCTCGGACCTCACTCAAGTCTTACCATTTATTCGAAAGTCCTTTATAGCAAAAAGATCCGTTCAGAATCACGTCCTGCATGTAGTTGACACATCTCTGTAGTATCCTTCAATCTGGAAAGTTCCTTGTATTTTCCTTGATTGTCATGACCTTGACGTGTTAGGTTTCAGGCCAGTTGTTTTGTGGACTGTCCCTCAATGTCAGTTTGTCTAATACTTCCTCATGGGTCCAGGCAGATTACACATCTTTGGCAGGAAAATCACAGAAACGTTATGTTCTCATTACACTCTAATTAGATGACACGGAATTTCAGATTGTCCTATTACTAACAATGTTAACTTCCATCACTTGTTAAGATGGTTCTGTCAGCCTTCTCCACTGTAAAATTACTCTTTATTCCCTATCATTGATAAGTATTTGTTGTATGGGGGTGGCGGAGGAGGCTGCGTGAATATACCATTTCTCATTAAATGTTCAATTTATAAAAAAAATTTTTTTTAAAAATGAAAAAGGGGTGCCTGGGTGGCGCAGTCGGTTAAGCGTCCGACTTCAATCAGGTCACAATCTCGCGGTCCGTGAGTTCGAGCCCCGCGTCGGGCTCTGGGCTGATGGCTCAGAGCCTGGAGCCTGTTTCCGATTCTGTGTCTCCCTCTCTCTCTGCCCCTCGCCCGTTCATGCTCTGTCTCTCTCTGTCCCAAAAATAAATAAACGTTGAAAAAAAAATTAAAAAAAATGTTCAATTTATTTGTTCATTTATTTATTTCAGTACACATCCATTAAGAAGTTCTAATGTTACTATTATTATCTATTCTGGTGCTCTAATTGTCCCCATTTTGGTATGTGAGAGCCCCTTTCATCAGATTTCTACGTGCTTTTAAACACGGTCCTGTGTTCTCTGAGCGTCTTTGAACCTAGCGCTGGACTCAGCCGTTTATCCAGAAAGCCCTGGTTCCTTTTAGTGGACGATGATGCATAAAGAGTAAGATTGGATGGTGGGTGATGCGTTGTACTGCTTTGCTGGGTTTTGTCACTGCCCCCAAGACCTCTTAGTGGATGGAGAGAGAGACTTCTCTCTCTCTCTCTCTCTCATTTATCTAGATTAAAAAACAAATTTACATTGACATCCCTATATCCAATTCAGTAGATTCTTATTGTCTCCCGGTCATAAGTGTGCCTCCTTACGCCAACAGTTGAGAAACCTCCTCACTTTACCTTAAATATTTATTTATTGGATCAATTCTCGGTACATAACCTATGTCGTCTTGCTTTTGGTGCCCCTCCCCTTTGTGGGGGCCCTCCTCCCCTTCCTTGGGCTCTGACCCCCGCCAAGTCGCGTCCCCCTCCTATAGGGGCACCCTCTAAGCTCCTGTTGGCTCCAGAGCTCACACCAAGCTGCCACTCCCTCCTGTGGACAGCTTGCACACACGGTCAGACTCTGATGTCCCACTGTGCTCCCCACCTCAACCTGTATGGATACCAACGGGCTCTACCTCAGCCTCTGGTTTTGGACCAAATTGTTCGGGTGGAGAAGGGGAAGAGTGGAGTGCCATTTTAAGAATAACTTTTAGGGGGCGCCTGGGTGGCGCAGTTGGTTAAGCGTCCGACTTCAGCCAGGTCACGATCTCGCGGTCCGTGAGTTCGAGCCCCACGTCAGGCTCTGGGCTGATGGCTCAGAGCCTGGAGCCTGTTTCCGATTCTGTGTCTCCCTCTGTCTCTGCCCCTCCCCCGTTCATGCTCTGTCTCTCTCTGTCCCAAAAATAAATAAACGTTGAAAAAAAAAATTTTTTTAAAAAAAGAATAACTTTTAGTTTGCCTATTTTCATTCGAGTTTTCCTTTTATGGTTGTGTGCGAAAAGTTGCGTTGAACTTATCTACAGCTACAAATGATCTTGGACATTTAGAATTAACTTAATTATATTAATTCTATCATCCTTTTGGGACACATGGACTTTCTGAAATACTAACAGTAACAATAAACAATAGTCCCAGGCTGCCCAAGCAATCCAGAATTCAGTCTACTTGAGGTTTTTGTTTTGTTTTGTTTTGTCTTAATTTTTTTAACGTTTATTTACTTCTGAGAGACAGAGAGAGACAGAGCATGAACGGGGGAGGGGCAGAGAGAGAGGGAGACACAGAATCTGAAGCAGGCTCCGGGCTCCGAGCCGTCAGCACAGAACCCGACGCGGGGCTCGAACCCCCGAACCGCCAGATCATGACCTGAGCTGAAGTCGGTCGCTTAACCGACTGAGCCACCCAGGCATCCCTCAGTGTGAGCTTTTGAGGCTCTTGCTTCCTGATGTCTTTATCACAAACATTTCAGTTTTCCCGTGGAGGTAACTTTATCTTTCACACTTCTGTGTTCCCAGTTTTTCCCAGAGTACATTCTTGTCCAAGTATTTCTAAGTACCACTGCAGCTTGTTTTCCGAAAGTCTGCTTTTGCATCCCACTGCAGAAATGTTTTTGTGACGCCGTGTATTTCAGAGGATACAGTGTCAATAGTTTATGGAGTGTCTGAGAAAAGTAGGTCACTCCATTCCATGAGTCACTGGGGAGTCACTTATTCTCTGTTTATAAGCTAGAGAGAGAGTCTAGTCCACACTGGTTGCCCTTGTGCTTCTCCCAGACAGGCCGTTTTATTAGCTCAAACTGGTATATGCCCACATTTCCTGGCCTGTCTGGAGTGGTGTATACATCTCAGAAGACAGTGTGGCCCAAAAGCTCCCCATCGCCAACATAATCTCCTCATGGTCTCCCAATGGCAAAAAAAGAAATCCCAATCAAGAACAGCCAATGATTTGGGGAGCCTGGGTGGCTCGGTCGGTTAAGCGTTTGACTTCCGCTCAGGTCATGATCTCACGGTTCGTGGGTCCGAGCCCCGCGTGGGGCTCTGTGCTGATGGCTCGGAGCCCGGAGCCTGCTTCAGATTCTGTGTTTCCCTCTCTCTCTGCCTCTTGCCCGCTCACACTCTGTCTCTCTCTCTGTCTCAAAAATAAATAAACATTAAAGAAATTAAAGTAAAAAAAAAAAAAAAGAATAGCCAATGATTTTCATCTGTGCCATAACTATGAAAAGCAATTAGGACAGAATTATGATCACCAGTCTCCAGTAACTGAATGTTCCCCTTGGAAGGATTTGGTGTTATTTTGAGTTATGCCGATAATCACTTGTGAACTCTTAGGTTAATACTCTCAAGGCCGGTTTCTGCTGCAAAAAATACAGAATTAACATGTTTTTCTTCCATAATGGGGAAACTTTTCTCTGCAGGAAACAGTAGCTAGGGCAGAGTCACAAATATTTTGAAGTAGCTTGCTAAGTTTTCTTTAAATGTAAAGTGCTCAGAAGGCGAATAATTCAAATGAAAATAACAGGCACATACAAAAACTGCGAGCACATCACATCCAAGCAGGAGGAACGTGTGCAGTTCTGGGACAAAGTCGCTCTGGGGGACCAGTAGATAAGGCTGGAAGATGGTAACTGGGAGTACTGGGTTGTTCGGGAGAATGAAGAGGAGAAAGACCTTCCATAGAACATATACTTCGGAAACATTTTTTTTTTTTAGATTGGCAATCACTTTTTCTATAAGGGAATGGGACCGGGGGTGCATTTCTGTGTTTGCAGGGGAAAAGAAGGAAGAATGAAAAGAAGAGAGACCCAATGGGACCAAGAAAGGATAAAGGAAATGTCTCCTTGAGGCGAGAAAAATGCCTGGCCCTCAGGAGATGCCGAGGATAATGTTGTGCCACCACATGAGAATGGTCACAGGGCCTTGGAGCTAAAATTACTACTCTTACTTAAATTGGCCTCTTCACCTCAAGTGGAGCACCTCAAGTGGAGTTCAATTAAATTCAGTTCTTCCAGTGTTTCCTGAGTCCCCGTTCCCCAGAGGATGCCTAATGCTTCCAGGGCTTCCTTCTGTAACAGGCCAGTGCCTTTTCATGATTCTTCCCCAACTGGCAGCTTCTGAGAACTTTTCTTCATTTTCTCCGGTAAGTTTTCAGCATTCCTGCAGTAGTAACAGAGTGGGCAACAAATTTCCTATGAGGCGGCAAGTGTTCTAAGAGGATTTAGTTGCTTGTATTTTGAGAAGTCCAGATGATTCATGCAAATCCTCTTAGATTTCCCTTTTAGGCCATTACTGCTGCTGGTAGAACAGGAAAGGACAGGCCTCTGCCTGCAGGAGAGGAGTAGCAAGAGATTGGAGCCGAATATCCTGCTACCAAGATGGCTCCCAAAATGGTTCTTGCTTCCTTTTGAGTAACACTGCTGAGTATTTTGAACATAAGAAGCCCTCAGTAAAAGTTGTTAGTTTATTTATTGAGGGATCCAATCTTTCAAGTGGACCTAAGGTAAAAGTGAGGAATCCTTGACCCCATAATTAAATATGTGGTGAATGAAATCATTATAGCCAGTCCTTTAACTTCAAGGACAAGGCTGTTCCCTCAAACCTAAAAACTTTGTAGAAATCTGACTCATACCTTGCCTTTAGACACAATGATGCAGCTCCAACGTATCACAAACGTTCTTTCACTTCGAATGTTCTGTTCATTCTTTTGAATGAACTGCCATAGGCCAATGAATATCTGATCAAAACTAGAGATTCCTGGGGCGCCTGGGTGGCTCAGTCAGTTAAGTGTCCGGCTTCAGCTCAGATCATGATCTCGCGGTTTGCGGGTTCGAGCCCTGCATCAGGCTCTGTGCTGACAGCTCAGAGCCTGGAGCCTGCTCCAGGTTCTTTGTCTCCATCTCTCTCTCCCCCTCCCCGACTCATGTTCTGTCTCTCTCTCTCTCTCTCTCAAAAAAAAAAAAAAAAAACCTAGATTCCCAGCTTTGGCGTGATTAACGATTTACGCCTTTGTTCCAAATGTATTGTTTATAAGACCTATCCACTCTTGTTTATAAGCCAGCTTCTCATCTTTCATATTTTCATTTCATCATTAGTTTATAAAATAAGAAGCTCTGATGCAGTAAAATATTTTCAAACATTTTCTTTTTTTAGTTTTTATTTATTTATTTTGAGAGAGAGCAAGAAAGAGAGAGGGCATGAGTGGGGGAAGGGCAAAAGGAGAGGGAGAGAGAGATTCCCAAGCAGGCTCCGCACTGTCAACGCAGAGCCTGACGCACGGCTTGATCTTTCAAACCGTGAGATCATGACCTGAGCTGAAATCAAGAGGCAGGTGCTCAGCCAACCGAGCCACCCGGGTGCCCCTATTTTCGAACGTTTTCGTCCACCCCTGCTGCACACACACATTACGAGGAGTCCACACCTACTCCTTGACTGTCAGGTAGTGACCTCATGCAAGAAATTCCTCAGCTAAGGCTACAACAGTCTAAAAGCAGCACGCCTGATGTGCGCATTGGGGAAGAGTTGGATGTTGCCTTTACAGAAAAAGGTGTCAGGATACAGCTGGGACAGAGGAAAGAAAGCACATTTGTTGCCTTTTACGTACGAGACACCGTTTGCTTGTAACCTCCTTGGGAGACTTCTGAGTATATTCTGAAGCCCGCCCCCGTACACAGAGGGCAGGAAGAGACCAAAGAAAGAGGAAAACCACTCTAGACAGGTGGATGGAAGCTTTAGGAATAAGCAAGGGAAGTGACTTACAAAGCTTGTCGTGGGCACAGGATGAGAGTTTTCCACACCCAGCCATCAAATCGTAAAAGTTTGCCTAAAAAGCCCTTAATTAGATTTAATCACATATACCATCTAGATACTCTCCACATCACATTTTCTATCTCATGGCTGTATCCCTGGGGCGGATTCTGGGAACAGGGAAGGCAAGCGGAACACACATTCCAAGGACAAGGGAGGGGGTGAGAAGTCTCCAATTGCCAGAGTCTGTCTCACGGGTCAACAGGCAGTCGTGTCTCCTTGATGACTGCCCCTGAGAGACACTCCTACAGTGTTAAGACATTTCCACCTCATAAAACCTGGTGGGATATTGTTTTCACATTTTTTTTTTTTTTTTTGATGAAAAAACCTTCGGCTCAGTGAAGTTAAATAACTTGCCCAAGGTCATATAACTAATAAATGGATGGCTGATCCAGGACTGGAACTCAGAAATATTTATATTGAGAAATTGCGTCCCTTCAGGGCAGAAACAAGACTCTCCAAAGCAACTCTGCTCCCCTTAAAGATAATACTATTACTAAGTTTGCTGCTAACAACAAGCTGCTATTGTGTTCTTGTGGTCATTGTTGTTGTCATTTGCATAACTACACGAGGAACTTGGGGTAGACCAGATGCTCTGTCTCTCTATGCATTAAAAAGTCCCTGGCAGCTCTAAACAGAAGCAGAAGTTATTGGAGAAGGCAGAAAACTTACAGCAAAGGGTAGCCACGTAGGCCTTTGTAATATACTTTTGACTGGGTTCGTTGCCTTCAAATCTGATCCCCTTTAAATGAGTTGCGAACCACTACAGCCACATAAAGTACACGTGAAGGAGAAAAATCAGAGAGAGAAGTGAATTATTTGGCAGAAAGGGCTATTTTGGAAACCTGTAAACGGAGAAACGCAAGCTACCCAAGCCATTTCTCTTCATCAGTTGTTCATTCTTGTGAAAGCATTTGGCTGATGAATCATTCGGTAAGGCCTTTTAAAATCAGAAATGAGCTGAGCTAGCTTTACAGCCAAACTAGATATGGCCAAACATGGATCTCATGCATAGCTGACTCAGAGAGGTTCTCTTTGGCCCCTTGTTACAATGCGATCATGAAAATTTAGCGAATTCTTAATACTCAAAGTCTCCATCTGCTTGAGTAATTAGAAATCTAGTCTTTTCTTAGGCTTCACCTCCCCAAACATTTTGAAGAGTCCCTGAGTTTTACGTGTCTGTGAATCTGTTTCCTTTACCACCTGTTGGGGAAAGGGACAATCACAATTTACTCTTAAGGTCAGTCTCCTTAAGGCAAGATGCTAGCTGTGGAAAATTTCCCATTGTCCTCAGTTTATTAAAAGTTTTTGGGGGGCACCTGGGTGGCTCAGGGGGTGAAGCACTCGACTTCAGCTCAGGTCACGATCTCGCGGTCTGTAAGTTCGAGCCCCGCGTCGGGCTCGGTGCTGACAGCTCAGAGCCTGGAGCCTGCTTTGGATTCTGTGTCTCCCTCTCTCTCTGCACCACCCCCCCGCTCATGCTCTGTCTCTCGTTCTCTCAAAAATAAATAAACATTAAAAAAATAATTCAAAGCACATATGCAACAAATTGCACAAATCATAAGTGTACAAATTAGTAAACACACACACACACACACACACACACACACACATACACACACACAACCAAGATCAAGGTATGCCATGCTTTCAGTGTTCCTGAAGCCTCCCTGAGCTTCTCTCATTCAATCCATCAAAGATAACCGCTGCAGAAATGTCTTTCTATCACTACAGATTTGTTTTGGACTGCATTTGGTCTCCAAATATAGGGACCCAAGCAGGAGGTAGTCTCTTCTGTCTGGCTTCTTTCACTCGATATTATTTCTGTGAGGATCATCAGTGTTGCACATCATCTGATTTTATTCTTTCTTTAATTGCTGAATAGCATTCCATTCCGTTGTACTACACCAGGTTAAAAGTAAAGCTTCTTCGAATATTCTTATGCGTGCTTTTTCCCACAACTCCACACTCAGTACACATGCATTCATTTTTCTCGGTTATGTACTTAACCGCGAAGTCACTTTAACCGCGAAATCACTGCATGTATTGGGAATGTATACACATATTTACATATAATTATACATATAAATATTGGTTGGTCGATCAATTGATTGCTGAAGCATCAGGTTCATATTTGTTCCATTTGGGGAAATACTGCCAACTACTAAAGCAGTTGCACCGGTTTGCACACGCGTCCTTACTGCGACCCTGGTTGCACAGCGGATCTGACACCACAGCCACTCTAGAGAGATGCTAGATGTCCAAATTATCCCTTTCAAAGGAAGGAGAAGGATGCACCGTCCTTGTGTTATGACCAGCCAAGGGGGCCTGTGGCAAAGCCACCCGATCCCGCGGACTTGGGTTCTTTGAATTCACACATACCTAACTATTTCCTTCCAGTGGGACAGAGCTGTGCTGGATTTTAATCTCAACCCCATGCTGTACCTGCAACACTATCCTTGTTCCAACAGCTAGCCTTGGTTCTGGGTCCAATTTTTTTGGCTCAGGGTCCTTCCTCCCTTCGAAAATGGTCCCTTTAGGAGTTCTGTGGCCCTTTGCTGTAATCAGGGGCCACCCCAGTCCGTAAATCATGTACGTTATACCTTAACCCTCAAAAAGAGTGAAAGTGCCCGTCTCCTTTTCAGGAAGAGACTCTTATATAAAGTTGTAGATCCTAGTAGATGGTTGGAAGGTGACACAATCTCAGTCTGTCAACCTGCCAACAACAGCCAAGACCCAGGAGCGTCTTTCTGAGACTGGACACTGACAGCTTTTGATACCTTGTAAGCCGAAGGAAACATCATTTCAAACCTGCTGCTGGTTTTCCTGTTTATCTGTGCACGGAAGCTTGAATATCCTGCTCCGTGTTTTTCCCCCCTTTGTCATTTAATTAATTACTTAATTTTGAAAAGAACAACTTAAGAAGAGTCCTTGGTTATGCAAATGCAAGGAAAATGTTTGCTTCCAAAACCAAAATTTAGAGAAATGAGGATCTGAACCATTCATTATATCGATGTCCAAGCTGTTCCTTCGGTACCTTGGGTACCTTGGCTCCTTCGTAGAGGTCATTCCCTTTGGTGAATATGCTTTTTACTTTTCCTTGGTAAAAAAAGCTTGTTCTATAACTCTGCCAGGGTGGGGGGGAGGGGAGGGGGATAAAGTAGCCCTTACAACAGGGCAGCCAGTTGGGAACTGAAAAGCCCCTTCATGGGGGGAAGCCTGACCTACAGACTTTGGGAGCAGGCTCAGCTGGCTTTACATGGTCTTTCTTTCTCTCAGCTGTCATTGTCTGCTACGATTTCCAAGCCTCGAGCAACGTGTTGTTAAACATCAGAGGGTGATGGCGACTGCGCTGTAGGGACTTAGATCATGCCTGGGTCCACACCTGCTAAGCTGGGAGGGAGAGAAGAGAGGTGTATCCCTGCGGAGGGAGAGCAGCCCCAGGGGGCAGATAGCAAGGAACAAGCGCAATCCATTGGTTGGACGGAGGCACCTCTAGAGACTCTTAGAGATAACTTGGGAAGGGCAACTCAGAAACTGCACTCTCTGCCGTCACTTACAAGGTAGATCTGAGTCACTGCGATGTGGATGTTCAAGAGAATGGTAACGCTGACAGCTGGAGAAGTTGCTGTTAAGGATTTCGGGATAATTCATAACTCCACTTGTAAAGTTATCTGAGCCCTAGGCTCCTGCCCGGCCAAAACATCCTATTGCTTTAGGAACCTCAGTGTCCTCTGTGACGCTGTCACAGGTCATCCAGGCTGGGTTAATCCCCCAAATTCATGTAACTTAGTTTAACTTAATATTACGATAAAACATTTACCCTGCTTCTCTTCAGGGTAAAAATGATTGATTTCTTTTTCCTTAAGATATGATAGATTCTGGATTATCAGATTTGAAGACATTTACTTTTTTTTCTTTGTGTTTTACTGCTGCATTTGACTTATTTACACTAAGTATTGCGTTTGAGAAAATTAATTAATTTATATATAATATATTAATTATATATGTATATATACACACATATATATAAGCAACCACTGTATCTAATGGTCTAACAAACAATTTCTTCAAAATATAAGCTTACTTCAAGGCTTTCCAAATTTTTCTAAGGCATGCTGATGTTTTAGCATGTCAGAAGGTCCATACCAAGCATTTAAAAAAAGGAGTAAATATCAGCTATATTTATTATAAAACTATACTGCTTTATGTCTCTTGAAAGAACCTCTAGGGAAAACTTATCCACACTGAATGCATAAGTATAAATTGTATAGCTTATTAAAACCGTCTGTATTTGGAAGACTGAAAAAGCTAATATACATACTTTGCAAAATAAATTTTATCTTATTTCCTACTTATAGTGTTCATAGATAATGCAAGAATATTTTTGCACATTTATGGTTCCCTGTATGAATCAGTTTTAAACAAACTCGATAGTCAATAAAATGAGAGTCACTTATACGAATGGAAGGCAGACTTTATATTTTGATGAAGGGGATTCTTTTTTCTCCCAAATGTCTTTCACATCGACTTTCCTAAAATTATCGCCATTCATCTATTCTTTAAGATAATGCACCAAAAATCCCTGTTAAGTTACACAATTTATCCTTGAGAGATAATACAGTAAGCTGCTAACTCGAGTTTCCCTATAGGAAATTAGTCTATCATAGTAGTCAGGTAACCACTGGAAAGAATGGGTCAAAGGATGGGTAAGCATCAATGAAGCATAGAAGACCGGACAATTAGAGGCAGAGCGAAGAACCTGGGGTGACCAGATGTCAACAGGAGGGTTCCTTGAGAAAGACAGCAAGTGAGGGGAAACAGGAAGGAGCTGTGCTGTATCCAGATTTGGATAAGGTTGGTCACATGAGTGAAATACGAGATTCTCTTTCAAAGCGAGCCAGGGTGGTTCAGCCAGTTGAGCGGCCAACTGTTGATTTCAGCTCAGGTCATGATCCCAAGGTCATGGGTTAGAGCTTACCTTGGTCTCTGTGCTGAGTGTGCAGCCTGCTTGAGATTCTCTGTCTCTCTCTCTCTCCCTCTCTCTCTCCCTCTGCCTTTCTCCCACTTGCACACTAACTCTCTCTCTAAAACAAAACAAAAACAACAATACCGACAAAAACTCCATAACCTTCCTTAAACTGCTTCACAGTCATGATAGGTAGATACGCTTTTTTTTTTAAACTCTGTTAGGCATTTAAGCTGCTTACAAGTTTTTCCTGTTACAAACAATGCTTTAATAAAGAGCCTTAAATACGCTTCCTTGTGCACACATGCACGTGTTTATCCAGAATGAACACCAAAAATTTGAATTTCTGGATCATAAAATGTTTTATTTTAATTTTAAAATTACACTAAATTATGCTAAGTTTTAAAATTGTCCTCTATAATATTATGGAATTTTTTACTCCCACCTACAGCACATGAGAAAGTCCCTTTACCCATACACTTGCTAACAATTAAATTAAAAATCAAATTTTAATATCTTTTGCAATGTGACGGGTGAAGAAAGGTATTTCATGAAAGTTTGTGTTTTAGCATAGTAAACAATTGCACATGGTACAACCGAGCCTCTTTCTATGTTTACTGATAATTTGTATTACCTCCTATGTGAATCGCCTGTTCATATTGTTTGCCTTTTTCTTAAAAACTTTTTTTAATGTTTCTTTATTTATATTTGAGAGAGAGAGAGCATGAGTGGAGGAGGGGAAGAGAGAGAGGGGGATACAGAATCCAAAGCAGGCTCCAGGCTCCGAGCTGTCAGTACAGAGCCCAGTTCGGGGCTCAAACGCATGAGCCTGAGATCATGACCTGAGTCGAAGTCAGACGCTTAACCAACTGAGCCACCCAAGTGCCCATTTGTCTTTTTCTTACGGATTATGAGTTCTTTGTGAAATTTTGGTAAGATTAAACATATCCATACTCTTTCTTTATGGATTTTGCATCTTTCATAATGTTTAAGAAGGCCTTCCCTTGACTGAATTATATTTTCCCTTTTTTCTTTGAATACTTTCGTAGGTTTTAAGTTTTCGATTTATGTGGAATTTATTTTTGTGCATAGTGTAAGCTAGACATCTAACTGAATTTTTATTCGAATGAATGGGCAAATGAGATTTTAGACAATGTATTTAATTTCATTTTGCTTCATTTTCCTCAGAAGAAGGAGGAACTTTCCTCTTCCACCACGGGATCAATAAATTCCAGGGAAGCACTCGGCCCGCCTGGCTGGGGCCACGTGCCCACATGTACCTTGACTAGCAACTGCCCTGAGTCCCATGGAATATTTGGGAAAAGGTCTCAAAAGAAAAGAGGATGCTGGTCCCAGAGAAGGAGAGGCAGAAAAGCTGGGCAGATAAAATAATAGATCCCCCCCATAGCCCTAACAATCTCTTATCCTTTTGGTACATTTCTTTCTGATCCTTCGGTTTGCTTCTCTATACACAGTGGCATTAGTTATCATAACTAATACGGAGCACTTTTCTGTGCAGGGCGGTGCTAAGTGCTTCCCAGGAGCTCCTTTTAAAGATATCTCTTTGATGGAAGAAAATTTCATCAAGGATTTCGAGACAGTTTGGAACTGAGAGAGAAGCTTGGGGTGTAAAGCTGTAAAGCCGAGTCACCCTTTTTTCTAGTTAAAAAAAAAAAGGTAGCCATCTACCAGGCATAGGAGATGCTTGTCAGCCAAGTCAGAGAAGGGCGTGAACCCAGCCCGTCTGCAAAACATATATTATTTTTGGTAAACAACAAATTGGCATTCAGGTTGAAAATTTAGTAAAATTATGTTTACAAAAACCATATTAGTGACACAGAAAAAAGGTTGGATGACATCATACTAAAACCGTCCGCCTACGTGGGTTTGGATTCTGGTTCTGTCGCTTTACAGTGATGTGATATTTGACTAAGGTGCTTAACCTCCCTCGGTTTCCTCATTAGGGAAGTGGGAACACTAACAGCTCCTACGTCATAAAGGTGTCATGACTCTTCAATAAGGCACTGCCCCTGTAGTGCCCAGCCCTGCGCATGGAATGAAGCCAAGAAATGCCAGCCATTGTTATTGTCTATAAATACAGTGAAATAAACCTGTCTCAAAAAATGAGAAAGGAATGCACGATATGGGATTAACCAAAGAATTACTCCTAAAAGCAGTGAAAAAGAAATTCCAGAAATTTACAGTGGAGTTATCAGTTTAATAAGCGGAACTAAGGCTTAAACGCCTTACATTTAGCGCCATCTGCTGGAAGAAAGGGGAATTCTTCAAGTCATATACCAAGCGCCTATCCTACTGCTTTCAATTCAGTAATTTACTGAGCATAAATTTGGCATTATATGCTTTGCTAGATTCTGTGCAAGGTGATTTTGAGCATGGGAATGCTCAAAAATCTTAGAGCCTAGCAGCTCATCTGTAAACCTCCTGTGCCTGAGAAGGCAAAAAAAAAAAAAAAAAAAAAAAAGGATGTTGTCCCCAAGGACCTTTAAATTCTGTTCAAAAAATGAGATCTATTGCCAAGAAAAACTAAATTAAATTAAATACGTGGTTGGTATGTTATCAAATGCTAAAATGAAGACCAATAATAGAGCCGTGGTGGGAGACAGAGGATGAGACCACGTAATGAGCACTTGGAACGTCATTCAAAGGGGTGAGTCCAGAAATTCTTTTAATGAAATTAAAAGGCACACATCACAAGGCAGGGGGAGCTCTGGATGTCTGGAGCAAAGAAGTGATGATAAAGTAGTATTCCAAGAAACATAGCCCTCTGGCGTGGTATAGGATGGATTGGTTGGAGGATGGACAGGGGATAATTGGATGCTATGAGAATTAACAGCTAGGATGATAAAGTACTGGACTGACTTGTAGTCATTCCAAGTAGGTACTCAACAGTCAACCTGGCAAAAGGGATTCTACCAGACTTCTATTTCATGACAGACAAAGAAAATATGTTTCCATAAAAATGGACGGATGAAGATGTGTATCCATAACGAGTATGTGTGCCCACAATCAGGCAATCTCCATGACTCCTTTATGTATAACTTAGACAGTTACGAAACCTCACATTTAAGCGCTTTTATCTGCACCTATTGGAAAAGTGTCATTCTGAATTGGGAATGAGTTCAAGATGTTGCAATTAAATATTTTACACGCAACAAGAAACAGCTGTGTGTGGTTCCAGTCTCATGCGGAAGACAGGGTCGGAACAGAGTCTTGACCCCCAGACAAAAAATGCGATCAAGACATCTACTTGGTCTGCAGAAACATGGATGGAAATGCTCAAAGAGTGTAATTGTTCTCATTGATGCAATAGTCTGCTTAAGAAATGATTAAAGTTCATAATTTTGAAACTTAGGTCGTTGATAATTTTCCCAGGGATACTCTTTCTCAATATGCTTTTCTGTCCTGGTTATAAAGAAAATTATACTTTTATCTTTCCTCAATTTATTAACTAGCCATATCTCAGGTTCATAATAGAGTGGACCATATACCCTACTGTTTACATTGGGACAAATTTGAGAGTGAAAGGAGATGGGACAAATGCTGGATTGGACGGGCAATGGGTGTCCTCAGACCTGTGGACAGTTGGGATGTGTGCTCATCATAATTGTGAGTAGGCCATTATCGTGAGTGGATCCCCCTGGGACTCCTCCGGATACATCCACCGTAAGGTGCCCTGTGCACGTCCTATCCTCCCTTGTTTTGTCTCTCCTTCCAAACAGTCTGGTCTGGAGTTCTCACTGCTTTCCTCTGTCTTTGAAGGTTTGCTGTAACAGCCTCCTGAGCTTGGAAAATCTGAAGCTAGCCACTTGACCTTGTGCACATCTCCAGGTCAACTGAAGAAGGACAGTCTGTTAATGTGCTGCTGCCTAAAAAAAAAAAAAAAAAAAAAAAAAAAAAAAAAAAAAAATCACAAGAACTAAGTGAGATAATGAATGTCAGAGTATTTGAAAACTACAAAGGGTTAGGCGAACGCAGTGATGGTGCAGAGGGAGAGCAGAGGCAACAAAAAGTTCGAAAAGGCAGCCGATTTGGGTTCTTGGGTGACTGTTCAGGTGAGGCAGGTTCAGCCTGTCCGCGGGGGTTAGGAGGGAGCTTCCCTGCGTCACTCAAGCCAAAGTTGTCCGCGGTGCAAGCCAGGGACGGTGTTAATTACACTCACAACTTGGGAGAGACAGAAGCACATTCTGGGTATCTCAGTTTGTGGGGCGTGAGGGGCTACCTCAAGGGCGCTCTGGGGGAGACAGGAACCCCAGTGAGAGGCTGCACAGCCCAGTCTGAGAGAGAAGGAGGCCCGCGACCACACCCAGGACTCCAGTGCTGCGCCAGCCCCCTGCCCCCCAACCCCCCCGCACACCCCGCACCCGCACCCCGGAACCCGGTTGCTGCCCCGGGTGATGCCCCTCAGAAGCAGGTGTCAGGTGCTTCCAACCGCAGTGTTCAGCTTCAGCAGCTCCTCCTCTGGTCGCTTGTCCTGCTCCCGTGGTTAGACGCCCGATGCCTAGTTCTCAGCCACAGCGCACGTCTTGTTTATTCATGCGTTCCACCCCGGCCCAGTTTCTTTGTGCGCTTCTCTTGTGTGTCACTTACTGTGTCCATGACTGAATGTCGCCCATTGAGGGCCTCGAAGGGGGGGGGCTCTGCTTGGCGGAGAGTGTCACCATCTATGGTGGGAACACCCCCTCCTGGGCACAGCTCTGGTGCCAACCATTTTCTGATGACAGATAGCTGTTTCGGTCAGATGCTGACACTGACAAGAGATCCTACTTATGTGTGAAGCGACTGTCAGCTCTTTGCCCTAAGGGTGGTCCCGTTGGGCAGATCCCTAAACCGTGCCATTTTGCGCTGTATACATTCATTTTCCTTTAAGACTTTAGTTGCATTACTTGATCTCATTTAAAGTAATTAAATCCCGTGTAGGGATTTGATAGTATTAGGTCTGAGCAATTTCATACTCGCCACACAATTCATAGCACCTAATATGTTCAAATGTGTCATCTCTGAGTATGAACACTCTTCATAAAAACAAGAACAGAGACAATCATAGTTCGGTTCCTATGATAGCACACATTTTAGGTGTATTCATCTCTCACTTAATGGTTACAAGCTAAATACAAGGTAGATACAATTAACTTCGTTTTGCAGGTGAAGGAAGTGAGTCTTAAAGAGAGTTAATGACTTGTTTACAGTTATTTACTAGGATTTCAACTCAATTCTGATTCCAAAGCTCATGCAATTTCTTCTTTACCCATGGTGGCTTCTAAATGTCTTAGTCTGGCCTCTCTTACTTACCTTTCCTTTTAGCTCTATCTTTTCCTGAGATCTGTTTTCTTCCCCCATTTTGGAGTATCGTATCAGAACATATGCAATGCTATAATTATCTAGAAAGCTTCTGAGACCCTGACTCAGTGAAATAATAGTATATATTTTTTGGTGTTTTGCTTTTATTTTTCAATTAAGTTTCTGTGCAAAAATGTTCATTCACTATCCATTTTCTCTCTTCGTCTAACTCAGTCTTTACCTACTTCCTCTTAAGCCTATAGGTACAGCTGGGCGAATGCTTCCAGGGAAAGATTCTGTTTGAATCTTGCGGGTGGCACGTACAGTATCCTTTCAGGCTCCAAATTCTCCTAAGGCTTTCCCTCTCCTCTTAGTATCTACAGGACCAGAAGAATCTTCGGAACTTCTGGATATCTTTCAAGTCCCTGTAGTTCTGGCTGTGATTACTATGTGACCAGGCCTGGTTGAGAGGTCATAAGAGGCTAGTTTGGCCACAGAAAGGTCACCCTGACACCACATTTTATCATCCTTTTGAGAGTTGCTGAGGTAGGATATAGGGAAGGTTTAAGGTAAAAAGTGGGCTCTCCCAGTTGACAGGTATTCATTGGTTCTCAGTCTTTCGAATGTCTTTAGAAACCTAACTCAAACTGACTTGAGGAAAAAAGAACAGAGAGTTTCATGACTCGTGTAACTAAAAAGGTCATCAGATAGAGCTTGAATGAGAAACTTAACGAATGTCCTAAGAACTCTCTCTAACACTGGGGCTCTGCTCCTGGCTGTGAGGGCATTACTCTTTCACAAAGTATCTCCGTGTGTGATGGGGATCTAGGTTTAAATGCTCTGAGCTCTAGGTTCAAAGAAGGGAGAGAACGTCTCCAAAGTCCTAGTCCTGACTAGTTTGTATCACCTGCTTATCAATGAACAAATTGTCAGAGGGCTGGGATATTTTGACAGGCTTAAACTGGCACCCCTCTGCCTCTCAACATGGTTTGCAGTGTGTTTAAAAGGGGAGCAATATAAGGGGCGCCTGGGTGGCTCAGTTGGTTAAGCCTCTGGCTCTTGATTTCAGCTCACGTCATGATCTCACAGTTCCTGAGTTCCAACCCTGCGTTTGTGAGTTCGAGCCCCGAGTAGGGCTCAGGTCTGAACCTGTTTGGGATTCTCTCTCTCTCTCTCTCTCTCTCTCTCTCCCCCCCCCCACTTTCTCTCTGCCCCTCCCCTGCTCGTTTGTGGGATCCTGTCCTCTCAAAATAAATACATAAAATTTTTCTAAAAGGTGGAACAGTATGAAAAAGGAAACCAGGGAATTTCTG
The DNA here is from genome assembly GCF_022837055.1 of Prionailurus viverrinus. Classification (NCBI taxonomy): domain Eukaryota; kingdom Metazoa; phylum Chordata; class Mammalia; order Carnivora; family Felidae; genus Prionailurus; species Prionailurus viverrinus. The sequence continues at coordinate 121,595,519 of NC_062565.1, read as the reverse complement.
AAAGGAGGGGAAGAATACGGTACTCCCCTCTCGGAATACGAAGTTCAGGTTTTTTCTCAGGGTAGGCAGATGGCCTGTGCACAGAAAGGTCACCATGGGCCCCAGTGGGAACAAATCTTGACCTGGGCTCAACAGTAGAATCTGGAGGTTAGTGGCTAAGCTTTGGAAGGCCCTCTGAACTTAAGAATGCTTTGGGAATAATGGCTGAACCAGTGGTTATGAACCAATAGTTGTCCTCAGGGTCTGTAATAAATTGAATTGTGTCCCCCGGCAACATTTTATATGCTGAGGTCCCAACCCCCAGTATCTCAGAATGCAACCTTATTTGGAAATAGGCCATTGCAGAGGCAATTAGTTAAGATGAGGTCATCCTGGAATAGGGTGGGCCTCTAATCCAATGTGACTGGTGTCATACAGAATGAAGAAATCTAGAAGTGCATGCACATAGGGAGACTTGCGTGTGAAGATTAGAGTAATGCAGTCACAGGCCAAACAACTATCAGGCCTGGAACAGAGTCTTAGGACCTTCAGAGGGAGCACGGCCCTGCCAACACCTCGAAGTTAGACTTCTGACCTCCAGAACAGGACACGGTAACTTTCTGTTGTTCTAAGCCACCCAGTTTGTGGTCCTTTCTTATGGCAGTTCTAGCCAACTAATGCTGAGGCCAAAGTTGAGGCACCTCTGTGACCTGTGAAAGACTGAGATGTAGAACCAGTGGCCATCATCGGGTCAGGGGACGAAATTCCTCTGGTCTATGTGGGATCATGTGGTGCATCACGTGACAGTAAGAGAATCTACGGTGTGTCTGTGGGTGGTACATCTGGTGTTTGAAATACGGGTGACTTCTTTTACAACCAAGTAGGAGGTAATGAGGTGTGGCGATTATAGAGAATTACATTAACCGGAAAGTCGCGCTTCCTTACTCATCAAAATGTTTTATTTATTTACTTACTTACTTATTTATGTATTTATTTGTTTATGTTTATTTATTTATTGAAGTAAAATTAACATACGGTGTTGTATTCGTTTCAGGTGGACAGAGTAATGATCGAACAATTCTGCACATTACTCACTGCTCATCACAATAAGGATAGTCACCACCTGTCACAAAAACCTTCGTACAATGTCTTGACCGTATTCCCTGTGCTGTGCTTTTCATCTCTGTGACTTATTACTTATTTACTTTAGAACTGAAGTCTGTAGCTTTTAACCCCCCTCGCATATTTCACCCATCTCCTACCTGCCTCCCCCCCCCCACACTTTACAGCCACCAATCTGTTTTCTGTGGTTATTTACTTCTGTATTTTCTTTTTGGTTTGTCATAAAACTACTTTTTGAGTATTAATATGAACGAAACACTGTTCTAGGTTCTGAGAATGTAGTCTAGAATAGCATAGGTGAGGTTTCTGCGCGGGTGGTGCTTAAGAGATGGGACCCTGTGTCCCCAGCAAGCTGTAAAATAGGCCGTGTGTTTCATGGTCCCGACTCCAAATAGGCGATGGGCCAAGGGCATTGTAATAATCTAGAGAGCATAATTCAGATTTGAGTTTGCCTCTTGATTTTTTTCAAAATTTTATTTACATTCTAGTTCATTAATTTACAGTGTAATGCTGGTTTCGGGAGTCGAATTTAGGGATTCGTCACTTACATATAACACCCAGGGCGCATCACAATTACCTCTTGACTTCTAAAAGTAAAGCCATCGGTGTTAAATGTAATGTTTGTTGTTTCTCAGTTATAGATGGAACAAAGAGTTCTCACGCTTGGTTCCCACCTCGTTATATCACCATAATCCAGCAATATCTTCAAAAATCTCAATGTGATTAGGTTATCTTTAATTAGTCTAGTATACAAGTCTTTTCCCAAAATGCATTTTAAGTCCTACTGTAATTCAGCAAAAATGATTTAATTGAGTTATCTTTGGCATAAAACATTATATAAGTTTAAGGCATACAACATATTGATTTGATACATTTATATTGCCGTATTAATACAGCAAAACTTTGAGAGATAATTTCCTGGATGCATTTCTGAAAACTTTCTTTTACTATTACAGAATATATGTAACTTTGCCAAAATCTGTCACCAGTGGAGAATGTGGCTCCTCAAAATGAAAATTTATCAAAAATGACATCATGTCTACAACATCCCATGAATGTCCATCCAATCTAGTAACTATTTCTGGAGGAAAAAAAAAATATCAGAGCAAGTCAATGTTGAAACTATCAAAAAAAAATCCTTTCTATGAAAGGAATAAGTATAATAGTTTTATAACACGTTATTATATTCTAGTGTCACTGAGTCCCTCATCAATGCAAATAAAACTGGAAGGTTATGGTAACTGACTTTATTTGCTCGAGATACACAGAATAACTTCATTTTTTGTTGTTGTTAATTATTGCTATCCCTTCCTCCACCCTGACAACCCCACCCGCTATGCCCATGTCGATGACAGCTCCAACTTAATTCTTTGATAGACTTAATCTCCCAAACAAAACAGATAGGGTTTTCTTCAGCAAAATTCTTAAAAAATAAAGAAGTTCAAGAGTAGTTGTGTTTGTTGCGAGCTGGGGGGGCAGTGGAGAAGAGCATATCCCCTAGAAATCAGAGCCTTGACTTTCTTCCAAAAAGTAGCAATGGGGATGGAAAAGTAGCGCTTTCTCTTTCTACTCTGATAGAGAGAGCATTATAGATCCTCCTGCACAAAAATACTTAGCTCATCTCCCTACCAAAATGCCATCAAAACAATAGACAAGATATAACAATGTGGGAAATATAGAAGGGTACCATGAATGGAACAGAAATTTTGAAGAATTCCTACAAGATAGAAATCAGATGGGCTTATATTGACGTGAAGAGAAGCCAGGAACCACGACAGATGTAAGCCCTGAAAGAGGCTATTCACGGAGATTTGTGCAATTAAGACCCACCATATGAGAACAACCGAACAGTGCCCTGGGGGAAACCTCAGCCTCTATAAACAGGTTTAGGAACAGCCAAGGTCATGAAAGAACCCGGTGCTGGGTAGTCTCTCCAACTCGCTCACCCGCTGCCTGGACAGACGGAGTACACAAACAACGGCCAGGTCACATTTAACAAGACAACTCTGATCCACAACCTGTAACAACACCCTCTTTATTTACAGTAGCCAGCCCAGGAAGCCAGCCTGCTAGAAGTCAGACTTGGAGGAAGTTGGACCGCTACGTGTAGTAACAATCCAGGAAGTGAAATAAGAACTTCTGTACCAATTGGCTCAAAATGGCTAGGACTGGAATCATAACTGACCACTTCCCCGATTTTTGGCCCCCGTTCCCAATTTAGGACCAAGCGGAGAAAACCAAGCACGCACCCCCAGTCTATCCCATGGGATGCCCCACTTCTAGGTAGCCTGCTTACAGTTTCCCTAGTCCAACCACCCCCCCCCATCGGGGCACATCTGAAGCTTTCTCTCTCTTTTTGTTATAAAGCTTTCCCACTCTTCTGACGGCCTTCAGCCTCTGCCATAACACACGTGTTGGTGGCTGACTCCCTTGCAGCTCTGAATAAATAACCTTTGCTTTTCTCATATGGTGGGTCTTCATTTAATTGCACGACCCCAAAAACAGCTTTAGAAGAAAAATAGGGGCCTGCTTCAGAGAGCTCCCACGTGGCGACCCAGAGATGTGGATAAAAGCCCAGGGGAACTTAACAATTCTACCACCGGCCAAGTGGGAATAAAGGTAAGGACAGCCGCGCCCAATATTGGATGCGGGGCAGTCTCCACTTCAGAGAAGTCTCTCTCTGACAACTGAGGACTTCATCCCGCCTGCTCGTTATGCATGAAGGCACCATGAAGGAGCTTCCGGCTCTTTGCCCAGCCTGCCCACGCACCTGCACCGCGTTGGACCTGGCCGTCCCTCTAAGACTCTTCCATCGTTTGTAATTTCCCCTTCAATACTTCCTCTTGGAAAGTGAGAAACACGAAGACAGTACAAGCACTTGCGAATCGGTTACTTGACATCTGGAGCTTATTTCCTCTACTCAAGAATACACACCCCAGAAGTACTTAGTTAGTGTTTGAAACACCCTAATCAGGACGCCTCACTTCAGAGGGTCTGCCGGAGGGTTCAACTATTTCTGTCTGCCCTATAAGGACTGTTCATCAGCACGAGAGCTGTTAGGATTAATTCTGTACTGTGAAAATGAATGGTGTTCCAGCGATGCGATTTGCTGAGAAATATTGCACAGGAACGTTTGCCCCCGCATACACCAGGGTACGAGAATCAGTTCAGCACAACTCCCTGTACCCTTTAAAACTCTAACTCTAGGGTTCCAAATAAGACCGGGTCAAACCACTTCACAAAATCATCTAAATCCTGTTGCGGGAATCTTATCACCTCCCGTGAATCTAGCATGCAAGGTCGTCACTGAGCTTTTGAAAACAGATTGCCTGGCTGTTCCCATGCCAGCTTGCTAAAAAGGCTGTTGGCATAGCATGATTCAACCTGAATCTTGCTTTCCTGGTAACGTACACTGAGAGTAAGGTTGTGTAGTGATCCTCTGATCTCTTCTACCTCGTCACCAGAGGCTCCTGACATGTCCCGAAAAGAACCTGTCTCGAATGGACAGATTAGCCTACACCAGTTTAAAATTTTTTTTTTTTTTAACGTTTATTTATTTTTGGGACAGAGAGACAGAGCATGAATGGGGGAGGGGCAGAGAGAGAGGGAGACACAGAATCGGAAACAGGCTCCAGGCTCTGAGCCATCAGCCCAGAGCCCGACGCGGGGCTCAAACTCACAGACCGCGAGATCGCGACCTGGCTGAAGTCGGACGCTTAACCGACTGCGCCACCCAGGCGCCCCTAGCCTCCACCAGTTTAAATCAAGAGATCCTCTGATCTCTTCTACCTCATCACCAGAGGCTCCTGACATGTCCCGATAAGAACCTGTCTCGAATGGACAGATTAGCCTACACCAGTTTAAATCAAGGGAAAAGAGTTGTTTTAGAACCGTAGCTGCACAATGTCTGAGAAAATCTATTTCATTTTTCAATTGATCAACTTCCTCCATTTATGAAAATTGGTAAAAACAAAAAGCAAGGTTATCAGGCAGTTGAAAAAAAAAAACACTTAGGTTTCTTTTAGCATTACTATGAGGGTTAAATCAAACAACTTGCATTAAGTGCTTAGTGTATGTAGTATCAGTCCGTTGGTAAGGTCTCCAAGCAGTAATTATTACTTTCAATAGTTAAGTGTAATGTCTGGGAAATAGTCAGCGGGGACATCGAGGCTTCATTTACTCAATGATTCTCACCCAAACTGAACGAATTTTTAAAAGTTCCTCCGAGGCAGTAGGCACTGAGGCTATAGCAGTGAACAAGAGGAAAAGACCCTGCCTTGCAGAAGTAGACCTCTAAGGACAGAGATGCACTACCGACAAATAACTATACGATGCCAGGGAGAGGTCTGTGCTCCAAATTAACACAGGGCTGGTTCAGGGATGGAGAGCAGGGGGACAGGGACAAGGAAAGGGTGGTTGCTTTAAGTGGGATGTCTGGGGAGACCTACCTGCGGAAGTCACGTGTGAGCAGGGGTCTGACTGATGGCAGGGAGCACGTCACTGCGACATCTGGGGAAGAGCATGCCGAGTGGCTGAGACAGCAAACGCAAAGGCTCTGAGGTGAGAGTGTGCGGGAATGTTCAGGGAGAGCTACAAGGCAGGTGGGGCCCAGAAACAGCAGAAGAGGGAGTCTGGAAGGAAATGAGTGAGGTCACTGCTGGCCAATTTCTAGAGGGCAGGAGGCCGTGGTGAGGAGTTCTGATGGTGTCCCAGGTTTTACAGAAGGACACTGAAGAGTTAGAACAAAGATGAGGCATGATCTGGTTTACATTCTTAAAAGATCCGTTCAGAGGCGCCTGGGTGGCTCCGTCGGTTAAGCGTCTGACTCTTGGTTTCAGCTCAGCTCACGATCTCACGGCTTCGTAGGTTCTAGCCCCACGTTAGCAGCGCGGAGCCTGCTTGGGATTCTCTCTCTCCTTCCGTCTCTGCTCCTTCCCGCTCGTGCTGTCTCTGTCTCGCTCAAAATAAATAAATAAACTTAAAAAAAAAAAAAATATATATATATATATATATATATCCGTTCAAAGACATTTTAGTAGTCCAGGGAGAGAAGACTGTGGTTTGGCCCAGTGTCAGCAGTGGAGGAGATTTTTAAAAGTCAGATGCACTTTCAAGGTGGAGCTGATGAGTTGTCTGGGGACTAGATTTGGGATGTGAGAGAAAAGAGAAACTAAGCATGTCTCTAAGATTTGGGGCCTGAGCAATGAGATGAAAGGTGGTGTCGTGTATGAAGATGAATGGTAACAAAGTAAATCTGCTGTGGGTCGGACAGGGGGCGGGTGGTGGCCGGGGATGGTAATCCAAATACCAGATCCGGATGGGTCGCCGGAGTTCTCGGCAATTAGTGTTCGAGTCTTAGTACGAAAAAGGTCGACCATTCAGATTTCACAAGAGTCCGAAAAGAAGACAATCTGGAAGTCAGATGACCGGCGCACTGGATCCTAACGGGACTAAAGTAGAAACATCTGGTAGCAGTTTGACCAGGCGTCTGATGAGGAGGGACACTGGTTACTATTTAAACTGCCCTGCGTGTTAATTGTGGTTTATAAAATATGGATACGTCTGGGTCACAGAAATTAGCATGGAAGCATCCCTCGTGCTCTTTTCCGTGACCTTCTGAGGAGAACTCTGCAGGGGTCTGCTGTCCTCTTGGGCCTTTTTGATATCGATCAGGGTAATCGATGAAGAGAGGATTTGGCAGGAGCTGAGAAAAGAGAAGCAAATTTACACTGGAAAGGGCATGAGCCTGCAGAACAAGTCCTAAAGGGAAAAAAGGGGACAAGATATCTGATGGCAGAACAGAAACAGTGTGAAAATGCCACGGCGGCCCTCGGTGAGTTTCCGTGAATTTCTGGCCCGAGTGATGAGCAGCTTGCCTTCTGTAAGAATATTCGTATTCTAGAAGCTATTTTTAGTGACTACGTGAGCCACATGCCCAAAAGCATGCCTCATTTTTTATTTGTTCATAGGTATCTTTTCAAGCGTTGTCACCATAACCAATTGAGTTTATAGAAAAATGGGAAAATTCAAAATAAAACTACTGCTTCTAAAAAAGAGGTCATGACCTGAAATGACTCTCAATTAAGTATGTGCTAAGAGCTTGAATAATTTCAAGACATAGAAATAACAGCGTCAGTAGAATTGTAGACTATTATGTTCTGCTATTGAAACACAAACAAACGAGAAATAGCTTGGAAATCAGCAATGTTCCTAGAAAATAATCAAGAGGCTTTCATTCGGGTTTGCCTTAAGAAGAAAACAGTGACAATAGCTAATGTTCACTGAGCACATAGTAAGTGCCCGGCACTATGTGAACTATGTCCACTTTATGGATGAGAAAGAGCCCAGAGTTCACACAGGTGGGAAATAATGCATCCTTAGTCACAACACCAAATTGTGAAATTCTTTCAGAAAGAAAAAGATTCCTTCTGCTTCCATACCAACTTGAATAAAATTCAAAAAACAAACCAAAGCAAACGCAAAAACAAAGCCTTCACCATTTATCAGCCCAAATTACATTTTGTAAACTAGGGCAGTAACTTTACCGATAGATGGCAACAGTGGCGTGGAAAAGTCTCACCAGCCCACGACAAATGACCCTTACAGAAAATTCTGGAGCTGAAGCAACAAGCAGCTCTTTATGGCTTTTTCAAAGAGGACTTTTGCTCTTGTGTACTTAGTGACACTGTCGCTTTATTATTTTATGATTTAAACTCCAAACATTAAATTTAGACTTGGAGCAAGGGAAAATTCTAGAAACTTTAAATTTACAAGATTTCTCAAGTAACATTTTGGTTGGACTCACTTTATCAGAGCGAAACTGAAAATAAAAATTAAAAAAAAAGAAAAAAGAAGTTTATATATCATTTAAAAAACTTAAAATATTTCTTTTTATCTCATTCACTTAAAAATTTTTAATTTTTTTTTTTTTTTGAGAGAGGAAGAGAGAGACAGAGCATGAGAGAGGGAAGGCAGAGAGAGAGGGAGCACATGTTCTGAAATAGGCTCCAGGCTCCAAGCTGTCTGAGCCCAACGTGGGGCTCGAACCCACTGGGCACAAGGTTGTGACCTGAGCCAGAGTTGAACGCTTAACCGACTGAGCCACCCAGGCGCCCCTCTCTCATTTACTTTTTAAAAGAGAAGTGAAATACATTTTTCCTCAGAATTGAACAACTATAAAATCATAGAATTTAAAGGCTAGAAGGTAATTGAATTTTAAATCCTTCATTGTATTGAAGATTTACTGAGGCAAAGCACAATAAAATAAGATTAATAAAATCATTTAATAAAAAATCCCTTAAATCACTGGTCTTATGTAAATATTGCTTGTTAAGAATCTACCTGCCTGATTGTCCTAACGTACTTGATTTTATTGCCAACCTTTATTTTCCATTAACTGTGCTTAAAAATACTTTGTAATGAACACACGTCAACATTGCCATAAATGTGGAATATTTCAGAGTCCCTGCACCGAAATTAAAGAAAACTTCTCTAAGCAGCTTTATTTCAGGGCTCAAGTACTAATTTAAATGGAATTATCCGCTGTTAATACCTGTCACAATTTTGTAAATCATGAACAAGTTTAGGCAGAGAATATCTCCTTTGACTTAGGAGTAATTTCTTTTTAGTAATTTCTTTTGAGCTTACTCATCCTGCCGTTTTCATTACCTGTGTTGGTGCCACCAAATGATAAAGTTGTATAGCGGCTGGTCAGTTTCATACAGGTAATAGTAACCAGTGATTAATCTTCCAAAGTAGATGACAAGGAGCTTAAGTCAGGGTGTGACTTAATTTGTTCACTCACCAGTTCATTTATTTACCCACTCACTCGTTCATTCGGTAAATGTATACCAAGCACCTCGATGCTAGGGCTTACAGGGGTGAATAAAACGGTTGAAGTCTTATCAGCAAGAAACTTACATTCTGAGTGACTTATAATAAAAGCTAATACTTAAGTCAAGGGTAAGACATACTTGCTGTTATAATGGCATTATACCGACAGCTTTAGGCAATATTCTAATCTTCACAATAAACTTACAAGGTTGGTCCTAATTGACATCAAATGAATTGTGAATTGGCTTGATGATCTGAACGACTTGATCTTTTGACCTTGGAAAAAGGGTATGAAATTATTTCTCGGTTGCCCCAAAATGCCGACTGGATCCTTAAGGACTGTCTGTGGTTTAGATCACACTGATTTTACCCATCAAAGAAAATGTATTGAACTATGGGCTGATACTATCCTATAAATTAGTTAAGAGATGTAAATCAGTCTCTGCCCATGAGAAACATGTACTCTGGCCATATCACCTGTATTCACTTGTATTCCCTAATTCAAAATGACATTTACTAAAAAGCTTCCCACCCATCTTCTTTCGGCTTACTGAAATTCTTATGAAAATAGAAATACATGGGGAAAAAAAGAAATCTATGAAAGCTTACAGCACTAAAAATTAAGATTAAGAGAAATTTAGCTTAATTCCACTGGATAATCTGGGTTGAAATGCCTTGCTCGTACTGTGACACAGGAAACGGAACAACCTAATACCTTCCAGACCATCTGCCCCTGGGCCAGAAATGCAAGGCCTGCCTAAAAAGAAAACCAGGCATCTCTCCCTCTCCTTTGTGGCTGTTGATTTTGTAGACTCCCAAATTGCCATTCCCACCTCTATCCACCATTTCCATGCTCCTTTTAGTGCCTCGCTTTTTATATTTATTTAGGGACTATGACTTGAGGAAGACAATTGGACAAGGAGGGAATGCATCGAATCTAGGGATGTGTATTATTATTTTTCATAACATTTAGCATGATATCTTCACGTGGCGTTCTCCCCTGTGTGCATGTCTGTGTCCAAACTCCCCCTTCCTGCAAGGACGCTGATCACATCGGATTAGGGCCTCACCCCGACTTCACCATGATCCCATTCAACTTACTTCCATGTGCAACAACCTCCTCTCCCAACAAGATCACAGTCTGAGGTGCTGGGAGCTGCAACGTCGGTATGTGAAGGGGTGACACAATTCCATCCATAAGAGGTAACTTACTGAATCTTAACCTTGAAAGAGAGACTAGAACGGAGCTGAGGCTATACCTGGTAAAGAAGCAGCAGTCATGTTTATTGGTCTCACTGGGAGGATGTTTGGTCATTTATGTGGTTTGGAGAATGTTCGGTTTTCTCGGTGCTCAGGCATGATTACAGAGCAAATTTGGTTTCCTCCTGATCCATCATGGTCCCAGATGGCCTTGCCTGGTGCTGATGTTCTGTAAAACTATTTTTGTTCAACAGCAAGGGATAAAACTTAGCTGTGAGTACCAGCCCTGAGTGCTAGCAAAACCCAGAACTAATTTGTAATACCAGGCCAGCTCCCGGATACAAGGCGGCTACTCTCTTCATCCCCACCCTACCATTTTGAACAAGAGTAGATGGAATGAGGTCACAGGACACTAACTTACGATTTCCAGATCTTCGCTGTGGCCAAGATTTGCTGATGAGGGGGTTTTCCAGAGAACGTGGTGCCCGTTTCCCTATTTGAACTATTTGAACTTCAGAGTTAGCTCTTATATAACTCTCCTTTGAAAAGTCTGGAGTTGGTTTTTTTTTCATTCCTTCCCCAAAAGCCAACTTTACCCTAGTTGAGAAATCGCCAGTGGAAAGACAAACTAGCAAACATACTTTCAGAATATATGAAATAGTCAATCCCTGTGTTTTATATATAAAGACAGATTCCGTTCCATGGAAAGTCGGGGGCAGAGGGCTGTGCTTACATCCTTGGATATATGGAGCTTTCAAAACTCCATATATGTTTGCTTCATTGAAGAAGTTCTGAATTACTGTGACAGTGAGAATTTTTTCTTTCTAGTGTTTCAGCGAGGGTGAAGGGATAGATGCTAGGCTTGGTCATTGTTGAGAAACTTCTAAATCAAAGCTGTACAAAGCTCCAGATTTGTCAGTTGCCAAAGGCTATATAAATCTATTCCAGATGGAATCGGGAGAATGAGTTTTATTTTATTACTAAGTGCTGAACCAGCTGCCTCATCATGTTTCAGCTATAGATTGGACAAAAAAATATCATTTCTGACAAAAGTCTCTGGTTTGGTCATGAGATTTATCAACATGGAACATTCTAGGAACAATGGCCAAGTGTAGGATTAAAGAGCATATAATCAAGGCAAGGTATCTGGAGTAAATTTCATTGTACGTTGAGTTGTGCTTAATACCCCTTTATGTGCAGGCATATATATGTATAGTGAATTTCATGAGGCACTAAAAATCAGTTCCCAGGCTTGTTCATTTATGTTGTATTCCTTTCCCATTATTGCTAATTAAGGAATTAAGGACCAGTACCAACTTTAGTAAGATGTAAAAATCTTACATCTGTGAGTTTAGAGAAGCCAAAATTGCTTATTTTAATCTTCTCAAATGTACTTCTGCGGCTAATGAATTTAAATTCCAGAAATTAAAGCAAGATCCTGCAAAGTCCTAACCCCCTTCCCTTCTGGGCTAAACTTTAACTTATTTTTTAATTAATTGCTTTTAAACTGGAGATGTAACTGATATATAACATTATGTGACTTTCGAGTCGGCTTGAAAAATTATTCCCTCCTTTTTCCCTTCCTGCTTTTTTCTTTCTCTCCCCTCTTACCATAAGGTAACTGCCTTGTGCTACATTTCTTGGAAGTCAGTCTAGACACAGGAATTAATTTAAAAAACAAATTTAGGGTGGAAAACAGCTAAGGGTGTTAGCACTCCTTTAAAGTTTTTTTCTCTCTATCTACTTACTGGCTCAAATAATATGTTGCGTAGGTTGGTGTAATTCAAAATGTCCAAGGTGGGATAGGATTGGTTTGATTTGTAAGCTCCAAGTTGTTATGAAGAAGCCAGCCATCTCTCCTTTTATTATTCTCACTGCGTAAACCTGGCTCTGTTTTGTGTTGACAAGATCATGGCACAAGATATCTGGGTGACCTGTTTCTTCATCCATGTCCGGGGAGAAAACCTGTCCGCGCTGTATTTATAGTTCTATTTCGATGCTTCCCTTCCTGAGAGTATATCTGTTTTGAACGTCATATCGACTCAGGCTTTTCTTTCAGCAGACAGCTGCCTGTGCCACCAGAAGACCCACTTGGAAGGGAACGTTCAGAATTGACTGTTTTGTAACTGGCCAGAGTCCCATCCTTCCACAAAAGGTTTCTTTCTGTCAATATACGATTCCTGGGCTCTGGAGCTAAATCTCCAGTGGCACGTGAAGGGAAGGAAGAGTTCAACTTTGCTATCTTCCATCTCCCTTATCAGTGCTGAATTTTAAACCAATGTACCAAAAAATGCCTATTATTTATGTAGCAAATGCAATTTTTCAAAGGTGAGAAGAAGAACTTTTTAGAACACGTAGTTGCGTTTTGTTCTTTCTTAAAATTATTTATTTCATTTCATTTCATTTCATTTCATTTCATTTCATTTCATTTCATTTTATTTCATTTTTCAGAGGGAGAGTGTGTGGGCAGGGGAGAGCGAGAGAGAAAAAGAATCTTAAACAGGATCCATGGTCAGCATGGAGCCTGACACTGGGCTCGATCCTATGACCCTGGGATCATGACCTGGGCCGAAACCAAAAGTCTGCTGCTCAACTAACTGAGCCACCCAGGCGCCTCAGCATTTTATTCTTAATCCACAGGAAAACTGAAAGATCAGATTATTTGCCCCCCTTTCTCATCCTAAGAAACTAGATTCTGACTACACGTTCCATGGCTTAGGGGATATTTTTATTGCAGAACAGAAGGCAGAAAGCTCTCAGAATTAGACCTTGCCTGGCCCACCAACCCTTTGTTTCTGAGAGAATGGCCCATTGAGGAAGGCCCATTGAAGGAGGACCATCGAGGGAGGGAGGAGAGCCAGGACCTGCCAGATGAGGATGCAGATTCTTTCCAGACCCTGAGGAGGAACAAGTGGCTTGGGGTTCATGATGGGTGGGCACTGTGCCCCAAGGGGACATAAAACCTCCCTTACAAGGTGGTTCATAACTGCCAGAGGGACCGAATACTGGTGTCAAGGGGTGTGCACTTACTCTCTTTCCTGATGTTTCCTTTGCGGAGAGAACTCAGCAGAAATCGAACGCCTGCTCTCTCTCCCCCTTGCCTCCCAGTCCTCCCAGGGGAGAAGAAGCAAATGCTCTGATGAGTGAAATTGGAGGAAAATGGGCCTGCACACTCCAGCTCTTCCCCATGGCTTTCTGCTCTGCCCCCAATGGAGGGGGACGGCAGTGACCAGGAGCAACCTTGGCTGGGTGAGTGAACCAGCATTCCTAGGTGGGTGAACCAGTTGAGCTCTGGAGTTCCAGACCATTCTCCCTGACGTAGCTTTATCTGTATCTAAAGTAGTATTTTGATCTCCTGCTGCACATTCCTGCATCTCCCAGTTGGTCCTGAATTCAAGTGGGAAGAGAGGGAGGTGCTATGTATCGACCCTTTCAGATATGAACAATTAAGAATCATGGCCATGGGCACTGTGGTTACAGAGCCTCCTGGCCATTTGGAACAGGCATACAACCATTCATTCATTTATTTAGCAAACTTTCACTGATATGCTAGGTACAGTTGTCAGCAGGGGAAATATGGCAGATGGGTATCTCAACCATGGCAATGATGTTGTGAAAACTAGAAACCTTTTCAGTGTTTGAGGACACCATGGCAGTCTTCAGATCTTTAATGTGACCCCCAAAACATGACTGATGTATTTAATTTAGAATACATAATGTAACGTTTCTCACATGTAAGGACTACAGATCACGTTCATAACTACCACTAATAATTTAAATTTATTTTTGAAAGGATAGTTGTCATTGAGATATTTGGAAGGTAGGACGGGAAGGGAAAAGATAGGGCCTTCTCTCAAGCTATATGGCAGTTATACGGACAGTGTAAAAGTTGATCATTATTGGGGCGCCTGGGTGGCGCAGTCGGTTAAGCGTCCGACTTCAGCCAGGTCACGATCTCGCGGTCCGGGAGTTCGAGCCCCGCGTCAGGCTCTGGGCTGACGGCTCGGAGCCTGGAGCCTGTTTCCGATTCTGTGTCTCCCTCTCTCTCTGCCCCTCCCCCGTTCATGCTCTGTCTCTCTCTGTCCCAAAAATAAATAAACGTTGAAAAAAAAAAATTAAAAAAAAAAAAAAAAAGTTGATCATTATTTTCAACAAAGCTACTCTATTGCTTGGGGAAAAAATCCTAAACCTCAAGTAAATTAGTATCAAATAGAAAAAAGTTGAGCATTAAAAACAATAATAATAAATAAAATAAAATAAAATAAAAGGCTAAACATAGTTCTCTGTTATATCTGTACGGAAAAAAAAATGTTTAAGTTGTTGTACAGAGAAATATATCCAAATATGTTAATTCAATGGTTTCTGATTTAATGTAATCTGTAAATAACTGGGGGGCCAAAATATCATATTTCTGAGGAGGGAATATTATTTAATGTGACATGATAACAACAGAAAAAAAAACTATCATCCTCAAGACCTTTGAAAAAAATCATTATAGTCCTTGTAGCTTGCTCATTTCTGTCTCCAAGGAAAAAGATTTGAAGGCTGAAATGCTAACAATTATTATTCTCACTTCTAGTTCTTGTCTTTGACGAGGGCTAAATGCCACAAGCTTTTAAATTTTCCATTTTCTCCTCGTTCATCGTGTTTGCCAAATCCAAAAGTGGTGTGTGAGAAATAGCTTTAGCTTTTTTAAGGTTTTTTTTTTTTTTTTAATATGTGGGAACAAAAAAAAAGACATATCACTGTGCCAATTCCCACCATGCTCTAATCACAAAAAGTTGGGTTTAATTTTCATAATAGCTATCGCAAAACTTGTTCCCTGGCAAGGAGCTCTGGCTCTCGGCAAAGTCATGAAGTGGGAAAACACCCTTTTGGTGAATCCAACTCAACCCTTCCATTGTCTGGGCCCCACTCCACTACATATTCCGTCGTGGCCTCCCTATTTCCCTGCTAGGAAATTCCAAATTTAGGATTAGTGGCTCTCCCCTGGTATACTTTTAATTTTAAGAATATGCAGGTAAGACTGGGGCGCCTGGGTGGCTCAGTCGGTTGCGCGTCCGACTTCGGCTCAGGTCACGATCTCGTGGTCCGTGGGTTCGAGCCCCGCGTCGGGCTCTGGGCTGATGGCTCAGAGCCTGGAGCCTGCTTCCGATTCTGTGTCTCCCTCTCTCTCTCTGCCCCTCCCCCGTTCATGCTCTGTCTCTGTCTCAAAAATAAATAAACGTTAAAAAAAATTTTTTTTAAAAAGATTATGCAGGTAAGAAATGCAAATGAGCAGAATGAGATAGGAAGAGGCTTCCATATAATCATACGTCTAAGTCTGTAGTATGATGTCTCACGGTGCCACGATTTGTTTACATGTCTGGCTCTCCCACCAGATTAAGAAATGTGTGGGCTCGCTCTGACACATTTGTAACTCACATGCCCAGCTCAGGTCATGGCGCACAATTTATTTTTAATGAATTGATAACGAATGAATGTTTTCACTTTTTGATGTTTTGACAGTGCAGGAGCTGTTTCCTTTCACCTAAACTGCTGCCTCTGATTCCAATTTCATTTTTCCTGAAAAGATACATTTGAAAGTTGGATCTGAGTGAGCAGAACGGAAATGTAATTTTCATGGGGTGCCAGCAGAAAAAAACAAACTTTATTCTTTCTCTTGATTGCCCTTACCAACCTGTCCTATAAGGCTGTTTCTTCTCTGCCTGTTGGATAAAATCTAAGGCAAGTCTCAAGAATCTTATAATCACTCTCAGAAAAAAAAAAAAAAACCTCCAGTGGGTGCCTGGGTGGCTCAGTCGGTTAAACACCTGACTTCAACTCAGGCTATGATTTCGTGGTTTGTGAGTTTGAGCCCCGCTTTCTCTCTCTCTCTCTCTCTCTCTCTCTCTCTCTCTCATTCTCTGTCTCTCCCCTCTTATGGGATTCTCTGTCTCTCCCTCTGTCTCTCTCTGCCCTCGCTCACTTGTGCCCCCTCTCTCTAACAAAAAATAAATAAATAAAAAATAAATAAAATAAAAAAGACCTCCAGTTACTTCTAGTCACAGTAACAGCTTTATTTCAATCATCAATATATCTAGTTCCATGTGTTGTAAAAACTCCAAACTTTATTGAGTAAAGAAAGGCTTCCTTCTCACCCAGCCCAGGCTGCCTTCCAGCTGGAAACCTGCAATGAGAAGAGAGACCTGGTCAGTTTCCTTTCTATTTCCTGGAGCTACTTCCTCCCTTCTGCCGACTGATCTGGGGCTCTAACTCAAGATGGGCTATGGACATTCCAAGTTGACATTTTTGTTTTAGTGCTCCAATGGGGTCTCCAGAGGCCTTTATGAGACGCCACATTTCATAGCCCCTGACATGAGTGACGCACTCCCTAACTGATCTGTGGTGACAACCCCTACCCTTAGCACCAGAGCCAGTGTGTTCCCTTGAGCTGATACTGATGGGATTACCTCACTTGGCGGCTCTTCTGTGTAGGACTCCTTCCGGATGCATCCAGGATCAGTTTCCACTATCCACTTGGTCCATGGTATGCCCATGTATCCTTGAATGTACCACCTGCCCAGCACAGCCCGTTGTCTTTTCTTGTCTCCACAGGTGGCTTCAGCTTAGCCCTTTAGCTTTGGCTTCATAAGTACGGCTCAAATCAATTCCTAAACTCTGAAACACCCATCAAGCTTTCCAAGTATGCCTTTGAAACCCTTGTCACCAGCTTGAGTAAAGAAGAGGCAGCCTTTTCCCTTCTCCAACATGTAGGGTTGGGAGAGGGAAGGAGGCTCAGCTTACCCACATTTTTTCAAAGAAACTCTCTCTTCAACCTCCATTTCGAATACCCTTTAATGAATGTTAGGATGGGAGGGTCATGGAAACAGTTTTTGATCTGCAACTTTGCTAGCCCTGCATCGGAGGTGCAGTAGGTCACTTAGGAAGGTGGGAACATTTGCCACCTATTATTCGTTACTCAACTTTTTGAACCTATAGCCAAAATTGAGGGCAAAAGCGTCCTATTTTAACATCCTATGCAAACACAAAAGGCAGGCTTCATAGTAGCCTGTCAATTCATACCCAGATTCTTTAAAATAAAGCGTTTAGGTTTCTGGATGAATAGGGGCACCTGGGTGGTTCAGCCGGTTAAACATCTGACTCTTGATTTTGGCTCGGGTCATGATCTCACAGTTCATGAATTCAAGCTCCACATCAGGCTCTGTGTTGACAGTGGGGAGCCTGCTTTGGGATTCTCTGTATCCCTCTCTCTCTCTCTACCCTTCCCCTGCTCATGCTCTCTTTCTCTCTCTCTCTCTCTCTCTCTCTCTCTCAAAAATTAATAAACATTAAAAAAAAAAGTTTGGATGAATAAATGTGTTACACGTAAGAAACACAGGGAAAACAACCACAACAGGCAATGAGTGGACTGGTGATTCTGACTGATTTCTGGAAAATGGAAAGAAGATCGGGGGTACTTTCTAAGCATCCCCGGGAGAAGGCTTCAGTAGAGGTGACAGCTGTTCTTCTTTGCAAGCTCCAAGGTGGCGCAAAGCTTAGCATCACCAGGTTCCAAGCAGGAGTAAGAGGCCTGTGTTTATTGGAAGGCTTTCTCCAGAACAGTAGAGCTGGTGGCTGTCTTCCCATCTCCCATCCTTCACCTCACACTTGACAAGCAACTGGCTGCTGTCTTTAGCCCGAGGGGAAAAAAAGTCACAGAGATGTGGTAGCTAAGGAGAGTGATCTGTGACGCCGAGTTTAGGGCTCCAAGAGTGGACGCCGGCAAATTGAAGTAAAGCCTTAGCTTTTTTGTTGACAGAATTAGCCCATGTATTCCGTGTAGGGCTTCCGCCCGGAAGTAAACCCCCTCATTCAGTGCATGCACAGACGCACGCGCACTCCTCCCCCCATGACAAGATGCTGGTTTGAGAAAGATTCTCATTGGGAGAACAGAACTACGCAATAGCTTTGGAAACCATGCCAAGCTCCTCCATTAATCAGTCTAGCCCTTTATGCAAAAATAGGAAAGGACAACCAAGGATCACCAGACCATCCCCACGGAGATCTGGGCAAACACCAGAGGCTATTAATGGTGGACGTTGAGAGGACCCTGGCTTCTGGCACCCTACGAGAGGCATGCTTGATCTTGAAGCAGCTGAACACACGGTGGGGCTGGTCTCGACCACGAACACCGTGATTCCTGTCACTCTTGCTCTCATCCAAGAGTGTGACACTGATCTTGGATGAGAAAAAGAAAGATTCTGGCCCAGCATATGAAAAAGTCTGAGCTTAAATGCCAATTATTTAGGAACCTTCTGCGAAATGCCACTTGGCCACATCTGGAGAACTTGAAGGTGCCCACTAGTGTGAAATTTGGGTACCAGTCCTCCCAAGGAAGGCACTTGATTACCGAGGAAATTTCAGGCTCTGCCCCTGAGAGGCGTGAACCACCATTTTTACCAGCTTGTTGCCAGGCGACCAAGAATGATTTCCCACATTAGTCATCAGGAGAAGGACCAAGAGGAATAAACAGAATGACTAATTCTGGAGAAATCAAAGTTTACCCAGGAAACCCAAAAGAAAAAAAAAAAGAAAAGATATCGTGCCCACCACACGCCCACAGGAGCATCTGCCTACCTACCTGCCTTCAGAGGAGAAGGGTTGAATTGTCAAAGCAAACTCACTTGAATAATAGATCTCACCCAGCACCAAACTTTGCTGATAATTGGAAGACGATGGGCAAGAACTAGAAATAGATGTGGCATGTCTTTCAGGAGGAGCCCCAATCTGTCAGACTCAGCTTTAAAGAAAAAAAAGTCTCTTTCTCCATCATTAGAATGCATTCTGTTTTCAGATCAACAACTGGTTTCTGAACAATGTGGAAAAGGGTATTGTCTGCGCCCCCAGACCATCAGGCTGCATAAGTCCATAGGTTCCAGGCTTATTTACAATAAGCAGTATGGACCCGATGCTTGCTTGCTTGCTTGAATTCACTGTAAGTTTTGCTGAAGTATTGCGTCAATGTTCTTTTTGCAGAAGGGTGAATGGTAAAAAATCTGAGACACGCGTGTGTGAAAATGCCTTCATGTGGAAGGAGTGGTGTGGGTTGCTACACAACCCTAGCTTGTCTTAATTGACTACTTTGACACCCGGCAGCTC
Source organism: Prionailurus viverrinus (assembly GCF_022837055.1). Classification (NCBI taxonomy): domain Eukaryota; kingdom Metazoa; phylum Chordata; class Mammalia; order Carnivora; family Felidae; genus Prionailurus; species Prionailurus viverrinus. The sequence continues at coordinate 121,576,244 of NC_062565.1, read as the reverse complement.
TCTTTCTGTGTGGGTAGATGCATGTGTGTGTCTCCATCTAACAGTAAACATCATTAACATATTTATAAGGAGGTCTGGTCAAGGTCAACCATCCAGTTGCCCATCCCCTCAGGAGGAGGTCACATTTCTATTAACCTTTCCGTTGCCGGGGCGAATTCTTCCTTTTACAACAAACTGTCTACACGGCTATTAAGGGCCAATCTGTCCACTTGTGCAAAGGATCCCGTTGTCCTTTATCTATTAAAAAGTATTGTTCTAGCTATTGTTCCCTTTCTCTCCTGTATATCTTCCCACCCCCTGCCCCGTTCTCCTAGATTATTGCCATCGGCATATAAACACGTAATAACTTCTTACATGTTAAATATTCTCTCTCAATCCTGCATCCTTATCCAACTCCTGCCCCATTTTCTCAGTTTCTCTTAACAGAGAAACTCCTCCAGTGTATCAATTATTTCGCAGTAGAATTGGGGAGAAACTTTAAAAACAAAAAACCCCCACAAAACTCCTCCAAAGAGCTGTCCAGTTTCTATTCTAGTTCTTTGCCTCCCATTTTCTTTTGAACCCACTCCAAATGGCTTCCACCCTCATCATTCCACCAAAACCGCCAAGTCACAATGATCCCGTGTGGCCAAATCCAATAGGGAAGTTATCAGTCCTCATCTTTCCCGACTCATTAGCAAATAAAATGTAATTTTAACATTGCGGACCACTCCCTCCTCTTTGAATCGTATCTTTCACTAGCCATCCAGAACGTGACACTATTGTGATTTTTTTCCCCCTATTTCATGGGCTTCTTATTCTCGGGAAGAAGAGGCAAACAAAGGAGAGTAAATCTTCCAGAGCAAAGATTAAAAAATGAAAAGCATTGGAAAATAAACATGGCAGAGGGAGGAAAAGGCAGGTGAGGGGTGATTAAAAGACATGGGATGCAGTGGACAGATGCGAGGATGGCTTTTCCATGATCTCCACCTCCTGGTGTTCACACTCTGGAATAGTTCTCTCCCCTTGAGTGTGGGCTGGACCTATGAATTTCTTTTAGTGAACTGACTACAGGCAAAAGTGATGAAATGTCACTGCTGTGGCTACATTACGTTATACAAGCTCCTTTCTTGCCAACAGACTAATGCCAGGGATTCTCTCTCCCCAGCTGGCTTTGAAAAAGAGAATACCCATGTTGGGGGCTATGTGGCAAGTATTTCAGGTGGTCTTGGGGAGCTGAGGGAAGCCTCTATCCCAAAGCCCCAATAAGCTGGGGCCCTCAGTCCTATCGCTGTAAGGAAATAAATTCTGCCAAGCTTGGAAGGAGATTCTTCCCCAGTCAAGCCTCCAGATGAGCCTACAACCTAGTTGATGTCTTGATTGAGGTCTTTTGAGACCCAGAGCAGAGGACTCAGCTGGACTGTGCTTAGACTCCTGACCCATAGAAACTATGAGATAGTAAATGTGTTTTGCTTTAAGCTACTGAGTTTGTAGCATGAGAAATCAACCCAAAGTCTGGTCAATGGGAGTTCTAGATATAAAAAATAGACAAAATAAAAAGAAGATATAATAAATTATGTAATATAAGAATTTCTAAAATATAAAATAAATAAAATATTTAAGAAATTAAAACTCTGGAGGCACCTGGGTGGCTCAGTAGGTTAAGTCTCCGACTTGGGTTCAGGTCATGATCTCACAGTTTATGAGTTTGAGCCCCGCATCGGACTCTGTGCTGACAGCTCAGAGCCTGGAGTCTGCTTCAGGTTCTGTGTCTCCCTCTCTCTCTGCCCCTCCCCTGTTCGCACTCTGTCTCTCTCTCTCTCAAAAATAAATAAACATTAAAAAAAATAAAAAAATAAAACTAAAACTCTTATTGAAAACTGCTCAGAGGGATTAATAGATGTGGAGGAAAAAAAAGATTCATACCAAGATATGAAATTTCAGAAATCCAGCTTAGGAGGTTTTGAGAGAGGGAGAAGTATACCACAGTTTCTCTAAATGGAGTGAAAATTAGGTGAGCAACCTATATGGTGGACGCCTTCGAAGTTCTGAGGAAGCATTATGTTAACCTAGAATTATATACCAACCCACACCATTACTCTGACATAAAGACAAAACAAAGATTTTTTCAGACATACATAGCACAAATGGTTTTCTACTATTTACCCTTTGGGAAAAAAATTGAGAATTTAGTTTAGGAAAACTTAAAGTGAATGCAAGAAAAAAAAAAAGTATGAGGTCAAGGGAGAGGAGACCAACCCATGATGAAGATTATGCAGCAGCCCTGAAAAGCAATCTGTTCAAATTAAAACAAGAAGTCGAAGAAGGTCAGTGAATTCACCTTGACGAACATCTTTAAGAAGCTAGACGACCTCAGTGAAAAATATGTATGTTTCTTTTTGGAAAATACAAAGGCAATTAGAAACTAAAAGAAGAACAAACATCCACAGGAAAATCAAGGTTCAAACATGAAGCAATAAAAAAATGTGGTGTAATTTTATTTATTTATTTTTTATTTTTTTTAATGTTTTTATTTATTTTTGAGACAGAGAGAGACAGAGCATGAACGGGGGAGGGTCAGAGAGAGGGAGACACAGAATCTGAAACAGGCTCCGGGCTCTGAGCTGCCAGCACAGAGCCTGACGCGGGGCTCGAACTCACGGACAGTGAGGTCATGACCTGAGCCGAAGTCGGACGCTTAACCGACTGAGCCACCCAGGTGCCCCAATGTGGTATAATTTTAAAGAATTGATAGAGTATAAGAAAATAAATTATTTGGTTTTAACATTTGGACATATTTTTTTTCCTTTTAGCATTACAGCTTTTAATGACACATTGGTACATTTCTGTATTTATCCTGCCACATTACTTCAATTAGTTCCATGGTAAATAATGTATCCCTAAGTATCCTGTTATAAATGTGGTTATGAGGAATACCAGTTATTAAAAACAATCTACAAAGCATGAATAAATTAATTACAGTTGGAGACACTATAAACATAATACTATAAATACTGAGAATGTAGAAATAAGTATAGTTTTAGAAGTTGGAAGATGCTATAGTGAGAATTGGAGGCATATGGAAAAATCCAATCGAAGAATTAAAAATAGTTACAATGAATTGGGAAAAGAGACTGGGACTGACAGGTTTGTCTAAGTGAAGGACCCAGTGGGAAATGAAATCCATTCTGCACTCTGTTCATCATCCTGTGTGTATGAGAAGGGGCCATCTCTAATTTCCAAGAGCCCTTGGCAGGGAGGGGCGGAGCCACCTCTTGGCGAACCTCTGAACTTCTGACAGCCCTGTTCTAAAATTCTCAAGACAGTGTGGATGTATCAGGACGGGGCAATGTTGCTTCTCTAGGTGTGGAAATCACAAAAGCCCCCATTTCCTTTCCAGTTCTGGAAGGGAGCTCTGGAAAAATAGTCCTCGCCTACAGTTGCTTGAGTCTTTTCAATCCTGACTACTCACTTCTCTTGATTTCCCTTTTAGGCAGCATAATTTGCTTCCAGCAGCCCAGACCTAGGCAAAACAAAAGCCAGGAGGGGGGGGCGGGAGTCTTCTGGGTGCCTGGCAACGGCTACTTCCTGGAGTGCCACACAAAAGCACTCAGGCTGGCTGGGAACACAAAGGCCTGGCATCTTCTGGGATGGGGGAGTTAACACACTCTAGCAGCAAGACCAAAACACAAACTGATATTTTCAAAAAATGATCTTATATCGTTTCTCTGCCTCCCATCTCCCCACATAATCTTGGAGTCCCTGAAAAGAAAACATTCCCCTACCCTGTGGTTCCCCCAAGAAGACCAGATCTAGGTTTCCCAGGCTGTTAGCTCCCCGACCTGAAGCAGCTTATCAGTTGGTGAGGGATCCTTCCCATATCCATCTGGATTCCCGGCAAGTGGACCAAGAAGCAATTCCTCAACCCATTATGTGCCTGAGGTCTAGAATTTTCTTAGGTTCTGAAATCCCTAGTAAACCTCAGGTTTGGGAGAGTAATGTTTGGCTTATCGGCAACAAGAGACGAAGAGAGTCAATTTTTGACAAAACCAGATCTGGTCTCCTAACTGGGGGTTGTGCCCTCTTCTTCCTCACTATTCTTTTCCCCATTTTTAGGACCTCTGTAGTGTGGAGTAAAAGGGAAAACTAAAGAAGCCAGCTGAGCCTAATTTCGTATTGTTTGCAATGTCTCCACTTCCTGCTCCCTCCCAGATTCCCCACAGTTGCCATAAACATACCTAGTTTCCTTTTATCAGCTGCACATTCATGTCTGAGTATAGTCCACTGTAAGAAAAGCAAACACAAGCCCATTGGGTTTCCCTAAATCCTCAATGACTCGCTTGGATCTTCCCACCATAAGGCTAAGGAGGGCTTCTTGTCTCCCCTGGAGCCACTGGGGCCTAGTCCATGTTTTAGTCGTATTACTTGGGTTCCATGCCACTGTGTCAAGGACCAAGTAAGAGCCATATCTCTTTGATGGCCTACTAGACCAGAGGGTACTCTCTGTAGGATGCCTCAGCACCCAGCTCCCTAAAAGGGTGCCCACACCATGTTTCCCAAAGCCTGCCCAGGGAAGTCAGGGCTTTTGTTGCTCTGGTGAACTTCCATCTATCACAACAGGCAAGATATGGGCCACTAACGTCAACCTATCCATGCCTTATTCCTACACTTATGTAAGTGGTCAACAACTTCCTCACTCCTCACCTCTCCCCTTTCCTTCACCTATTTCAGTGCATAGGAGAGCAGCTGGGGTGAGAGAGGGGGTATACAGGGTCTAGGGAGGCTGAGGCTATATGCAAGGTGAGGCACTGTGTTTTATACATGTCCTGTTTTAAATTTTTTTTTCAATGTTTATTTATTTTTGGGACAGAGAGAGACAGAGCATGAATGGGGGAGGGGCAGAGAGAGAGGGAGACACAGAATCGGAAACAGGCTCCAGGCTCTGAGCCATCAGCCCAGAGCCTGATGCGGGGCTCGAACTCACAGACCGTGAGATCGTGACCTGGCTGAAGTCGGACGCTTAACTGACTGCGCCACCCAGGCGCCCCGTACATGTCCTGTTTTAAATGAACAGATTCCAAGCAACAGATGTCTAAGCCTTCTGTACCAGAAACTCTAATCTCAGTGCAAATACAGACCCCAGCCTTTCCAACAGCCTTCACGAGGGTGTTTAGGAAACTGACTCAGGTTGTCCTCTGGTTTTTAGTGGACACTAAATCCTCTTCCAAAGTTCTTAGACATTTTGGGTTTTTTTTTTCCCCTTTAAGTTTATTTCTTTTGAGAGAGAAAGAGAGAGAGAGAGCAAGAGCTTGTGCACAACTGTCGTGGGTCTCAAAATCATGAACCATGAGATCATAATCTGAGCCTAAATCAAGAGCCCCACGCTTAACTGACCGAGTCACCCAGGTGCCCCGACTTCTTAGACATTTTAATGCAACATCCGAAGAAAGAGTTCTCTGAGCAGAGTTTCTGTTGTGCTCCCCCTACCACAATTAATATATTGAAATCCTAACCCCCAGGACCTCAGAAAGTGACCTTATTGGAAATAGTCTTCACAGATGTAGTTAGTTAAGAAGAAGCCACATTGGAGTAGGGTGGGTTCCGAATCCAATATGACTTACGTCTTCTTTTCACAAGGAGATGGACACACACAGGGAGACCACCACGTGAGGACCAGAATCATGTTACCACATGCCAAGAAATGATCCAAAGCTGGCAAAGAGGTCTGAACAGAGCCTTTCCTAGTACTTTGAAAAGAGTGTGGTCCTACTGATGCCTTCATCTTAGACTTCTAGCCTCTTGAACTATGAGACAACAAATTTTCATTACCCTTCAGGGTATGACACTTTGTTACAGCAACCCTAGGGATCTAATGCTCCTGGGATATTTCATCAAGGGATATCATTTCTGGCCTTGGACACCCGTTACTGTCAGCCCATCTAGTTAATATCCCCACTTCTCTTAGACTGGTAGCTACAGCAACTTATTTTCTTACTGAAAACAAGGGGCTTCCCCCCCCCCCCACCCTGCCCTAAATCCCAACAGCTTAGCCTGTAACTCATGTGGCATGGCCAGATCGGAATACACTGGGGTGTTCTTAGAATTCATGCAATATTTGAAAGTTGATGGGGGAATAATTTGCTCTTGGATGAATCTTTAGATTTGTAGTTTTCTATCTCCAGATATACTTGGATCCCACGTATCTGGTATCATCACCCACTCATGAGGGCTCAAACTCAGAAATAAGCACCCAAAAATGGCATCACCTACTCAAAAGAGAGATCACAAGTCCATGCACATTACTCACCAAGAGAGAGGTGGAGTCACGCCTTCCTTCCTCAGGCACAGAGGCTATTAAAGCGTATAAATGTCTTTTGGGGACCCGTTTTCCTTTAGCCTGGAGTTCCTTCCTAGGTTCTAAGTGGGGAGTGGAGGTGTAGAGAGGTGAGATACGGGAAAAGAGGGGGTGAAGAGCCACAGCCTGTTAGGTCTTCCAGAAACTCAGCAGGCTGCCCAGCAAGCAGAATTTATAAGGAAGCAGAAAAGACTGCTCCCGTCTCTCTGCCTCTGTCCTAAGTATGTGCACAGACAATTGCCTCAATTTCTGACAAAGTAGCTAAGACTGGCCACCATCTTTTGCCAAATCTGTAGACCATGTAGACACAAAGAATAACAGCTCAGGGGCTCAAGGATGGCCTGATGTCAATTTTGCCGCCATACATGTGCTGCCTCCGGGTTCGGGAGCCAACACTCTCCCTGCTGGGCCTTCAGCGGGGGTTCCCCAGGCACATCCTTGCCTCTCATCCTGGACCCTTCTTCCTGAAAGCCCCAAAGAAAGAACTTTACCCTCCCTCTCAGCCCAATCTCATCCCAGACCCAGAATTTTCATTTTTGGTTTCTAGAGCTGCTCCTTCTCAGGGTGACTGTGGAAATTTCCACTTGCTTCCTGGAATTGCATTCCCAGTTCAGAGGGGTTGGCCATCTTTGACCCTGGCAAGACCACGGTATCCATGCATAGCCAACCAGTGTCGGCACAGTTCTCCAGGCCAGAGTGATTTAGTCTGGTGTCACAGCACCTTCCAGACACCCAAGGACCAGTTCAGGCTGAGCTTGGTCAAATCTAGTCCACTTGCTTTTTTAAAAAGACTTTATCTAAAAAAAAATTTTTAATGTTTATTTATTTTTGAGAGACAGAGCTTGAGCAAGGGAGGGGCAGAGAGAGAGGGAGACACAGAATCCGAAGCAGGATCCAGGCTCCGAGCCATCAGCACAGAGCCCGATGCGGGGCTCGAACTCACGAACTGTGAGATCATGAACTGAGCCAAAGTCAGACACTTAACCAACTGGGTCACCCAGATGCCCCTAAAGACTTTATTTTTTAGAGTCAGTTTAGGTTCACAGCAAAATTGAACAGAGGTATAAAGATTTCCTATATTCCCCCTGGCCTTACTATCAACATCCCCCACTAGAATGGTACATTTGTTACAACTGACAAATCTACAGTGACTCATTATTATCCCCCACAGTCCATAATGTACATTAGGATTCATTCTTTGTGTTATACACTCTATAGATTTTGACAAATGTATAACGACATTAGATTATCGATCATTAGATTATCATACAGAGCCGTTTCACTGTCTTAAAATTCCTCTTTGCTCCACCTGTTCATCCCCTCTCCCCTCAGCCCCTGGCAACCACTGATCATTTTGACTGTCTCCACCACATTCCCTCTTCTAGAGTGTTCTATGGTTGAAAGCATACAGAATGAAGCCTTTTTATATGGCTTCTTCCACTTAGTGATCTTAGGGTTCCTCCATGTCTTGTCATGACTTGACAACCCTTGCTGCTTTTTAACAACGTCTTCATTGGGAGATGGCTGTTGGGCCTTCCTGTTCCTCCTGAAAACTTCAGGTCTCAAGTCCCAACTCGTGGCAAAGGTCTTTCTTTCTTTCCATCTATCATCAATCTATTTTAGAATAAAAATTCAGAAATGAGAAGGCCATCATAGAAAGATGCACATCAGTGTGGCTATTTGAACTTAAAAATGAGTTTCAATATTTCCTGGTGGAAAATAAGTATTATTTGACTGTATGGTTTGACACTCAGGCCTATTGTGAAGTGTGACAGATGTTAGCCACAGTTTGAATCTTTATAGCTCTTTGCTTTTAATTAATACATCCAAAGAATATATATATATATATAAATATATATATATATAAATATATATATATATATAAAATGCAGTACCCTGGAAAATACAGACTTTGCAACTATTTAAATTTATGGTAAAACATTCAGATGTCAGCTTAAAAATGCATGAAGAAGTACAGAATTTCTCAAGAGTTTTTCAAATACTTTCATGGCGTACTTGAGCAAAAATGTTTGAGGGCCCACAAGCCAGAAGCAATTGAGTGAAGGAGTTACGTTGGCTTTTTATTTCTCACATTAGTTACTCTTCAGGACATCATTGCATGACAACTTAATATAGTCATTACCCAGAATAATCCAGAAAATTTTCCATCTGGTTCCTACCCTATGGTAACTCAGGCAGGGAAGTAAGTAATGCATATTAGAGCAGTGACTAAAGTAACATCTCTCTCAGACTATTCATCAAAAACTTCACTCACCATCTAATTCCCTAACCACTGAAAATTTGGCCATTCTTTAGATATCCGATTGCCCTCCATGGTGTTGAAATGTTTTGGCATGTAGAGAAGGAAAGAGAAAAAAAGCACCCGAGAGAATAAGGACAGAGAAAGTTCTATTTACTAGGGCTTGGTGTTAATCTCTGTCCTGTTCCTCACCTGTCCCTTGACCTTGGACAAGACTCTTTCCTTGTCAGTCCTTTCCCAGAGGTGAGACAAGGGAAGAGTTGTATCTGCAGGGTGCACGGCATAGCATCCCCACATCAGGCTCGGCAGCCAAGGTGATTTGGAGGTAACTAATGTTTTTTGATAGTTTTCAAGATCAAAGACAGCATGAAGTTAATAATTCTACCATATAATAATTAACAGTTTCCTTTATAAACTAAAAGGAGTAGGTTGCAACATGGTTAATTACTTAATTATTTAAGGCCTCAATTTCTCTACTTGTCAAAAGGGAACACTGAACTTGATAACCTGAGGTCGCTTTTAGTGTCTACATGGTGGGTGATGTCATTATAAAGCTGAAGAGAAGAAATGGTCAGGTCTCAGCGTAATTACTCAGTAATGATTGTGCATCAGAACAGATCTCTCCTGAGCCCAAGAAAAGTTAGACTGTGGGTAGAATCTTCTAGAAAAGGTGCCAATCTCTTTGTCTTCTGGAAATAAATCAATAAAGGCCTCTGCTTCTGAAAGGTACTCTTTGAACTAACATATTTGCTAATTCAATTTTATCATGTTTCTTAGACACGTAGATCTTCAAACCTGACTTTCTTTTCTTTCATTCTCAAATGTCTGCTTAAGTGGTAGGGGACCATTGGGAAAAGAGAAAAGTACAGTTTCCATGAGATCCAATTATTATCCAATAAAGACCCTTGAGTAGGTTAGGTAGACTGTGGGGGTTGTGGAAAGATTCAACATGAGTTGTGATAGGGTGGAGTTTTGGAGAGAATCCGATCTCTGGTTGCTGGTGATTTTGGTGCTGGGGACAAGGTCTGGCGTGGGCAGTCCCACTGCTGTCCTCCCCTCAAAATAGACACATCCTAGGTCTTCCACTTTTTTCCAAAGGCAGATAAAGATGCTGCTTGCACCTGTCTGGCAAAAGTTTCTAGAACAATAAGATACAACTGCTTTCTTTCAGGCAATGAATGACATAAATACCATACAGTAATGAGACTGAAATGACAGAGTGTCTCAGAAGGTCTGGGCTACTCTGTGAGGCTCTGCAGTGGGGCAAAACTGGAGTTTGCCAGGAAGCTCTTCACTGTCACTTAGAAGTTTCTATGAGGATAGAGGTAGCCAGGAAAGAGATGGAAGGGCTGGAAACCGCCTCATCAATGTTCCTTTATTTTTTCTTTCTGGAGATATTTTTTAATGTTCCATTTGTTGTGAGCCATGCTGAAAATCATGACACTTTTATACCTTAAGGACTCCATTCGGATTTCTTCCCAAAGTGAATACCCTTCCACACCCAGGGTAGCTTCAGGTAGAGTCTGTGACCCAGGTCCTGCCTCAAATCTCAGCACAAAACAGAATAAAGTACGAGTTGTGGAGGCAGCAAAAATGATATGAGCCTAAGGTGGGCATTTATGACTAAACATCAAAATGTCCCTACTAAATGGTATCCAGGATCTGGAAAACTGAAAAGATGGCTGTTGTATTTGGTAAGAAGAAAGAAGTCTCGATCGGCAGTTTCAGTCTTTGAGATTCACAGAGAGCAAGGAAGGATGTTAGAGTCCAAAGGAAGGCCAGGTCCAGGTGCAATGAATATAATCACACAGTTGGGAAACATCTCTGGTTCGTCCACAGGAGCGCGTTGTTCATGGTTCTATCCCCATCGCTTTGCACTGGTTTATCACTGCTGTTTTAGTAAGCACACAAACATTTGTACGGATGGATAAATGAGTTTTTGAATGATTGCCCGTATTGCCTTCAGTCCAGGGCCCAAGGACACCTGGGAAGGCATAGATGCAGCAGGAACAAACAGCTAATTGGACCCACAGAAACCACAAGGTTGACAAAGCACAACTCCCATCACTGGTGGGGTGCTCTCTCAATCTCCTCAGCCCTTGCAGCGGAAACCCACTCTTCCCTCTATCTATCAGTAGGGGGCAGCAGAGAGAAGCAAATTCAGGTTCCAGCCTTCTGAGAGCAAAGCCACCCCACTCCCACCAATATCTCAAGGCAGATTTTCCAAGCTGTGTCCTCCTACAAGGTAATGTTTGTTTTGTTTTGTTTTGTTTTGTTTTGTTTTGTGGCAAAATTAAATATCTACAATTAAGGACGTTGGGAGAAATCTACATTAAAATGGTTTGGTGTCTACCCTGAAAACATTTCTTAGAGTTTTGGTGTCCTAAGAGTAGCATACCATGCAGACAATTTCTCAGACTTTCTGGAAAATGGAAGGGCCCCCTCGTTTTTTTAATTTCTCAGAATATCTATTCGCATCTGAAGATGCGACACCAAAACTCTGTAGAGGACGAATTAGGAAGCGCTGTCCTAGCAAATTCGTACTGTCTTGAGCGGAGGTTGATTCTCTCGACTTTAAAGATAAGAGAACATTTATTGGGCGACAGGGAGGAAAGGACAACAGTGTTGCCCCTTGCCATTTCATAGAGTAAATTATCTCAAGAGGGAGCTTGAAAAATGTAGATACACCTTCAAACCTTTCTACGTGGCACTTTCCTGTCTCACCTTCTCTCCTGGGAAGGTAGGCCAGACCCCAGATTTTCATCTGAAAGTTAAAGATCTAACCAGGGGCCTCCAGTTGGGTACATGGCTCTGGGAAATGTTGAGTCAGGTCATGCCGTTGTAAAGGCTGGAGATACGTGGACTTTTCTGGCTTATCACCACTGTATCCGTTGCCAGTCTACTGTCATATGGTGTTTCTGTCCTTTTTAGAAAGGGAGTGCATGATTTGGATGGATAAACAAACAGATTCTCTTTTACACTTACTGTTGCTATTGCATCGGCGAATAAATTCTGTTTATATGGCACCCGAACGGTTTTAAAAGTGCTTTCAAATACTTTATCTGATTTTATCGTAACTGAAATCCCTTTAAAGAGTTTATGTTAGGAATTTTGGACTCTGGACAACATTAGCCAAAAGTGAGTCTGTTGCTTGGTTTTGGGGTGGTTTATAAGAACGAAGGGAGAAAATACTGAGAACAAAGCCTTGGGAAGGATCAGGAAAGTTCTAGAGAAATGGGTAGTAGGAACTAATGGATGGTCTTTTCAGAGTTCTGCCATTGAGAATGACTGACTGCTCCATTCAGGTATAGTCCCTTGTGTCACCTTGGAAGACTTCTATTCCAAAGACAGAACATCTAATTGTCATGGCGGGCAGGTCCAAGCTTACCCGTTGGCTAAGGGTGGTGTGCACTCGTTGGCAGGTCCCAAAAGAAAATTTCAAGAATATTGCCAACAGAAGTGAGCTTAGCTGCTTGGTAAAAAAATATTACCAGCTTTAGGCAAAGCAAGTATATGTGTCCCCGTCTTCAAGATAAGGAAACCGAGCCTAGAGGATGATTCGAACTGGCCAAAGTCGTGTGCATAATAAACAAAAAATCCAACATTAGAATCTATATTACCTTACTCTTGAACCGGCATTTTTTCTATTATTGCCTTATATTTCCATGGAGTCCCTTGGATGCAAATAACAGCTATGACTTACTGAGGATCACTGAGGTCAGATACTGTTCTAAATACTTTCTGTATATTAATTCATTTCATCCTTGTAGGCATCCTATGAGATGGGTGCTATTATTATCCCATTTTAGAGATGAGAAAACTCAGTCTCGGTTCCCAGACTCTTGCAACCAGCTCTGGATGTCAGTTCTGTGCATCTGTATGGGGATAGGTATGATGGGGAGGCGGTGCTATTTTCTCTGGCTCTTTGGGGAGTGTCTGCTGCCCTGTGAGTTCAGACAGATGTGACATTTTCCAGAGACAGCCTTCCAGCATCGATAGCTTCCTGGAGAATGCAGTTATGGGGGCAGTTATCATCTGAATTTGGGCAATACATTCTTGAACTCACGGCTTTGTTTGCTGGCCTTGGATACAGGAGCTCAGCTGATAAGTCAGCTCTGTATCATTCTGGGAGTCATTTCTGAGTGCTTGGAATCTGATCTTTCAGGCCTTCTAATGATGTTATAAGCATTCATTTCCCTGTGTTAAGTTCCTTCCTGCTTACACTTCCTGCACTGAACTCTGACTGATATGACCAGTCTCTAACTTAATTCAGAGAGAGAAGATGTGAAAGAGGGGATCCTGGCCCATCCTGTCTGCTCCCTGGGCAAAAAAAAAGAATTCTATTCCTGGTTTAGTTAGTTGTGCTGGGGTAGGATTAGAGCAACCGCGGTGAGGAGTGAGACGAGACCTTCTGAGAGGGGATCCAGTCAAGGAGGCACTGATTGGCTGGCCCACTGTAGAGTCTGAGATGGGAGGAGACTTCAGAGTTCAAGTCCAGCAGGGCCAGGAGACGGGTCTGGAGATCCCAGCTTGAGCCAGACTGTGCAGGGCATCTCAAGTCTCATGAAGAAACTTAGACCCATCCTAAGGACAGAGGAAGCTGGCGAAAGGTTTAAAATACCTGGAGTCCATTTAAGGGTCTTGATGTTAGAAAAAAAATCTTCCTGGCTGCAGTTTGGAAATGGCCTCCAGGAGCAAGAACACAGTCAGGGGGGCTCGTTAGAGGCTGCTGCAGCTGCCCACAGGGCCACCGGTCAGGTGGCCTAGATTCAGGGAGCAGGAGTGGAGAAGGGGAGAAGGGAAGGGATCTGAGAGATGTTTAGTAAGCATGCTCATCTGGAGAGAACTCTATTTACCAAACATATTCGTGCTTCTTGATCGAAGTTTTGTGGGGCCTGAAGGTTTTAAAAATTTGAGGGCTCCTACTTTTAAGAAATAAGAATACAAAATGGGGCACCTGGGTGCCTCAGTCATTTAAGTGTCCAACTCTTGATTTTGGTGCAGGTCATGACCTCACTGTCCATGGGATCAAGCCCCACATCGGGCTCTGCTCTCACAGCTCAGAGACTGCTCGGGATTCTGTCTCTCCCGCTCTGTATCTTCCCTGCACTTGTGTTCTCTCTCTCTCTCTCTCTCTCTCAAAATAAATAAACCTTCAAATAAATACATAAATAAAAATAAAATCAGAATTCAAAATTATGTATGAATGTGAATATTTATTTAGCTAAATTCCAAATATAGTAAAACTTTGGTGTATACACATAATTCATTCTAGAGACACGCTTGTAGCCCAAAGCACTTGTATATCAAAGCGAATTTCAGGAACCTTTGGCTCAGTTGTGATCATGTGACGTTCAACGTCACGTACTACTCGGATCGCAAGACGTTGTTCATTTAGCAAGTTAAAATTTATCAGAAACGTTTGCTCGTCTTGTGGAACACTGCTCACAGAACAAGTTACTCGCTATCCCAGGTTTTACTGTACTGAAAAGCTGCCACTGTTACAAACATCACACAATCCAAGAATCACCTAATACATCTGACAGTACTCTTTTCTCCCTCTCCTCTCCGTGCACATGTTTTTGGTGACGTTATTTTCTACAGAGAGAATCAAAAGAATCCAGTGTGGCCCCTAGCATGGCCATCCTCCACAGTCCGCACACGTCTTGTGCTGAGAGCCATAGGACAGGTTCATGTTGAGAGGCAGTCTCCAGCTCTGTCCCTTCCATCACGGTGCCCCATGAGTGACGATGTGGAATACGCGTGACATGGGAGAATTCCCGGAAGTCCTTCTTTTACAAAGAGAGCTAACAAGGGCTTGACTATATACACCCACGCTCCTGGGAGCCATCTAACTGAAACTCAAACCAAGTATTTTTCCAAATTAACTGCCCCTAAGCTGGATCCCAAATATTCGAGGGCCACCATGTCACCTGACGCAAAGAAAATGTGACCGAGAGGATGTCAGAGTCATGGTGCAAAGAGTTCGTTAGTCTTAACTCGTCGCAGGTAAATATTTTACTTTTGACCTACCTCTGCACAAATGAAAAAGGATCCATTGCAAGGCCGTGTAAGAGTACTGAGGAAGAGTTAAGAATTAGAAATAATTTATTAGGAACAATAGCTGACGGAATGAAGAAAGGCGCTCATTTGTATAGCCAAGCGGGAAAAAAGCGGATGAAGGCCAGACAAATCAAAAAGGAAATTTAAAGGAAGACTATAATTTGAACAGCCTTCTTAGTTGCTCAGATACGTCTTTGTGCAAATTAGAAAAAGCTGCCCCTTCCTCATGTTTTTTTTTTTAAAGCGTATTTATTTATTTTGAGAGAGCACGAGCACGTGAGCATGGGAACGGCAGAGAGAGAGAGAGAGAGAGAGAGGGAGAGGGAGAGAGAGAATCCCAAGCAGGCTCCATGCTCTTAAGGCAGGGCCTGACGCGGGGCTCGATCATGACCTGATGGTGACCTGAGCCGATATCAAGAGTAAGACGCCCAACCAACTGAGTTGCCCAGACGCACCCCACCCCCCACCATGACATTTTCAAGTATCAATTTCTGGAAAATTTGTTTTACGATTAAACAAAGCCAACCTGTGCTGTGAATGGGAATGGTCCGCCTATTGTGCAATGTCTAAATTGCACAATAATATATAGTAGCCCTAAATCTGAAGAACGGTTCTTTAGATGTATACTTATATATTATATATTATATATTATATATTATATATTATATATTATATATTATATATTATATATATATTGTATATGTATATACATGTATATATATTGTATATATATATACATGTATATATATTATACAATGTTATCACAGCATTAAGAGAACATTTCTTCTGAAAATACCTTTTACACGTGATTAGGACCGGCCTACATTTCTTAACGTGGCCTAAGATTACCATTCCAACATTGTCAGTTACTTTCAATTTTTACAAGTTCCTTTCTAATCTCCACCGCTATGCACATACGTGTTTAAAAATTATTAGAATGGTAATCGGCATGCAATTTTCTACTCTGATTTTCTCGTTTACAATAACAAAATAACAGTTTTTATTGCTATACTGTCCTTAATGATTTTATTGCTAAACTGTCTTAATGGTTTATCATTTTCTACCCAGAAAATATATTATAATAAATTCAACCGTGCTTCTTTTATAATGTGAGGAACTTGAATCCATAGGTAATGATTGGTAAGATTCTACATATAAGAAACAAAGTTATACTGAAAACTTTTAGAGAAAGAAGTTATTTAGGTAGTATAAACAGGTAATATAATAACTATCTTTCCAAAAAATCGTACCAAGCTGAGTAGTTGATTGGACCAGGGCTAAGGAAGAGCTGACTTTGTATCTGGGTAATTTTTTTCTAAAGATCATATTTCTCCATTTGTGCTTACACTGTAGTGACCCATTTTAGGATTAAAAAACTCCAGAGGCACATCGCACATAAACATAGTGCCGTAGGATACACTGGGGAGAAGCAACGGGGTGTAGTGGAAAACATGTGGGTTTTGGAATCAAATGGACTTGGACCGCTGTGCTTTGAAATTTTATGTCCCACAAAAAGACCTGTAAAAGAATGTTCATAACAGCTTTATTTATAACAGCTCAAACTGGAAACAGTCCAGGTACACATCAGTAGGAAAATGGATAAATAAGCCGTGTCATCGTCACCCATGGAATCCTATTCAGCAATAACAGAATGAACATAATACACATAACATGAACAGAATGAACAGAATGCACATAAAAAACATGGGTGAATCTCAAAATTCCGCTCAGTGAAACAAGCCTTCTACGAGAGTACATACTTTATGATTCCATGGTATGAAGAGCCAGAACCAGCAAAGGTAACCCATGTGAGAAAAACCCACAGCACTGGTTGTTTCCAGAGGCTGAAATGGGAATTTACTCAGAAGAGATAACAAAGAACTTTCTGGGATGATGGGCATGTTCTGTAACTTAACAGAGCTTTGGACTGTGCACATGAAATCATGTCATGGTACCCTTAGGATTTGTGCACTTTGTTGTATGTAAAATGTCTCAAAGGGGAAAACAAAAAGAACTAAAACAAATAAATATTGAACTCTAGGGAATGATACCCATCCCAAAGTATTTCAACTTACTTTGAAGTTCATAAATACTGGGGCGCCTGGGTGGCTCAGTCGGTTAAGCATCCGACTTGGGCTCAGGTCATGATCTTGAGATTCGCAAGTTTGAGCCCTACATCAGGCTCTCTGCCGTCAGCTCTGAACCTGCTTTGGATCCTCTGTTTCCCTCTCTCTGCCCCTCTCCTGCTTGTGCGAGCATACACAGGCTCGCTCTGTCTCAAAAACAAACATTTAAAAAAAAGAAATTCATGAAAACCAGGATGGATCGATGGATGGATAGGGGGATGGATATATGAGTCCAAGAGCAAGCATGTTGTAAAATGTTGACTAGAGAATCTAGGTTTTCCTGTGTTATTGCAGATTTTCATGATAAAACATTGCAAAGGACTTTTTGATCTTGGGCATGCTCATAAACTTCTCAGGTTCGATTTCTGCAAATGGGGGTCATAGTATTTACTTCACACAGTTGTGATGTTAAAAAAAAAAAACTCGCCAGAAAAATAGGCCTGGAATATGGGAGACATTCACGTGCCTGGCAATGCTTCCGGCCTTGTCTCTGGTTCCCTCGTACCTATCTTGCCAATTTATCAGCCATGATATATCTTTTAGGATTCCACAGCATGATCTACAAGCAGGGCGTCTAAAACGGTGTGTGGCATAATTATTGGGGTTATAAGGAACAAACTGTGTGCTGTCTGCTAAGATCTATTTCTTGGGGGTGGGGAACAGCTTTTAAGGATAGCAGTGGCTCCAACTCCATGGAAGAGGGACAGAAAGCCGATGGTGATACTTGCTCCAAAGATATTAACGGAAATGAGAGAGGAAGGCCAGAGTGTTACAGGCAATCATCAAATGGGTTTTGATACATAAAAAGTAAACAGGTCTTCAGCTCACTAAAAGCTTCGTTTGTGAGCACTCGCTTATTTCAGATATACTGATCAAGGATTTATACAGCATGGCTGGTATTGTGCCAGGACCTGGGGGGACAGAGATGGACGAGGGCACACCCAGACGTAGGTACGTGTTCTCTCGGAGTTTGCATTCGAACAGTGCTAGCATTGGTTGCATTTACAGGGATCAGCCTGCTAGCCAGCAAATATTTACTGAATATTCACTTGGAATACCATAATGAACGGAACATGCTCCACACTCTCGTAGAGCTTGCTATCTAGCAGAAAAGGCAAAGTTGATCAATCTACACCGAGAAATACATTATAAATTATAAATGTGCAAACTATGATGAAGAAATACAGGTTACTTCAGGAAACTTAGGCAGAAGAATATTCCCCTGTAGCCCAGGTGAAAGGAATCTCCTCCCTTTTCTCGGAGTTAAGAGAGTGAGGCGAGCACAGGACAGACCGGGATAGCCACGGCTCACATCAGGGCAACAACGGAATGAGGAACAGAATTAGTTCTACCAGGAGGCGAGGTAGTCAGTCACATTGTTTGCTCATTCCTTTTGGTTTCTTGTTGGATTATGCCTTAGGAATTCCAGTAGAGTTCGACCATAGAAAGTAAAGCGAGAATTGCTTTTAACCAGACTTAAAGAATTCTAGAATTAAGTTTGTCTTCTCTCTGATCAAAGACTACAGCAAACACCCTGACACTTTCATGATGCCCACAAGCCGCTGGAGGAGACGCGGGGCCCGGGATCATTAAACAAGGCGATTACGCGATTGACCAAGTGCGAGAATATGTCCTCCCCTCCACCACTCCCCGCCAATTGAGGTCACTGGTTCTGAGCAGAAAAGGGAGAAGCAAGGGCACGCGGGTGGCGGCTCAGTTGGTTAAGTATCTGACTTTGGCTCAGGTCATGATCTCACAGCTGGTGAGTTTGAGCCCCGCCTCGGGCTCTGTGCTGACAGCTTGGAGCCTGGAGCTTGCTTCGGACTCTGTGTCTCCCTCTCTCTCTGCTCCTCTCCCATTCATGCTGCGTCTCTCTCTCTTTCTCAAAAATAAATAAACATTAAAAATTTTTTTAAAGGTAGAAGCAAAGAGAATACGGAGAGCTTATGAGAGATGCATGTGTGTTGCAGATAAAAAGTACAGCTCTTACCATCATAACACCTTCTGGGAACAAAGTAAAACTAAAGCATCATCGCACTACGCATTCTTCGGTGGGGACAAGCTGATCCGGGGGTTTATTCACCTCTGAACCAGGAGGCGGCTGGGCGATATCTGGAGAGCTTCAGCAGGGTCCGCATACATATGACAGGTGCACGGTAAATACTAGTCGAGTTCCTACAGGTTTGTTTCCATTCGCTATGTGATTCCTGGACAGATAAGACAAATATAAAGCAATCTGGTGACGAGCGAAGGAAAGATACACATGATAAGTTACTTCACAGTTGTGTTATGATCCAGCCGAGGCGTCGGAAGTGAGTCCAGAGTGGTTCAGCTTCTGCCGACAGCACAGATGGGCCTCTCCGTCCAGGGAAGTGACTAGGTCAAAAGGGCATGTTTCACGGCCTCTTCCTAAAATCAAGAAAGGCTGATGAGGGAAGGAAGCCAAGAAAGTCAGAGAAGGAAAGGCTGGGAAATTCGGATGTAGGAGTACATTAGGCTGCCTGGCTTTGCAGTCTCAGCCCCGCCACTGAAGTAGCTGTGACACTTGAGGCAACTTTCTCAGCGTCCATTGCCTCTTCTGTAACACGGGTACCTGCCTCACAAGTTGTTGTTGTTGCTGTTGTCGTTTCTCAAAAGAATCGTCTCCAAAGAAAAGAATCATCTGAGTTAATACCCTCGGCACAATTGCTGGCACATAATAAGTGCTCCGTAAATTTTCGTTTTCACGCCTAATGATTTTCTAAAACGATCCCAATTTCCTGAGATTTTTCGCGAAACATGACTTGCTGAAACATACAGCCGAAGGTAAAACATCACAACTCTGTAAGACCTTTTTATCTAAATAATATTCACCAATCGGGGGAGGGGGGCAAAATCTTCTTCTCACTCCCTGATTTTGTTTCCGAGTCTATGGCCACCACACTCACACAATGGGTCATCGGTCTGACGTCTCTGAATTGGAAACACCCTCCTCCCACAAGCAGGCAATCACACAACCTGACGAAGATTGGGGTGGGGTGGAGGGGGGGCGGTTGGTTCCTCTCATAAAGACAACTATGCATAAATAAACTGGATTACTTTGCGATCATCCCAGGGTATAAAAAGTCGAAAGAATCTATGCAGTATGAGTTCATGCACGCTTGGTCTCGGGCCTGGATCCGTCTGACGGGCCTTGTGGAGGAAGAGTGCATACCACACTCACCTAGAGCAAAATCAGGCAGAAACAGCAAAGCTGTCTTATGCTTTGTTTAAATGGTGAGTATCACGACTCTTGGAGTAACAGCCTTGCTGAAAAACTGCCACACTTTTCCTTCTGGTATGTCTTTGCATAAATTGTCCCCCTCTCTGCAAGATTAAGTGATACCATCTGTGAACATTCTGGGCCGTCCCTCTCAGCTTCCCTTTAAATCTGCAGGTTTCTCTTCTCTGCCTCTTTTCAAAGGTGCGGGGCATACAAGAGCTCCCCCCCACCCCCCACCCCAGCTTGCGGCCAAACCCTGAGCGCCCCGGCCTTTTAACCCCTTGCTTCCAACTCCGCATCTGAAGGCAAAAACAATCCTCGGAGACACGGCCCTCCCACTGCCTCTGATAGGCTGCTTGCAAATAGCAACAGCCTGTGTCACCGAAAAGGGCAAAGCCTTCGGAAATAGAAACAAAGTTGGTTACAAATCACATTGGCTTTGCCCGAAGTTTTTTTTTTTTTCCCCACCCTTCTTTAAGCATGCTACCATGGGGACAGTGACCGCCGCTGTCACGGGGGGCAGCCGGGGTGGTTCGGGGCCGCGGGAGCGGCTGTAACTTCTCCGCGACCATGGTACCTGTTGAAAACAGAGAGGGCCCCGCTCTGCTGAACCCGAAGGGGAGAGCGGCCGAGACGAACGGCAGCGGCGCGGCCAGCGGCAGCCGGCATCCTCCCGGGGCCAGAGGTAAAGTGAGGCACCGACCGGCTGGAGGAGCAAGCTGTGCTCGGGTCTCGCTCGCGCGCGCGCGCGCGTGTGTGTGTGTGTGTGTGTGTGTGTGTGTGTGTACACGTGAGCGTGCACGGTGCGTGGAGAGAAGGGAACGGGATCCGGTGGGAGGAGGAGAGGCAAGGAGCTGTAACGTGGAGATTGAAGTCCCACTGCTGGCACGATGGGTCCGTGGACTGTGTTGACATAATGTGTAACTCTTTTTCATTTGGGGAAGAGTGACTGGCAAGGGAGTCGCATGTGTAAACACACACACACACACACACACACACACACACTTTTTCATTGATTGCCACAAATGGGCAATCTGTAACGAGGGAACATGGAGAACCACCATGTTTTAAGTCAGTATTTTAAGTAGGCTCCGGAAAATTGTTAGTTACGTAATCAATGAACACCAACTTTCTTTTTTAACTTCCCAGCGTCTAGTTGGTAATGCATTTGAGCATTTGAGCCTTAGGGAAGCCTCAAACCTGTGCTCCGTTTGCTCCTGCCTAACTGTCAAACTGGCCTTTGAAACTGAGGGTCCTTGAATCCTTTTTCCTTCTGGAGGCGAAACTGGAAAAAGTTTTAATTCATTCCAGTTATCTTTGCTACAGCAAATGCTTTCCTTCACTTCCACATTTACAGTTCCCACAAACGCACTGCAAGCTCTTGGCTAGCCTTTCCTACTCTGTTAGTTGGTTCCCAAAGGAATGGAAACTAATCGTAATAGGAAATTAAATCGAACACAGATAATTGTCTCTCTGAAGCTTTCCTCAGCTCTGTGCCCCTTCACCATGCCTACCATAGATTCCCAGGCCACTTATTGGAACGGCCAATGTGAAAATGGCCAGTTTTCACGAACAATCCAGAACACTAACTGATTCAAAAGGCATGTGCCTCTCACCTTGCAGTGGATCTATCAAATCACGTTTGCCTCATGGGTCTGTCTGATCTTGGACTTGAATCCACGACCCCTCTGACGGAGGCATGGATTGGCTCTTCCACAATGAGAGGCTGTCATTCTTCCCTGCCCTGTTCCCCCTTCAGCTTCCTCCTACTTCCCCACTTCTGGTCAAGAATGAGTACCTGAGGTCATCCTTCAGGACGGCCTCTCCCTCGATTAAGCAGAACTACCCCTTTCTCCAAGGGTGCTTCCTGGCTCCTCCGTCTCCCAGCAGGCCAGGGAAGCTTGTATTTGAGGGTAAAGGAAAGAGTTGCAATGTTCTCTCCGAGTTCCTGAAAGACCGAACCGCCGAGCTTGCTCAGGTGGCCATGTCAACAAAAGCGTTCGCTAAACAGCCCGTGAGAACGTCACAAAGAGGATGAAAAGAAACTTTGTCCTGAAGGGGCCTCCACGGCAACAATTAAAAATATGGACTATTTCATTCTGATATGGCTTTGAAAGCACCATGTACTCTTAATAGGTTAAATTGCGCAAGGTCACGGTCATCCTGCAGGAAGGTCACAGGTGTTAGTGTTTGGAAAGGCACAAGATTCAACCGACAATGCAACTGTGTTCCAAAGAAATGATAAAATGAATAAACACGGTAAATTATTTTTTAACTTAATTGTAAATGAACCTTTATTACGTAGAAAAGAAAGGAAGCCTAAACGTCTCCCCCAAATCCTAAATGAATAAAGCTTTGATTTGTGCTAGAGTTTATATTTAGATGGATACAAACATTTTAGGATTATTAGTACAAATTTTCGTTAAGTTGTCTCAGACGCGTCGTGGTATCCAAGGCAATTATGTGTATGGACTTGTACCTACGGAAGGCATACTGCAGGCTCGCTGTACGATTTGGGATTATACTGTAGTCTGTTTTATGAAAATGTTGAGGTTTTAATGAAATGATGTGTGTCGAATCGTTCTGGTGACCTCTTTGTACATTCCCATAGTTTCATCCAGGAAATCCAGAGTATTTACGTATGCTCAATAATTACCATCCTAGGGGCGCCTGGGTGGCGCAGTCGGTTAAGCGTCCGACTTCAGCCAGGTCACGATCTCGCGGTCCGTGAGTTCGAGCCCCGCGTCAGGCTCTGGGCTGATGGCTCAGAGCCTGGAGCCTGTTTCCGATTCTGTGTCTCCCTCTCTCTCTGCCCCTCCCCCGTTCATGCTCTGTCTCTCTCTGTCCCAAAAATAAAAATAAACGTTGAAAAAAAAATTAAAAAAAAAAAATAATTACCATCCTAGTCCTGCATTTGAAGATACAAGTTTTTCTGTATTCCTAGATGGGGAAATTAAAGCACAAAGACGAATGAGTCATACAACCCAGGACAAAGTAATTAGATCATGTGAGATACTGAGAAACAAATCCACACAAAAATTTCCAGACTCCATGTTAGCGCCTCCTAACGCTCTTACGCCCAATAAAAGTGTTGGCAGATCTCACCCGGCCACCTCCTCTGAAACTGGAAAGAAGTCTTTGTTCCAGTGACTACAAGCTAACGAACTTAAGTCCATTTTCAATCAGTTACGACATAAAGCGTGTATGTTTTTAGTAATTTTTTTTTAGTATTCACGGGCATGTTATAACTGACCTTATAGGCAGCGTTAAGCTCAATTCGTAATCCTGGAGCCTAGAGCCGACCGCTGTGTGGGTGCTATTAGAAAAGCACAGTGCTACAACATCTCACACAAGTGAGAGAAGATGTGCGGTTGGCCCAGGTTCTCGCAGGACTGGTGCAAAACTCACCCTGAGGTCTCTGGCCTGGGGGGCTGGATGCCTGTTCCTCTGTCTCAGCAGATGGGTCTTCCAGACTCTTCCAATTTCATGTTTTTTTTTTTTTTTTTAATGTTTATTTGTTTTTGAAGGGGAGAGAGAGACAGAGACAGAGCATGAGTGGGGAAGCAGAGAGAGAGGGAGACATAGAATCCGAAGCAGGCGCCAGGCTCCAATCTGTCAGCACAGAGCCCGATGCGGGACTCGAGCTCACAAGCTGTGAGATCATGACCTGAGCCGAAGTCTGACACTTAAGCGACTGAGCCAGCCAGGTGCCCCTCCAATTTCATGTTTCAGATCAGGCTAAGAGGAGTTTCCTTGAGGCCCTTTTTACCCCACCAGCACCTGCCCAAAGGATCAGAGACCAAGAACAATATTCACTGTATGAGTGCAAGTTCTCAAGCAATGGAGCCCCGGCTGCCCGATGCACTGGAACCCAGATCAGTATCACTGGCTGGACTCACTGGCCCAGTTGAAGGGGCTGGGCTTCGTCCCCCCCGAGACCCTTCTAAATCCAAAATGCCGCAGGCTGAGATTTAAGAAATGTACACTTGGGCTAATCAGATGAGTATCCAAAGGCAGTTGTTTTCAAACTTGTTTAAAGCTGTGAAACTCCTTTCGACAAAGGAAAAGCTGAAGTAGGTGGTCAGTATATAAGAGAGGTAATCATGGCACCTCTTTAGTGGAAGGGGGGGGGTGAAGAAAAGGAAGAGCCTGAGGCGGGCTGCTCCCTGATCCCTTCCTAGCTCCTGTAGTCCTGAGCTGGGTCCTGGGTGGGACCACATTAGCAAACCACAGGTCTGTCACTACTCTGGTTATGCAGGCGATGTTTTTGAGGGTGGGGCATTTTTACTATGCTCCTACTGAGTCTTGGGTTCCCAGGGTTAGCCTGAACCAGGCCCCCTTAAACTCAGTCAGGCCCAGCTCTCTCAGGCTTCCTTGGGCAGCCCGATGGACAGTCTACCTGTAAGAGAGTTGAGCAGACTTTAGAAGGAACCTTGTCCCCAGGGAAGAGCAAGTCAGGCCAATCAACTCGACCTCTTAACAGAGCCTTGGTTGTGAGAAGGGCAAGTCTAACAGCAAACCAGTCATTTTGGGAAGACCCAGGTCTTAGCCATTAGCATTTTCCCAGGCTTTCCCTACATTAAAAAGTGGCCAAACCTGTGACACAGATTATTGTGCTTTAAAAACACAGGCATTTAACAAATTGATGACTGATAACAATAAAAAAAACTATTCTATACAGCTTGATATTGCCAAGGAAATGGCAGGATTGATAGACATGTGAATCTCTGAGAGACTGTCGACTCTTTTGTCTGGAAATAAGAACAGATTTAAAGATGATTATCTCCCTTTTCACTTCGGTCAGCTTATCTCTATGACTGTACATTTAACCTCACTTGGAAATCACATCAAAAGCCTCAGTTTGAGGCTCCTTGTGACTGTGAGGGCCAGGCAAATGGCTTCTCTGAGATCTAGGGAGAGAGAAGGCTCTGAGCCAACATGGCGGAAGCTGTTTCACCACAGACTCCCGGTAGTGTTGGGCTCACACAGCCAGGGCTCTTGTTTCCCTTTGAAATGGCTGTGCCCTAGAGAGGGCAGAGAGGTTGCTGCTTCCACAGACTACCCCCTGGCTGCCACCACAGCTGCGGACATGCACTGGAGGGAGCCTGCAGGAGGCAGGGCCTGGCAGACATGGATGAAGCCTTCAAGCGGTGTGACTGACCCGGAGGACTGAAATCAGTCAGCAGACACATTGTGCCTGAGCTGGTTTTACAGCTAATGCCTCTTCTGATGGGTCAGTGCCCCATCCCCGTTGTGAAATATTTGTAATATCACCCATAGTCTGGTCAGATTGCTCGCAGGAGCTAAGGCCTCTGAGATCCCAGGAACATGCCTAGTGGTAGTCCTTAACTTCTACTGTTTGTGAATTTTCAAGGAGGTACTTTTTGCTGGGCTAAATCTTATGTTAGCGGGTAAAAAAAACAGACAGACAAACAAATGAAAACAAAACCAAAAACACCTCAAAATAAACCCACCCGGTAGCTGCCCGAGGAAAACTCCAATTTATATGTGTAAATCCAAGGGGAGTCAGCCAATTTGAAAATGCAATGTTTAATTGCCGTAGATAGGTGGGATTGTCTTCTCGTTCAATAATAGTTGTTGAATCTGGTTTTGTAGGTAGCGTTTTCTCAGTAGTAGGAACCAAGTAATAATTAGCCTCAGGGTTTAAAAAGTTCTGAGAGCTCCCAGTTGCCCCCCGCCCCCTGTTAGTGTGCAATTAGTTTCTGCTTCTCAGCAAAACACCTACTGACTCAGACTGTGAGCCAGAACTCGTTGTAGAAGATTCTTAAATTGAGCAGAGTTGGGTTCCCTAGTTCAATGGTTTCCTCGGGCACAGTCTTCCCCAAGAAGATGAGTTATTGAATAAAATAGAGAATAAAAGCCATGTAAAAAGATACCAAGGTACGGTGAGAAAGGGGCGGGGAAGGTTAGAATGGGCTTCATTTCAAGGGGCTGTTTGACCAAATACCAAATAAGGATAATTTCTCATCCCGTCTTCCCTCAGAAGGTACCTAATCTCCGTTCAAGGCAGAGGACTTGAAATCACCCCAGATAGTTCCCAGCTGAAACTTAGAGTCAGCTGTATAACCTTGTGCTCCCCTTGGAAGTAATTGTTTCTCCGGAACACTCATGACTCAGGTCTGCCTGGCACAGTTAGGCAGACTCTGGGGCTGTTGGCCACGTCCATATAATTTTCTCCAAAATTTGTTCTACATGCACCTGCTTCCATACTTTGTGGAAGTTGGTGCTGGGAGCAATGTGCAATGTTAATTTAGAAAACAGCCTGAAATGGCATCTCAGCCTCAGAGGTGCAAGACTTTTTTTTTTTTTAAGGTTTATTTATTTTTGAGACAGGTGGGGGAGGAGAAGAGAGAGGGAGACAAGATCTGAAGTGGTCTCCGTGCTGAAAGCAGACAGCAGACAGCCTGATGAGGGGCTCGAACTCACGAACTGGAGATCATGACCCGAGCTGAAGTTAGAGGCTTAACTGACTGAGCCACCCAGGTGCCCCAGCAAGACTTTTAAGAACAGAGAAATAAATTGTGATTAAGATCAGTTTGTGGTGAGAGAGCATTCCCAAGCTAATAAAATGTTTCAATTCCATTGGGAAACAAGATTGTTGAAACCCCAGGCAAACTCACGGGAAGAATTTTTCATGGTGTAAACCCAATTATGTAGGTACTACCAAAAACAAAGGAATTCAAGAATTTATGAAAAGGCATAATTGTTATGCTGGAAACAAGGTATCATTTTACTTCCTTTGCTATCAGTAAGAGAGACTGTTTCAAAGGTTTATTTCCGTGTCATGGAGATTTTACCCCACTGACCCAGACGACACAAATTTCTGTTGAATGATTATTGTGGGTCAAATGTTTCTATTACTATTATTCCTTCTTATCTTTACAATAACACAAGGAGGTACTACTATCCCCAGTTCACAGATAAGGAAACTGAGGCCAGGAGAACCAAATGCTTACTACCATGCCCAACACATTCTTCTGCCTCATTAATTCTCATAACAACTTTATGAAGTAGGTAATATTATTATCTCTATCTTAGGAATGAGGACACAGAGGAACAGAAAGGTTAAGGGACATGTCACAATCTAGCTGGTAACTAATCAGGCACTCTGATTCCTGACTGTACCTTCACCTTAAGCCCGGGTACCTCCTGGAGAGAACCAAAGGGACTCACTCCAGGTAGCATGGATAATATCAGAGTGTCAGTATCCTATGATCCAATCCACGGTTTTACCCACTTGACCCGTAATACCATCCAGCACCAATGTCTCTACTCCCTGCTCTGTTCTGTTATCTGATCTTTGATTTGGGGTACCTGTTAAACTCGTTTCAGAACTTTATTGCATTCGATTTTAGCTAGCTCCCTGATTTTCCATGCAACACGTCTTTTGCTATAAGGTTATAAGCTCCTAGATAAAATACACATTCTTGTACATTTGTCAGAGCTCTGAGAGGATCGCAAGCACTGTGGGCTTGGAAAATACTGTTCCTAAGAGGTAGGAGCTATGCCTTTTCCATCAGGGATCACGTGCACGTGGGACAAGCACCACCATCTTGAGCTACCAAATCCAGATGCAACCTGGGAAATCTCTCAACACAGTGCTCATAAAGACCATCCTGCTGACTGCACTGTTCATCCAGATGAGCATGTTACCATCTGTGCCCAACATGGTGCTGGCGCATAGTACAAGCTGAGCTGTTAAATGAGCAAATGAATTAAGCCTTTGTTCCGCTAAACTAAAGAACATGGGAATTCAGCAGTACATATTGAGCACTTACTCCATGCTGGATACTTCAGAGTGCAAAGCAATATGTAGAACATTATCCGTGTCTGTAGATTTTACCAGATTTTACCAGAATCGAAATAATTATAAGATGATCGTTTAGCAAACGTGCTACAGCCGGGTCCAGGGTGAATAAGAGACATGCATGCAATGCCGATACATATTACCAACTGGTGGAGAGAGACACGAGTTCAGGAAACCCAGGATGGAGGAGGTGGCTGGGGATATAATGCCGTACTAATGCCCATGGGGCAGCTCAGCCAGGTTTTGATGGATTCTGGAAGACAGTAGAGTGAAGTTGAGTCAAGAAGGTATAACTGAGGTCATTGCATTTACGGAGAGCATTATAAGCAGAGAAAACAGCTTGCGTACAAATTTTGAGAAGACAAAATGGCACATTCAGGGACCTCCAGCTATTTCTGTGTGACAAGAGCACAGAGTTCAAAGAAGGGTGGAGGGCAGAGGACGACAAAGAAATCTGAAGATGTAAGCAGGGACCATATCACAAAACCTTTGTGTGCTAAGTACCATGAAAGGAAGCATTCTTAGGAAGAGACCATATCAGTTTAGAGAAACCAAGCAAGTTTCTGAAAATGATGGTAGTGGGGACAGAATTAGAGAGTTCTAGAAAACCTTATCTGCATGTCAAAGTCCTCCAGCTTCATGGGGCCACCATTATTTTAATATTTAAATAAACACAGTTCCATCCCCCATGAGGCTAAGTCCACATGTTTTCTTACTCGCCGCCCTCGCTGTGCACACACAGGATACCTGAGGAGCCTTGCTGTTCTTCTGATCAACTTCCTGTCTCCACTGGGTTCTTAACCTTCACTTCCTACAATTAGTCTTTTTCTCTTATCTTTGCTTTGATCCATGTGCAGATCATGGCCCTTTTTCCTTCACATTCTCAAATCCCATTCATATAAGCTCTTTGTGGATCATTACTACGATTTGCAGACAGCTATCATCCAAATAAATGTTTGGTGAGCCCATTTTTAAAATTATCCTGTCAAATCTACCATAGGGAATTTCTTGTAAACCAACTTTCCTAAAATCTGTAGGCCTGTGGCCCTTTTGTTCCCTTATCCCTGTCCTCTCCCCCACAACTTGATAACCTGTCTGGACCTTTTCTTCCATTTCTCCATTTTTCTTCAATTTCTTCCATTTCTGGGCATTCTTGGCCAGTCTTTCTTGAATTCTCTCTGTCATACACACACACACATCCACACACAGGTCAAAATTCTTCCCTTATGTTATATAAAACATCTCGGCCTTTTTTTTTGTTCCTCTCTCTCTCTTTCCCATAGTCCACTTGTATATTATCAACTTGCCCCATGCACTTCTCCCTTAACATCCAGATGACCATGCAGGTATTTATTTTTAGTAAATAAAGTGCATTTCCTAAGAGCTTTACATCCACAGCCTTTACAATATTATTTGTTCTCTTCCCATTGTATTTTCCCAATTTAAAATGTTTAAATGCACTACGGATGATTCCCAGTCATTTTCAAGTATGTAGACCCCTTTAACAACTCCTTAAACAACTTTAGATCCTCACACAATAGTTTCTGCCATCTTGTATTTATTGATTAGAAAATATAGACTGACAGGGGGCGCCTGGGTGGCTCAGTCGGTTAAGCTTCTAACTTCAGCTCAGGTCCTGATCTCACGGTCTGTGAGTTCAAGCCCCCTGTTGGGCTCTGTGCTGACAGCTCAGAGCCTGGAGCCTGCTTCTGATTCTGTGTCTGCCCCTCCCCTTCTCATGCTCTGTCTCTCTCTGTCTCAAAAATAAATGAAAACATTTAAAAATTAAAAAAAAAAAGAAAATATAGACTGAAGGGACGCTACTGTGCCATCACCGGAACTTGAACTTTTTTATAATTTTTCCATCACATCTGCATACGTTTGAAATCTTCGAGTGCAGATACACGTGTTACTATGTTTTCCAACGTTCACTAATTAAAGATTTTGTGAATTCTCACATGTCCATAGCTCATTTGCACTCGCACACACTGAGAATCCCCGTGGTGGAGTCCTCAGACGTCTCCAGGTGACGTGGCTGCTGGTTTGTTCTCCAGATCACACCCCCTTAACTGTCTGTTGAAAATATCCATAAAAACATGGAAAGAGATGTAAAGTCACAAAAGCATAAAAGCCAGAGATACTCATCAATGGCTTAGCATTTAACCCAAAGTTAGGTACAAACATGGGCCTGATGTATAAAAGGCAGTAACATTTTAGCTTTGCACAAACTCCCACTGCACATCCCTAATGGAGAGGATTTTCGGGAGCCAGATATAGGGAAGACATCGCCACAGACCCCTGGGGCCACTCTGGCAGAGGGTCGAAGCTTTGCCGCACGGTCCGATCTTCCCAGGCATCCTGTTGCCGTTACTTCTCTTTCTCTCTCAGGGGCTACAGTTTCCAAGATTTCAGCAACTCTGGGCAGATAGGAAAGACAGCGGCTCACCGAGTTCTGGAACGAGATCAGTGTTAAGAAAGGACAAAGCCTGGATGAGCCACTGGAATGGTGCCTTCCAGAAGTTGTAGCTTTGCCCGTACTGGTTTTCCAGACTGCTTTAAATCATGCAGGAATGGTATCTCTTCTTCCTAGTCAGGGGACCAAAACACGGAAGCAATACAAGTCCTTCCTCCGTCCAATGGCGTCCCACCAGAAAAATTACTTCCAGGCATCAGAAATTTGGCCAGTCGCTCTGCACACCAAGTGCTCCCCCCGGTCTCGCTAAGAGGCGTTCTCGATGGCAGCCGGGTGGCTAGAATAAGGTATGTAAGACACTGAAGACCCAACAGCTGTTCCAACTCCCTTCTCATGTTCTGCCTTTCCTATCTGGGGAGCTAAAATATTCAGAGACTCGCATCTCAGGCTCCCTTGCAGCCAAGTCTGACCAGGGAGCCCTCTGCTTCTGGCCAATGAGACACGATGGGAAGTCTTCAGCTAGGTCTGAAAATTAAACTGACAAAGACAGATTAAGAGGGAAAAAGTATCCACGTGAATTTAATGCGAGTTCTACGTGACACGGGAGCCCTCGGGAACTAAAGAGTAAGAAATGGTTAAACCTGAGTGTTGTTATGCTCTGTTTGATGAAGCGTGGACAGCCACGGAGCAAATGACAGGTCAAGGTGTGTGGGGTAAGTGCTGTGAACTGGGGAGACTGGGCAAGGCCTGTTTGTTCAGATCCTTCGTGGTCTCTCTCTGTCTTCAGAGATAAGATTGTTCCCTTCCTGTGGGTGTGGGGAGGGCACCTCCCATGTAAGGGTGTCACCTGCTTCAGGGGGAAAGGGCAGGGAGAAGGCCAGAGGGACCCTCCTGCTTCTGCCATTTTCTCAAACTCCTTCAGCTTAAAGCATTCAATAAGCCAAGGCACCACATTTCGGGGCTAGCGTATTCTGAAGCCCATCCTCTTCCAGGGTGCTTCTGGAAAGTTCCCTCCATGAAAAAAAGGAAGAGGCCTTACCGCAAGCCTTCTTCCACCGTCATTTGCCTTTGAATTTGGTTGCGAGAGAATCTTAAGCCTGGGGCTGTGGTGGCCTCTTTGCACCTATGGTGACAAACCAGGGGCAAAAGCCAACCCTCTGAGGAGGCAGGAACAGAAGAATGGATAGAGTATGAATCCTTGGAGACACCAAACTCAACTCGGTCTTCTCACCAATTAAACAGCGAATGCCACAATGTTTTAAAGCCTTGTTTTTTAGGTTTTCGTTTCCTACGGTCAAAAATATCATAACTGATCTGGGGGCTGGATACAGAGAAAGCAACAAATCTGGCCACTGGCAAGTATGTTCTAAATACAAAGGCGAAGGATGCATTTTAAGATTTCTTTTTATAGGAAACATACATACATTTTTGGAAAGCATCTGTTTTCTGTTCTCTATACATTTTGTAAGAGTAGACTCTGAAAAAAGAGATTAGGACAACGCCCGACGACGAGAACAAATCCAGGTGAAGACAGAGCTGAGGACACAGGTGCAGACAGGCCTGTGTGAACCTGTCATGAGCGTGAGGACACTAACGCCGCCGGAGCAGAACTATATTCTGAGATCTGCGACGTAGGAGAGGTTATTCTAGGTGCACATAAGCAGGACAAGAAAACAGAGAGTGGGGACGCCTGGGTGGCTCAGTCTGTTAAGCATCCGACTTCGGCTCAGGTCATGATCTCATGGTTTGTAAGTTCGATCCCCACGAAGGGGTCTCTGCTCTCAGTGCTTTGGTCTCCCTCTCTGCCCCTCGCCGTTCCGTGCTCTCTTTCTGTCAAAAACAAATAAACATTAAAAAAAAAAAAAAGATACAGGCGGGAAATGAGATGAATATGTATAAATAACACATAAATAATTATTACTAAACAAATAGGGGGAAACCCAAAATACTAGAAGAAATCTTTCCTGAGTAGAAGAACTCAAGTAGAAGCAGAAAAGCGTGGAAGAAACAAGTAGCCAGACTTATCCCGGCGGAAGTCTCACAGTGAAGGAGGGAAGGAAGGACGGAAAGGCAAAAAAGCGAAAAGGAAAGAAAGAAAAGAATGGAAGTCCTGTGAATAATCAGGCAGAAAAAGAGAGTTAATAGGGCAAGATGAAGGGAAGGGCTAATAAGCCAGTGTAAGCAGCGTCCCCTCTGGGTACCTCCCTAGCCCAGGGAATTTGGAGAAGCCTGGTTTCCGAAAAGTGTGCCTGTATACGTACTACTAAATCAAACCTGAGATTTGAAAAATGAAAAAGAAAGCAAGGTTCCTATCGTTTTTTGTTTTTGAAAGGCCAAACAATAGCAGGTAGAGAGGGAGGCCAAATTTTCTGTTGGGCTGAGTTTCATTGTACGCTAAGGGGGATTGGGAGGGGAGGGGGACTAGATGCAGGCTAGTGCCCAGTATTTACCACCACCAGGGGCCCCACACGTGGTCTAGGGCCCAGGGGCAGCATCCGGGACCTTTGGCAGCCGGTGGAAACAGCACACCTCAACTCTCCAGGGGCCATACCCTCTGGGCCTGGGGGAGCTCTCTGGGCCAGCGCCCTTCCCCCACGTGACAACCAGGAGTCTGTACTGAGCTCTCCTGGCAGGCCCTGTGTGGGTCCCTTGATGAGTTTTGTCCCTTGATGGCGACAGTCCTACTCTCAAGGCGCTCCCAATCTAAGGCAGGAGATGGGCGCAACTAAATACGATCCAGGGTGCTGTAAGGTCATAGACAGAAAGGCAAGAGAGAGGAGAGAGATTAACGCTAACCAGAGGGCATCTGGGAAGGTTTTGTAGAGAAGGCGATATTCAAACTGTATCTTCAGAGATGACTCAGGTTTCCCCTAGACTCTGAAGTTAGGGGAGAGACATACCCTGAGGGGGAACAGCTGGAAGAGAAGCACAAGTCTGGGAAAGTGCATGGCATTTTCCAGAAACAGCAAGTAGTCCGGATGGGCTGGGAGGAACCCGTGTCTGGAGACTGTTGTGGGGGCTGAAAACCCGAGTCCCTGACGGGTGCTGCTAAACAGTGAGTCTGAACAGCCAGAGAACACGGGGCTCACGTTTCATATAGAATAAATATATGAGTGATAACGAAATGGTTTACGGTGTCTCCGGTGGTGCTATATTAACAGGCTAAAAATAGTGCTGAAAGCTTTATAGAAATGCTAATGCTATGCTGTTCAAATGCTAAGCATTTATGTAAATATAAAGTTGTAAATGCTAACCATTCCATAATACTGTGCCTTAATCTTAGTCTGCCAACAGAACTTTGGGGAGGAGAGGACCAAGGATCAGTGTTCTGGAGGGCTCTTATCATTCATTCATTTATTCCATCACTCAGCAAACATTTACTGAGTATTTACCTTGCGCAAAAGACCACAGATGAGAATACAGACATAAGGAAAGTAGAGTTCTTAGACGTTCGGTTTAACAGGTGGAGACAAATGGGTAAATAAGTGAGCACCTTGAAAGATGACAGGTGCACTAGAAACACATTCTTTGGGCGGCAGGAGCCCAGGGGGGTGAGGGGTGAAGCTCGCAAAATAAGGCCGAGCAGGGTGGCCTTCCTGGGGGAGGTGGCACTTGGGATGACTCTTGAAAGAGGAGGTGGGATGGAAGATATTCAGGGAGGAGGAGTGGAGAAAGGGGAGACCACATCTGCAAGGCCATTTGGGAGCCACTGCAAGTTTTTCCCCCCGAGCAAAACGTGAAGTAGGGGGGTCTTTGAAACCTCAGAGGCATTCGCACCGGGGCACGCCGTCCAATTCCCTGGCTGCCTACCAGAGGAACCTGTGTGTGCACGTTTTGCCGTCTGTTGTAGGATTTAGTGAGCCGACAAGTGTTCATGGTGCGCCCATTATGTACCCAGGCTGGAACAGACATATGGGGCAAGAGAGGAAAGCAGAGAGCAGGCAGAAACGCAAATATTATGGAAAATTGTGTCGTGTGCGAGCCAGTGACAGCGTGGTTTCATGTGAGTCACCACACGCGGCGGACAATGCAGCTATTGTGGCCTCGCCTCGCCTGGGGAGGCTCCTGCCCTTTGTGCCCTCCGTGTGGGTCTCCGTGCACATACGTGAGGCCCCGTGGCTGTGATGGCATCTTCCGCAAGTGCTTTTACTTCCTTACCTTGTAGCACAGGCGTCGTGGCTTCAACAGGGACGCTGCTGGACTTCTAGCGAAGCAGCAAGACAGAGAAGTAGGCGTGACCCAGCAGCACTGCGGGTCCCAGGTGTGAGTCCGCACATAGTCGCCATTTCTGTGATGTCCACGAAAGGCTGGGAGTTCCCTGTGACCCCTTTGGGGCCATTTCCTTGAATGTTAAGGAAAGGCCCCCCATTGAGCAAGGCCATGAGCAAATGGGATAGAAATGCTGAAGGTCACCATGAACGTGAAGTGCAGGGTATTTGACTTCAGGGCTGGGTGTTCTTTGAAAAGGCATTCATCAGAATTCCTCATCCTGCCCTCTCCTTCAGGACCGGCTGCTGCTTCTGGGTCCAGCGAGCTGCCCAAACTCTCTCATCTGTGTTTAGGCAGACCCCACCTGCCTGCGACGCACTCTTTCCTCCTGTTCATGGCCAGATTTCTTGAAAAAGTTATTTCTACCTTCTGGCATCCGTAGAATAATGTCTTGCTTTTATCATCATCATCAAAAAAAAAAAAAAAAGTCCACTTTTTATGTCTCTTCACTGTTTTTTATGGTAAATTAGCACCAGGAAAATGTCCTGTCGTGGAAGTCCTGAGGTGTCACAGGGCTACAATCTAGGGTGATTAGGGACTAACCTTCCACGGGCTCGTTGGAATTCAAAATCCCAAATGGGCAGCTGGAGACTGTAAGGGAACTTCAGCAGTAACAAGGAGCAGCACCAAGATGAGTGAAATTTGTTTTGGTCAGGATCCCTTAAAGCATATCTCAGGGAGGACAGGCCCCTCAAATGAAATACACACAGTTAAGCCCTTAGCTTAATTCTGTGACATATCACCCCTGTTGGTATGCCCCCTGTGTGGGAATAGGGTCACAATGTCCTCTGCACCCTTTAAGATTTTAAAGGCCAACTCCCAGGGGCGCCTGGGTGGCGCAGTCGGTTAAGCGTCCGACTTCGGCCAGGTCACGATCTCGCCGTCTGTGAGTTCGAGCCCCGCGTCGGGCTCTGGGCTGATGGCTCAGAGCCTGGAGCCTGTTTCCGATTCTGTGTCTCCCTCTCTCTGCCCCTCCCCCGTTCATGCTCTGTCTCTCTCTGTCCCAAAAATAAATAAACGTTGAAAAAAAAATAAAAAAAAAAAAATAAAGGCCAACTCCCTAGATATACAGACAGAAAGATAGAGATAGATAGATAGATAGATAATATTGTGATATATAAAAAAATTTTTAGGGGTGCCTGGGTGGCGCAGTCGGTTAGGCGTCCGACTTCAGCCAGGTCACGATCTCGCAGTCTGTGAGTTCGAGCCCCGCGTCGGGCTCTGGGCTGATGGCTCGGAGCCTGGAGCCCATTTCCGATTCTGTGTCTCCCTCTCTCTCTGCCCCTCCCCCTTTCATGCTCTGTCTCTCTCTGTCCCAAAAATAAATAAACATAGAAAAAAAAAATTAAAAAAAAAAAAATTTTAAACTCAGGGCGCCTGGGTGGCCCAGTTGGTTGAGTGTCCAACTTCAGCTCAGGTCATGATCTCGTGGTTCACTAGTTCCAGCCCCATGTTGGGCTCTGTGCTGACAGCTCAGAGCCTGGGGCCTCCTTCGGATTCTGTGTCTCCCTCTCGCTCTACCCCTCCACTGCTCATGCTCTCTCTCTCAAATTAATTAATTAATTAATTAATTAATTAATTTAAAAAAACTTTTACACTTGTAATTTTGTAAAAAGAATTTTTAGTAATTCATATGGAAATAATTTTATTGTAACTCTGAAGAATTATACTCAGCGCTAGCTGCTGGGTATCTAGAGGGACCTTGACAAACTGGGATGGTTTCCAGACCCTTTGCACACATCCCAATTTGTCCGTGTCCCGTGAACGCTGACTAAAAGAATCAGCATATGAAGCTAAGTCCAGAAAGTGGACAAAGAAGCTGGATCTCTCTTCCGTCAGGAGCATTTCCCCCACAGTATAAGGAGCAGGCTTTGTGACTTGCCCACCTCAGACTCTGTCTGAAGTAACATGATAGAGCAGCAAAGGAAGGGAATCTGGTATGTCAAGAAGTCTTTCTTTTGGTAGGAATACACTATCTCCCAGCTAACAAAGGGAGGAAACAAGAGGGGAAGGAGAGGGCGAAGTGCCAAGGGCAATCTTCTGCCACTCAAGCAGTTGCAGCATCTATTCTGCCATGTCCCTGACTCAGTATCCCCTCATTGCTGCCCTGTGTCACTCTAAATCCACTCCTGGGGTGCCTCCCTCAATCTGCCTTACAAGTGTTTCATTCTTCAATGTCGTTTATTTTTTTTAATATGAATAGCAGAGGCCAATTGCCAAAACATATAAAAGCTAATCAATATGTCAAAAGTAGATAAAATTGGGGGGCCTGGCTGGCTCAGTCAAGCATCTGACTCTTGATTTCGGCTTAGGTTGTGATCTCACAGTTGGTGGGTTCAAGCCCTACACTGGGCTTCATGCTGACAGTGTGGAACTTGCTGGAGATTCTCTCTCTCTGTGTGTCCCTCCCCCACCTCAAAAATAAATAAAATAAGAAACTTAAAAAATAATAGATAAAATGAACAGTGGGAGGTAGAGATACGAAGTAATACAATATTCTTATCCAAATGTGAGAATTTGACCCGATTCTCCTTGTCATAGAGAAATATGTTGCTGAGGATTTCAAGATCACATGGGGGGGAAATATGTGGAAATTTAGCACATGAATGATCTTATAACAGAGTACCTTTTTTGTTGTTGTTGTTGATTTGTTTATTTATTTTGGGAGAAAGGGAAAAAGTGGGGCAGGAGCAGAGACAGAGGAGGAGGAGGAGGAGAGCCTGATGTGGGGCTGGAACTCATGAACCATGAGATCATGAACTAAGCTGAAATTGAGAGTCAGATGCTTACCCAACTGAGTCACCCAGGAGCCACTATAAGAGACTACTTTAAAGCCATTTTGCACGTAAAAACTAAAACACTGCATAATAAATAATAGATAATAGAGATATCACCAGAATTTTGGGTTTCTTGGGGGCAACTATATAACTACATCTGGTTGTCCTTATTTCCCTCTCTGTGTGTGTGTGTGTGTGTGTGTGTGTGTGTGTGTGTGTACTTCCCACTACCTACAGAAATATCTTCCATGTACTGGTGCTAAATATTTGTTTTTTACTTAGCTGGATAAATTGCTAATTTAATTTCACTTTAATAGTTTATGTTCACTATGCTCATGAATTACTTTTATTTTATTGTGGGTTCTTGCACTTTTATTTGCTCCTCCATCTAAATGTTCAATCCTTTTTAGATTTATTTTTTGAAGTCACCTATGTCCCAGGATCCTGGAGATGTAAAATACCTTGGGTATTTCTGGTGGGAAGAGACTCAGACCAACTTTATTTGACCTGCTTCACTTCCTAGAGCTGAACATCATTTTTAACTCCCCCACCACAATGACAGGCTCAAATAGCCCTTGCTCAGCCTGTGATAATTGTGTGCCCATGCACATTTCTAGTCTATTCTGTACACATCTCAGTTCTGTTCCTTCTCCAACTCCTTTGCTGTTGTCTGTCTTCTAGATGTCGGCATTCCCCAGGTCCCAGGACTACTCCTCCTTCTTCAGCTCTTCTCTTCACCTCCCTACCTGATTTCATTCATTCCCCTGCTTTTAAATCCCAAATAAATGCTGCTGAATCCCACGTACATATTTGTCCACAGGGTATTGAACATTATAAAATCACTCAACCAACAGGTCAAACCAGGAAACCATCTTGGGCTCTGACCCACCTCTTCTCCTTCTAACTCCCAATTCACAAGCAAGTGTAGTTGTTATTACTTCCAAATTCACTCTTTTTTTTTTATTTTAATTTTAGAGAGAGAGAGAGCACTTGTGAGCTGGGGAAGGGGACTAGAGGAAGAAAGAGAGAGAGAGAGAATCTTAAGCAGGCTCCACACTCAGTGCAGAGCCCGATGCAGGTCTCGAGCCCATGACCCTGGGATCATGACCTGAGCCAAAATTACGAATTGGATGCTCAACCAACTGAACCACCCAGGCACCCTACCTCCAAATTAACTCTTGAATCTGTCTACGTGTCTCCAGGTCTACTCTGAACATCCAAGCTACTATCATCTCTTGTCAACTCTAAGGCAACACACTTTTCTCTGTTACCAGTCTTGCTTCTGGAAGAACTAGTCTGCACCCAGCAGCAAGAAACTTGGTGTCAGTCCCCCCATGCTATTCAGTGTGCATTAGCCCCATTATACTTGGAAAACAATAGAAGGTGTCACTGTGGGACACCTGGGTGGCTCAGTTGGTTGAGCGTCCGACTTCAATTCAGGTCACAATCTTGCAGTTTGTGAGTTCGAGCCCCG
Organism: Prionailurus viverrinus; assembly: GCF_022837055.1. Classification (NCBI taxonomy): domain Eukaryota; kingdom Metazoa; phylum Chordata; class Mammalia; order Carnivora; family Felidae; genus Prionailurus; species Prionailurus viverrinus. The sequence continues at coordinate 121,537,459 of NC_062565.1, read as the reverse complement.
CATCAGGCTTGCTGCTGTCAGCCTGTCAGCACAGAGTCCATTTCAGATCTTCTGTCCCCCTCTATCTGCCCCTCCCCTGCTTACGTTCTCCCCCGAAATAAGTATTTAAAAAATAAATAAAAGGTGTCACTGTGACTTGCAGGGCTCTGTTTGAAGTGTGCCCTCTGTGTCTACCCCGATTTACTGGATCCTATTTACTTCTCCAAGCTGGGGTTGCACCCCACATATGATGTACTAGCTGCCCAGCTGTTCCAGAATTTGCTTTCCTGTGTCATGCCTTTCAGTTGCAAACTACTGTTTCCTGTGCCTGCAGTGCTCTTCCCTGCTCTGCCCTCGGTTACTTTTTGTTTCGTTTTGTTCCTGTTTTGACAAACTACAGATATACACATATAATAAACACCCTCCTACCTACTTCTGAAAATTAATGCCTGTGAACATTTTGCTATTTTCCGTCAGTTGTTAACATTAAAAATAACAAAACAAGATGAAGTCCCTTTTGTCCTTCTTCCCCCAAGTCCTATTCCCCTTCCTCCGTACTCACAGCAAGTAATGGATGTTGTTGGTTCCCTCCCCTGCATCCATTTCCTTCTTCCTTCTTTCTGATACAACCTTAACTTTGTTAAGGCATACGCGCGCATGCGCGTGTGTGTGTGCGCGCGCACACAGGCGCACACACACACACACACACACACACACACTACCCTCATATTTCAGCAAGAGCCAACTGTGGCCAGATGTGACCAAGGAGAAATGAGGGCAGGTTTCCTGGAGGTTGTGGTTCATTTTTCCCCAGGTTACACAAGGGGAATGGAGGTTTCTACCCTTTCTACTCTGCCTTGGAGGTTTGCCTTTAGAGAAAAGCCTGCCATGGGGCCCGAGGAACTGGGCTGGCTGAATTTCTGATCCAACACCAAAGCAGGAACCAAACGGGGTTGCTCGTTTGTTCAGTCTTTATCATCTGTCATCTGCTTATCTTGCGTAGCTGTTGAAAAACAACAGTGGCACCACAAATAGAAGGAAATGACTTCCTAAATGTCCTCACCCCTCTCCTCCAAAAATGAAAGAAAAAGGATATTTCCATTTATATCTAATCATTTTTGTTAATATATTACTTTACTATATTAATGTGCGTGTGTGTATACTCAGTGCTCCGAAAAGCTTACGCACACAAGCTTGAGTCTCCATTCAGACATAAAATGTTTAAACTAATGGTGCAGAACTGACCTCTCTGTCTCTCCTCTCTGCCTGTAGGTTGCGGCATGTTTACTCTCCTGTCGTCCGTCACTGCTGCTGTCAGTGGCCTCCTGGTGGGTTATGAACTTGGGCTCATCTCTGGAGCCCTTCTGCAGATAAGAACCTTATTAGCCCTGACCTGCCACGAGCAGGAGATGGTTGTGAGCTCCCTCCTCATGGGGGCCTTGCTCGCCTCTCTCACTGGAGGGGTCCTGATTGACAGATACGGACGAAGGGCTGCCATCATCTTGTCATCCTGCCTACTTGGACTCGGAAGCCTGGTGTTGATACTCAGTTCATCTTACACGGTCCTCATAGCGGGACGCGTTGCTCTAGGGGTTTCCATTTCACTCTCTTCAATTGCCACATGTGTTTACATCGCAGAGATTGCTCCCCAACACAGAAGAGGCCTGCTTGTGTCACTGAATGAGCTGATGATTGTCATCGGCATACTTTTTGCCTACATCTCAAATTATGCGTTTGCCAATGTTTCCCATGGCTGGAAGTACATGTTTGGCCTTGTCATTCCCTTGGGAATTTTGCAGGCAATTGCAATGTATTTTCTGCCTCCAAGTCCCCGGTTTCTGGTGATGAAAGGACACGAGGAAGCTGCTAGCAAGGTTCTCAGAAGGTTGAGAGCCATCTCAGATACAACTGAGGAACTCACTGGGATCAAATCTTCCCTGAAAGATGAATATCAGTATAGTTTCTGGGATCTGTTTCGATCAAAGGACAACATGAGGACCCGGATAATGATAGGCCTAACACTGGTATTTTTTGTGCAAGTCACTGGTCAGCCAAACATATTATTCTATGCGTCAACTGTTTTGAAGTCCGTTGGCTTCCAAAGCAATGAGGCAGCGAGCCTCGCCTCCACTGGGGTTGGGGTCGTCAAGGTCATCAGCACCATCCCCGCCACTCTTCTTGTAGACCACGTTGGGAGCAAAACCTTCCTTTGTATCGGCTCCTCTGTGATGGCAGCTTCATTGATGACCATGGGCATCGTGAATCTCAACATCCCCATGAACTTCACCAATATCTGCAGAAGCCATAGCCCTGTCAACCAATCATTGGATGAGTCTGTGTTCTATGGGCCCGGAAACCTGTCAGCCAGTGATGATACTCTTAGAGAGCTCTATAAGGAGCTCACTGCCCGCAGCCAAAGCTCCCTAATGCCCATGAGAAATGACATGGATAAGAAAGGAGTGACACACTTACCAAATACTGGACTGAGCCAAGCTCAATACCAGATAGTCACAGATCCCGCGGACGTCCCAGCTTTCTTGAAATGGCTTTCCTTAGCCAGCTTGCTTGTTTATGTTGCTGCTTTTTCCATTGGTCTAGGACCAAGTAAGTATCCTATTTTTTTATTCCTTTCCTCTTTGCCCTTATGAATGCTAACTTGTTGCCTTTGGCCATCAGAACGTCTTATGGCTATGGTACCTTGCACATAAACCTACTAGACGTAAGATGGGGATAATACTGGCCACCTGACATTTCTACTCATGTGGAAAGTATGCTTGGCTCATACCTCTCTTGTGAGATGTGCAGGGCTGGTATTCAACAGAAGGATTAGTTTTCCATTATCTGTCGCAGGAGGATAATTTAATAGCAATTGATTGGGGATAAACCAGACCTCAAGAGATGAGTATTGTGCAAGAAATCTGTGTTTTATGAAAGCAGTTTACTGGAATAACATTTTCTCCCATATCATTCCTGAGTGTCTTCGTGAATGGAAGGAAAAAATCAAGCTTTTAGTTTTTCTCAAAGACACACTGGTGGATGCATTCAGTAATAATGAAGAACAGGGAACGATGAGTTGGGAAGGAGGGCGGATTATTCCTGTAAGTACTGTATGTTTTATCACCAGAGTAACCTCCCTGAGCACTTTACTCATTAAGCAGGAGAATGGGAGTCGAGTTACTCCCATTCAATACAATATAAACAATTTACAGGGAGATAGCTACACGGTTGTTTTATTTTATATAGCTGGTCTACTCCAATGACAAAGTTCAAACACTTCTCTTGAGCAAACTCTACGGTTTTCTAGAACAGGTTGTTGGTGGCAGTTCCTCGTCTTTTAGCCTCACACACAAAATCCAAACCTCTCTTTAGGGAAGTATAAGTCAACTCCTACAACTCTCCCTCTCCCCCATTCTTTCCCTCTTTCCCTCTTCCTTTCTTCCTTCCTCTCTCCCACAAAGTTTTGCTGTTGTTGTTTACAAGGATCAGGGACCAAGCAGAGTTGCTCAGATAAAAGGAAATATTGGAGCTTAAGAACATGAGAAGACATTGGTTATGTTGAAGGAGAGGGAATCTCACGGACAAATTTAGGTTTCTGCTTCCAGGACCTGACAATGTTCCTAGAAAGAAAGTCACTTTAGGGCTTGCTCTGGTGATCTACTGTTAGGTCATTAACTATTCGTTCAGGCGATATGTATCAAGTGACTAATTTTTTAATAACAAACAACTATGCTAGATGTTGAGGAAATCGTAATGAACAAGACAGACACTGTCCCTGTCTTCAAGGAGATGATACTTGAATTAACTGAACTATATTCCCTGTGTCTGCTTCTTTCTGGTCAGCAACCAGCCGATTTGGCCTCCTTAATCTCAGTTAATTAGTACCTGGATTTGCACATGACTTATATGGCCTCTACAGCTGCTCTCTTTCCTCACTTTGCAGCCTACTTCCACATCTAACTGAGATCAGTCTCTAGATATTGATTCTCTCAAATTCCAGAGAAAGAGAAGGAATCTGATGGGCTCTGTCCTTTGCGACGCAGTCATAAGTGGTTGTTCAGGACACCTCTAGGCCACATGGTCCAAACCATGGACGACCAGAGCTGGCCCTTCATCTGGCACTGTGAGTTGATGGATTTCCTTCTAAGGGACTGTGCATGGGCAGATACGAGTCAATTCTACAATACCATCAGCCTCTGACCTCTCTGACTTGTTTCTGAACCCTGGCCCTCCTTATTAAGACTTAGCAATGACAAATATTATTAATGAAGTTTCCTGAAAACAGGTTTCGACTATTATTTCAGGAATCAGGCATCTTGGGTGTGTATCTGTGGGACACTTATCTTAGTTAGTTTGGGTTGCTATAACAAAAGACCAAAGACTGGATGGCTTAGACAACAAACATTTATTTCTCATCGTCTGGCGGCTGGCGAGTCCAAGATCAAGGTGCTGGCAGACTTGGCTGTTGGCGAGAGTCCCCCTCCTGGTTTGTGATTGGCCATTACCTTCGTAGTGTGTCCTCACATGGCAGAGGGACAGAGAGAGAGGCAGAAACAGAGACAGACAAAAGAGAGCTAGCTAGCTTTCTCATGGCTCCACCCTGATGACCCAGTTACCTCCTAAAGTCCCTACCTGCAAATGCTATCCGATTGGGAATTAGGATTTCAACATATGAATTTTATGGGGAACACAAACATGCATGCGGTGCAGACAATACTTACGTGGTTACTCTGATGCACAAAGCTAATGAAATCCGAGAGAGCATCTTACGCTTTTATTCCCAAAAGCTCCTTGAACTCCACCAGAAGGGCAACATATAAGTGTTGTCTCGTACCAAGGAACAACTCGAGCTCCTTTGTGAACTCTTCCATATGAAGGAGTACAATAAGTTTTGCTCATGTGATAAACTTCAGGTGGTATTGTCTCGTTGATTTCCTTTGCCAGCGTCTTTTTTTCCTACACGTTCATCATATAACTAAAAATCTTCTTTACATCAATTTTCTTGATCCAGTCTTTTACAATATCAAGAATCAACTAAGAATCTAAGGAAAGGTGAACAAAAAGAAAAGGATGCTTTTCTTGCTTTAAGTCAGAGAAACTTTCAGGTGAACAGAGGTATTGATACGGTACATATTATATCGGACATTGATCATAAACCTCCAGAACCCACATACTCATGGTATGAGCTCCTACTCCCTTTCTGTCTTTAGTTTTTGGGTAACTTTGACAACACGCAGCAAATTCTCCGTCACTAGCTTCCCATTTGATACATTATTGTATTAGAGCAAGAATTCCCCTTTTCAGCAAACTCCGTTTGATTTTGGAAGAAATTATTGGGAGCTGTTTGTTATTTACCCTTTAGGATTCTTGAAATAGTGTTCTCTACTCATTCTTTCAAAATATAATTTAGGCTGTAGATCCAACTCATACGTATTGACACCTATTAGGTCAAATACTGTGCTAGGAAGGTTTTACATACTTTGAAGTATTTCGTTTTACCTTCAGGACAAGCCTGTGAAGAAAGAATGGCCACCAAATTTTACAAATGACGGTACTGGGTCTCACAGAGGCCAACGAAGTGACTTGCTCAAATAATTGAAAAGACTCGTCTTCTGAAATTCAGTGTTAATCCTCGTCCCAGGCAAGAATAAGCAGGCCTCTGTTGGTCTCGAAAATAAATGTTAATTACTTTTAGTTCCGTCCTCCATGAGGACGCTGTAGAGGCAAGAATGAATGGAAATCGTGTGTCATTGCCCATCACATGAGGCTGTTTCAGTGCTCCACTCTGCATTTTATGCAAGATAGAGACAGTCCCTCTTTTTCGGAAGCTCTGCTGGGTAAGTGAGCATGTACATTTATGAGGCTGAGCTGCAGGATAAGAGAGAGGGAGGGTAATGATAAGAACACAGAAGTTTCTGATGTGTACTTACTTGAATGACTGAAGTTGACGAAGATAATGTTTACTGGTTGTTTGGTTAGATTTCAAGCCCGGCCCTAACAAAGACTGAAATAACAGTGAATTCAATAAGATAGGAGTTTCTTTCTCTCTCGCTTAGTGACTGGGCAGTTCTGGGTGCTGTGGAGGCCTCCACGGTCAGGTACCAGAAGCCCCTAGATGGTGTCCCCCAAACCTCCTTGTAGCTAGTACTGCCTTCTTGGTTCTCTGTCCATCATGCTGTCTGTTTAAAAATACGAAGATGTGTTTTAAAATTTCATCACCCTTTTCTGATGGCTAATGGGCCCTTGGGAATCAGTGGAAGACGCAAAGTACGGTCAATTAGAGGGAGGCGGGGCATAGGAAGGCCTGGGTAAGGAGGGATTGTGAGCAGCTCTGTCAGGGAAGCAGGACCACTGTAAGTGATAGGGGACAAGGAACTTGTCACAAGGTTGCCCCTCACACAGGGCCCCGGGGAAGAAAGGATGGCCTCAAAGCCACGACAAACTGGAATCCGCGAGAAGAAACTGGAGCCCACGTCTGTCTCCCACCACATCGACTCTGATGACGCTGGCCACCCGCAGAAAAGCGGGTGTCCTTCTCCGTAGAGCCCTGACAGCAGCAAGAGAGGCCAGAGGAGGAGACTGGGTGCCATTGGCTAGTCCTCACGACCAGCAGGGAAAGGCAGCCGGTCACAGCCCTAGTGACGTCTAGGACCCAGCAGAGGCTCTGATGTGTCACTTTGGCCTTCCAAGCCTCGTGCACATTTCTCTTCTGGCCAACCCTCACCAGAACTACCCAGGGGAGGGAACTCTGGGAAACACAGTTCCAGCTCAGCTCAATGGACGCAGTACAAAACCGCCATAGTAATGAACTCCGGACTAAGAAAGAATAAATGTGAATGTGGCCAAAAACATTCCAGAAGGTCAAGGGCCCTGAATGCTGTCTTCAAATGCCATGATAGATATTTATTTCTGTTAGATATTGTTTCTCTTATTCCTGTGATAGATATTTATTAAGTTGTTAACATGTGTGACTAGCTTCCATTCCATCTACTTCTGAAAAAGAGGTGAGATCATTAAATTAATGTCTCTTGCCTTTCGTTTCTTCAGCTATAAAACAAACAAAAAAGACTCTTTTGCTAATGCATTATAAAAGCCTCCACATCTATTTTCTCAGGAATGTTCATTATCTCCCTGCAGCTGATGACTCTCACTTATCTCTAGTTCTATCGTGTCATATGACTTCGAGCTCCTTTTTTTCCTAATGAGCACGGGATTTTTCCACTTTGACGCTTCACTGTAAGCCCAATGCAAGAAGCTCAGTGCTGAATTCTTTTCTCCCTGAGACCAGGGGGAACGGCCCTTTCTTTTCCACGCTGTCTGTCATTCAGTCTGATGCTCTAATGCCTTTTCCCAATCCAGTCAATGACCAAACGCTCTTGCATTGCCGCTCACAAATGCCTCCTGTGTTGAGCTTTTCCTTCCCGTTTCTGCCATCGTAGTCGACCCCTTAGGAGCTCGCTCTTTGATTCCCGGCAGACGCTTCGGGTAATTCTCTTACATTGCAGATCCTTCCCATGCCCTCCCGTCCAACATAGGGGCCCCCTTAAACACCATGTTCCTCATATCACTACAGCTCACAAATCTTCCATGGTTTCCTGCTTTCTACCACATCAGAGGAAGTCCAATGCCTTTCAAGATGAAACGAAGATTAGACATTCCCTAGTCCAACGTATTCCTTTTATAGAAAAGAAAGAAGTCCATGAGATTGAGAGCACACAGACGTGGGACCAGATCCCCAGGCATCTGGAGCCTCATCCATCCTCTATTACTCCCTCACCCATCTCTGAGGGAAAGATGGTATGATTTCCAAGGCCCTCCATCATCTTCCCAGCTCCATTTTGTAGCCAGTGGCCTTGTGCTCCGGTGCCGCCACTCATACAGAAGCACGTGTAGACTCCGAATGGACGGCAAAGGGAGCTGCCCTCGGGTAGTGAGGTCACGCTTTACCTCTCGGCCGCTGCTGTATCTCCACGGCTCCACACCCCGGTCGAGAGACACACGCCCTTGTTATGGTTCCTTTTCCTTCCCCCTCCCCTCTTCCCAGATCCCTCCTGTCTTTAGAGCTCAGTATAAGTCTCGTCTCCTTTAGGAATTCACTCGGTTTCTTAGAGGTCTTTGTTTGTAGGCACTACGAAGTATTTCTAGTGTAGAGCGGTCTGGTCCGGGGCCACGGAAGAGCCTGAATGTAAAATCAGAAAAGCTGGGTTCTTCTAATTCCAGCTCTTCTACCTACGGGCCGTGCGATCTTAAAGCCATTTATCTTCTCTGAAGCTGATTCTAATCTATGAATTGTGCATAATGACCCTTGCTCGATCTCACAGGGTAGGGTGAGTGCCAAGTGAGTTGAAGCACGTGCGACTGTTTGGGATGCTGTTGAGTCTGGTGTAAGTGGAAGTCACATGTGTGATAACACCACTGAGGCCTTAATGATGAAGTGTATTGCTTCGTTATGTTTGTTTTGCTTTATTAACCAAACATCGTTATTAGAATAAGGCCTTTGGGGAAAGAAATGACATCTCATGTTATTTTTTTTCCTTCTCCTCCTTTAAGTGAGCACTACGTAAGTCTGTTTGAAAACCATGAAGGAAGGCATGTGTGTTTCTAAGAGGAGTTGGGGGAAAAGGAGTTTTAAAATGAGATACAAACATAAGAGAGATCTCGAAGTGTGGGTTTTTACGTGTGTCAAGCCTTCCAGGGCAGGCGAGGCACCATGTGAGCTATCCCTGCTGGCCACCATCGCGAGGCTCTTTGCGGAACAATCCATCACTTGGGCATATTTCCAAAAAATCTCTTTCTGGTTTGGCCCGTCTGATACGATATAGGGAAGTGAGGAGGCCTTGAAAAGAGGTAGTGGGAGGCACTTAGGGCTTTTCTTTGTCAAGTCGTGAAGCATTATTGGGGAATTTCTGACTCAGAGTATCTAAAAGTAGCCCCAGTTTTTCTTGGGCATCTCTACCTTTTGCTGCTAGAAAGAGAAGAGAGTTCTTTCTGCTAAGGAGGTAGAGAATCTCTTGGTTGAAGGAGGTTTGGGTGTGGGAGAAGAAATGACCCTTTGTCTCATGGTTTCCCCAGCTTATAATTGCAGTTCCAAGGACTGAGCTGGGTGACATGTAGGTAACAAGATATGGGTTCAATTACTAAGCAAAGGAAAAGTGTGGATTTTGGAGTAGAGTGCTGCCTGGAGGTGAATCTCCACTCTGCTAGCTGTGCAACCTTGAGGAAGTTAGTTAACTTCTCTGTGCCTCATTTTTTATCACTTGTAAATATGGATATGATTAATAATTAAATCATAGCCTTGTTAAGATTAAATCGGCTCATAATGAAGTCCTTAAAGACTGGCACTCAGAGTGCCATGTAAGTACATGTTGAGTAAAAGAAATAAATAAGCTTAGGGGTACCTGGGTGGCTCAGTCGGACTTCGGCTCAGGTCATGATCTCGCGGTTCGTGAGTTCGAGCCCCCACAGGGCTCTGTGCTGACAGCTCAGAGCCTGGAGCCTGCTTCGGATTCTGTGTCTCCCTCTCTCTCTGCTCCTTCCCCACTCATGCTCTGTCTCTCTCTGTCTCTCAAAACTAAACATTATTTGAAAAAAAAAAAAAGAAAGAAATAAGCCTAAAGAGTTGGGTATTGACTCATGAATCTGTGGGGGCACGCAGTGTGAGGCAGAATCCCAAATCTTCCCCTCTGGTGAGAACCAGTGGTTATTTCATACACGTGGTTTGGGTTATTGATTCTTCTAGAGTTTTCACAAGGGATCTGGTAACTGTCCTTTTTTTTTTTTTTTTTTTTTTGCCAAGAGTCAGTCATTTATGTCTGTATATTATGTTGTAGTTTTTTTCTTTTTAAAGAAAACGTAACCTAGGAATTCCAATTTGGTCACCAAAATTGTGTTCTAGAGCATTAGTATAAACTGTGCAAGCCAGTTGGAGTTTAAAGATTTTTATTAGGAGCAAGGTTTTCATACCAGACCTTGAATGCATAATCAAACTTACTAATCTGATGTGATTATTGCCCAGGTATTTCATTTAAAGAGTTTATTGCTTGTAATAGATGCAAATCCTTTGTGTATAAAGGGAGTTAGCTGCTTTTCTAAAGTAAAATTGAAAGCAAGATTAAACTGTTTTTATTAAGTCTTCTTAAATCGGGATTGGCTTAGAACAACATTCCTTAATTGTATTAGATCACAACATAGTTTCTTCAGCCAAAAAAAAAGTGTTTCTATTTTTAGATTAAAGTACATGCCCTACATCATTTTGTTTTCTGGTCCTCTGTTTCCCTCCATGTAACATCATAAAGCTCGGCCTAGAATTTGAATTCAGGAGGGGGCACGAATTTGGTCGGTACCAAGTAATCTTATGTATTTTATTGTATGCGTCTAATATACTATTCAGGGAAGGAATCCATAGTCTTAATCCGCTTGCTGAAGGGCTCGTGGCCTAAAGTCTCTGCCTTCCATTTTTCTGTTACTCATCCAAAAACTCTGCCATCAAAAGAAATCAGGATATAGATGCCACTGCTTCTGTTAGAGGCATTTATTTAACATGCTACTTTCCATACCTCGTTTTTCACTTTAAAATACGTTCAAAATCGGAATCTTACCCTCTCCTGTGCTTCTGGGGTGGTCCCGATCATCACTTAGCTCCTTCTAATTACAGAATATTTGTCCATCATGGTTCAAACTTCAGGGTTGAACCAGAGGTCCCTTACACCGTGAGGACATAGACCCACAGGAAGATTTCCCTTTGACTCACGTTCAAAAGTAAAGCACAGATGAGCCCGAACCCGAGGCGTGGAATTATTAGCTCATGAGTTCGTTTGAGGTGACATTTGTGTAGAAACCCAGCCCTCCTTAAAGTGGCCACCGTAACACAGAAAAATGTGTGTGGCTGTTCTTTTCACAACAATTAGGGCTTTTTAAAATCCAAACCTTACTATGTTCATAAATTAATGAATTAACCTCTTCCATCTCATGACCAGTCTCTATTCATGAAAGCAGATGGAAAGAATTTGTCCGACGTCACATGCTAAGTTCGGTAATGAGACTGTGGCTGTTATCTTTTAACTACCTTTGTATTCACCCATTCAAGCACAACCTTACACTGCAGGCTGAGTGACAGGTGCCACCAATGCGTCTCCCAGAGCCCTTCTACTAAATAGGCAGAAGTTCCAGCAAGAAAGCGACTTGCGGGGACCCAGAGGAGGAGGGAGAGGGAGGAAGCAGCGATTGGGGGGGGGTGTCACCAGTTCACTCGCTTATGCGGCATATATGTATTGCTCACCCACGACATACGGGGCTCAGTGGTGTGGCGACTCGGGGTGGGTGAGCGAGGCCCACGATGTGCCCTCGTGAGCCCAGTGATGGGGACAGGCAATAAGCAAGAAAATGACTACATGCGTGATACAGTGTCAAGAGGAGAGAAATGCTCACATCCAGCTTTAGGTAAGAGTAGTAAAGAAATAATGGAAAGGATAAATGGAACAGCCTGTGTGGAGGAGGTCGAAAGGTCACAGAAAGCCTTCCTGGTGTGGTGACATTGGGCCAATGCTTGTACGAAGAAAGTGGTGTGAAAATCTGGGGGCAGGGAGTTTGAATCAGGGGTGATGGCAGGTCAAGGGGCCTTGAGGGGACATGAGCTTGACTGAAGATTTAGCAGAACAGCAAGAAAGCCTGTTGAGGCTGTACCACGGAGTATTTGAATTCGGACCAGGCTTTGACATCTGACTGCCCGGCCTCGAATCTCAGGTCCAGGGTGTGGAACTTCGGGAAAGTCAGTTCATCTCTCGAGGTTTCAACTTCCTTATCTAGAAAATGGGGCAATACTGTCTGCCTCACAGTGTAATCCATGGGGTTAAGGTGAGGCAATCTATATCAAGCATTCCTAGTTCAGTGCCTGACGTCCAGTGTGGACCCAATACAGCTAGTTATTATGCTAATAAATGTCAGACAAGACGTGAATAGTTCTGATAATGCCACCACTGACCGCAGCAGGCGTTTTGTTCAAGCCATGTCAGGACCCACGGGAAGTACCTCACGGCCCTATGTTGAATTATGATGCCATGGTCCTCGTCACCTCCCTTCTATACACTATTCCACTTGGGTCAAGACTAAAACGAATAGATTTGGGCCTTAAAGTATCTTTTAATTCTGGATTACCTGCAGTCAAGAGAGCTTCCTAGGAAACCAGACATGGCTTAGAGAAGGTCCTGAAGCTTTGGTGAAAGGTGTGAGGTAGGCTGAGAAACACCCACCTGTCCACTCTTCTACGTTGGTGCAACTAATTCAGACTATATGTCCTATGTGTACACAACTTCTATCTTGTTCATTGTTGTTTCCTCCAGCCTAACCTAGGGCCTGGCCCACAGCAAGGGTGCAATAAATATGTGTTGTAGGAGTCAAAAAAGTGTTTCTGGAACTCTCTCAGCTTCTGGGACTAAAGGGGAGCTCTCTGTCTAGTTTGGGGTTGATACGTCCTGATCTCCTCTGGTATATGAGTCAGTGTATAGGGAATTAGAGAGGCATGTATGGTGTATGGAACCCTGTGTACCTTTCACCAAAAATTATACCTGAATAAAGCTACTCAATTCAGGATGCAAGGCCATCTCCAATATTTGATGACCTGAGAAGTTTTACATTTGAAATTTCCTAAAATTAAGGCCATTAAAAAGTTATAGTGTTATACAAAATATTCATCTCCAGATTTCTATTGTTTTCCCCAAATACAAGACCCAGTCCTTCCTTTGAAAACAAAGATTAAGATTAGCAGTGTCATGGAATAATGTTCCATACCTTGGTTTAGTAATTAGGTGTATTTAAACTTGCCTCTACAGAAAAGATTTGAGTCAATTCCTTCACAGTTTTCCTAAGAGAAATATGTGAAAATCTGAACCTGGCATTTGAGACTTGTTTTTGCTTTTTAATTAATATTAGAGTTTACAGAAATATTTCAATGGATTATCTCAGGCTTAACAATCCCATTGAATCCATCAGATGTAAATGGGCAGTCCACAGTAATAAAAGATCTTTGTAGAAAAATCATGCCATTGCCACAAGTAATCAAACTCTCAAGAACTGTAAACTGGCTGATATTTTAGCCCACTTGCAAGCTACCAACAGAAAACAAGCTAACCACAAAGAGAACGAGATAATCCCTGCACATATTATGGGTTATTTTTGAGAAGAGGAGCCCCAAGCCTAGGGAACCCAAATCTTTTATAATAGACAGTAAGCCAGCCTGATTTCTTCCATGGAAGACATTATCTTTAATTTATTGGATTGTAAACAAACCTTTGCTCCAGAGGAGACCCTATCTCTGTCTTCCAAGGCTGTTTGTTATACAAAAATCCTTAGAAAGACAGCCCAGACCAAAGACAGTCAGCGCTTTTGCTCAGAAGACATGCAGAACTGCGAGAGAGCCACAGAGAATTGTCTCTCGAGTCAAGTAACCCCCAAAAGCTGATTTTATGTTTTCAATAAGAAACCAGAATTTTTTTAAGTTGCAAAAACTGTAGAGTCTAACTTTTTGTGTGGTTTAGTTTTACGGAGTCTAGCCAGTTTTTTGGAGGATGGGTTAGCAGTAGGAAGCATGAGACTCCTCTGCCATAACATTCAAATTTAGATTTTATACCCAAATAACTCTAGTTCTTCAAAAAGCAATTGTTCATGTGATGTTTTCATAGCTAAAGATTTTGATAGTTCCAGGATGTGAAACAGCAGGTTCTAATTTGGAAGCTGCTTCACTCTAAGATATATTGGGTTTAGAACACAGAAGCATACAGACCAGAGTACATTGAATGTTTCAAAAAAGATTTCAGTATTCTTCATATTGCCTCCTAGGCTCTAGGGCTTTAATATTCAGAATCATGACTGTTAAAGGCAGTTTTAGTGATCATCTTTTTTCCCCTCCAATTCTTATAGGATAGTTACATACCTTTAGAGAAAAGGCATACTGCATACATTTTTATGCTTTATTTTATTTATTTAATTTTTTAATGTTTACATTTGAGAAAGAAAGAGAGAGAGACAGAGTGTGAGTGGGCGAGGGGCAGAGAAAGAGGGAGACACAGAATCCCAAGCAGGTCCCAGGCTCTGAGCTGTCAGCACAGAGCCTGATGCGGGACTCAAACTCTCAAACCGTGAGCTCATGACCTGAGCTGAAGTCAGATGCTTCACTGAGCCACAAGGTGTCCCCCAAATTATTATGCTACAAACATGGGTGTTTTATTATCAACTGTAGCCATTAAACAATCATATTCACACATTAGTCTGTGTTAAGTGTAAGTGTTAAGTGTGTAAGTTTAAGATCTTTCCAAATTTTTTTTCTTTTAAATCTTAGGTTTTAGTTATCACCCGTACTCTTCCTTTTTTCCAATTAATGAAGTTAAAGGCCATGTTGATTGATGAAAATGGTGATTTATTTGGTGCTCTGATGTGAGTCATTAAAATAATGCAAAGTAAATTAAAAAATGGTATCTGAATAGTTTTATACTAAGTTTGCATCTGAGCGAAAGAGGAAAGGCTTAAAGAAATATGTGCCCTTGGGGCGCCTGGGTGGCTCGGTGGGTTAAGCGTCCCACTTCGGCTCAGGTCACGATCTCACGGTCCGTGAGTTCGAGCCCCGCGTCGGGCTCTGTGCTGAAAGAAATATGTGCCCTTGTCCAGTGAAATCCTATTTTCCTCTTTGGAGTTACATGAAGCAGGAAACCAGTACCTAACAGCAGCAGTGTAAAAATTGCATTTTTGTAGTGTGAGCACAACTCAACACTTAATGAAATGACACCATCAGTTCCATTACCATGGGCAACTGTTCCCATAAAACAAGTGCTGAACTTCCCTCTCAGTCGGCACCACAGCGTAGTCCTGTGCCCTTGAAGCCTGTGAATATCACACAGTAAAGATGTGAAAGAAACAGACTAAGGTTTTAATACTGTCTTGATCAACCCAAGCATTCCTTTGCTACTTTATGTTTTCCGGAGCACGATGTTAGAATTTTTCCGAGGAATATTTGCAACATTTAAAAACCAGAATACCTTTCTGATTAAGCCCAAAGCAATCATCAAAAAAGCACCGCATAATGTATTACCTCTGAAGCATGACATTCAAGTTATAGTTTAGACAAGAAAAGACTAATTTCTCGTAACCCCTTTTTTTATTTTTCGTTTTGAATCCTAGTTCAGTGGTCCGAAAATTGGGATAGTCGGACTCCTAGAGGTTCATTTTCCAGAGTACTCCTTCAATGGTACATCAAAGAAAATAAATTTCTTGATTCTTTAGGGAAAACCTGTTCCCTAAATTTTCTTCTTCCTCATCTCCATTGTAATAACTGTTGTTAAAGCACACCCATTACCCATCAGGAAATCTTTTTATTATGACACATGTCCCAAATTATAAAAACCTCAGGAGCACTAATCAAAAAAATAATTGGAAATATTGCTGTATTGAGGAGGGCACCTTTTGGGATGAGCACTGGGTGTTGTATGAAAACCAATTTGACAATAAATTTCATATACTGAGTAAAAAAAAAAAGGAAATATTGCTGTGGGTATGGTATGGAAAAATGAGAATGACTAGATAATCATCTTTTCATAAACCTAGATATTTCCAATAATTTACTTTCAACAAAATTAAAGAATGATCTAACCAAGTTATGAGCTGATATATCATTACAAAAAACTTGTTTTGTTAATGCAAAGAACTGAGTGATACTGCTGTTATAAAATTTCTTCAACTCCCCATCTTTTTTCATTATCCTTGAGAACAATAAATTTCATCTAAAGAGTAGAAATGTACCATATTGTTCTAGAAGTGACATTCACCCACACATACATGATAAAGAAAAAACTCCCTGGTCAATTAAGGGAGGCTTTTTTTCAATACATTTCACTTTTCATATCTGATAATTATTTCTAAAGATTTGTAACATATTTCTATAATTTTCATCCATTTTGTATTAATTATTGTGTTAATACCTGAGGGAAAAAATACCAAAATCTCTTAGGGGAAATTTAAAAATCCCTAAAATTTCAATTTAAGGTAATTTTTTTTCAGAGAATTATGATGGAGTGATCAAAAGACTTTCAAGGTTAAAAATTCATTACAAAAGGATAAAATACCAAGTTCAAGGTGAAAAACTACATAAAATTGATGTTAAATACCTTATTCCTGTATTTTTTAAATGGATGATGATGAATATCAGATAGGTATCGTATTTCATAGAATGATAAGTGTTCTATTTTATATTAGGGTGTATAATACCATAGAAGTTGCATTCTTTGCTATCAGTTAAATTTATGGTGAAAGGGAGTTTGATGCTGGCTTATAAAGAAAGAAAGTACTTAGTTTTTCAAATTATTTTAAAGGTTACACAAGAAGAAAGTTTGAAGACCACTGCCAATAGCTTTCTCTTATTTCCAACTGGTTCCTGCTCACAAAGGAGTTCCATGATCAATTCTGGCATTTTTTAAACAGAGGGTTATTCGATTTATTCCAATTTCCCCTACAATATTTTCAAAAAATCAGTTGGTGTTGACTAGAGATCATGAAGATAGAAAGATTAGGGAACATTGAGACTTTCTTTTGTTGCTTTTCTTGGTTTGTTTAAGTAATACAAAATAGTATTCTTGAATAAAATATTTGAGAAGAGGCCAGGCATGAGCAAAACTCAGAGAGACTGAGAGAAAGGAGAATATAAGAATAAAAATAAAAATAAGCGAAAGCTATTGCGTCATCACTGATGTTGGAAATGGTGCTCTACAGTGCAGGGTACGTTTAAAGAGCACACTTATCCTATTTAGGGAACTTCCGAAGCCAGGATTTAAACATCTGGTTGGGAGGAAATGGGCCTATTTCCCTCTCACATTCATATTTAAAGGACCTCTTGGCAGACAGAGAGCTAGGTGTGCCCTGCGCTGTTTGCATAGGCAATAAAAGTCATGGGATTTAGCTTTACTTCTTCAGAGTGTGGAACACTGATTTCTCAGCAAGTCAGGTTGTTGAAAATTCTGCACCCTGAGTGTAGAACTTCCTCCAAAGTTGCTAGGAATTCTCTGGTAAGAGTTTAAGACCTCCACGAACTTTTCAAACCTGAAGCTGGCATGCCAGGAGGTTCAGGAAAAGCTCAAGCCAAATGGAAGGTGTGCCTGGAGAGCCGCGGGTCTGATAAGTGATAGCCTTGGTGGCTCATAAGGAGGGGGTGGAGATAAGCAGGCAGTTTACCTTTGGGTGGGCTGGGTCATCTCCACTGATGGCCTCTACCAATGCAAGTCCTTGTCCTCCATGGCACATGGAGATACGTCAACATATTTTTTGACACTGTGTCCGGCCGTCAACACTGTCTGCAGATCTCACCCGGATCAGCCACGTTCTGACGGGCAGCCGTGGTGATTCAGTAGCATGTGAAATACAAGTTCCAATACTTGAGGACAAATTGTGTCCTGGCAAGTCCAAAATCTCCTCTATCCTCGCAGCCACAAAAGAAGGCCTTGAAGACCTGTGCAGAGGGTCACCTGGGTGGCTCAGTCAGTTAAGCATCCAACTTTGGCTCAGGTTGCGCACTCGTGGTCCATGAGTTCAAGCTCTGCATTGGGCTCTGTACTGACAGCTCAGAGCCTGGAGCCTGCCTCACATTCTCTCTCTCTCTCTCTCTCTCTCTCTCTCTCTCTCTCTGCCTCTCCCCTGCTCGTGCTCTGTCTCTCTCACTCTCTCTCAAAAATAAATAAACATTGGGGCGCCTGGGTGGCTCAGTTGGTTAAGTGGCCGACTTCAGCTCAGGTTGTGATCTCGCAGCTCGTGGGTTCAAACCCCGCGTCAAGCTCTGCACTGACAGCTCAGAGCCTGGAGTCTGCTTCAGATTCTGTGTCTCCCTCTCTCTCTCTGCACCCCCCCCCATACACACACACTCACACTCTGTCTCTCTCTCTCTTTCAAAAATAAACAAAAAAACTAAAAAAATAAACATTAAAAAAAAAGGCATGTGCAGACTGACATTTATGGAGGCACGAATTGCCAAGGTAGTCCTGGAACGTCAGGGTTAAAGGTGGAATAACAGAAATCAAGGAGGACTGTTTCAGGGTCTGCTAAAATGTAGCGGTGGCACTCATTGTAGAAGAGTTCGCTATGCGGTGGGCACAAAGCATTCCCTCTGGCTCTGTCATCAGGGAAGGGGAGAACAAGGACTCCCAGAGCGAGCCAGCACTTCCTCACGGTGCCATGTGACAATAGCTCAATTTTCCCTGGGAGAGCAATGAGGCCATCTCATGAGAACGCAACGTTGGTGATTTTCAGAAGACTTCTACTTGCCATTACCAATATCAACATAGTAAATCCCCATGTGACATTTTACATCTCCGAGCTCCTTCCTTGTGAACTGATACAGAGCTTCTCCATTCTTTCCGCTTTGGGTATTCGTGGCCCCTTCCCAGGGAACGTGGAGGCTTTTCATCATCTTGCTCCTGAGGCTGCCGTGGAAAGATTCTTATCCTTTCAGGAAGTTTTCCCTTGCTGCAAGGACCACCTTCAGAACTTTATTTCACTTTCTGATTTTGGAAGTCTGTGATTTTAGGGTGCTGAACTCATTGTTAAAATAATATCAACAATCTTAACAATAGTTTTAACAATTAAAATCCTTATTTTTGACTTAACAGGCTTCTTATTGGGAGGTTGAACCATCCTTGTCAAAATGCTTGTCAACTGCTACAGCACCCAGTTTGTCAATATTAGATAAACCAAGGTATCGATTCTTGAATTCTTTCTATTAGATCAAAAAAGAAGTGGAAGCTTTCCACAATGATGCATTATTTTTGGAAACGTCAGGCGCAAGGTTTGCCTGACAAGCTCTTATCAGAGACAAAGGAAAGTCCCTCTCTCAACATTCAGTTCATTGTTCACTGCCTGGTTCAACTGCCCGAGAAGCTGGCTCAGGTGCTGAATTGAACGCACACCTAGTACCCAGGCTTTCAGTGTAGACTGTGGGTCCTTTCAGGAAACCTCTGACAGTTCAGATTGAGTGCTTGTAACTAGGGCTTTAGGAAACTGTCCCATCTTCTTGTTGGTGAGCTCTACCACTTTCTACAACAGAAAGATCAGCTCATTTTCATTCGATGCCAGCGTGGGTCTGATGACCCCAGCAATGATTTTCCAAAATCCCACCAAATAATTCCCAGAGGAGGTCATGATGAAACTGGGGAGGGAAGGAGGGAGTTTCAGAGGTGACGAAGTGGGGATGAAAGTAGACCAAGAAAACCTGTGTGAGGGGCACCTGGGTGGCGCAGCCGGTTAAGTGTCGGCTCAGATCATGATCTCACGGTTTGTGAGTTCGAGCCCTGAGTGGGGCTCTGGGCGGAGAGCTCAGAGCCTGGAGCCTGTTTTGGATTCTTTGTCTCCCTCTCTCTGCCCCTCCCTTGCTCATGCTCTGTCTCTCCCTCTCAAAAATAAGTAAACATTTAAAAAGTTTTTAAAAAAATAAAGCAAACTTGTGCGAACTCCTCCAGAAAACAGAATGAAAGAGTGACCCATCCCCCACCTCCTCCTTATGGCTGCTAGAGCAAAAGGTGATAAGAGACCCTCCGCTCTACCTTGACAAAAAACAATGGCAGAAAGGGGCAGAGGGGATTGGTCTGTGGCGTAGATTATTTAGCTCCAAAGAAATTGCATATACATAAATTCATCTTGCATTTGTCCAAGGGCAGGTCATTACAAAGACTTTGCTAGAATCACACAACTGTCAGAGCCAGATCCCCAGTCTTAACAAAGCCCCAGACAAGGTTACCCCAGCACTGCTTTGGTTTCATTAAGAGCAAAGTGATCCTACCTCGGGTGTCATCTGCAAGAACCCAATAAAGTTGGTGGTTTTTTTTGTTTTTTTTTTTTTGCAAGTAGGAAGCGGAGGGGAGGGGTACGAAATGTTGACTTTGAATTCCCTGTTAATTAAAACAATGATCATCGTGTTCCTTTTGTTTAAAGTATCTTCCATGCCCTAAAGGTAACTCGATACGGATTCACGTGGAAAAGGTAATCAAGAAAAAAAAAATGTTTCTCCAGCTCTCTTCTATAATTCAATTTGTTTTTCTTACTCTGAAACAGCAAATTTACTATGAGCAGATGTTTTCAGCCCAGAGCCTGCTCTTGTCATGAGAGCCAAGTTGTTAAATTAGAGGCACAGCTGACAGCTTGGTTCCCACATGATCCCTCCCAGTGGTTGCCCGCAGTGGGGCCCCTCCCTGGCTTCAAGCTTCTCCCCGCCCCCACCCCCCACCTCCACTGGGCTAGGACGGTACATCTGGGCTGTATGTGACTGATGGCTTTCCAACACAAGGTGACTTAGCCAGCAGTGAGCCCGGGCTGGGGCAGCTCCTGCGTCCTTCTTTCTTCAGAATCAAAGGCTTAGATTCCACATTTACTTATTCATTAACAAATATTTATTGAGCCACCAGCAAGAGAGCACCGTGATTAAAAAGCATGAGTTTCACAGACTGACCGCCAGGACTCAGTGGCACCCATGCCACTTGTGAGCGCCGTGACCTTGGCACATTATTAACTCTTTCAGCCCGAGTTTCTTCTCTTGTGAAGAGGGATAGTAATAGTTCCTATCGTGTGAGATTTGAGGAGACTCGTTTGAAGTAAGTTTCGGGACGTGCTCCGTCCCTTGTACGAACTCGTAGCTCCTTTATGAGGGCAGATTGGACTTGAAAGGCTGTAAGCAGAAGACAAGTGCGTTTGCTCCTCGACCGCCCCTCCTGATCCCATCAGGAGGGTCCTATAATGCTCCCCGTCACTCCCAGAGAATCAAAAGTGCTCTGGTCAGTTTTTGTGCCGACCAGAGTCTCCTTTCAGACACTCAAACATTAAGTCAAGTATGATAATCAAATTTCGGACCTCTGTTGAATTCAGACCTTCTGTCCACTCAGCTTGCCCAGGTCAGGAAGACCAAGTGGGAGAAGGGGGAATAAGAGAGCCTCCTTCCTCCTGCCTTCGTGGCTCCATTTCCTACCCACTCATTAGCTATGATGTTGGATTTCTCCAAGGTCAGGGGCAAAGGAAATTATAGGGAAGGGCCCAGACATGGAGCAGGTAGAGCGCTGGTCTGGCCCTGAGGCTCTGTGCTTGGCAGAGGTCCCAAGCTGCCTCTCTGGTTGCTCCCTGGCAGGTGGCCCCAGCCACTGCCCCTCCCATTTGCATTTCTCGGTCCTGTGTCACATACCAGCTTTCTGTCCTCCCGCCCCCCACCCCTGCCCCACCCCTCCTCCAGGATTGTCAGGCTCTGTTGGTGTTTCTCCCGAATCCTTTCTCACTTGGCTGGAGAGGAGCAGGAAGCCTGTCCTCTTCCCTCCTGCCATGGAAGGACCCAGCCCTGCTCTCCAGCCATAAACCACTCAGGGCCAGACCGAGGTCGGAGGTCAGGGGGCTGGCCCTCCGTTTCAATGGGTGTTTGATAATTTCGCTGCTCCCCACCCTCTCTTCCCTTTCTTCTAGTGCCCTGGCTACTACTGAGCGAGATTTTTCCTGCTGGAATTAGAGGACGAGCCATGGCTTTAACTTCTAGCATGAACTGGGGCATCAATCTCATCATCTCTCTGACATTTTTGACTGTGACCGGTAAGGACCTGCTGTTTGCCTCTAACACCTTTTGTGCTCATAGGACAAATGTTGGGGAAGCACACTCACCTAGAAGACATTTCACTATGGACATTTTTAAAACATTCAAACAGGGGCGCCTGGGTGGCGCAGTCGGTTAAGCGTCCGACTTCAGCCAGGTCACGATCTCGCGGTCCGGGAGTTCGAGCCCCGCGTCAGGCTCTGGGCTGATGGCTCGGAGCCTGGAGCCTGTTTCCGATTCTGTGTCTCCCTCTCTCTCTGCCCCTCCCCTGTTCATGCTCTGTCTCTCTCTGTCCCAAAAATAAATAAACGTTGAAAAAAAAAAATTAAAAAAAAAAAAAAAAACATTCAAACATAAAGAGGATGTATCTCATGTACCGACCACCCAATTTAAAGTTATCATTCTCAATTTGTTTATAACCCCAGCTTCTCTCTCCCCGAATTGTTTTGGGTCATATCCCAGACAGGACGTCATTTTGTCTATAAAATTTCCACGTGGACCTCTAAAAAGATCAGGCGTTTAAAACCTATACCTGCAAGGTCATTATCAGAAATAAAAATATTCACAGTAATCCCTTAGTATCAAATATCGAGTCTGTATCCACATTCTTCCATGTCTTATAGTTATTTTTTATATTTTGTGTTATTTTTTATGTCTTTTATACACTTTTTATATTTTCTTATACTTTGTTTGAATCACGATCCAAATAACACAATCTGCCGTTGATTGACATGGCTCCTAATTTGTAGGTTTCATCTCCATTTCCTCCTTTTCCTGCCCATCTTTGGATTTGTAATGAAGAAACTGGGTCATTTGTTTCAAAGAGTTTTCCCCACGCTGGGTTTTGCTGATTATAGTCATGTCACGTGGCCTTCTGTCTTCTGGGTTTCCTGAGAACTGCTCTTTAGATCTCGAGGCTTGAGAGCAGATTTAGATTTTCTCATTTGTTTGTCTATAAACTCCTTCACAGATGATGGAGGGTGTCCTGCCACAAAGGCACACCCTGTGTGTCTGCTTGTCTGTCTGTGTCCCACTTTGTCATTCAGGCCCCTTCGAGGATCATCACCCAGATCCGTTATTTTTTTTAAGTGTTATTTTTTTAATATTTTATTCATTTTTTTTGAGAGAGAGAGAGAGAGAGAAAGACAGAACACGAACAGGGGAGGGACAGAGAGAGAGGGAGACACAGAATCTGAAGCAGGTTCCAGGCTCTGAGCCGTCAACCCAGAGCCCCACACAGGGGCTCGAACTCACAAACTGCGAGATCGTGACCTGAGCTGAAATCGGATGCTTAACTGACTCAGCAACCCAGGCACCCCAGATCCGTTATTTTCACTGCATCGCTCCTTCTGTATTTTTGTCATTGATATTTCTCTAAGGAGGAATTTATTCTCATTAGTTATTTGCCTGCCCTAAAGGATGAATCGTAGGAAAAAGGCAAGGTAAATGCTTGACGTTTTCTCTTGATTTTCTAGTTTTCAAAATAATGAGACAGTTCCCCAGCATCTTCCAAAATTACTAAGGAGCTGTTTTCTTCCTTTCCTTTTCCCATTATATGTGTATCTGATATACATATTAAAAAATACATATAAAATATGAGTTTTGAAAAGTGGATGTGTACTCGAAAAGTCTATATCTATACTTCTGAATACTTGTCAACCACTTTTTTTTGAGTACATCTACTTTTGGAAATTCAGTTTTGGAGTTATTCACTAACCATGGTTTGGGTTTTTACATAACATTTTCAAATGTCCCACGTTTTTTAGAAATAGCCTAAGATTAAAGGAAACAAAGAAACTGGTCATTAGCACCAACCATACGTGTCCTTCTCAGATCACGTGCATAGGCCTGTACGCTTCACCTTCACACACACACACACACACACACACACACCCCTTATCTGCCCCTTGATGTGCAGAAAGGAAATATAAATGCAAAAATGGAGTGAGCATGGCATAATGTGTCAACTTGTCCAATCACTAACCTGATACCTGAAACCAGTGTGACATTGTGTGTCAACTATACTTAAAATTGTAATGAAAAAATAGAAGAAAGAATGGAAACGATCAGGGATGGGAAAAGATGACATAAGTCTCTGGGAAGGCTAGCTAATGTGTAAGATGAGCTAATGCACATTCAGAAGTTCTCCTGCATTTAGAACAAACGTTGGGAAAGCACATCCACTTAAAAATCCTGGAATGAACCTGTAGATGACCTTTCACCGGGCTGCGTTTGAAATTCGATACAGGTTTCTCCCGCTGTTCGAAAGTAGAGTGTGTCTACCAAACCACTCAGAAGCCAAAATGGCCTGAAGCAAAGCAACTCGCACTTCCTAAGAGCGAAAATCCTCTCTGGATTTTTCTCAGTTAGCAAAAACAGATACCGAGGTAGGTCTCTCATAAAAGCAAAGTGGCAGGACACGAATTTGCTGAGAACAGGGAAGGCTGTGCTTACTTTCAAAAGTCAACTTCCCAAGGGGCGCCTGGGTGGCTCAGTCGGTTGAGCGTCTGACTTCGGCTCAGGTCACGATCTCAGAGTTCGTGGGTTCGAGCCCCGCGTCGGGCTATGTACTGACAGCTCGGAGTCGGGAGCCTGCTTCGGATTCTGTGTCTCCCTCTCTCTCTGCCCCTCCCCCACTCACACTCTGTGTGTGTGTGTCTCTCTCTCTCTCAAATATAAACATTAAAAAAAAATTTAAAAATAAAAAAAGAGGGCTGCCGTGTGCCCAGCACGGGAGGGCACCTGGATGGGCATTGTGACCCGCGGTCTGTGCAGAAAAGTTGCGAAAGTCCTGGGTGTTTGGGGCGAGAAGATGCTCAGGGAAAGGATGGATGGGAGCTCGCTCGGGTGCCTGCGTGGCTGTCACGCTGTCATGACGAAGGGACTGGAGAGCTGACCCGGAGGGCAAAGCAGGACCAGAGCCAGAGCTCTTGAAAGGCAGTACTTGGACTTCAGAATGAGTGAGGAAGGCCTTTGTAACAGTTGGGTCAGCCCACTGTGCGGTGGAATCTCTGAAGCCATCAACTCATCAACTCCATGTTACTGAAAGTGTTCAAACAGAACAGAGGACGAGTTCGATGAGGTGGCCTTTTTTTTTTTTTCCCCACTGTCTATATTCCGGTTTTATGTCCCAGAGAGGAAAGGATGACCGATTCTACAAGCACTTTATTAAGCCCTCACTGGGGCGAAAGCCTGTGCCAGCAGCAAGGAAAGCACAAGGGATCGGACTTTAATTAAAACTGTCCAGGGGCGCCTAGGTGGCTCAGTCGGTTGAGCCTCCGACTTCAGCTCAGGTCACGATCTCGCGGTCCGTGAGTTCAAGCCCCGCGTCCGGCTCGGGGCTCATGGCTTAGAGCCTGGATCCTGCTTCGGATTCTGTGTCTCCCTCTCTCTCTGCCCCTCCCCCGTTCATGCTCTGTCTCTCTCTCTGTCTCAAAATAAATAAATGTTAAAAAAAAAAAAACTAAAAAAAAACAACAACTGTCCAAAGAACTGCAGCACTGTCCCTTCTTCCTGCTTCTCCTCACCTCACTGACTGGCAGGTGGTTAATATGCCCAGATCTTTCCACGCTGCATTCGCCAAACCTCCCCACTGCACTTTTCCCTGACTGACCAGTCGGGATTCGTGGCTGCAGCTGTTAAGGGCTGTTTGCACTGTCTCTGGCTGAGGTCAGTCTGAGCCTGTGTTTGTTAAGAGCCAGTTTCTTTCCCACAAGTCCCCGCCAGGCTGGACTTCTTGCTGCTAAGCCCGGGGCAACGCAGTGCCCATGCCAGGCTCCGGTGCCCTGGGGGCCGCTTCTTGCCAGTTAACTTGCCTCGAACCTTGGTCAGTAACTACAAAAGGACTGTATCTTTGACCAGGAGTCAGAGGAAACACCAGGCTGGCAGGAGAGGATGCAGCTTCTTGTTGATGAATCTTAGCAAGCTAATGCCTTTCATTAGAACTGTTATCACTTCTGGGGCACCTGGGTGGCTCAGTCGGTTAAGTGTCCGACTTTGGCTCAGGTCACGATCTCTCGGTTTGTGAGTTTGAGCCCCGCGTCGGGCTCTGTGCTGATGGCTCAGAGCCTGGAGCCTGCCTCAGATTCTGTGTCTCCCTCTCTCTCTGCCCCTCCCCTGCTCGCACCCTGTCTCTCAAAAATAGATAAACGTTAAAAAAAAAAAAAAGGAGTTATCACTTTTTTCTCTGAATCCAGGAAGAGGCATCACAAAAATGCTGCCAGCTACTAAAATGAATATTGCCAATACGAGTGACGTATTTGAGTCAGGGTAAAGACGGGTGAGCTCATTTCAAGAAAAGTGCATCTGTATAAATGTCTTTTAAAATATCCACCAAATAGAAACCAAACTGCTACAGCCAGTACTCCCAGGAGGGGAACTGTGGGGTGAGGAGAGAGAGAGAGAGGAGATATTTTACCTTCTGCTTTCTCTGTTTCTGTGTTGTTTGAGGTCTTTTTTCTTTTTTGCAATGAGCATATTCAGCAGGAAGATGGCACAATGGCATTGGATTTAACTGGTGGTAGCCACAAGGCTTCTATTTACTTTGACAGGGCAAGCTGGGGTAGTTGGTAAACATGACACTTACAGAGGTTGACTGTATTTTTAATTTGTAGTTGCTGTTTCCCTGGGTATATACCCTACCAGCGTGTTCGGAAATACACATGTTTTTTATATGCTCTAAGAAGCAGCTGTCCACAAAGTGGGTCAAAGCAACACAAAACACATTTTTAGGGATGCCTGGGTGGCTTAGTCAGTTGAGTGTCCTACTCTTGATTTCGGCTCAGATCATGATCCCAAGGTCCTGGGATCGAGTCCTGTGTTGGGCTCCACACTGAGGGTGGAATCTGCTTAGGATTCTCTCTCTCTCTCTCTCTCTCTCTCTGTCTCCCTCTCCCCTGCTTTCCCTCTCTCTCTCTCTCTAAAATAAAAAACAAAAAGCAAAACCCACATTTTTAATCAGTCTCTTTTGTCCTTTGTAGATCTCATTGGCTTGCCATGGGTGTGCTTTATATACACGATCATGAGCCTCGCATCCCTGGTTTTTGTTGTTGTGTTTATACCTGAGACGAAGGGATGCTCTTTGGAACAGATATCAGCGGAGCTGGCCAAAGGGTAAGTATTCTATGCATTGCTCTCTGCACAACACTCTGGTCCAAAAAAATGCAGCTTTTATGTACAACTGAATAATGATAACATCTGAAATTATTTCAGGATATTCCCTACGGTGTGAAGCCATATCTCAGAGCACAACTGCAGCTTTTAGGGCCATGTGTTGAATCTGGGTGACTAAGCGAAGGAGTTAGAATAATCAGTGCTTTCTAACAGGTGAACTTTTCAAAGCTCTTTTCAGAAATGTTCAAAGAACCTCTCTCGTCTCCCTAGGTCCCCCACCCAGGAGGGGTTTTTTTGATAGTTTGTTTGTTTGGGGTTTCAGGTAAGTCTTGGAATGCCATGTTCATCCCGTGCCAGAACCATAGGCTTCTATTCCTATTACACGTGTAGGTTGTCTTTAAGCCCTAAACACCTGTTAAGGCTAAGATTATCAGGAACACTCGAGTTTCAGTGACTGCAGTCATTCCAAATGCGGCACAATCAAAACGAGTTTAAGAAGATAAAGAGTTTTGGGGCGCCTGGGTGGCGCAGTCGGTTAAGCGTCCGACTTCAGCCAGGTCACGATCTCGAGGTCCGTGAGTTCGAGCCCCGAGTCAGGCTCTGGGCTGATGGCTCAGAGCCTGGAGCCTGTTTCCGATTCTGTGTCTCCCTCTCTCTCTCTGCCCCTCCCCCGTTCATGCTCTGTCTCTCTCTGTCCCAAAAATAAATAAACGTTGAAAAAAAAATTAAAAAAAAAAAAGAAGATAAATAGTTTCTCGCAGGGATAGCATTCAGAAAACTGGTGAAACACGTCTCACATAGAGAGGTTGTTTAGACCATTTAACTTAGACAGGGGCTGTAGAAAACTCTTTGGTTTTGGTAACAGAGCTCACAGCTCTGACTGCTCAACGGAAGGCAAGGAGGTGATGCACAGGGGCCAGGAATGAAGGGGAACTCGTTCTTCCTCGGATTAAATCATTACACTTGAACATGGAGAGATTCTTGCTCTTGGGTTTCAATATACGGGGAGGGCACGACTTATTTACAGTTTGGGAATTTCTTCCAGAAAGTCTTTCAATGCACTGGAGAAAAATGTATGATTGCTACAGGAAATGTGGGCACCGTGATGCTTCAGCTTTTGCCTGAAGGAAGAACATACCTGATAGGTGATTTGATGGTAGCTGGACGTGTACATATCCGTGTAGAGTAGGGTTTGGAAAACTTTCGCTTTGTATTTTATACACTTTTAAGTGGTTTGCATTTTTTCCCCATGTTTATTTATTTATTTTTGAGGGGGGAGAAGAAAGAGAGAAAGACAGAGAGAAAGAAAGAGAGAAGGGGGGGGAGGGGCAGAGAAAGAGGGAGGAAGCATCCCAAGCAAGCTCCATGCTGTCAGCATGGAGCCCAACCCGGGGATCGATCTTACCAACTGTGAAATCATGACCTGAGCCGAAATCAAGAGTCAGACGCTTAACGGACTGAGTCACCCAGGAGCCCCGAGAGTGGTTTGCCTTTTTAAAATATTTCACTTAAAGGGGCGCCTGGGTGGCTTAGTCGGTTAAGCATCCAACTTCGGCTCAGGTCATGATCTCGCGGTCCGTGAGTTCGAGCCCCACGTCGGGCTCTGTGCTGACAGCTCAGAGCCTGGAGCCTGCTTCAGATTCTGTGTCTCCCTCTCTCTCTGACCCTCCCCCATTCATGCCCTGTCTCTGTCTGTCTCAAAAATAAATAAACGTTAAAAAATAAATAAATACATAAGTAAATATTTCACTTAAGTGAGCAGAAGGACTTTTCTCTTAATTCAAGCTGTAAGTTAAACATCAAATTGTAGGATTACTTTTTAATACAGATAAGGCCCCCATTTTTAAAAAAACACAATGAAAACGAAGGTTACTCATTTACGAAGACATGTAATTGTCAGGAAAGCCGGCTGTACCCTTGGCCTGATCAGCACATTGCCTGGCCCTATGCTAGTTGAAACCAACTGACTGGATTTCTTGGAGAGCACAGAATCTCAACAGGACTGTCACAGATGCCTGATTCCAATAACTAGTAGCCTCAGACCTTGGTAACTTTATGCATTCATCTGAATACTTGATTCAGATTCAAGGCCTTTTTCGGGGACTTAGATGCCAGGACGCTAAAGACTTCCAAATCTGTTGTTCATTCTTCACTTCTCATTCTTCCCTGTCACCTGTTTCACATCAGCTGTCTGTTCAGGTGGAACGCACCATCCCCAAATGTGGTGGCTTAAGATACACCATTTCCCATTTCCCAGGATTCTTTGGCTTGCTTGGGCGGTGCCTCTGCTCGGTTAGCCTGGCTGCACTCATGTGTCTCCATCAGCAGGAGGGACCGCCGTAGTGGACGGTGTAAGGGAGCCTCAGCCACAGGATGGCGGCGGGTGCTGACTCAGTGGGGAGCTCCCATTGCCCTTCACGTGGCCTCAGCCTCCAATCTAACATGGCTTCCTCACACGGCAGACTCTGGGCAGCATTCCACGGCGGTGGGAGCCGGAGCTATAAGGCCCTGTGGGGTATACGTTCTGGAAGTCACACTGCATTACCTGCATTACTCTCTAGCATCCTACAAGTCCCAAGGCCAGCCCAGAATCAAGGGCTGTAGACAGTGACTTAATCTCTTGATGAGATGGACACACGCACACAAAAAACTGTTTTTAACCACATTGACTCTTCCACACCTACTCTTTTTGAAATTCTCTTTTAGCGCCTGTGAAACAGTTTTCTTTCCTGGCTTCCCTCCTGCCTCACTGATACTTATTTCTTTATCTCTCCTTCTCTTCCTACATTGTAGTTACCACCGCCGATTTAGCCGGTCATCCTTATGCCTTGAGAGACCATGCAAAGCCTCATCTTAGAAGCCCTGCATAACCCCAGCCCTGGATAGCATTCCTCTCTCCTGGATTTTTCACATGTTCGAGTCCCATTTTCTTCTCTACTGGCGTAGCTAGGACTCTAGGGGTTCCCCCTCCTTAGCTAAGTGGTAAAGTCTTGGTTTCCAGGAGTGGCCTCTGCCCATTGTCTTTCTTCCGGAACCTCTGTGTGGTGCCTAGCATAATCTTGATTCCTAGAGGATGGTGGAAAAGTATCCGCTGTTCAATTTGATAACCTATGAACAAGGCCAATGCTGAATTCATTGTGTGGGGGGATTAGAGCTTGGATGACCGTGTGGAGCACAATAGGTGTTGATCTGTGGCTTGTAGGGTGTGGTTTCATCTACAGTTGAATGGAGCCTGTGCAATGGGAAGAGGCAGAGGTATGTGTTCAGATAAGTGAGCCCGACTGGCTATACCACACCACTCCCTTCCCCACGGTTTCATCTTACTCATTCAACTCTTTTCTGACCATCTGCTCTCCACCAGACACCGTTCTAGGAAAGAACTGAAGACGCAGGAGACAAAGAATCCATAGCTTCTTTAGAAGGCAGGCAAGAAAACAGACTATTACAAATATTTAGCGTTGTTGGCAGGCTCAAAGGAAGATCGCCTATATTGGAGGATCTCATCTATAAAATCTTCCTTTGAAAGAGATAATACCGAAGCAGAATCCTGAAGGAGTTGCCTGGGCAAAGAGGTGTAGGTGCGAGACACAGGGGGATCACACGCGGAGGCCAGTATACTCGCTGGTGTGGTCTGGAGAGGACAAGAGGATTGAGACGGGAGTGCCGAGCAGAAGGCAGAGAACAGTCAGGAAGGGGCTCGTCCTTCTTGGTAAGGAGTTTGGAGTTGGTGCTAAAGGCAGTGGGGCCTGTTTAGGGGCACCTGGGCGGGTCAGTCGGCTCAGGTCACGATCTCACAGCTCGTGGGTTCAAGCCCCGCGACGGGCTCTGTGCTGACAGCTCGGAGCCTGGAGCCTGCCTCAGCGACTGTGTCTCCCTCTCTCTCTGCGCCTCCCATGCTCATGCTCTGTCTCTCAGAAATAAACATTAAAAATTCAAAAAATAAAAATGAAAAAATAAAGTAACCGAACAGGAGGGAAGAGTTACCGATTTTTGAAGGAGGACTCTGGCCAAATACAGAGAATGGAAGTGGAGGGGCAGCTGAGTGAGGGAGACCGATGGGAGTGTGTTGACGAAACCAGATAGAAAACTATGGGGCTGGATGGCGTGTCGGGATGGAACCAGACAACTTAGACCTGGATTGGAAAAGATGGTCAAGGGAAAGGAGCAAATCTCCCTCAAGCTTAGAGAACTAACCCCATACACAATGGCGACATGTGCCCTCGTAAGACCAGGAGAAGGAGGAGCAGGTTTGGGGGGCAGGAGCCCGGTGGGGCTCAGGGACAACCCTGAACTCAGTCTGTACGGACTGTCTGTGAGGTGCCTCTGGGACATGCAAATGGACCAAGGGAGCGGAGAGACCGGTGTCGGTCGGAAGACGGTCCTCAACACATCAGTGCATAGGGATGTAAGTGGGGGCTGATCCACATTTCGTGGAGCCTAAGCTTTTGAGGGGCCCCGTCGAAGGAAAAAAAAATACAAATTATGAATGTGAAATTAGGTGTGACTATGTAGGTCTTGGAAGAGGCTGTGCAGGGAGGGACCCTGGGGCTTATGTGTCATTGGCTTCATGGTAAGTCCGTCCACCATGTGCGTAAGCACTTTTTAACTACCCATTTATTAGCTGGGGGTGTGAAATTCCTTTAAAACATTAAGGTTTGTTAAAATTCTCGTGAACAACACTACAGAATTGAGGCAGGGAGAAAGCAGTTAGGAATTAACTTTTTAAGTCTAACTTGGAAGCGGAAGGAACGCTCTGGATGAGCTAAGGTTAAGAAACTTTCAGACCTATTTTTCACACGGGGCTGTCAGAATGTATCCAATTGCAAACCAAACAAAAATCTGAGGACAAACCCTCAGAGAAGCCAATCTTTCTATCTAATAGACCTCCAGAATAAGACATTCCCTAGCAGTATCTGATTTGGCTGTCTAAAACGCAACAAAACTTACTCATTCAGCGTCAGGGTGGGGAAGGAATCCGTCTAAATCAGTAAAGCTCTGGATTATGAAAGGTTTTCGAAAGAATCACATTTTTGTTACTTGTGAGTCACGCAAGGTATTCACACTTAAATCCGAACCTCAAGTGATAAACGGCAGAGTAAGAGGAATCCAGAAGCCAAAGCACCATGAACCCTAGACAAGACGACACGGGTACCAGGTGTTGGAGGCCAAAAATAGATGCGAGCTCTGATGCGGAGAATTATAAAAGAGGAGGTGGCAAACCAATCCTGCACGTGAAATTCACAGCAGCAGTGAAGGCATCTCCTAGGGTGTATGGTGTGCGGACACCCAGTACGGAGGGCGGAAAGAGTTGCTCTGGGAACCCTTGGCTAACTCCTGTTTATCTAGAAGTAGAGAGCCTGCGGTTCATCTGAGCTCGAAGAAGCAGGTTGACAAAGGCTTTTCAAATGAAAATGTAAGCAGCCCGAATTGTGCAGACTGGCCAAAGTCTGTACATTAGACAAGGTTCCCTGGAGGGGTTAGAGTGGGAGAGAGCCAAAGCCTAAGAGACTCTTAAAAAATGAGAACAAGGGGCGCCTGGGTGGCGCAGTCGGTTAAGCGTCCGACTTCAGCCAGGTCACGATCTCGCGGTCCGGGAGTTCGAGCCCCGCGTCGGGCTCTGGGCTGATGGCTCGGAGCCTGGAGCCTGCTTCCGATTCTGTGTCTCCCTCTTTCTCTGCCCCTCCCCCGTTCATGCTCTGTCTCTCTCTCTGTCCCAAAAATAAATAAACGTTGAAAAAAAAATTTAAAAAAAAAAAGAGAACAAACTGAGGGCTGATGGGGGGTGGGAGGGTGGGGAGGGTAGCTGAGGGCTATGGAAGAGGGCATCCTTTGGGATGAGCACTGGGTGTTGTATGGAAACCAATTTGACAATAAATTTCATATATTTAAAAAAAAAAAAAAGGTTCCCTGGAGGGAAATGTCCGCGACAAAAATAAAAAGATAAAATACATAATGGTTCTCCAACCAGCTAAGTAAATGCGGGGCAGCAGAAAGCCCAGGGAGCTCGCTTGGACGCGGAAGCTTAAGGGAGCTTAGGGATTGCGGAAGGACACTGCTATGTCAAGCAAGTCTTTGCAAATTTAGGAGTCTATGAAACAAGTGAATCATTTTTTGCCACCATGGAAAGAGATAGTCCTGACATGTATCTCCCGATGACTTCCTAAGGAGTAAGAAAGGAAGCAATTTATAATGTCAAATTAACTTCGAAGTTGAGCCTGCATACCGCGCTTAGCACTTTTCTTTCCTCATCGCCGGAGTTCGGTTCTTGTGCTTCCATCTCCGCGAGGCTGAGAAAACAAATATTCTCCCAAGGTTGTTAAGTTTCTTATAAAATAAGCAGTGACTCAGCTGAGAGGTCGGACAAGATTTCAGCAAGAATGTAATTTGAAAGGATTTTGTTTTGAACTTCTGCCCTGCCAGCCACAAACTCCAAATGGGATGTTTGCCATATTTGCTATTTCAGCTGTGACTTTGATGCTTTTCCTCAGTTTAAGCGGGAACAAATGGAGAAAATTAACAAGCTAACGTTTTGGAAATATTTTGGCTCTGAGACTTAGGTTATTTTCCGCTTCCAGCAGGTCATTGCTTCATTCATTCACCCAAATTCACTGATTTGATAAATATTTCCTGAGCATCTAATACGTGCCAGGCACTGTTCTAGGTGCTACGGCAACATTACTCAACAAGCAAAAAGGCCGTATTAAAACATGGCAATAAGAGAGCCTCCTAATCAGGGCCTAGGTTTTTTGTCTTTGTTTGTTTTTTTTTAAAGTTTATTTATTTTGAGAGAGAAGTGAGCGAGTGTGGGGGAGGGGCAGAGAGAGAGGGAGAGAGAGAATCCCAAGCAAGTCTCCCTGTTGTCAGTGTGGAGCCCAATATGGGGCTCGATCTCACGAACCTCAACATCATGACCTGAGCCAAAATCAAGAGTCAAGAGTCAGATGCTCAACCTACTGAGCCACCCAGGTGCCCCAGGGGGCTATTTTTGATCAGCTGATCTGAGAAGGTTATTCTGAGAGGCAACATTTAGGATAAAATCTATGTGATAATAAAGGAGCCAACCAAGGTAGGGTGAAGGAGAATTCGGGCAGAGAGAACAGCGCAAAGGCTAATCCGAAACGCACTTGACCCGTTCCAGGAACAGCAGGAAGCCCAGGAAGCTGAAATCTGTGTGAGATTAGTCAGAAAGTCGGTAGAGACGAGCGTACAGAACTCTGCAGGCCCAGCGAGTTTGGATTTCATTCTCAGTACAATAGGAAGCCACTAAAATATTTTAAGCAGGGAGTGACATGATCTGATTTACATTCTGAGGTGTGCCAAGTAAGCCTCTGCAGTCGCACAGCGGAACGTGGCTGAGAAAGCACACAAGTGCGGTGTTGGGTTTTTCTCATTTCGAATCACGACCATTGACCTCAAATGGCCCTCAGTGCTTGCTGCCTGGCGATCGCACGTGTCCCTGGTCCATTAACTGCTTGTCTCCTAGACAACTGCTCCGTACTGCCTTCTCTGTCTGGAAACCTCCCTTCTTCCTTAGCCCTGTTCACTCCCACTGACGGCCTTGCCCCTCTGACTTTACTGAGAAAAATGGACACTTCCATAACCTGGCACACCAACCCGCACGTGTTTGTATCCAAATGCGCCACCATCCCTCTGGGTTTTCTCTGTTAGCCTCAGCATTCCTGTTTGAGGCCAATCACTTCATGTTCTCCCCCCATGCCTTTTCCAGGACATTCTCTGACAGTTCTCTCTGCTCACCCATGCATCATGCCCACTTTACCTCTCCCTTTATCTCAACTGCTCACCAGCAGGGAAACCCTGTGCAATTTTTCCCCATCTAAAAAAAAAAAAAATGGCCTTGATTCCACTTTTCTCTTTGGCTTTTGCTGTTTTTCTGCTACCATTTATAGCAAATTCTAGCATATTCATTGTCAGTTCCTCTTTTCCCATTCTCTTATGAACCTGCCCCAGTAAGACTTTTATGGCCACCGTTCTACAGAAATTGCTGTTTTTAGCATCCCAGTTACCCCTACAATGCTAAAGCCAGTGGTCGATTCTCCTTCCTCATCTTAATGGCTAGCGTGGTGACCATTCCCAGAATTGGACCGAGGTGAGCATGCCCTTCTTCCTGAAATAGTTGGCTTCACTGCCTTCGAGGACCCCCCCCCCTCCTGGTTGTCTCCTGTCAGCATCCTCTACTGGTTCCGTTGTATCTTCCCACTATTTTAAAGTTTTTGTGCCCTAAGGTTTATTTCTTAGAGAACTTCTTTATCAGCCTCACTGGCTAATTGATCTCAGCTAAAGTTATTGAATGAATGAATGAATGAATGAATGAATTGGATATAAGAGTAAGGCAATGAAGTAGTCAGGATGACACCTAAATGTTTAGCTTGAGAAACTACATGGATGGTAAAATAGGGTAGCCACAAGGAGGACTAGGTTTCGGGGATGGAGAGAGTCCAGAGTACTATTCTCGATATATTCATTTTGAGATGACCATTAGGCATCAGGGAGATATATTATTAGCCAACTGTGTGATATATAATAAGTCTGAAAGACACTCAGGGACAGGGTCAGACTGGGCTGCTATGTAGTTTGTAGATGGCATTTAAGTTGTGGAACTGGATGAAATCTAGTCAAAGAGCCGAGAGAAGGGAAGGAAGTCCAGAACCAAGCCCTAGGTTAATCCGACATTTAGAGATCCAACAGAGGAGACGGAGTATCCAAAAAGACTGAAAAGGAGCTGATAGTGAGTTTGGGGGAAAGCCAGGAGACCATGGGATCACTGAAACCAAAAAAAAAAAAAAAAAGTGTTCTAGGAAGATGGGACCAGATGGTGCCAAAAGCTGCTGAGAGGTCAAGTACAAAGAGTAAGGTGACCGCAGGCTTGTCAGGCACAGTCTCAGTGGAGTGACAGGACGGAAGGGTTGAGGCTTGAGATGGGACAGAAGTTCACGAAGTGAGGGAATCAGCTACAGCCCTTCTGTCATTTTGCTCGGAAGGGGAGCAAACAGGATGGTCGTTATCACGGACTGTCATTGCCCCTCGCCCTGTGACCCCTCTGCGCCCTAGCTCACTTTCCCAAGCACCGGCACCGCAACAAATCCGCGCCACACCAGGGCCTGGAATCCACTGAGTAGCCATCGGCTTCCCCTGCTCAGACTTCATGGACCACCACCGCTCCCTTTTCCCTGCCTTCGCTTCCTCCATCATTTCGGGAAAACCCAACTCTGATGAAACCATTTCTTATGTTATCCATGCACCCAGGGGGCACAGCGTGGCTGAAGAAGACACACAACCGTGTTGACAAGACTGATTTTAGATTTATGAACACAAATCTCAAGTAGGTCTTCGGGCGAGTCCTACAACCCACGTTGCCCAGAGAGTTGACTTCCCTCCTCTCCAAGAGGATTACCTTACACTCTATACTCTTTCCTCAAGCCTTGAGTACCCTTCCCACTTCCTCTCTGCCGACGATCTTGCCTTTTCAGTTCGCTGACAAAAGAGAAATAGAGAGACCAACTCATCCTGCATGCCATCCACTAAACTACCTACATCTATGCCCATATCCATCTATGCCAGCTCTTCCCTTTATGCGCTGAGTGCATCAACTTCCCCCTTCTCTGAGGTTATCATCACACACACACACACACACACACACACACAGAGCTGCAGTATTTACCGTCATAAACAATATACCTCCCTAGACTTCAAGTTCCCTCCAGGAACCCACCCCTTCCCTGCCTACTTTTCAGTTCTCAAGTACAGTAAAACCTTATATGGCGAGTGACTTGTTCTGTGAGAGTTGTGCAAGACAAGCAAACATTTCTAATACATTTTAACTTGATATCCAAGCGATGTCTTGCAATACGAGTAGTACGTGACACCGAATGTCACGTGATCACAACTGAGCCAATGGTTCTTGAAATTCGCACTGATATGCAAGTGCTTTGTATTACAAGCACATTCTGGAACGAATTATGCTCGCCAACCAAGGTTTTACTGTACTCTGTATTGTCTTTGTGTCCTCACCTTCCATTCTTTCTTGAACTTACTCCACTCAGACTTGCTCATGTTCTTACTCCAAAGGCTACTTAGGACTTCCAAGTTACCAAACATGGGGACAGTTCTCAGTCCCCGTTACTCGACTTCCCAGAAGCACTTGCCCAGCTCCTCATGCTCCCTATCTGCAAACACTTGTTTTCACTTGTCTTCCGGAATACCACTCTTCCCTGATTTTCCTCCTACCTCATTAGTCACTTCGTGGTCTCCTTTGCTTCCTCCCTCTCCCCCTCCTCCTGTATACCTTTAAAAACAGTAGGCCCAAGGGGCACCCGGGTGGCTCAGTCGGTTGAGCGTCCAACTTCGGGCTCAGGTCATGAACTTACGAACTGTGAGTTTGAGCCTCACATCAGGCTCCGTGCTGATAGCTCAGAGCCCGGAGCCTGCTTCAGACTCTGTGTCTCCCTCTCTCTCAAAAATAAAGATTAAAAAAAATAAAAAATAAAAAACCCAGTAGTGCCCAGGACTCAGTCCTTAGATCTATACCTACGTCTACTTCTTAGACCTATCCCTAAGGCATTATAAGCCATCCAAAAAGTGAGGACTCCCAAATGTCTCCTTTCTCCAGGTTTTGACCTTTTACCTGACTTTCAAATTTCCAAATCTAACCGCTTACTTAACATCTTTGGTTGGAATGTCTAATAGGTGTCTCTAGCTTGACATGACCTACACAGAACTCTTGGTTCTCAGACCCACTCACCCAAATGCACACACCCTCCTCCATAAGCCTTCTGCCTGGGAGTAGTGGGGAGGGGCTCCTCAGGCCAGACGCTTAGGATTCATCCACGATAATCACTGTGCTCCACATCTATACTGTCACTAGGTCTCGTTAAATCTGTCGGCATGACATACATGAATCTGACACTTTGAGCCAGTACCATTCGGAGTTCCTGGACTACACTAACCTCCACACTGGTCTTCCAGCCCTGGCCCTCTACAGTCTGCCCTCCATGGGGCAGTCAGCCTGATCTTTTACAAATGTCATTCCTCAGCTCCAAATGCTATGGTGCAAATTACATTTCAGATAAAATGCAAGCTTCTCACTGTGGCTGCCACCTACCTCCCCGACCCCGTCTTGTCGTTCGTGTACTCACCGTGCTCTGATCTTTCTGAAAACACAGTGCTTCTAATGCTTCACATGGTTACCTTCTCGTTACAGTTTCTGATCACATGTCACCTCTTGGGAGCGATGCCAGCGGGATATAGTCGCCTCTCTCCCAACTATTTTCCTTCTTTTTTTTCTTTCCGTTTACTTTTCTCATTCGCACTTTCACTACTTGAAATCAGGTGCTTATGTGCCTGTCTCCTTTATTAAAATGTAAGCTCCTTGAAAGCAGGACTCTATATCCACGCTATCTTCAGTACCTAGCGTAGTACTAGGTGCACAGTAGCCACTTAAGTAAGTGGCTAAGTTACAGGAAAAGATCTTTGAAAGCGGAGGTTCAAAGGTGGCTTTATTTTTTTTTGTTAATCATTTTTTAATGTAGATTTTGGAGAGAGAGAAGGGGGAGGGGCGGAGACAGAGGATCTAAAGCAGGCTCTGCGCTGACAGGAGACAGCCTGATGCAGGGCTTGAACTCACGACCCGTGACATGGCGACCTGAGCCCAAGTCGGATGCTCAATCGACTGAGCCACCCAGGCATCCCTTTGTTTCACTTTTAAATGAACGTAAAATACTAGGGCATATTTTTATGGGAAATAATCCCATCATGGGAATAATCCTGTAGGAAAAGAAATTATTAATGCCGGAGCAAGGGGATAATGCAGAAGGCAGACAACGTAGATATACAAACAGGCATGTTAATTGGGTTCGAGAAGTGGAGACAAAATAGGATCTGGGACGTTATCGCCATTAGTTCTGTGTAATACTGTCCTTGGACTCTGCTGGTAGGAATGCCTTGATTGTGTTCGGAGAAGTCACCTCCCCATTACCCTGTGCATGAAATCGACCCAAGTTCTGTGGGGTACTGAATGTCAGGATACATCAGGGCTTTACAATGAAAATGTCTTTTTTGCTTAGCTAAAACATGAGAGGCCCAGGGTGGTTTAAAAAAAAAAAAAAAAGCCTGCACCCTTCCCCCCCTACCCCAGTACTATAAATTAAGAGCGACATTTTCATTCGTGCCTCTTTCTCTTTCAGGAACTTTGTGAAAAACAACATTTGTTTTATGAGTCATCATCAAGAGGAATTAGTGCCAAAACAGCTTCAAAAAAGAAAACCCCCAAGAGCAGCTCTTGGAGTGTAAAAAGCGGTGTGGTAGGGGACGAGCAAGGTGGCTTTCTCCGGAGATCTAATGGCCTCAGACCTTCCAAGTGTTGACAAATTAGAAGGGTGTCTTTGTACCAACACCTATTGGCCACTCCCATGTTTTCTTAGGGTCACGGAGCTAGTTTTAGAGGGACACCCTGAAATGATAAGGACAACCTTTCATGTCCACCTGTCAAAGTGTAAATGGGGTGCAAGATCCCAAGTGATCTCTTACTCTGAGTAGGATACTAGGTGAAAAATACTGGCTGGTTCAATACTTCCCACCCCTTTCACATAGCAGCCTTTGAAAAACTATGAACTAGTAATGCGATCAACTTCTGCCTTAAGGTACGTACGTACGGAGGCCAGTCGCAGCTTTGTTATCCGGACACGTAAGTGGCCTGGACACGAGCTTACAGGGTTTTTTTTTTTTGCCCACTATGACAGTACTTACACTGGGTCTTCTGTAAAAAAGGACACAACGTGGACAATTGCACTTATGTTTTAGATTAGGATAGGATCCTGGCTAGGATTTCAGTGATAATTCCTAATTATATTTCAACAAGTACAAAGATTATGCAGCTCATTCTATGAATTATGAACAACAGTGTAATGCAAAATACCCCTTTATAAATTTTATGTATTATCACATATTAAAAGAAACAATTGTGCCATAGTTAAGAAAAACAAACACTTTTCCATCCATTTAAAAAAATATATATGAATAGAAAAGGCAATTTCCAAATCCTGGGACCATATATACTTAGTAGTAGCTGTTAGTAAAACATTAGAAAAGGAGTCAGGCCATTAGGTTATTTATCCAAATCTCTATAATCAATTAGGTTTGAGTTATGCAGTCAAGCTTATAAAACTCTCTCCTTGTAAGGCTTTCATGACTTAATAGCGATCCATAGTTTCCTGCAATTCTTTGCACTCCTCAGGAATATCACTACCTCAGGTCATGGCATACTGGCTATAATTGATGCTGACTTTCAGATGACTGCAGACATAGGACATCAGGACAACTCCTTCCCTATGTTCTTCTCTATGATGAAACAGAGGTCACCAGCTATACCAGAAGCTTGAGTTTTTACCACAACAATGAATTGCTTTCCTCTGCATTCCTCCAGTTGAATATTAGGACTTGGTGGGGCATTTTTCCAATTTGGATATGACGACAGAGAACCTACAATAAAGAATCTTGACCCACTTCAGGAGTAACCCATTAAGTTACTATATTATAAGCTATGGGAGGCACACAAAGACTTAAGGCACGAATAACCTAACTGGAAAAAGAGTAACCGATTACGTTTGGCCTGAAGAAAAGAGAATCCTAAGAGCCAAAACCCTTCGTTATTCAGGTTGGGATTTTCCTACTGGCCCCAAACAAACTGCCCCAGTTTGACAGAAGGGTATATGACCTAGTCATTTCCCTACAACAAAATGGGAAGACTACAAATCTGTATAATTAATAGGGAAACTGTACTAGCAGAGACTCAGGAGAATGACTAAAAGTCCTGATTCTGAAACGAATTACATAATGAAAATTGGCAGGGAAAGTTACGAGGAAGGGAGACTTGAGACCTTCCTTCTACCACAGCATATTTCCTATGCAAGTTAGAGCATGTGTTGGGTGGTTGTGTGTTTGTTTTGTTTTGTTTTTGGAAAAAGGAAAAGTGTGTTCTAGAGGATCAATTTAAGAAATTTATTATGAATCTTCAGTGGAATTAGATGCTGGGATTTTTTTTTTTTTTTAATCAAGACAGGGAATTGATACACATTTGTTTTCTTTGCCAAGCGTCCCAGATTGTGAGATATTTAACAAAACTGTTACATGTTCCCTTCAAAGTCTGAGCACTACGTATACATTAGCAGTTTGTTTTAGCCATTCATCATGAATGGGTAGGAAATTGTTCATAAACTTAGGTGGTTTATCACTGGTGATTTCAACTTCGGTATCTTAAACACTCTTACACGTGTCTTTTATTACCCTGAGCCCGTGACTAAATAATTCTGTCTTCGAACCAACTTTTACCCAACATGTCCCCAATCAGAGCTTTTTTTGGTTTTCAAAAATAAAAAAGGGGGAATACTTACAATGTGTATGTATATATTCACAGTTTTTATTTATCAAAAAATTTACAGCACTTGTGAAGAGCCAGCAGAAGACCTCAGACACGCTCATTCTTCCCAGCTTTGTTAAGTTTAGTGGGTCAGCCAGGACATTTTGCCAGGTGACGCTCACACAGCAGCCCTGAAACCTAAACCGGTTAGATTGTCTTTCTTCCTCTTTTCTGAGAAAGCGTTTTGATGCGCTACTGATCTACCCACTTTTCAAGTCACTCAAATGCTGAAAATATTACAACATCTGGATCCGCACATTGGCCATATAATCATGTTCCCCCCCCCCCCACATTTCTTTTTGGGGCGAACGTTACAAAACAGGTCACTTGTTACTGTTAATTAAAGCTAAGTGGAAAATCTCAATTTTTAAAATAGTCTGCCCGGAACCTGTAACTTCTTCACGGAATGGTATCCTCTGTATTTTATGAGGTCTACCTATCCTATTGGCTCTTAACGTGAAGCAAATAAACACAATGTAAAAAAAAAAAAAGAGAGAGAGAGAGAGAGAGAGAGAGAGAGAGAGGGCACACGGAAGTTTGAAAATCAGAAGTCTTTCACAAGAAAGAAAATATAGAAGTTAGCCTTTGCCCACCCCCCCACCCCCCCGCCATTAAGAGTGAGAGACACAGTAGGGAAAGGCATCGAGAGGAAAGAAGATAAAAATAAATCTAAAATAACGTGTGTTGTTCAGTGCAGGATGTAAGTGAGGTTTGGGAGACTTTATGAGATGGTGAGGAAAATGGACTCGAATATGGAGGTTAGGACGCGGCCATTTCTCATGAAGCTTTCAAAACGTTTTGGAAATTCAGGTTTTGGTGGAGGATTGTGTTGGAATACTGTCTCTAGTAGGTTTCTACTGAGAAGCTAATTGCACTCTCCACTCAACTTCACTTCCCGTTGAAATTACTGTTGGTTCTACCGAGTTCCTCACCCCAGGGGTGGAGCACAACTGCAGCCTGATTCGCACGCCACCATCCCAGGGCTCACGCGGGTGAGCCAGAGAGCCAATGTTTCACACATGCACATTTATTGTCATTTGAAGAGGAGCAATCCCAAATACTGGATAGGCAGTCACTCTTCAGCTCCATTAAATAAGACACAGCGAGGAGAAAGACATGCCTTGCAAAATGGCTTTCAAGTTCAAGTTGAACTATATTATAATTATACTGTGGCACAGAGGCAGCTTGTGGGCACTTCTTGTTAAAACAGCGCAACGTATCAACTTCTGACAAGACTCTTAGTACAGCCTCGAACACCAACGTCAGATTACTACTTTCCTACAACTAGAGTTGAGTCTTACCAGAATCACAGAAGTGTATACGAGGTACAACCCATCACAGCTTCTTTCTCACATCCATCTCATAGGTAAGAGGTTTCGCTTTTTAAAACTACAATTCTGTAACTTTTAAAAGATATTTAACATTTTCTATCATATTAAATTAGCAACATAAAACATTATGCTTAATCTATAAAGTTCTACTCCGGTTCATTCCCTAGAATTTATACACATATTTTTATTTCTAATCTGCAAGAAAAAAATTGCCTATTTGATATTTGGTAACAGAGCATTAAAAGATACTATACACATGTGGCATATATATATTTACAAAATACACTTCAAAAAGAAGCCAACACACTTTTAGCAAAAGTCTAAGCTTGCATAGATCAAAAAGAAAAAAGAATTGTGAATACAATTTTTGTTAAAATAGAAAATGGGGAATAAAAGTTACAGAATGGATATGAAGAGAGATCTTTTCCAAACTTTTATTTGTGCACATTCAATTGAAAAAGATAACTTTTACAGGTTCTTTGGTGCCCATATTCAGCATACAAAAATGTAAAAGACTATTCACAAATAAAACACATTAGCTCAAACTGGAAAAAACTAATGACAACAACAGAACAATTTAAGGTAGTGCACACTGTGACAGCTCTGCTTTCGGGGACATGAGAATTACTGCGAAAATAAATAGAATGTCCTTTTGTAAAAGCAGCAATGTCATGTCTTGTAAACTTCCTTTTTATATTACAGCAAGGTCTGAAATAAAATCCAAAGGGCCTGGAGCTTACACTGTAGCCGTGAATGAATAAAAGAGTCTATTTCCTCAATTACTGTTGGTCCAGTTTTCCTTTTGTTTTGAGTCCAATGTGCAGCAGGTTTTAAAAGGTGCTCAGTTAGGGATTCTAACCAATTAAGCGATGAATTATAAAATTTCTTTCCTGCTTTCAAACACAAACGGGTAAATCTGTTCCACAGCAGTAGCAACAGCCTTTACGTTGGGCCCTGTACCAAACACAACAGAGAGAGGAAGGGGTGAGAAGAGCGCCAGGAACGCGGATTTCCCAGAACTGAAAATATATGGGGTTGTTTTTAAAAAGCTCTACACTTTACATAGTCAGACGGTCACAGCAAAAACCAAGAGAATAAAATTCTTTCTGAACAGTTCAAGGCAATCTGAAACACCAATGATGTGATTCGTCTTGTTTTCGGGCCCCAGGGTGAAGACAGTGTACATAAAAACCACACACAGACTGCCGTGAAGGAGAATAAGAAGCGATGTGAGATACTGATTAAAGGAAGGAATGAAAAACGGGAGCAGACATTTTGGGCACTATCCTTTTGGTCGCTGTAGTCTGGCTTTGGTTAGGCCGCCTCTGACGCTCACAGGAGTGCTGAGGAGCCCAGTAAAGTACAACAAGCCTGCTTCCAAAGTTCTGGGAAATCAGAGGGCTGTGACTAGCTAACTGGTCTAAAACGCCCCGCAGGTTAGTACTCACTACCAACCCCCACGTTTATTACTAACCTGGCCATTCATCCTCACAGTTCACTCAGTAAATAGGGGCGCGTGCACGTGCACGCACACTCACACTCACACACACACACACACACACGCACACGGGAATGAGGTGACGCTACATATGAATTAATCCATATAATACTAGGAATAACTAGTTTCTAAAAAATTTAATATTCCACTTGAATAGATAAAAGGAAACATAAAAAAAGACCAAATATTTTCATAAAACATTTTAATAAAAATGGTTTCACTAACGTACGCTCAACTCTTTTGAAAGATCTTAAAAACACACATATTGTACCCACTGTGAACTCTCTGAAGGTACTGACCACGTGCTATCAGGGTCTGCTCTTTCCTGATTCCTCTCCCTTCCCCCACATAGGATAGTGCTTTGCCTATGGGAACCACTCAGTATCTGTTCACTGAATTGTTAACATTTCATAGGATGTTCCGGATGTAAATATATAATGTATACTAATCAACCTAACTGTCTTCAGTTTGTGATGTTGCTTAGTTACCTATTAACTCAAATGTAGATTTTACCTATACATCATAAACTCTACACTTAATGGGGACTTCTCAACAGATTTGGGGGCTCTGCAGAGGCCTAGGCTCCAAAATGTAGGAAGAGGCAGTTGAAAGAAGGGAACACATGGATTTGTTCCCCCACACTCCATTTTAAGATTTCGGCATGACCCTGGCAGTAGGTTTTAAAAGTCTCCAAGGAAGATGTGAAAACCCATAGAATGAGTCAAAACTAAAACTTACTTGTTCAGAGTCTAAAGGTGTTGGGAACGTGTATTTTCTCTTAAGGACTAAAGGA
The DNA here is from genome assembly GCF_022837055.1 of Prionailurus viverrinus. Classification (NCBI taxonomy): domain Eukaryota; kingdom Metazoa; phylum Chordata; class Mammalia; order Carnivora; family Felidae; genus Prionailurus; species Prionailurus viverrinus. Next base: position 121,492,729 of record NC_062565.1, on the reverse strand, counting down.
ATAAAAAGAAAAATTCAAGGACACCAAAGAAATTTTCCTGAATCCAATTTAGTCAAAGGTTGGGCCTAACTCTCAAGTGATGTCTCCGTACAATTTATACGCACAGTACTTTTAAAAACCATCCTGTGTGCTAATGTGATCCTTTGACATCTATGCCTGGTCTTTGAAACTTTACCCCTTCCGAATACTTAGGACTCAGAAGATACATAACAAAATACACATAAGACGTGATAAATAGGCACCAGTGATATATGAGTATTTTGCTTAGGTAAAACCTCTATGAAGTTTATGAAGTGGATTTCTCTTAGGGTGCCTGTGTGGCTCAGTGGGTTAAGCGTCTGACTCTTGATTTTGGCTTAGGTCATGAATCTACAACTACATGGAATAATACGAATGAATCTCACTAGGTAATAATGAATGAAAGAACACTGACCCAAAATAGTATGTATAAGACTTAAAACTAGTAGAAAAAGCAGGGAAAAACGAAACTACAGTTTTAAAAGTCAGGAGACTGGTTCCCTTTGAAGGGCAGAAGTGACTGAAGGGGGCAAAGAGACAATATTTATATTTGGATATAAGCACTTCATTCAAACCATAATTGGCCATACGCTTGCTTTCAGTATCATAAAATACCTGTTACTGTGATACTTCCCGTTGAAAAAATCTGTAACGTAGCTCTTAGAGATTTTATCCGATAGCACACAGCAGGATGAAGTTCAGGTTCATAACTGTACAAAAAAAAAAAAAAAAACCACACAATTAATATAAATATTTATAGGCTGACAAACAATTACAAATTTGGTAAGTTGTCCTGATTCTTCGAAGACCTACCTGGCATGAGGTCTATTGTTCTTTGTGAATTCTGGCAAACGGATTTCAAATGGCATATTACACACCGCCAAAACGTTAACGACCTTAAAATCTGTAAATATTACCTTCAGGAGAGAAGTACAACTCAATGAATTATTTTGCAACAAAAAAATTGCTCAGCAGAAAATAGAAATTGTTCATCAGGGAAACTATAAATAACTGTTTCAATCCTTAAAAGTAAGAACAAACTAGAAAGAAAAACAACACCTGACGAACTGATTTAGTTTTCGGTGACTTCTTACTACCATACAGGTGACCCTTGAACAATGCAGGGATTAGTGCCCCTGCCAGTCAAAATTCCACGCATAACTTCTGACTCCTCAAACTCAACTACTAATACCCTACGATTGACTGGAAGCCTTACCCATAACATAAACAGTCGATTAACACATATTTTGTATACATATTATATACTGTATTCTTACAATAAAGCTAGAGAAAAGAAAACGTTATTAAGAAAGTCATAAGGAAGAGAGAATACATATATGGCACTGTAATAGATTTATCAAAAAACATCTGTACATAAGTGGATCCGCACAGTTCAAACCTGTGTTGTTCAAGGGCCCACTGTAATTAAAGAAAAAGGTCAAAAACTTCATCAAAAAATTAAATAAAACTTGAGAGATTTGCAAGATTAAAACATCTGGGTCTTTTGAATCTTATCTTGTATTTTTTTAAACTTTAAGTGGGATATTTAATCTGCTGGGACAGGAGAAAGAATAGTGATTATAAAAATTAAAGCAGAGTTACCCTTCTCAAGAGTCAAAATGGAAGTTGCCACTTAAATAAGTAAATACTGAGTATACGCTGAGTCAATACTGAGTACTGCGTGTACACTGAGCTCTGAAAGGTCAGACTTTTGCTTATAGGAGTAAGGTAAAATGACCTTTCTGCGAGTTTAGTTAGACGTTTTCTTCCGGGAGGGTAGAGTGAGAAAATGGTGTTTTTAACTGGGATTTTTCTCAACACGTCTAATGTTATAATAAGACAAGGTCCAAGGCTGAAAAGTAACTTCAGCCACTCCTACCAATAACTTGAATGGAGCAGTTTATTATCTTTTGAAACGTTCCCAGTAAAACCACAATTCTGGGTTAACTATCTTCCATCGGAGTACCTGCACAAGGCAGCTGATGAAAGTCACCACGCTGTCCAAAGTGGCCCCACCATGAGTCACGACTCTCAATACTGCCACTTTTCTTAGGCACCAACCCTCCCCCTCTCCCACCATCAGTACCCCGGCGCCTTTCTAGTATCTTCCACCTCGGGGAAGACTGAGGAAGACACAGAGAAACTCAACTTCCCACAACTGCTCATTTGAATTCCACACAGCCTGGGCCCATCTCTTCAGGGACCACAGCACATCTTTATTTTTCTTTCGTTGACTCATCATTTGCAAGTGACGTAACAAGTCCATACTACATAGCAATTTTACCAAATGTATGCCTCCATAAAATGGTATTTGATAAAGTTAACCTCCCAGTGATGGTCACTTTACAAGTAAGAGCCCACCAACCAGTATGCACTATCTGTGGACTAAACTGTGGATCTAACACAGCAGGCCAATCTTACAATGTCCGTTTTCAAACACTGTGCATTTTGTTTTGGACTTATGCTATTTTGTTTTAAATGTTTATTTTTGAGAGAGCGCAAGTCGGGGAGGGGCAGGAGACAGAGGATCTGAAGCGGGCTCTACACTGACAGCAGAGAGCACGACGTGGGGCTCAAACTCATCAACCATGAGCTGAGCCGAAGTCAAGAGCCGGACGCTCAACCGACTGAGCCACCCAGGTGCCCCAGGATTCATGTCATTTTTAATACAGCTGATTGATTGTACAAAATGCAGCCTTTTCTGAGTTCTTATACACAGGTGTATACTTAGTATTGGTTATTCATGTGAATCCTTTTCAACTTACACCAGCAAATGCTGTTATTTCTCAAGCACAGATTCAGTAAGTTCTACATATTTTTAAATAATCACAATTTCCTGTTACAATGGTAATGCCGTCACTAACCATAAAATGTAGGAACACTGTTTACTCTTAGCCATAAAATGTATAGATCTAGGCAAGTTCCGTTCTAATATCTTTTTTCTTCTTTATAATTTATGTGATAGCTATCTACAAATAAAAACAAATGCGCTTCAACTTTTTGAACGTAGGGCCCTACTCCCTGCTCATCATCCTGACAAACTACTCTTGAGGTCATCAAAAACATGACCTGGTGTGTGTGTGTGTGAGGAGTGAACAACCTGAAGAGCTGAGAAGGCAGGTCACGTGTAAGGTAACAAGTGTCTCTGAGAAAGGGGGCAGTGAAAAAGCCAGGATCCTTGCAAGGACTCACGTGGGTAAGCTCACTGCATAATTTTTGTACCGAAGGACGGTAAGAAAAAGGCCAATCGTGAGGAAGTTTTTGTGTGATTTCTTCCGTCTATTAAATTAAAAAGTTTACCTTTACAAACTAAATCCTTTCATATTTGCAGTTTGGATGTTTTTTTGAAAACATTACCTGAAAACCTAGTTTCTGCAGACTGCGGGCTAAACGTCTGGCACCAAATTTTGCTTCTTCTTCGCTACGGTTTTAAGGAAACGAAAAGATTATCAGTCACACAGGAAATAAACTTTATACTGACAAACATGACAAACGACACACGTGATTTTAAGTCCAGGAAAACGTCCTCCCCTTGTACAAAGGAAACATTAAAAGTCCAAGGAAAGTTTACCTTGTTGCTCCAGTGCAAATAATTTTTCCTGAGGACCAAATTGTAGCTGTGATTCTAGGTTTTCTAAGCTTCATTAATACTTTCTGCAAAAAACAACACACACACACACACAAAACCCAAAACCTGATTACACATTAAATATTAATTTTCACTTACGGTGCTGCTCTACGTGGCCATTTTAATACAAGTTGACTACTCGATGCTTACCCATGCCTGAAATAAATAACTGTTCTCCAAATCATCCATTCGGAAATCGAGCTCCATACCGAACACAAAGAACATATTAATCCAAAAGGACATTCAATTAATCAAAAATACAAGGTCTGCATAAACCTCTTACTATATACTTGAAATCAATACGCCACGAGTCTGTACACTTTCCAACTCTCATTCCCCGCTGGTTACATAACTGGAATTTGCAATTCGCAATCCACATAAATGGATCCTTAAACATGCCAAACCTTTTGCAGTAATTGTCACTGTCATCCGGAATGTTCTTCCCTCAATATTCTCACTTCATTCAAGTCTCTCACCAGATGTCAGAGAGGCCTTCCCTGACCACTCCATCAATGCACCCGTCCCTTTGTCGCTCCCCACCTCCTACCTTGCTTTATTCTGCTTCATGGTACTCATCGCTACTTTCTGTACCTTACAGTTGAGATGCCTACTACATGTTCAAGTTCAATACACAAATCTTGAATGCAGGGGAAACGGTGGAGCTGGAGATGTAATTTTAGATTCCTTAGATATGAGAGCCATTTAAAGCTGTGGGTTTGAATGAAATTATCTACAGAATGAGCATAAGTCGGTCAAGGACGAAGGTCCAAGAGAACAACAAATTTAAGTTTTCATTGTAGTTTTTCATTTATGGAAATATTAATTATATGCCCATTGTGCATAAGAGAAGTAAATGTATACTGATTACGATAGCATATGAATCAGACGTTTCTCCTTCAAACTTCCGTTGGCATTTTGAGTTTTGCCCCTTCTCTGTCATATGCCGTATTACCCACCTATTATCAAAGCTATTAAATCTGGAAGGATAAAATTTCCCAAAGAGTCAAAATAAAATCTGAACTAAAAGATAGTATAAAATTTCACACACAAGTGGCTGGGAAACACTAAACTGAGTTTATTCTGCACTTAAGTGCCTTTCACCACCTGCTTACCATCAACTCAGCCTTTTCAGTTCATCTTCCTAGGAAAAATGACCTCCCTGTCCCATGGCACACACAAGATCCAAAGCAGCACGAGGCCTTTTACTCGCTAACCTTCTTCAGCGGACATATTCCTTCCTTTATTTAGGTGACGATGGCATTGCTGATGAACTTGAAAATCTTTAATTGTGTCACTATTAAGTTTTAATTGAATTCAATTCCCCTTAACTTAGTTTGTAGTACTAAGAACTAATAATTTACTGAGGTATACTGGCACCTAATTTTTAGAGCTTGGAGCCTTCATATACATTCATAATTTTCATAATAAATGTATAAGATACACATCTCAACATCATGTGGTTTACAAAATCCAATGAACACGTATTGTCACTTCTAACGTTAATCTTCAATAAGGTTAAAGGCAAGTTATCAATGCTTTTATTTTAAAGAGTAGAGGTCTAACAAAAACTAAAATTGAAAGTATCCAGGTTAGGATATGAATCATATTATTTTCAGCAATGTGTTACTAAGAATACCAACTATTTTATTTTAGCTAAATAAAGAGGGGTATGACAACATACTACAAAAATCACAACATATGTATTAGGACCTCATTCGTATCATGCATCATTCATGCAACTAAAAAATTATATTTGAATTAAGTATACACCACTGTACAGATGTCTCCTTCTTCAGTTAAAAGAAATTAAGAGAAAAAAATGTCTAGTAGCCTGTGAATTCTTTGCTAAGACTTAGAGATGTGTATATGCAAAAGTTGGCACTTCATGGGAGCGGGGGGGGGGGGGGGGGGCTTCTACAGGGCTCCATATTGTACTGAGTACAGCCGGCACTTGGTAAGGTGCTCTTAAACTATCGGTAAGTGAATATATTTTAGTAAATCATTTATAGCACTACAAAACCAGTCTATGTAGCCCACACGCCAAAATTTAGATACTTACTCCAACATCACGCTTATAAATTACATTTGCTCCCTCCAAAGCAATCTTCCTTAAGTTCAAATGGCATCTTGTTCTAAAAACACAGACTACATTTGTAATTAGAATGTCCAATGCAACATCACTGTCTGCATCCATTGGGGTAGTTTAAAAACTGAGCTTCCCACCACGAAGATCACATCCTGAGAAAGAAAACAAAATAAAGTAATTACACTTAAATATCCTGTTAATTTATTTTTCATAAATAGTCTTGAAAATTAAAATATAAGAAATGAATTACACTATTTAGTTTTCAAATGTGACTCAAACCAAATCATGTCCCTTCTTTTCCTCACTAAAAATGTCATTTTTAAAAAGATAACAAACATGTCGTACAGAATCTTTCAAAATCCGGACCTTTTATTCCTTACAATTAATAAGTAACATTTACGTGCCAGGAGCCTACCAGACTTCTCTCCTGGTACTTCCCTTTACAACCACTATGTTTCAGGTGTATCATAATTATGGCAATTCTCCAAACACACCAAGTTTAAGGGTGGGACTTTGTGGTCCCAATGTCCAATCATTAGTGGTACTGTAACCCGCCTCATACAACTTGCCAGGGCGAGAAGAAGGATGACCTGTCTTTCCTCATTTTAGGTAACTGACTTACCTGTTTAAAGAAGCAGAAATATTAATTATAATATTAATAGATTTTTCTCATTTACTAGTCAGCCATTCATTATTCACTTACTGAATACCTTCTATGCACTGAGGACACCAGGAAAAAAATGAATAAGGCAAAATCTTTTGTCATCAAGGAGCTCACGAGTCTATGAGTGTAGGAAGAAGCTCTCACAAAATAGCACACCATTTTCTTCAGGATCACAGTCTTTCAAGGTCTGTATCCTTTTAAAACTATGATACGAGCATTTCTATAAATGAACCAACAAAAAAGAGCCCCAGTTTTTACCAGTAAGCATATGACCCATTTCCAGTTAAAAAATTCTGACCAGGTTTCCACATCTTAAAAAACAAGTAATGGTAATTTAGTTCACCTAACCCACAAAGAGAATACCAGAAAACAGTAACAATACCATTGTAATCATCTTGGGGATCCCTTGCAGCTACAATATGATAAACTAGTATTCTTTATAAGGATTCAAATTATTGCATGACTAAAACAACGAAGATGCCAAGGGTCCCGATAAAGAAAATTCCAGCTTGTTTTCCTGCCGTTTGGGATCTGACAGAACACAAGTCAGACCAGACCTGTGGCACCTCTCTAGGACGATGGAGCCTTCAGTTCTGTGCACCACCTGTATCTCCGCTTCACCAATTTCTGACTTTTACGTTCCCTTCAATCTGCTTATCTCCTTGTTGTTTTCTGTGTATCTCTAAGTCAACTCAAATAATTTTTACGTACAAGGGATGGGGCAGGAGTAGCAGTGCATATACAAGTAGACGGATTACTAAAGAGGATGGAGGCAGTTATCAACACTGACCTTAAACAGCAGGATCAATATCCTGACTCCCCACACACCAGGTACGAGAACCTGAAAAAGGTATGCAATCTATCTGTGCCTCGGTTTTCTCATTTGTGGCATGGAATATAGTGTCCTACTAGAACGTGTTGTGGGGATTATACAGAGTGTATAAAAAGTACTTAGTATACATATTTGGCAATAATAACACAAAAATGCCAGTTAATATGGATAAAATAATCAATAAGCAGAGATCTCTTACTACCATTTCCCATGATTATATTATAGCCCAGATGCTGAGCCATATAGACCTCACCAGGTTTTCTATTTTCCTGTAAAAACTATGAAATAACTGAGGTAAAGAGGCTCTTAGCTGCATACCCCAACATCCGTTCCAGATGAACAGAACCCAGGTGTTTGGGAGAAATAAAATACTATCCATACTTTCAAGGCTCCCTGGGAACAGGTAGAGCCAAGGGGCCACACGATCCTGTCACGATTAACGAAATGCAAAATGAAATGGTTTTGTATCTTTTGCGAAGAAAAGATTGCTTAGAGTGACCAGACTAAGCCAGCCAAGACCCCTTTGGCCTTCCTACCCTTCTTCACTTTTATTGGCTGGACTTTAGATGTAAGAATTGGGAGCTCAAGTAGCCATCTGATCATGAGACTATGAGATAAGGGCAGTGGAACAGTAAGACAGAGCAAGCCCGAGTCCCTAATCCAATGGAATTCCTTATTACCCCTGTACTTCCTAATTCCAGACTTGATGAAGGTGGGAGAAAAATCAATTTCCATCTCAAGGCCCTCACCTGCTGAATTTCTGTCATATGCAGCCAAGCCTAATCCTAACGGATGCACATCCCAAGAGACAGGCTACAGAAAGCACTGCTTAAAAAGAAACTCGTATGAAGAAACTGTCAAATTTACTGTTTCACACAGATTTTGTTTTTTACATTAAAACAAATTAAAACAAACTAAGGCGAGAATACCAGGACAATATGTAGGGTAAAAATAAGTCAAGAAAGTAGGTATAAAGCAAATCTCGGTGACTGCAAAGAAGACTTGAAATTAACACAATTGTGCCTGTACTTTAGTAACTTAAACTCTAAAAATGAGATCACAGGCGTAGTTCATCCTAAGTTACTCAATGTTCATATTTTAGATGAATATAACCTGGCAAGCAGCCTCAGAAAACACTATTGCTTTAATACGTTTTAAATCAAGGACAGAATATGGAGTCAGTACTTAAAAAAGAATCAGGCGGGGCGCCTGGGTGGCTCAGTCGGTTAAGCGGCCCACTTTGGCTCAGGTCGTGATCTCGCGGTCCGTGAGTTCGAGCCCCGCGTCGGGCTCTGTGCTGACAGCTCAGAGCCTGGAGCCTGTTTCCGATTCTGTGTCTCCCTCTCTCTGCCCCTCCCCCGTTCATGCTCTGTCTCTCTCTGTCTCAAAAATAAACGTTAAAAAATAAAAAAAAATAAAAAAAAAAAGAGGCATCCTACACGAAAGACTCCACATTTCTGAAGCATTACAAACAAACAAAAAACCCACTTGCAGTCAATTTAGCTATCTTGTAAAACAAGAAAGAAGTGCTGGATATTAACAAAGATTCACCCCACAGCTAACATCATACTCAATGGTGAAAAGCTGAAAGCTTTTCCTCGGAGATCCGGAACAAGTCAAGGATGCCCACTCTCACCGCTTGCATTCAACACAGTATTGGAAATCCTAGCCAGAGCAGTTAGGCAAGAAAAAGACAATGCATCCAAATTGGAAAGGGAAAAAGTAAAATTGTCACTTTTTGTGGATGGCATGATTTTACATATAGAAAACCCTAAAGACTCCACCAAAAACACTTTTATACCTAATAAATGAATTCAGGAAAAGCTGCCAAGTACAAAATCAATATATAAAATCTGTTCTGTTTCTATATACTAACAACAAACTATCAGAAAGAGAAATTTTAAAAACTCAATTTATAATTGCATCAAAAAGAACAAAATACCTAGGAATAAATTTAAACAAGGAGATGAAAAACCTGTACACTGAAAACTGTAAGACACTGATGAAAGAAAATGGAAAACAAGTAAATGTATATTACATGCTCATCGATTGAAAGAATTAATAGTTAAAAATGTCCATACCACTCAAAGCAATCTAGAGATTCAATGCGATCGCTATCAAAATCCCAATGGTATTTTTCACAGAAATAGAACAAACAATCCGAAAATTTGTATGGAACCACACAAGCAATCTTGAGAAAGAACAAAGCTGGACTCCGATTTCAAACTATATTACAAAGCTATAGTAATAGAGATCAGAACAGAATAGAGAGCCCAAAATAAACCCATTCACGTTCAGTCAACCGATGTATGAATAAGGAGGCAAGCACACACAATGGTGAACAGACAGTCTCTTCAAGAAGTGGTGCTGAGAAAGCCGGGCAGCCACATTCAAAAGAATAAAACTACACTCCTATCTTGCACCACACGTAAAAATAACACAAAATGGATTAAAGACTTGAATGTAAAACCTGGAACTATAAAACTAGAAGAAAACGGGTGGTAAGCTCCATGATACCACCAGTCTTCGCACTGAATTTCTGGATCTAACTTTAAAAGCAAAGGCAACAAAAGCAAAAGCAAGCAAGCGATACATCAAACTAAAAAGCTTCTGCACAGCAAACAACATGAAAGGCAGCCTACTGAATGCGAGAAAATTGCTGCAAATCATATACTCAGTAAGATGTAAATATCCAGAAAATAAAAAGAACTCTTATAACTCAATAGCAAAAACAACAAACAATCTGATTAAAAAATGGGTAGAGGAACTGAAGAGACATTTTTCCAAAGAAGGCATACAGATAGCCTACAGGCACATGAAAAGATACTCAATCAACATCGCTAATCATCAGGGAAAAGCAACTCAAAACCACAAGGAGAGATCACTGCACATGTGTTAGAATGGTTGTTAACAAAAAGACACACAATAACAGGCGCTGGTGAGGATGTGGAGAGAAGGGAAAGCTTGTTCACTGTTGGTGGGAATGTAAACTGGTGCAGCTACTGTGGAAAACAGTATGGAGGTCCCTCAAAAAATTAAAAACGATCCAACAATTCCACTTTTGGACAGTCATCTGAAGAAAGGGGAAACATTAATTTGAAAAGATATATGCACCCCTACATTCATCACAGTATTATTTACAATAGCCAAGCTATGGAAGTAACCTAAATGTCCACTGATGGGTGAATGCATAAAAAAAGATGTGGTATATATACAAAATGGAATACTTCTCGGCCATAAAAAAGAAAACAAATATAAACGACTTAAGCATTCGATCCAAGAAATCAAGTATAGGACAAATATAAATGACTTCAGCATTCGATCCAAGAAATCAAGTAAATGACAACCACAAAATAGAAGGAAGAAAATGGTAAATGAAAGTAGAAATAATATAACTAAAAAAGCAAACATGGTAGAAATAAAAGAAAAATTCAACTCCAAGTTTTGAAATGTAAAAGATTCCAATAGTTTTTTCATATAGGAATATGAAAAAGTTAATTTCTTCAATTTTTTGTATAGTACAGAAAAACAACATAAATATTAGAATCTTTGTACAGTATAGAAAAATAACATAATATATTAGAGAAAAACATATATATTAGAAAAATAACATATATATTAGAGAAAACCAACATATGAAAAGCACAGTTAACTCTATTTTGATTTAAATAGAATTATCAATGACTTTCTCACTGCACAGGGCCTAACATTAAGGCATGGTTTAATCAGGTGTTTCGTCCTGTGCTCCAAGTATGCCTACTATGAGTTGTCAAATATTTCCTCCTAATAAAAAGCAGAATTCAAAACTGCCCCTGCTCTAACTTCAGGAACTATCATATTTCTAGCTTCTTATTAAGTCCATTACAGTTGTGGCCAAAAGCACAAACTTCCAGTTATAAAACCAGTAAGTCCTGGAGATATAATGTACAGCTTGGCGACTAGAGTTAGTACTACCATATGGTATATTTGAAAGCTAAGAGAGTAGATCTCATCACAAGAAAATAAATGTGTAACTATGTGTGGTGACGGATGCTAATGACATAGTGTGGTGGTTATTTTGCAATTCATATATATACGTATATGGGTGTGTATATGGGTGTGTGTGTATATATATATACATACATCCATATGTATATATGTATATATATATGTATATGTATATGTGTATGTGTATGTATATACATATGTATGTATATACATATGTATATGTATATATATATATACACACACCCATAT